>NC_045765.1:145955314-146594270 GCF_008692025.1 Phocoena sinus | reverse complement strand
CACTGGTTCCAACTTCTAATGGGTGGCCCTAGATCCACTTCTTTCCTTTGCACTAAGGGTAGTTAGGGATTCCTGCTATTGGTAACCTATAAGTTGCTTTGCAAGTGGTGGGCCAGGTGGTTTTTCAGAAGTGTCCATAGCATTCTACTTGCCAGGACTCACAAAACATGCTCACCTGTCCTGGCAGCAGGGCACTAGCTGCATAGAGGTCAGTATTGTAGAAATATTGTTTTGAACTCTAAATGGCAGAGATATTATGGAAATATTTTAGTGGTTTCTTTGTACCTGGACTAAACTTATAAACAATATGTGTAGTTGTATGTATGCATGCATATATACATACTTATATATTTATTTTTACAGAGACACTTGAAATTCTCATTTTTAAAACAGATTTATTCACAAACATTCAAATTCAGTACTACCAAGAAAATAGCCATCTAATTTTCTAAGACTATAATAACATGAATTTCCTAAATATGAAGTCATTTAGATAAGCTTCTACATTAGAGAATCAAAATAATTATTAATTTATTCACCAATTTTATAAATGCTCTACCTAATTGATAATACAAGTTTTCTATGACACATATCGTTGAGATGGTAGCTCTTAAAATATTTAAAAATCTGTAATGGTCATTATAAAACCACTACCTCAGATAAAAGAGAAAAGTAGAAAGAGAGAGAATTTAAACTGTATTAAAAAATCTTGGGTTGGTTATGAAAAAAGTACTTTGGGGATGGTAATCTCTGCAATCTTAATAAGGTGAAAATAGGAAGAAGGTTGAGTCATGCTAATAGGAAGAATTTCCTGATAGAAATTCTTTGTAGATCTGATTTAAGAAACAGCTCTCATGATTGTATATTAACATTGATAATATTGTTATTGATATTGTTACTTGAGGAGATTAAGATATTTTAAAATGTGTCACCTTGGATGCTTTAACTAATTTTCCTTTGACATTGTTTATATTATTATTTCCCTAAAAAGATTCCTTCAAGTAGATATTCCAGAGGGATGCTTCTGTCAAGCCTTTACCCAAATGATGTAGACTCTATGAGTGCGTCTTGGTCTGAATCCACAAGCTACTGATAACTTGATATCTTTATGTAGGCAGAGATAAAGAAGCCCACATCAAGGGCTAAAGATAACAAGGAGGTTAACGAGTGTTACAGAGATCTAATCTCCTTTTATACAGATGGGGGTCATAGAAATAGTTTTGTTTCTTGACATTATTGTGGCCTCACTGAGTGTCATAGAAACAGTACTCCAGTTTACAGAAATTTTCACCAGCTTAAAACTGCTTATATTTTAAGAGAATTGTCCCCCTTCTTAAGTCTAGATCCAAGAAAGAGTAGTGTACACACGATAGTTACGACGTACTTATGACACCTAAGCTGTTCAAAGGCCAGGCTTGTGGCGGTGGCAAGTGGAAGACACCTATATAACAGTTACGATGTACCAGGCACTGTTTCAGACAAATCAGGCCTCCCACAAGCAGCCAGTGAAACCCCAACTACTTCAAACACCTTTAAACTCAGTTACTGAATTACTGGCTGTCAGCTCTTTATAAAACTGCATTTTTATATTTCCAGTATAGTGAAACATCAGGAGCTCTAGAATCAATTTGTTTCTACCATTTACTATTTGAATTCATAAAAATTAACCTCTTTGAGACTCAGTTTCCTCATCTTAAAACTGAATAGAACACCTTCTTCCTCCCTTTCCCATGCAGAGGGGCCAAGGTAGCTCTGAATGGGATGCAATGATGTTAGAGCTGGAGTTCAGGTACTCCAAGGAGAAATTTGGCAGGAGGTATCAGCCTTTAGCTGGCCAGGAGCACACACAGAGGAGTGTAAGTCACTGTTCTCAACAAAGATAGTTAGCAATGTGAGATTTACCACCTGATGATACACCAGGGCTCGTCTGAACCCTGGGAAACTAAAACTACCAGTTCACACTTCCCTGTTGTACAATCATCACACTTGCCTAAGGAAATTATTGGAATTCTAAGGTTTGATAACACACACACACACACACACACACACACACACACACACACAAAGAGAGAGGGAGAGAATGAATTTCCTTATTAACATACTTTAGGTGAGATGGAGAAGGCTAAGTGGATTTGCCAGCATGCACATTCCTTTCTCTAAGGATAATTTACCCTAGAATGGGGAATTTATAAACTGGGAAAATATCCTAGAGGACCTTTGGAAAGGAATAGGATAGCTTGGATTAGAGCTCACATTCACTGAGTAACAACAAAATGACTAATTGCCTTTTAGTTGTTATTTTCAAACTATTAAAAAATACATTCAAGGCAAGACCTTCAAGGTGGCGGAGGAGTAAGACATGGAGATCACCTTCCTCCCCACAAATACAGCAGAAATACATCTACATGTGGAACAACACCTACAGAACACCTACTGAACGCTGGCAGAAGACGTCAGACTTCCCAAAAGACGCCCTCAGGCGACCTACAGGCAGAGGCAGTGCCAAATCAAAAGCTGAACCCCAGGAGCTGTGCGAACAAAGAAGAGAAAGGGAAATTTCTCCCAGCAGCCTCAGGAGCAGTGGATTAAATCTCCACAATCAAATTAATGTACCCTGCATATGTGGAATACCTGAATAGACAAGGAATCATCCAAAAATTGAGATGGTGGAATTTTGGAGCAACTGTAGACTTGGGGTTTGCTTACTGCATCTAATTTGTTCCTGGTTTTATGTTTATCTTAGTGTAGTATTTAGAGTTTATTATCATTGATAGATTTGTTTATGGATTTGGTTTCTCTCTTCCTTTTTTTTTTTTTTTTTTTTTTTTTTTTTTTTTTGCGGTACGTGGGCCTCTCACTGTTGTGGCCTCTCCTGTTGCAGAGCACAGGCTCTGGATGCGCAGGCCCAGCGGCCATGGCTCACGGGCCTAGCCACTCTGCGGCATGTGGGATCTTCCTGGACCGGGGCACGAACCCATGTCCCCTGCCTCAGCAGGAGGACTCTCAACCACTGTGCCACCAGGGAAACCCCTCTTCCTTTTTTAATATATATATAGATACATATTTCTTTTTACCTTTTTCTCTCTTTGTGAGTGTGTATGTGTATGCTTCTTAGTGTGATTCTGTCTGTATAGCTTGGCTTTTACCATTTGCCCTAGGGTTCTGTCTGTCCTTTTTATTTTTTTTTTTTAAATATAGCTTTTAGTGCTTATTATCATTGGTGGATTTATTTTTTGGTTTGGTTGCTCTCTTCTTTCTTTGTTCTCTTTTTTTATTACTTTAAAATTTTTTGACTTTTAATAATTTTTTTATTTTAATAACTTTATATCTTTCTAATTTCTTTTTTTCTCCATTTTCTTCTGAGCTTTGCAGCTGACAGGGTCTTGGTGCTCCAGCCAGGTGTCAGGCCTGTGCCTTTGAGGTGGGAGAGCCGAGTTCAGGACATTGGTCCACCAGAGGCCTCCGAGCTCCATGTAATAACAAATGGTGCTGTTTGTTGAGTGGAGCTGAGATCTCTGTCTCAAGGCTAAGACTCAGCTCCACTCAACAAACAGCAAGCTACAGTGCTGGACACCCTACACCAAACAACTAGCAAGACAGGAACACAAACCCACCCATTAGCAGAGAGGCTGCCTAAAATCATATTAAGTTCATGGACACCCCAAAACACACCACCGGACCCAGGCCTGCCCACCAGAAAGACAAGATCCAGCCTCATCCACCAGAACACAGGCACCAGTCCCCTCCACCAGGAAGCCTACACAACCCACTGAACCACCTTTAGCCACTGGGGTCAGACCAAAAGCAACAGGAACTACAAAACTACAGCCTGTGAAAGGAGCCCCCAAACACAGTAAGTTAAGCAAAATGAGAAGACAAAGGAACACACAGCAGATGAAGGAGCAAGGTAAAAACTCACCAGACCAAACAAATGAAGAGGAAATAGGCAGTCTACCTGAAAAAGAATTCACAGTAATGATAGTAAAGATGATCTAAAATCTTGGAAATAGAATGGAGAATATACAAGAAACTTTTAACAAGGACCTAGAGGAATGAAACATCAAACAAACAATGATGAACAAAACAAAAAATGAAATTAAAAATTCTCTAGAAGGAATCAATACAGAGTAACAGAGGTAGAAGAACAGAGAAGTGACCTGGATGATAAAATAGTGGAAATAACTACTGAAGAGCAGAATAAAGAAAAAAGAATGAAAAGATTTGAGGACAGTATTAAAGACTTCTGGGACAACAATAAATGCACCAAAATTCGAATTATAGGGGTTGCAGAGAAAGAAGAGTAAAAGAAAGCAACTGAGAAAATATTTGAAGAGATTATAGTTGAAAACTCCCTAATATGAAAGGAAACAGTCAATCAAGTCCAGGAAGTGCAGAGAGTCCCATACAGGATAAATCCAAGGAGAACACACCAAGACACATATTAATCAAACTACCAAAAATTAAATACAACAAAAAAATATTAAAAGCAGCAAGGGAAAAACAATAAATAACATAGAAGGGAATCCCCATAAGGTTAACAGCTGATCTTTCAGTAGAAACTCTGCGCACCAGAAGCTAGTGGCAAGACATACTTAAAGTGATGAAAGGGAAAAACCTACAGCCAAGATTACTCAAACCAGCAAGGATCTCATTCGGATTCCACAGAGAAATTAAAACCTTTACAGACAAGCAAAAGCTAAGAGAATTCAGCACCACCAAACCAGCTTTACAACAAATACTAAAGGAACTTCTCTAGGCAGGAAACACAAGAGAAGGAAAAGAGTTACAGTAACAAACCCCAAACAATTAGGAAAATGGTAATAGGAACACACATATCGATAATTACCTTAAAAGTAAATGGATTAAATCTCCCACCAAAAAATATGGACTGGCTGAATGGATACAAAACCAAGACCCATATATATACTGTCTACAAGAGACCAACATCAGACCTAGGGACACATGCAGACTGCAAGTAAGGGGATGGAAAAAGATATTCCATGCAAATGGAAATAAAAAGAGAGCTGGAGTAGCAGTCGTCATATCAGACAAAATAGACTTTAAAGATTATTAAAAGAGACAAAGAAGGACACTACATAATGATCAAGGAATCAATCCAAGAAGAAGATATAACAAGTATAAATATTTATGCACCCAACATAGAAGCACCTCAATACATGAGGCAAATGCTAACAGCCATAAAAGGGGAAATTGACTGTAACACAATCATAGCAGGGGATTTTAACACCCCACTTTCACCAATGGACAGATCATCCAAAATGAAAATAAGTAAGAAAACACAAGCTTTAAATGACACATTAAACAAGATGGACTTAACTGATATCTATAGGACACATTCCATCCAAAAAGAACAGAATACCTGTCTTCTCAAGTGCTCATGGAACATTCTTCAGCATACATCATATCTTGGGTCATAAATCAAGCCTTCGTAAATTAAGAAAATTGAAATCGTATCAAGTATCATTTCTGACCACAATGCTATGAGACTAGATGTCAATTACAGGAAAAAAAATCTATAAAAAATACAAACACGTGAGGTCTAAACAATACACTACTAAATAACCAAGAGATCACCAAAGAAATCAGAGAGGAAACAAAAAAATATCAGGAAACAAATTACAATGAAAACATGACTCCCAAAAACCTATGGGATGCAGCAAAAGCAGTTCTAAGAGGGAAGTGTATAGCAATACAATCCTACCTCAAGAAACAAGAAACATCTCAAATAAACAACCTAACCTTACACCTAAAGCAATTAGAGAAAGAAAAACAAAAAAAAACCCCAAAGTTAGCAGAAGGAAAGAAATCATAAAGATCAGATCAGAAATAAATGAAAATGAAGGAAACGATAGCAAAGATCAATAAAACTAAAAGCCAGTTCTTTGAGAAGATAAACATAATTGATAAACCATTAGCCAGAATCATCAAGAAAAAAAGGGAGAAGACTGAAATCAATAGGATTAGAAATGAAAAAGAAGTAACAAATGACACTGCAGAAATACAAAGGATCATGAGAGATTAATACAAGCAACTATATGCCAATAAAATGGACAACCTAGAAGAAATGGACAAATTCTTAGAAAAGCACAACCTTCTGAGACTGAACTAGGAAGAAATAGAAAATATAAACAGCCCAATCACAAGCACTGAAATTGAGACTGTGATTAAAAACCTTCCAACAAAGAAAAGCTCAGGACAAGATGGCTTCACAGGCGAATTCTATCAAATATTTAGAGAAGAGCTAACACCTATCCTTACCAAACTCTTCCAAAATATAGCAGAGGGAAGAACACTTCCAAACTCATTCTACGAGGCCACCATCAAGCTGAAACCAAAACCAGACAAAGATGTCACAAAGAAAGAAAACTACAGGCCAATATCACTGACAAATATAGATGCAAAAATCCTCAACAAAATACGAGCAAACAGAATCCAACAGCACATTAAAAGGATCATACACCATGATCAAGTGGGGTTTATCCCAGGAATGCCAGAATTCTTCAATATATGCAAATCAGTCAATGTGACACACCATATTAACAAATTGAAGGAGAAAAACCATATGATCATCTCAATAGATGCAGAAAAAGCTTTTGACAAAATTCAACACCCATTTATAATAACCCTCCAGAAAGTAGGCATAGAGGGAACTTAACATAATAAAGGCCATATATGACAAACCCACAGCCAACATCGTTCTCAATGGTGAAAAACTGAAACCATTTCCAGAAAGATCAGGAATAAGTCAAGGTAGTAACTCTCACCAGTATTATTCAACACATTTTTGGAAGTTTTAGCCACAGCAATCAGAGAAGAAAAAGAAATAAAAGGAATCCAAATCGGAAAAGAAGAAGTAAAGCTTTCACTTTACTTCTGTTAGTAAGAAGTTTCTCTTCTGCAAACGAAAAAAGCTGTTTGCAGATGGCATGATACTATACATAGAGAATCCTAAAGATGCTACCAGAAAAGTACTAGAGCTAATCAATGGATTTGGTATAATAGCAGGATACAAAATTGATGCCCAGAAATCTCTTGCAATCCTATACACTAATGATGAAATATCTGAAAGAGAAATTAAGGAAACACTCCCATTTACCAATGCAACAAAAAGAATAAAATACCTAGGAATAAACCTACCTAAAGAGACAAAAGACGTATATGAAGAAAACTGTAAGACAGTCATGAAAGAAATTAAAGATGATACAAACAGATGGAGAGATATACCATGTTCTTGGACTAGAAGAATCAACATTGTGAAAATGACTATACTAGCCAAAGCAATCTACAGATTCAATGCAATCTCTATCAAACTACCAATGGCATTTTTCACAGAACTAGAACAAAAAATTTCATAATTTGTATAGAAACACAAAAGACCCCGAATAGCCAAAGCAATCTTGAGAAGGAAAACCTGAGCTGGAAGAATCAGGCTCCCTGACTTCAGACTATACTACAAAGCTACAGTAATCAAGACAGTATGGTACTGACACAAAAACAGAGACTAGTTCAATGGAACAGGATAGAAAGCCCAGAGATAAACCCACACATATACGGTCACCTTATCTTTGATGAAGGAGGCAAGAATATACAATGGAGAAAAGAGAGCCTCTTCAATAAGAGGTGCTGGGAAAATTGGACAGCTACATGTAAAGGAATGAAATTAGAACACTCCCTAACAGCATACACAAAAATAAACTCCAAATGGATTAAAGACCTAAATGTAAGGCCAGACACTATAAAACTCTTAGAGGAAAATATAGGCAGAACACTCTATGACATAAATCACAGCAAGATACTTTTTCAACCACCTCCTAGAGAAATGGAAATAAAAATTAACAAATGGGGCCTAATGAAACTTCAAAGCCTTTGCACAGCAAAGGAAACCATAAACATGATGAAAAGACAGCTCTCAGAATGGGAGAAAATATTTGCAAATGAAGCAACCAACAAAGGATTAATCTCCAAAATTACAAGCAGTTTCTACAACTCAGTATCAAAAAAAAAAAAAAAAACCCAGTCCAAAAATGGGCAGAAGACCTAAATAGACATTTCTCCAAAGAAGATATACAGATGGCCAACAAACACATTAAAGGATGCTCAACTTCACTAATGATTAGAGAAATGCAAATCAAAACTTCAATGAGGTATCACCTCACACTGGTCAGAATGGCCATCATCAAAAAATCTACAAAAAATAAATGCTGGAGAGGGTGTGGAGAAAAGGGAACCCTCTTGCACTGTAGGTGGGATTGTAAATAGATACAGCCACTATGGAGAACAGTATGGAGGTTCCTTAAAAAAGTAAAAATAGAACTACCAGACGACCCAGCATTCCCAGTACTGAGTATATACCCTGAGAAAACCATAATTCTAAAAGAGTCATGTACCATAATGTTCATTGCAGCACTGTTTACAATAGCCGGGACATGGAGGCAACCTAAGTGTCCATCGACAGATGAATAGATAAAGAAGATGTGGCACATATATACAATGGAATATTACTCAGCCATAAAAAGAAACGAAACTGAGTTATTTGTAGTGAGGTGGATGAACCTAGAGACTGTCATACAGAGTGAAGTAAGTCAGAAAGAGAAAAACAAATACCGTATGCTAACACATATATATGGAATCTAAAAAAAAAAAAAAAGGTTGTGAAGAACCTAGAGGCAGGACAGGAATAAAGGAATAAAGACGCAGACATAGAGAATGGATGTGAGGACACGGGGATGGGGTAGGGTAAGCTGGGACGAAGTGAGAGAGTGGCATGGACTTATATATACTACCAAATGTAAAATAGATAGCTAGTGGGAAGCAGCCCCACAACACAGTGAGATCAGCTCAGTGCTTTGTGAACAGCTAGAGGGGTGGGATAAGGAGGGTGGCAGGGAGACACAAGAGAGAGGAGATATGGGGATATATGTATATATATGGCTGATTCACTTTGTTACAAAGCAGAATGTAGCACACCATTGTAAAGCAATTATACTCCAACAATACTCCAATAAAGATGTTAAAGAAAAATACATTCAAATACAAAAATACAAATTTACAATGATTTAAAGAATATCAATTCAGCTCATGGTCATTTTGTCTTTATTTGCATTCATATCTTAATGCAGACAGACACAAACATATAAATAAAATGAAATTAAAACAATTTTAAACTCATAACAGTGAGTACATTTTGGTTAAAAAAATAATAAAGGGGCTAGATATCCTGAAAACATTTCCCACTAAAAGCATGTAGAGTGCTGAATGAAGTATTTCACACATCTTTTAAATTTATGGCTCATTTAATTTCGCAAAGAAATAAGAGTGGGAAACTGAGGCCAAATCTTCAGCCGCTCAGGGCATTTGATGACCTCTGTGCCCTGAAGCTTGGGTATGAAGGGGGGTGGACAGGCGGCTAGTAAGATATGGAGAAGCAACTTAGACCCCAGATTAAAGCTGGGACCCTTGACGGCCTTCACCCTCAGTGAAGGTTTGCTGTATTCTCCTTTATACATTTTTGTACGCCTGGAATATTTCTATATATTTATTTTTAAATTTAAAAGAAATTAATTGCATGGGGAACTACATTTTTTTCTTGAGGGTTACATAAATTAATTTTCATTTACCTAGCTAAATATTAGAGTGAATTTTTATTTTAACAATTTTTAATTTAACGGTTTTGACCAATAATAGTATAAAAAGCACTAGATAATTGGTTCTAAATGATGGAAAGTGTGACATTGATAAGCCCAAATACTGGCTATCTAAAACTAACTTCCTCCGAGGTTTTGACTTACGTTTGACTTATTCAACCAACATAAGTGGGATACAGGCTACTCTGAGTCACTGAACACATGTCCTGCACAGTTTGAGGCCACTCCCTACTCATTCGAACATCTCCATTTTTAACTGCTCTTTCTGGTGCTGATCTTCAAGAAGTCTCCAGCTATTTACCTTCAGTGAGATAAACCCCATACTAGTGCAGATGCCCCCTTCCCCCAACCGGGAGCCCAAAGGCTTGTGCATGACTAGATTTTGGCTATATGTGCTCTTCCTTGATTTTGCTTTGGTGAAAAAGTCACCTAGCAAG
Organism: Phocoena sinus; assembly: GCF_008692025.1. Classification (NCBI taxonomy): domain Eukaryota; kingdom Metazoa; phylum Chordata; class Mammalia; order Artiodactyla; family Phocoenidae; genus Phocoena; species Phocoena sinus. Next base: position 146,584,168 of record NC_045765.1, on the reverse strand, counting down.
ACTGGATGAAACTTTTCACATCCAGTGTTTCCTTGGAGCATAATCTGAAATAAGTAAGAGTGGGCACCAAAATGTTAGCATTCCTGAGAATGGATGTACCTTTGTTTTCTCAATAAGAACAGCAACCTTCATTATGTGCCAGGAAAAAGTCTAAACACTTTCACTTTATCTTGTTTAATCCTCAAAACATTCCAGAAGAAAAATATAATCATTTCCATTTTATAGATAAGGAAATTGGGGTTCAGAGATGTTAAGTATCTTGCCAACGTGTTAAGATGCTGAAAGAGTTAAGTGGTGAAGCCAGGATTTGGACCAAGGCAATTCACCTCCCCAAATACAGAGTTCTAGGCCTTTTATCTTTTCAATTATGAAGGAAGATGGCTTTGCCAGGCAGATATATGGGTAGATTGGCTTCTTTCATCTTGGCTAACCTCGGGGAGTAAGTACTAGGGAAATACTTAGCTTATATGAAAAGAATCTTTTTGTTCTGGTTTTGATCTAGTTCTCTGGCAGGCTTGTTAAGATTTGTCTTAACACGTACATTTCCCTTGCCAAAGCACACGTGGTATGTTTGGACATATGGTCTCATTTTTATGACCTTTTAACCTTTACATATTTTAAATGCTTCATGATGGGGTTAATTATTTGTGGTGACCAAGATTGGCAGCAGGTCTGATGGGGCCATGTTTAGTATCCCTAAGGAATGAGAGGATTGATACCCTGTAGAACATACTTTCAAAGATAAATATAAAGGAGAAATTCTTGACGCATTCATTAATAAGCAAAGTCTAGTGATATCTCATGGCAACTTGGTAAATTTATTCTGAGACCTATCATTATAAGTGGTTTTGAGATTAACCTTACTGTACTTCTAACCATTTTTAAAATGGATAAATATTGGGTAATCTGAATTTCTTAGAAAATGATCATTTAAGTATCGTTTGTCTTTATATGTACTGAACACAAAGTTGCGCTGGAGTAGTCAAAAAACTGAATACAGTAAGATTGGTTAAAAGATTCCAACCTTATTAAGCTTTAAAAATATGTCTTACGTAGCTTAATGGTGTGATCTCTAAATGTCACAGAATTATAAATAACTTTAAAGCAGTTTTAACTGTAAAATGTGATAGTAAACCAAGTTCTTATCCTTCTAGGGACCCTTTGACAAGGCAGTTAAAATGAAATAAAGAAACACCAAGTGAAGTCAAAAACAGATGCATGGTATTCAAAGACCTTATACAATATAAAGTTTATATGGTATATGCATAATATATGTTTACCATTGCTTCAACTCCTTGGCTTTAACAAACCATGTCAGTGGGCATGAGCCTTTAGAAACAGTGAAGAGGCTAGATTCAGAGGTACAGTTTACTGAGGTTTAGATCCAGTGAATATGGTTGTGGGCCTAAATCCTGGATACCTGGATGGCTTGTTCCCCTACTCTATAAGCAGGGGGCAATTTTTTTCCCAGGGAACATTTGGCAATGTTTGCAAATATTTTTGTTTGTCGCAACTGGGGAAGGGGGTACTATTGGCACCTATTGGGTAGAGGCCAGGGATCCTGTTAAACATTTGACAGTACACAGGTGAGCACCCTCTCCCTGTCCATAAAGAATTATTCAACCCCAAATACAGTAGTGTTGAAGTTGAGAAACTTTCTATAAATCAAGATGATCTAAGTTGTTTTTTATGGATACAGGCAACTTTCAGATTGGATCTCAGAAAAGTCTCTCATGCTGTGAAGCTAATTAAAAAAGTCAATCTGCCATCCAAAGGCTCTCACTCCACCCCACCTGGTCAGCAACCCTTGCCAGCACTGGTGTTCCTCCAAAGTGGCTCCTGCTCTGGTGGGCCAGCCCCATATGCCCACAACAGTTGTGGCCAAACCTCTCAGCCAGCCCGGCCAGGGACCAGCCTCACCCACCAGTGTACCTGCAGCACCAAAACAGGAGGACACATGCAGCCCACACATGGGGTATCCTGGAGTATATAGCTCTGGTGACCAGGTGGAGATTGCGCCACTGGGCACCACAGGACACCTTCTACGTGTGGCCACTCTTTCAAAGCCGGGAAATGTAGCTGATATACATAATACATAGAAACAAACACAGAGAGTTAGGCAAAATGAGGAGACAAAGGGATGCCTTCCAAACAAAAGAACATCCCCCCACTCCCCCCAAAAAGAACAAAATGAAATGGAGATAAGCAATTAAAGCAAATAAAGAGTTCAAAGTAACAGTCATAAATATGCTCACCAAACTTGGGAGAAGAATGGATGAACACAGTGAGAATTTCAACTAAGAGACAGAAATTATAAAAAAGAACCAATCAAAACTGAAGAATATAATAACTGAAATAAAAAAACACTAATGGGAATCAACAGTAGATTAGAGGATGCAGAAGAATGGATCAACAATCTAGAAGACAGGGTAGTGGAAATCACCTGATCATAAAAACAAAAAGATAAAAGAATAAATAAGAATGAGGATAGTTTAAGGGATCCCTGAGACAACATCAAGCATACTAACATTTGCATTTTAGGAGTTCCAGAAAAAGAAGAGAGAGATAAGGTCAGAAAAACCTATTTGAAGAAATAATGCCTGAAAACTTCCCTAACCTGGTGAAGAAAACAAACATCCAAGTCCAGGAACACAGAGAGTCCCAAAGGAGATGAACTCAAAGTAACCCACACCAAGGGAACATTATAATTAAAATGCAAAATGTTAAAGATAAAGAATCTTAAAAGCATCAAGAGGAAAACAACTAGTTATGTACAAGGGACCCCCCCCCCGCCCCCACATAAGACTATCAGATGATCTTTAAGCAAAAACTTTGCAAGCCAGAAGGGACTGACACTATATACTCAAAGTGCTGAAAGAAAACAAAAACAAAAACCTTACAACCAGTAATACTTTACCTGGTAAGGTTCTCATTAAGAATTGAGGGAGAGATAAAGAGTTTTCTAGATAAGCAAAAGCTAAAGGGGTTCATCACCAGTAAGCTGGCCTTACAAGAACTGTTAAAGGGACTTCTTTAAAAGGAGAAGAAAAGGTCATAACTAGAAATAAGAAAATTAAGAAGGAAAAAATCTCACTGGTAAAGGCAAACATACACTAAAAGTAGTGGATCAACCACCTATAAAGCTAGTATGAGGGTTAAAAGACAAAAGTAGTAAAAATCATCTATAGCTACAATAATTAGTTAAGCAATACACAAAATAAAAAGATGTAAAATATGATGCCAAAAACATAAAACGTGTGGTAGGAGGGAGTAAAAATGTAGTGCTTTTAGAATGTGCGTGAACTTAAGCAACCATCAACTTAAAATAGACTGCTATATACAAAGGTTGTTATAAATGAACCTCATGGTAACCACAAACCAAAAACCTGTAACAGATATACAAAAATAAAGAGAAAGGAACACAAACATAGCACTAAAGAAAGTCATCAAATCACAAGGAAAAAGAACAAGAAAAGAAATGAACAGAGAACTGCAAAAATAACCAGAAAAAATTATCAAAATAGCAATAAGTACGTATCTATCAATAATTAGTTTAAATGTAAAGGGACTAAATGCTTCAATCGAAACACATAGGATGGCTGAATGAATTTTTAAAAAACCTATATATATGCTGCCTACAAGAGACTCACTTCAGATCTAAAGACACACAAACCAAAAATGAAGTGTTGGAAAAAGATATTCCATGGAAATGAAAAGCAAAGCTAGGATAGCAATACTTATAGCAGACAAAATAGACTTTAAAACAAAGACTATAACAAGAGACAAAGAAGGGCATTACATAAAGGGATCAATCTAAGAAGAAGATATAACACTTGTAAATATCTATGCAACCAATATAGGAGTATGTGAATAAATAAAGCAAATAGTATTAAAGATAAATGGAGATGTTGACAATAATACAATAATAGTAGGAGACTTTAATACCCCCTTATATCAATGGATAGATCCTCCAGACAGAAAATCAATTAGGAAACATTGGCCTTAAATGACACGTTAGACAAATGGACTTAATAGATAAATAGAACATTACACTGACAAACAACAGAAAATGAATTATTTTCAAGTGCAAATGGTACATTCTCCAGCTTAGATCACATGTTAGGCCACAAAACAAGTCTCAATAAATTTAAGAAGGTTGAAATCATATCAAGCATCTTTTCCTACCACAGTGGTATGAAACTAGAAATTAATTACAAGGAAAAAACACGAACACGTGGAGGCTAAACTACATTCTATTAAACAACCAATGGATTGTGAAGAAAAAAAAATACCTTGAGGCAAATGAAAATGAAAACATAATGTTCCAAAACCTACAGGACACAGCAAAAGCAGTTCTAAGAGGGCAGTTTATAGTGCTACAGGCATACCTCAGAAAATAAGAAAAAAATCTCAAATAAACAATCCAACCTCGCACCTAAAAGAACTGGAAAAAGAAGAACAAAGCCCAAAGTCTATATACCAATAACAAAGTATCAGAAATAGAAATTAAGAAAACAATCCTATTTACAACTGCATCAAAAAGAACAAATACCTGGGAATAAATCTAACCAAGAACATGAAAGACCTATACAATGAAAACTATAAGACACTGATGAAAGAAATTGAAGACAACATAAAGAAGTAGAAAGATATACCATGCTCATGCACTGGAAGAATTAATATTGTTAAAATGTCCATACTACTCAAAGCAATCTACAGATTCAATGCAATTCCTGTCAAAATATAGATGGCATCTTTCACAGAACTAGAACAAATAATCCTAAAATTTGCAGGGAACCACAAAAGACCCTAAATAGCCAAAGCAATCTTAAGAAAGAAGAACAAAGCTAGAGGGATCATGCACCCTGATTTTGAACTATATAACAAAGCTGTAGTAATCAAAACTGTATGGTACTGGTACAAAAACAGACATACAGATCAATGGAACAGAATAGAGAGTACAGAAATAAACCCATGCTAATATGTTCAAATAATTTATGACAAAGGAGTCAAGAATAAATAATGGGGAAAAGACAGTCTCTTTAATAAATTGTGCTGGAAAAATTAGACAGCTATATGCAAAAGAATGAGAGTGGATCACTTTCTTACACCATATACAAAAATAAACTCAAAATAGATTAAAGACTTAAATGTAACACCTGAAACCATAAAACTCCTAGAAGAAAACGTAGGTAGTATGCTCTCTGACATCAGTTTTAATAATATATTTTTTGGATCTGTCTCCTCAGGTAAGGGCAACAAAAACAAAAATAAACAAATGGGACTACATCAAACTAAAAAGCTTGTACAGTTGTGGAAACCCCCAACAAAATGAAAAGTTAATCTACTGAATGGGAGAAGATATTTACAAATGATACACCCAATAACCAATATATACAAAGAACTCACACAACTCAATATGGAAAAACAATCAGATTAAAAATGTGCAGAGGACCTGAACAGCCATTTTTCCAAGAAGGACATACAAATGGACAGCAGGCACATGAAAAAATACTCAACATCCCTAATCATTAGGGAAATGCAAATCAAAACTACAATGAGATACCATTTTATGCCGGTCAAAATGACTATTATCAAAATGACTACAAAAAAGTGTTGGCAAGGATGTAAAGAAAAGAGAAGCTTGTGCACTGTTGGTGGGGATGTTAATTGGTGCAGCCACTGTGGGAAACAGTATGGAAGTTCCTCAAAAAATTAAAAATAGAAGTACCATATGATACAGCAATTCCAGTTCTGGGTATTTATCAGAAAACAAAAACCCTAATTTGAAAAGATATATGCATCCTTTTGTTCATTGAGGCATTATTTACAATAGCCAAGATATGGAAGCAATATCCATCAATAGATGAATAAAGATGTGGTATGTGGTATATATAAATAAATAAATAAATAAATAAATAAATAAATACACACACACACACACACACACACACACACACACAATAGAATAGTAATCAGCCATAAAAAGAATCAGATCTTGCCATTTGTGACAACATTGATGGACCTAGAGGTTTTGCTAAGGTATTATTATACTTAGTGAAATAAGTCAGACAGAGAAAAACAAATACTGTATGTTTTTACTTATATGTGGAATCTAAAAAACAAAAGAAACAAACAAAACAAAGCAAAGAAGGTCTCTAGATACAGAGAACAAACTGGTGGTCACCAGAGGGGAGTGAGTGGGGTGTTGGGCAAATCCATGAGGGGATTAAGAGGTACAAACTTCCAGTTATAAAATAAATAAGTTAACAGAGATGTAATGTACAGCATAGGGAATACAATAAAAAACATCAAATTAACTTTGTATGGTGACAGATAGTTACTAGACTTATCATGGTGATCAATTCACAATGTATATAACTCACTCTGTTGTACACCTGAAACTGATACATTGTTTGTCAACTATATTTCAATTTGAAAAGTCAAACTGGGACTTCCCTGGTGGCACAGTGGTTAAGAATCCACCTGCCAACACAGGGGACACTGGTTTGAGCCCTGGTCCGGGAAGATCTCACATGCTGCGGAGCAACTAAGCCCATGCGCCACAACTACTGAGCCTGAGCTCTAGAGCCTGCGAGCCAAAACTACTGAGCCCACGTGCCAAAACTACTGAAGCCCACACGACTAGAGCCGGTGCTCTGCAACAAGAGAAGCCACCGCAATGAGAAGCCCACGCACCGCAATGAAGAGTAGCCTCCGCTCACCACAACTGGAGAAAGCCCACATGCAGCAATGAAGACCCAACACAACCAAAAATAAGTAAATAAATAACATTGATTCGAAATAAATAAAAAGTCAAACTGAATAAAGTTCCTGGGGCAGAATTTAGCCTCCAGATTGATTAATGACTATCCTGAAATATAAGCTTTAATCTTGCTAAGTTTATTATTAACCATTCCAGACACTCTTAAACATTTAATCTGTAGAGAAAAAACCTTAACTCTTTGTTCTTGGGCAGGTACCTTTATCCAAGGTGTTCCACAGAGTGTTGGCTTTGGGGTAAGCTGCCCAGGTTCAAATCTAAGCTTTTCATTTATTAGCGAAAGACATTGAACAAGTTACTCCATATTTCTCTGCCACAGTTTCCTCATCTGTAATATAGGGATAATAGTACTTAACCCACAGGGCTGTTGGGGGAATAAATGAATAAATAAATGTCATATCTCCTCTAATGCTTCATATAGTGTGACAATAACAGAAGGAAGACTAAAAATAGAGTCCGAATTACAAGGGTCTAATCTAAACTCTGTTCCCAACTAGCTGTGTGACCTTGAACAACTGAGCATGATTATACAATTGGAGGGACTGAATTAAATAATCTCTGAAGCACCCTCTAGAATTAACATTCTATAGTTAGGAGTATGTTTTCTACAAACCCTTGCTTTAAGTGGGGCCTCAAAATAGAGTGGGAAGAAAGCATAATAGAAAAAAAGAAATATAAGGTGAAACAAAAACAAAGAAGAAAAGGTTATTAGGAAAGGAGGACAATGAGAAATAAAAGGCAAATGTATGCAGGTTCAGACAACTGGTTGATATTTTCTATTTTTAAAAAACATTGGTTATATATACAATGGAATATTACTGTCATAAAAAGAAACAAAATTGAGTTATTTGTAGTGAGGTGGATGGACCTAGAGTTTGTCATAGTGTGAAGTCAGAAAGAGAAAAACAAATACTGTGTGCTGAAACATATATATGGAATCTAAGAAGAAAAAAAGGTTATGAAGAACCTATGGGCAAGATGGGAATAAAGACGCAGACCTACTAGAGAATGGACTTGGGGATATGGGGCGGGGGAAGGGTAAGCTGTGACAAAGTGAGAGAGTGGCATGGACATATATACACTACCAAATGTAAAATAGATAGCTAGTGGGAAGCAGGCGCATAGCATAGGGAGATCGGCTTGGTGCTTTGTGACCACCTAGGGGGTAGGATAGGGAGGGTGGGAGGGAGATGCAAGAGGGAAGAGATATGGGAACATACGTATATGTATAAGTGATTCACTTTGTTATAAAGCAGTAACTAACACACCATTGTAAAGCAATTATACTCCAATAAAGATGTTAAAACAAAAAACACAAAACCAAACATTGGCTGAATTTTGTAGTACGGCCTTCGCTTTTTCATGGAGGCTCCTTACACTGGAGTCACCGCTTTAGGAAATCGATTAATTTCTGGCTTTACTCCTCCCACGTCCTCTCCCTGATTAATCCCCTGCACGTCTAGAGCCTGAAAAATAACTGCAGAGAAGAAAGGAAGGGGCTGTAGTAGAATCAAGGAAACCTCATTCCCTGAGAGGCCTCCTGGAGAAGGAGAATTTCCTGCCTTTTTAAGTGGGGTAACAAAATTGGTTATTTCACTCCTATCCCCAGAGCTTCGGTTGCTCTTTCACTTCCCACTTCCTCAAGAGCACTGGGTGACAAAGTTATGGAGAAGCGCCTGCAGGAGGCCCAGCTGTACAAGGAGGAAGGGAACCAATGTTACCGGGAAGGGAAGTGCCGAGATGCTGTGTGTGGGTACCATCGAGCTCTGCAGCAGCTGCGGGGTCTGGATCCAAGTCTGCCCTCCCCGATACCTAATCTGGGACCTCAGGGCCCGGCCCTCACACCTGAACAGGAAAACGTACTGCACACCACCCAGACAGACTGCTACAACAACTTAGCTGCCTGTCTTCTTCAGATGGAGCCAGTAAACTATGAACGGGTGAAAGAATACAGTCAGAAGGTCCTGGAACAACAGCCTGATAATGCCAAGGCCCTGTATCGGGCTGGGGTGGCCTCTTTCCACCTGCAGAACTATGACCAGGCTCGGCACTACCTCATGGCTGCTGTCAATAGGCAGTCAAAAGACGCCAGTGTCCGGCGGTACCTTCAGCTAATGCAGTCAGAACTCAGCAGCTACCATCGGAAAGAGAAGCAGCTCTACCTGGGCATGTTTGCTTAACAAAGAAGAAAGATACCCCTCCACTGGAACTTAGGTGAACCATTAAAGACCCATCAAGGGGAAACCTGAGCCTCAGCAAGAGAAATTAACCCCATACCTCTGACAGAGGTGAACTTCTATTTTGTTTCTAGTTCTGCACAAACTCTTTATTGCTTACATAGCCTGTGTCTGTTTTTGTTTCTCCATCTATGTATTTATATGGCTTTTAATATGTGGTATTATTAGGGACATTTGCCTTGAGAAATACAACCAGAAAACATTCATCAGTTGTGGGTGGAATTAATCATATCTTTGGCACAGATTTTAATGATAGATGTTGGTAGATGTAGTCATTTACAAAGGAGAACGCTAGCAGAGGATGAAGTAATAAGGAAGGAAGAAAGGAGTTTCTTCCTTCGTTTCCTCAGATGCCCAAAGCCAAAGTTACACAGGCCACAAACTGGCAAATATATATACTGTGAAACTAGACAATTATAAATTGGCCCCACACGGCTCAGAATGAAAGACTTGAAATTAACCACCTTGATTAAAATAATTCCTTTTTCTTAATGTTCCACATACATTCAGATTCTTTTTCCCCCACAAAAGTTTCTCTTGGTAATTTCTAGTCCTTCCTATTGTTCACACTCAGATCACAAGTATAGTATACTTATTTATTTTTTTTATTAAACCCTTCTGTCTTAAAACCTCTGGAGTCAAGCATTTAAGTATATATTTTGTAATCTTTTAAAAGCCCTCATGCCAAAAAAACACTCGTAAACATTTTAATTTTTAATAGGTGCACATCTATAGTATGCTCATTTCTCTAAAAAAACATAGGAAAGACAGTTTACCAAGTCTTCTAGAAACAATACCATAAAAGAACAGGATAAGAACATAGATCTGCTCTTTACCTGTTACCCGCCCCCTTGTATTTTGCAAGAGCTCACTTCCTTAAAGAGGAGGGAAACGGTGAGGAAAGGTTCTCTTTCCTTAGTGCCTTTTAAGCACCAGTGAACTTTCTGAAAGCTTTGTTGGGCATGGGTGCAGGAGCAGATCTGGTGCAGTCATGGCTCGGTAGGAGCTTTCATCAACTGGGAGCTCCTTTGTCATTCTGCTAAGGTCCACAACATATGAGTTGTACAGAGTAGATGAGACCATAATAGCACTGCCTCTACCTTTATGAGTGAAGGTAATAAGCACGTGTCATTAGCCATCATATAACCACAGACAGATTTCCGACAAAAACCCCTTAGTCTTGCTAAGTGTACACGAGCTCTTCTCCCTTTATCAGTAATGCATCTCTCTCATGAGCTAGGCTCCTCTTTGAGTCTCCCTGTACCCTTCAATAATACAACCATCAACTTACAAACAAAAAGTTTTTATACCAAATAATCTTTTAAGTCCAAGGACAGAACTAACAAAAGTTGAATATTTTATTCCTCTTCCAAGCTTCTTAAATTTCTAAGCCTAGACTGTTGCCAAATTATGTCATGGTTGTGTGTTATGTTTGTTTGGGGTTGGTTTTGCTTTCTGATTTTCTTTTTTTTCCCCTAAGACTTGATGTTACAGTAAGCTATGTTCTGCATCAATGAGGAAAAAATAAAACTGATATTTAAAAAAAACCCAAAAACCAAAAAAAAAAATTGGTTTATGCTACATTGTGAATGAATCATTTATTCATGAAAAATACCTGGTTGATATTTTTAAATTAAGCACCCACAGTATGCTAGGTCCTGGGGATATGATCGACCAGCCCTCAGAGAATTTACAGATGATTATAGAATATGTAAACAGATAGCCAGAAAGAGAACACAAGAAGCTAACCTCATCTGGAGGGTCAGAGGAGGATTCCCTGAAAAAGGGTGGTAAAGGTTCGGGTAGAGCATTCTGGGCAGAGAAAATAGCATTCACAAAGGCCCTGAGATAGGAGCCTGGTTTTCAAGAATAGAATGATTTCATGTGTGGCTGCAACTGGGAAGAAAATGAAGCAAGAAAAGTAAGCACATCCTCTAAGAACCTGCTAGTCGGTTGAAATGAAAACCATTCCATTTCATCCCCTGTTTCTGCTATAATGTGTGATGACCACATGCGGTTTGACCTTCCCCAACTGTCAATCGTCCTATAATAAGGAATAACACAAATCCTAACCTGGTTACCCCCAGAGAATCCCTTTCAGGTCATCTGAGGGCAAAAAAACCCAGTGCATTTTGACAAGGGGAAATTCCTCAGGAAAGAAAAGAAGTAAGGAGAGAATGTTAAATATGCCTCCTTATGTTTCCTCCTTGCCCTCATTCCTGTATGTATCTCGTGCAAAGTGTTCCCCCTTTTCCTTAGATTCTATCTCCCTTCCTTAAGAACAGCTTTTTCCCTTCTTTTTTTCTTTTTTCTTTCTCTTTTTCCCCCTTTGGCCCAAACCATAGTACTGAAAATGTAAAACCTGCAGTTTTGGGTATGTTACCAAAGGAAACAGTTTTACTTAAAATCTTGTTTTTGCCAAAATATTTTCAAAGTAGCTGGAGAGCTGTCAAACCACAGTGGCTCTCAGCTGCGTTTCCTTCTAGCATTTCCCCAGGTTCTCCCAGCACAGCACTCAGTAACTGGATATTATTTGAGGAGGAGGGGAAAAAATGCTGCACGAGACAGTTTGTAGATTTAAGAATTATCCTCTGGGTACTGAAGGCCAGAGATCCAGAGGTGCTCAGCTGCCAAACTCCAGGGCCGCGTGACTGTGTCATTCCTAGATGTAGCTTTCAGCAAGGAGACATAGAGGAAACATGCTGGCAATGGTCGATATTTAGACCATTTGATATTTATCATTCCAAAGTCTTTAGATTGTTTTCTGTCTTAGTCATGTGACTTTGAACAAATGGATTTATTCTCATAGAAAAAAAAATTACTAAACACAGCTTGAAATGACATGCATTTTGGCCTTGTAGGTACTGACAGCCTTCCCCCATCCTTTACCACCTCTTCCAATTCTAGCTAGCAGTTGTGGGCTTTACATACCAGCAGAATAATTTAACAGTAAGCAATCACTCTTTACGCTCTCTAACAACTTTCTTCCAAGACCTTGAAGGAGGAAAAACTCATTATTTAGGGACTTCTAGAAGCAGAGGCAGTAGTTACTATGTCTACTTAACTCATCCAGAAACTGAAGTTCAGGAAAGTGACATGGGTTTTCCAAGGTCATATAACAAGTCAAAGCTGTTTCTTCCTTATAATACACTTCTAATGCATTTGATTATAAGACATTATAAAATGGAACAAATGAAATATAACTGTATAGAATTTATGATAACTATCAATCCAAATGATAACCACTAATTGACAGTAGATTGGGCCTCAGGGTTTAAGTGCTATTACCACCAATCTATTTTTACCAGTTCTACTATTACGTCATTTGGATCCTGGCAAAAAACAGATGGCATACTCTGAAGCAGTAATAGAATGGACTTAAACAGAGTGGACAAGGTCAAGGGAACCAATGAGAGGTGGTAAAGCACCCAGGACTGGGAACAGTGAGAAGCAGTTGTCACTCCATCATTGCTTGCTCGGTCCAGAGAGAGGGAGCAGTGACCAGAGTTCACTGAAACCTCTCGCTATAGGAGAGGGGCTACCTGATGTGGACATGAGCCAGGGGGTGGGAGGGAGCCCCCAAAACCCCAACTTTGCTTTTCTCTTGTCTCTGCTTTCCTGCAGGTGTCTCCCAATGACCAAAACCAACAAGAAGCCAGAGGATAAAGAAGCCTGGGTGATGCTGTCTGAAATGCTCAGATCTCTTCTCTTCTCTTTATGTACCGTTTATATGCTGATGACTATCAGGTTTCTATCAGAATTTCTTGAATTTCAATTCAGTGAATTGAATTTCAATTTCCTACTAGGAATCTCCTAACTGAGCACCTGCTCTTCTCCCAAATTCTGTTCCTCTCACAATCATCCCCATCTTAGTTGTTACCCATCTCCTACCAGTCAAAAGTCAAAAATCTTGGAGACATTCCTAACTTCTCTTTTTTTCTCATGACCAGCATCCTGTTCTTCAGCAAATCTTACTGACTCTCCATCATTCAACATCTATGTGGAATCCTACCACTTCTCACTGTTTTAACACCACCACCACAATACGAGTCCTAATCACTACTTGCCTAGAATATTACACTAGATACACTGCTTCCACCCTTAGCCTCTTTAGTTTCAACAGAAAATAAAGTGATTCTTTGAAAAACTTAAGTTAGATCATATCAGACTTCTATACAGAGTGTCTAATAGCCTCCCATTTTACTCAAACTAGAGGAAGTCAAATCCTTACAATGGCCTCTAAGGCCCTATAAGATCGGCCCATCCCATCCTCTTAATTCTCTGGCATCATTTCCTATTACCTCTCCCTCTTTTATCCATCCAGCTAACACTAAACTCTTACCATGCCTAAAACAAACCAGGTACACTTTCATCTCTAAACAGTGTTTATTTACACTTGCTATTTACTCTACGTGGTACACTCTTCCTCCAAATGTCTGCACGGCTCAGCCCCTAATCTCCTTCACATTTTGTTCAAATGTCACGTTCTCAATAAGACCTTTCCTGGCTATCTTTTATTAAAATGTGACCCCCCCAACACCCTAGCATTCCCGACTCACTTCCCTATTTCATTTTTCTCCATAGCACTTATGACCATCTGACACATTTTATATTTTACTTTTGTTTGTTTGTTTATTATCTGCCTTCTCCTCCTTGTACCTCCATCCCCACTATAATGAAAGATTTATGAGGCTGACATGCATAGGGCTATGAGGAGTCATGAGCAATTGTCAAAGGTTTCATTGCATGAAAAAATCTACGTTTTTTGTCTTACTCATAGCACTTGACAGTATTTGGCACAGGGAGGCATAAATGCTCCCTAGCTTGAAATGGAGAGTTTTAAATAAACCCAGAGTAGCCTAGTAATAAGGGGTTTAAGTTTGAAATCAAGGCAACATTTGAGCCCTTTCTTTAGAAACAAATTAAAGGGATCCTAGAGATCTCCTTGGAAGCTGGGAGGACCAAAGACAGGCCTCTTTCAAAAAAATATTATCAATAGATTATCTGAAATCAGTCAGGGCCAGAGCTAATCCCAAGAACAAAATATATGCTACAGCACTTCTGAAACCTGAGCCAGTGAGTGTCACAGGTTAGAGTTCAAGAACTGTGAGAAAATGAGGAAGGCTTCATAGCAGTTGAGCCATGGAAGGATTCTCTATGTTCTATCTAGTCTTGGTAAATGTTCAGCCAATGAAAGGCCTGGCTATATTTCCCAACCTCATTTTAATGTGTTAAAGCAATACCTAATAAGCTGATATTTGCTGAATCAGTACACAAAGCTTTGTCCAACTTCAGCAGAATGGAAAACCTGAAAAGAAACTAATTACCAGTGAAGGTTTTCCTTATGGAAAGAATAGAATAGGCATTAGCCAAGTAATATGATTTCAGGGGCCAAAGAGGTCCTGAAGTAAAAGGAAATCCTTCCTATAAGCTTGCTGATACCTAAAGTTCTACATTCCAAAATCTAACACTTTTACTTAAGGATTTGATCCTGATTAAATGCAGATTTCCCCTGGGTAAGGTCCCTCACCAGTTATTTATTCCTCAGAGTGAAAAAACAATTGGAGAACAGATTTTATCAAAGGGTATAAGGGATGGATATGAGGGTCTTGAGAAACTTGTGATCCAGGAAACAAAGGATTAAGGGGCTTTGACAACAAACTTCACTTATCTCCCAGTTTTACTTGGATTCAGCATCACTACATATGTTTTAAAGACTCCTCATATCCAAGATGAAATGTCTTTTTGGGTAAGTTGTCATTTCAGAAACCAGGTCAGCTTTCACATATATGGCCATGGAGTTGGGGATGGGCAGCAGAGTGGTACCTATCAGATGTGTGAATTACACCATCCTCCCTTTATTCCTTTTCTTACTCTTATACTGCTCATTCATATCTTTATAATGAATTCAGCACAATCGATGAGCCCATTCGCAAAGTTAGTCATAGAAGAAATTGATAGTAATGACTAAAATCCGTTCAGTACCCTCAATACATGAGTGGACTTCAATTACTCAGCCTCTTTTCTTTCAATTATCTAAATTCCTGCACTGGAAGATAACTCACATTAAGATGTGTGTTCAGTATGCTCATCTTCATAGCAGTTCTCCTTCAAGAAATGCTGGATTGCTTTATCACCACCAGATATTGAATTATATTAAAGGACTTATGAGGAAACATAGTAAATGTAGGATTACAGAATCTTTCTACCCTAAACATAAACTACTATGAAAATAAGAAGTAAAATAAAACAGAAATAGTACTCTTACAAGACAAAGACATACAATTATGAATTCTAAATTTTATAAAATATCTCTAGATAATGAAGATTTTGAGAATAATTCAAGTTTCTCTACCTATCACTTCCCTCTTCCAACTCCAATACAATACACACACACACGCGCGCGCACACACACACACACACACACACAAAGAACAAGCAGAAGCTGTACCATGGGGAAGAAAGTAAGTGGACAAAATCCTGAAAAGTCTCTTGATGGCACAGGGAAGAGGACTGAGGGTGGGTGAATGAGAAGCTAAAAGAACTAAAAAGAGTCACGTATTTGTTTTTTCTGGCCCAGAAGAACATGAGTGAAATACCTCAGGAAGAATTATACAGAACTAATTGTCTATAATAAATAAAAGTTTGTCAAAATAAAAGATCAGAATAAAAGGAAAATACCATTCCTCAAATCACTGGATACTTTTACATAGTAGCTAAAAAGCATCACAATGATTGTTGGGAGAACCTCTAAATTTTGAGTATTTCTCTAACATAACCACAACTGGGAGTGAAGCAGAAGAAATGTCTGGGCAATGGTGAGTTAAGTAGTGGTTGTTTTCATGTGGCCAAAGATTTAGTGAGGCTAAACTGGCAGACTCACTGTAAAATGAGGAAACAATCCAATACCCTCATGTATCTGGAGATGCCCCTCAAATAGAGTAAAATCTGGTAAAAGATGTTTAACAAACTTCCAAAGAAAGAGAATAAAGACAAATGGAATGAATGGAATCAATACACACCTCCAGCTCTTTTCTCTCACCTTCATCCCACTACTGCCCTCCTCTAGGTAACTAAAAAGCTGAACATAGAATTCAGCCAAAGATTCAGAGAGATTTACAAGAAAGATCAGGTAAAGCAGGAAGTTGGAAAGGAGAAACTAGCCACACGTTTGGGAAAAGAGATGGAGAGGTTGAAAAGATAGGGCAACTACACTGAAACAATACAGATAAACAAAACAAAATTTAAAAAAAAGTAAGTGTATATTTTGCAACCCATAAAAATAATTCATTCTCGATGAAGACATCAATAATCAACAAAATCTTTGGGAATTAAATACAATTAAAGAAAAGCTGACATATTTGAAAGAAGAAATCCATGGTGAAATGAAGACAGCAAAATAAGGTAAAAATGAGACTGGAGAATGAACTAGAGACAAAATAAAATTATTTTAGAACCAATTATTTATAAATAGCAATTAATGAACAGTCACAGTGAAAGACCAAGTTGATGAAGAGCTCTAGAAAATGATACAGAATGCAGCTAAAATAGACAAAATAGAGATGATGAAAGGAAATAAAGAGAAGTTATGATGAACAGACAAAAGGGACCAATCATATATAAACTGGTTCCCTTGAGGTAGTATACAGAACTAATGGAACAGAAAAAAATGTCAAAGTAAAACAAAAGAATTGAATTTGCAAGTGCAGTGTATTATTCTAGGATAGTTTGATAGAAAATGATCAATAGTGAGACATAGTCTATTGAAGATATTGGGCTTAAAGGATTTTAAGAAAAATAATCCAGTTTCAACTCCAACACATAAAGAGTGTGGAAGTCATCACTCCTGTCCTTACAGCAAGAAAAAAGTTGAACAAAGCACAATTCAATGACTCCTTGGACCCACTAGAGAATGAGGTACAGGGCAAACAGACACCACACATTCTGCAGAGATGGGCTCCAGTATAATAACAGTGGATCATAGATGAAAGATGAAAGTCACAGACTCTACTTTAAAAGGGATTCTTAGGGAAACCCAAAGATAGCAGGAGAGACAAATGCAAGGACAACAGAGAAAATGGAAGGCCCTGGAACCTACAGCCAGAGCAAACATTAGGCACAGCCCAATTCCTAACCAGATTAATATAAAATCTCACACAAAGGCATATTTACCTCAGTTTCTACCACCTGATACATCATGTCCAGCTTTCAACAACAACAAAAAATCACAAATCATGCTAACAGGCAAGGAAAAAACAAACAAACCAACAAACAAAACCCCCCAAAAACTCAAAACAGTCTGAGGCAAGTAAGTGGTAAATTCTCCAAGAAGACATAATCTTTAACCTGTGTGCACCTCACAACAGACAGTAAAAATACATGAGGCAAAAACTGATAGAACTCTAAAGAGAAATAGACAAATTCACTATTATAGTTGGAGAATTCAACTTTCAGTAACCGATATATCAATCAGGAAGAAAATCAGTAAGAACAGAGTTCTTATCGGATAGTATTATCAATCAACTGGATCAAATAGAAATTTATAGAATCTTCCATCCAACAACAGAAGGATACACATTCTTTTCAAGTTCACAGAGAACATTCACCAAGATAGACCATACTCTAGGACATAAAACAAATCACAAAAAATAGAAATTGTACAAAATGTGTGTTTAGACTACAGTGGAAATCAATAAACTAGAAATCAATAACAGAAAAATGGTTTAAATCCCCCCAAATACTTGAAGATTAGACAGGAAACTTCTAAGTAACACTAGGTTCAGTGACAAAGTCTTGAGAGAAATTAAAGTTGGGGTAGCTATATTACCTCTTTCTCAACACACACACACACACACACACACACACACACACACACACACAGATGTCCTAGTGGTTCTGCTTCTCTAATTAAACCCTGAATGATGCAGAATTTAGCACTGAAGATGGTCCCTAAGGAACATAATCTTAAACGTGAGTTCCTAAGTTGATTCTAGGTTTTCTTGGTTCTCTGATCTGATCAGATTTAAAGGCATTAATGACTCCTCTGCTTCTAGTGGTAAAGGCAACAATGGTAGTTGATGGCATGCAGTAGCAAAACAGTTACTCAAGCTACCAACTGCAGATACCTTTAATAATGTGCCTGTAGAAGACAAGGCCCTGGGTGACAAAATATTTTCTGACACAGAAAATTTTAGTGAAAATAAGAAGTATAATTGAGTTAGTGGGTTGCTCTGAAGTGTGCTGGAGAATTTAGGGAAAGAAAATTATGAAAGCAAGACTTTAAATTCCCAGCTCAAGGTATTGCTTCTATGAATACTTTCAAAGAAACTCTTATCTCCTGTAGTTGTGAGGCTGATATTTCTGAAAACAAAACCCCAAATCTCATGCATGCCAAGTGTAGCTGAATTACAAGACAAATTGAATTCTCAATCTCGTAGAGACACTTGGGAAGGAATGGGATCCTGAAAATCATGATGGGACAGATGGGAAGATTCCAATAAAGCTGGGTACCCTGAATCCCTAAATTCTATCAAACTATCTTTGCCAGGAGAAGCAGCCCTTTTACTACAGCAGCTCTGGCTCTGAATTGATGCTACTCCTGGAGACCCAAAACATCACTGTGTTCCTGTCAGATGACCCACAGAGTTTTGGCTCAGGTGTATTGTACAGTGAGCCCAGTGGGTCCCTGGATTCACTCTGTGGTTATTCCCCAAGTTCTGGAATGCATAATGGAAACAGCATTACTCAGCCATTGGCAGAGTCCCCATAGTGGTACCTTGACCCATGAAGTGAGAGCTACTAAGGTAGAAAAGGTCGAGTGTAAGTCATCAGGACTGCCTCGATCTATGAAAATAGTAAACCAAAAGCAATAATGCTTTCCTGGAGGACTGCAGAGATTAGTGCCCAGTACATCTCCCTTTAACTTGACTAGCAGGCCTGTGCAGAACATAGACGGATCTTGAAAATGACAAGGAATTTATAATTATCATAAACTTAATTAGGTGATGACTACAATTGCAGCCAAAAAAATTGTGTCATTAGGTAACCCAGAATCATCCAGATTCAGGTATCATGTGGTTGGCAAATGTTCAGTCCTCTGTTCAGTCCCCGTTCTCAAGTGGGGCAGACTAAAGTTCTCAACTTTTGGTTGGGGGGACATAGAGTGAAGAGGCAGGCAGATATATCTAAAGATACAGGGAAACACACTGTCCTCATAAATTCTTATGGGTCAATATTCACAGATCTGGCTAACAAAAGAGGTACCAAATATCTAAGAGATTTGGAATCGCTGCTGCTATACTGTAAGTTCCAGCCAGCCACCAGATGCAGAATTTTCCTCATTGATATTTAAGTGAGAGTGGCAACTGCCATTAGGACTTGGGATGGATTTGGATTTTACAAGTGAACGTTAGAATTCTCAACTGGCTATTTATGTAGACCCACCTCAGTTATTTCATTAATCTCACAATAATATAATCTCACATTGTATGCAGTTGAAATTTTTTTAACCCATTCGTTGTGCCGTGGCAGAGTTTAACTATAATGCTATGATTCAGGAAGAGTTGTCATTCATAAAATTGATCCAAAACACTTCAGTTTTATTCTTCAATTAATAAAAATATGTGCATTGTTTAAGAAAGAAAAGTCTTAATATTTTGAATATGTCAGTTCATGTAAATTAATTTGTAAATCCAATTTTTGCTGAGTAAATACTACTAAATGACTTGGGATTTATGTTTTGTATATGGTGTGGGGAGATTTGACAAAATTATCAAAAACCCATATGTCAGTTGGAGCTGCATCAACCTTTGAGATATTCTTAAGATTGTCTCAAATCTTTACTTTCATAATCCAAGAAAATCTAAACCCTTCCCAAGATTTCTGTAAATTCCTGGGATCTACATGCCATGGCCCTTTTGTTTTGGGGCACTGTATCTTTGGGTAATACTTTTTTTTTTTCTACAGCACATTGATCTCACTTTGATACTTAGTTCCTCTTCAGTTTCTACAGCTGCAATCAGTCACATCAACAATTAGTATATTTGGTAGACTTTAACTAAAATTAGAAGAATAGCATGCAGAAGAAGGATTTATATCCCAACAATGAAAATGCTTTCTATTTAATTCCTCTCCCTCCCTCCAAAATCTTCTCTGTTATGCAGGGGGAAACTTCTTTTCTAATGCCTTGGCACCCTGCAGTGACTTGGTTATTTCCAAGGAAATTTATTAAGGCATTCCCTTCAAAGCAATGAATAACTTTTAAATAGAAATTCTATATTTAAAACATCTCGCTTTATTACGGATTGTTCAGTTGATCTGGACGAACACATAGGAAAACCAACACAAGTTTGAAAAATCTGAGAAAAAGGATAACAAGCCTAATCTTACCTAATATAAAGATAGTAAGTATATGTTACTTAGAACAGAGTAGCACTGGTATAGGGAAAACTCACAGTGAGTTGAGTGAAATGCAAGAATCCAGACATGAAGAATCCACTGGGATCAATTGTACCATATGAGGGAGTATGGTGAAGACCACCAGTTTTTCCCTGCTAGTCATTGTCACCTTCTTCCATAGTTCTATCATCTTTAGGTGGGCACATCCATGCTCAAAATAAAGAATACTTTCCCAGCCTCTCTGAAAATACGCGTAGCCATGTGATTAAGTTTTAGCCGATTAAATTTAAGCCAAGGTGTTATATGACAGCTTTTGGGAATCTGCCTTAAAGGATAGTTTATCTCTGTACCTCTTTCCTATCTTCTTTACCCTGTCCTGCATCCTGATGCTTAGCATACAATAGAAACCAACTTGGACAAAATAGCACCACATTTTGACCCATATTTGCTTTGGACCTCAAAGGCCCACATTTCAGAAGTAGTGGATCAACTGAGATAGTCTGTGCTTTTGATCATTTATTGGGGTAGAGCCACTGTATAAACCCCAGGCTACAGTATTATAAGAAAGAAATACACTTTTTGTGTGTGTGTGTAGTTACTTTTATTTTTAGTATCTAACTCACAGGTAAACCTAATCTTGGTGAGTATGATCAGTGGGTAGAAAGACGGATTATCCAGTAAGTGGTACTGGAAAAACCAGCTATGAAAAACGGCCAGGAAAAAAACTTGCAAC
Organism: Phocoena sinus; assembly: GCF_008692025.1. Taxonomy (NCBI): domain Eukaryota; kingdom Metazoa; phylum Chordata; class Mammalia; order Artiodactyla; family Phocoenidae; genus Phocoena; species Phocoena sinus. Next base: position 146,563,017 of record NC_045765.1, on the reverse strand, counting down.
TTCACCCCTCAAATCTAAATAAATTCTTGATAAATCAAAATTATAAGCTTCCAAAAAAAAAAAAAAAGACAAAATATGAGAAAATAGAGAATATTTCATTTCTTGGAATGAAGTAGACCTTTCTAAGTAAGAGGGGGAATTTAAAACTCATAAAGAAAAATGATAATAAATTTGAATACATGTAAAAAATTTCATAGACTTCTATATGGAAATATTCATACGTATTCTACAAGTAAAATAAAGAGATAACAAATAGAAAATATTTGTAATATATATGACAAAGGACTAATTTTTTAAACATACAAGGAAAGATAAGCAAACTAACTAGATAATAAACAAATAATATGAACAGGAAATCTGTAATAAAATTTCTATAACCATTTGGGAAATTGTTTAATTTCATTTGTAATGAAATAAATGAAAAGAATTTAAAGATGCCCTAAAGAGAAAAAGACTAAAAATATAACAATAGGGGCACTTTCAAGACGGCAGAGGAGTAAGATGTGGAGATCACCTTCCTCCACACAAATACATCAAAACTACATCTACATGTGGAACAACTCCCACAGAACACCTACTGAACGTTGGCAGAAGACCTCAGACATCCCAAAAGGCAAGAAACTCCCCACATACCTGGATAGGGCAAAAGAAAAAAGGAAAAACAGAAACAAAAGAATAGGGACAGGACCTGCACCTCCGGGAGGGAGCTGTGAAGGAGGGAAAGTTTTCACACATTAGGAAGGCCCTTCACTGGTGGAGACAGGGGGTAGGCAGGGGGGAAGCTTTGGAGCCACAGAGGAGAGCGCAGCAACAGGGCTGCAGAGGACAAAGCAGAGAGATTCCCACACAGAGAATAGGTGCCAACCAGCACTCACCAGCCTGAGAGGCTTGTCTGCTCACCCACCAGGGTGGGGGGTGGTGGCTGGGAGCTGAGGCTCCTGCTTCAGAGTTCAGGTCCCAGGGAGAGGACTGGGGTTGGCTGTGTGAACACAGCCTGAAGGGGGCTAGTGTGCCACAGCTAGCTGGGAGGGGGTCCAGTAAAAACTTTGGACCTGCCTAAGAGGCAAGAGACCATTGTTTCAGGGTGCGCGAGGAGAGGGGATTCAGAGCACCACCTAAATGAGCTCCAGAGTTGGGCACAAGGCGTGGCTATCAGCGCAGACCCCAGAGACAGGCATGAAATGCTAAGGCTGATGCTACAGCAAGCAAGAAGCCTGTGTGCAAGCACAGGTCACTATCCACACCTCCCCACCCAGGAGCCTGTGCAGCCCGCCACTGCCAGGGTCCCGTGATCCATGGACAAATTCCCCAGGAGAACACACCATGTGCCTCAGGCTGCTGCAATGTTATGTCGGCCTCTGCCACCGCAGGCTTGCCCCGCATTCTGTATCCCTCTCTCCCCGAGGCCTGAGTGAGCCAGACCCCCTAATCAGCCATTCCTTTAACCCTGTCCTGTCTGGGCTGGGAACAGATGCCCTCAGGCGAACTACACACAGAGGCAGGGCCAAATCCAAAGCTAAACCCCAGGAGCTGTGCAAACAAAGAAGAGAAAGGGAAATCTCTCCTTGCAGCCTCAGGAGCAGCAGATTAAATCTCCACAATCAACTTGATGTACCCTGCACCTGTGGAATACCTGAATAGACAACAAATCATCCAAAATTGAGGTGGTGGACGCTGGAGCAACTGTAGACTTCGGGTTTGCCTTCTGCATCTTATTTGTTTCTGCTTTTATGTTTATCCTTGCTTAGTATTTAGAGCTTATTATCATGGTAGATTTCTTTATTGATTTTCTGGCTCTCTTCCTTTTTTTATTTTATGTATATATATGTTTTTCTTTTTCTCTTTTTGTGAGGGTGTCTGTGTATGCTTCTTTGCGCGATTTAGTCTGCATAGCTTTGCTTTTGCCATTTGCCCTAGGGTGACTGTCCATTTTTTGTTTTTTTGTTGTTGTTTTTTTCTTAGTATAGTTTGTAGAGCTTGTTAACATTGAATGATTTTTTTTTGGGGGGGGGGGTATGCGGGCCTCTCACTGTTGTGGCCTCTCCTGTTGCAGAGCACAGGCTCTGGACATGCAGGCTCAGCGGCCATGGCTCACGGGCCCAGCCGCTCCGTGGCATGTGGGATCTTCCTGGACCAGGGCACGAACCCGTGTCCCCTGCATCAGCAGGTGGACTCTCAACCACTGCGCCACCAGGGAGGCCCGAATGATTTGTTTTTGGTTTGGTTGCTATCTTCTTTTGTTCTCTCTTTCTTTTTTTTATTTTTAATAAATTTTTTCTATTTTAATAACTTTAATTTATTTAATTTTCTTTCTATCTTTTTTTTTTCTCCCTTTTCTTCTGATTCGTGAGGCTAACAGGGTCTTGGTGCTCTGCTCGGGTGCAAGGCCTGAGCCTCTGAGGTGGGAGAGCTGAGTTCAGGACATTAGTCCACCAGAGACCTCCCAGCCCCATGTAATATCAAACAGCGAATGGTCTGCCGGAGACCTCCATCTCAACACTAAGACCCAGCTCTGCTCAACAACCAGCATGCTACAGTGCTGGACACCCTATGTCAAACAGCTAGCAAGACAGGAACACAACCCCACCCATTAGCAGAGAGGCTGACTAAAATCATGACAAGGTTACAGACACCCCAAAACACACCACCAGACATGGTCCTGCCCACCAGAAAAACAAGATGCAACCTCATCCACCAGAACACAGGCACCAGTCCCCTCCACCAGGAAGCCTACATAACCCACAGAACCAACCTTACACACTGGGAGCAAACACCAAAAACAACGGGAACGATGAACATGCAGCCTGTGAAAAGGAGACCCCAAACACAGTAAGTTAAGCAAAATGAGAAGACAGAGAAACATACAGCAGATGAAGGAGAAAGGTAAACAAATGAAGAGGAAATAGGCAGTCTACCTGAAAACTAATTGAGAGTAATGATAGTAAAGATCATCCAAAATTGTGGAAATAGAATGGAGAAAATACAAGAAACTTTTAACAAGGACCAAGAAGAACAAAAGAACAAACAAATAGTAATGAACAACACAATAAATGAAATTAAAAATTCTCTAGAAGGAATCAATAGCAGAATATCTGAGGCAGAAGAACAGATAAGTGATCTGGAAGATAAAATAGTGGAAATAACCACTGCAGAGCAGAATGAAGTAAAAAGAATGAAAAGAATTGAGGAGAATCTCAGAGACATCTGAAACAGCATTAAACACACCAACATTCGAATTACAGGGGTCCCAGAAGAAGAAGAGAAAAAGAAAGGCACTAAGAAAATATTTGAAGACGATTATAGTTGAATGCTTCACTAATATGGGTAAGGAAATAGTCAATCAAGTCCAGGAAGTACAGAGAGTCCCATACAGGATAAATCCAAGGAGAAACATGAAAAGACACATATTAATCAAACTACCAAATATTAAATACAAAGAAAAAATATTAAAAGCAGCAATAGAAAAGCAACAATTAACATTAAACAGAATCCCCATAAGGTTAAGAGCTGACCTTTCAGCAGAAACTCTGCAAGCCAGAAGGGAGTGGCAGGACATATTTAAAGTGATGAAAGGGAAAAAACTACAACCAAGATTACTCTACTCAGCAAGGATCTCATTCACATTTGACAGAGAAATTACAAACTTTAGAGATATGCAAAAGCTAAGAGAATTCAGCACCACCAAACCACCTCTAAAACAAATGCTAAAGGAACTTCTCTAGTCCAGAAAAACAAGAGAAGGAAAAGACACACAATAACAAACCCAAAACAATTAAGAAAATGGTAATAGGAACATACATATCTATAACTGCCTTAAATGTAAATGGATTAAATGCTCGAACCAAAAGACAGACTGGCTGAATGGATACAAAAGCAAGACCCATATATATACTGTCTACAAGAGACCCACTTCAGACCTAGGGACACATACAGACTGAAAGTGAGGGGATGGAAAAAGATATTCCATGCAAATGGACATCAAAAGAAAGTTGGAGTAGCAATCATCATATCAGATAAAATAGACTTTAATAAAGACTATTACAACAGACAAAGAGGGACACTACATAATGATCAAAGGATCAATCCAACAAGAAGATATAACAACTGTAAATATTTATGCACCCAACTTAGACGCACCTTAACATATAAGGCAAATGCCAACAGCCAAAAAAGATGAAATTGACAGTAACACAGTAATAGTAGGGGACTTTAACCCCACTTTTACCAATGGACAGATCATCCAAAATGAAGAAAAATAAGGAAACGCAAGCTTTAAATGATACATTAAACAAGATGGACTTAATATTTTTGGGACATTCCATCCAAAAACAACCTAATACAATTTCTTCTTAAGTGCTCATGGAACATTCTCCAGGAGAGATCATATCTTCGGTCACAAATACCGCCTTGGTAAATTAAAGAAAGTTGAAATCATATCAAGTATCTTTTCCAACCACAATGCTATGAGACCAAATATCAATTTCAGGAAAAAATCTGTAAGAAATACAGACACATGGAGGCTAAAAAATACACTACTAAATGACCAAGTGATCACTGAAGAAATCAAAGAGGAAATAAAAAAAATACCTGGAAACAAATGACAATGAAAACACAACACCCCAAAATCTATGGAATGCAGCAAAAGCAGTTCTCGAGGGAAGTTTATAGATATACAATCCTACCTCAAGAAACAAGAAACATCTCAAATAAACAACCTAAACTTACACCTAAAGAATTAGAGATAGAAGAAAAAAAAAAAACCCAAAGTTAGCAGAAGGAAAGAAATCATAAAGATAAGATCAGCATTAAATGAAAAAGAAATGAAGGAAACTATAGCAAAGATCAATAAAACTAAAAGCTGGTTCTATGAGAAGATAAACAAAATTGATAAACCATTAGCCAGAATCATCAAGAACAAAAAGAGAGAAGATTCAAATGAATAGAATTAGAAATGAAAAAGCAGAAGTTAACAACTGACACTGCAGAAATACAAAGGATCATGAGAGATTACTACAAGCAGCTATATGCCAATAAAATGGACAACCTGGAAGAAATGGACAAATTCTTAGAAATGCACAACCTTCTGAGACTGTACCAGGAAGAAATAGAAAATGTGAACAGACCAATCACAAGCACTGAAAGTGAAACCGTGATTAAAAATCTTGCAACAGGGCTTCCCTGGTGGTGCAGTGGTTGAGGTCCCACTTGCCGATGCAGGGGATGTGGGTTCGTGCCCCCGTCGAGGAGGATCCCACGTGCCGCGGAGTGGCTGGGCCCGTGAGCCATGGCCGCTGAGCCTGCACATCCAGAGCCTGTGCTGCACAGCAGGAGAGGCCACAATGGTGAGAGGCCCGTGTACCGCAAACAAACAAACAAACAAAATCTTGCAACAAACAAAAGCCCAGGACCAGATGGCTTCACAGGCGAATTCTATCAAACATCTAGAGAAGAGCTAACACCTATCCTTACCAAACTCTTCCAAAATACAGCAGAGGGAGGAACACTCCCAAACTCATTCTACGAGGCCACCATCACCCTGACACCAATACCAGACAAAGATGTCACAAAGAGAGAAAACTACAGGCCAATATCACTGATGAACATAGATGCAAAAATCCTCAAAAAAATACTAGCAAACAGAATCCAACAGCACATTAAAAGGATCATACACCATGATCAAGTGGGTTTATCCCAGGAATTCAAGGATTCTTCAATATACGAAAATCGATCAATGTGATACACCACATTAACAAATTGAAGGAGAAAAACCATATGATCGTCTCAATAGATGCAGAGAAAGCTTTCAACAAAATTCAACACTCATTTATGATAAAAACCCTCCAGAAAGCAGGCATAGAGGGAATTTCCTCAACATAATAAAGGCCATATATGAGAAACTCACAGCCAACATTGTCCTCAATGGTGAAAAACTGAAAAAATTTCCACAAAGATCAGGAACAAGACAAGGTTGCCCACTCTCACCACTATTATTCAACATAATTTTGAAAGTTTTAGCCACAGCAATCACAGAAGAAAAAGAAATAAAAGGAATACAAAGCAGAAAAGAAGAAGTAAAACTGTCACTGTTTCAAGATGACATGATACTATACATAGAGAATCTTAAAAGATGCTCCCAGAAAAATATTAGAGGGAATCAATGAATTTGGTAAAGTAGCAGGATGCAAAATTAATTCCCAGAAGTCTCTTGCATTCCTATACACTAATGATGAAATAGCTGAAAGAGAAATTAAGGAAAGACTCCCATTTACCATTGCAACAAAAAGTATAAAATGCCTAGGAATAAACCTAGCTAAGGAGTCAAAAGACCTGCATGCAGAAAAGTATAAGACACTCATGAAAGAAATTAAAGATGATAAAAACAGATGGAGAGATATACCATGTTCTTGGATTGGAAGAATCAACATTGTGAAAATGGCTATACTACCCAAAGCAATCTACAGATTCAATGCAATCCCTACCAAACTACCAATGGCTTTTTTCACAGAACTAGAACAGAAAGTTTCACAATATTTATGGAAACACAAAAGACCCTGAATAGCCAAAGTAATCTTGAGAAAGGAAACCGGAGCTGGAAGAATCAGGCTCCCTGACTTCAAACTATATTACAAAGCTACAGTTAACAAGACAGTATGGTACTGGCACAAAAACAGAAATATAGATCAATGGAAAAGGATAGAAAGCCCAGAGATAAACCCACACACATATGGTCACCTTATCTTTGATAAAGGAGTCAAGAATATACAATGGAGGAAAGACAGCCTCTTCAATAAGTTCTGCTGGGAAAATTGGACAGCTACATATGAAAGCATGAAATTAGGACACTCCCTAACACCATACACAAAAATAAACTCAAAATGGATTAAAGACCTAAATGTAAGGCCACACACTATAAAAACTCTCAGAGGAAAACATAGGCAGAACACTCCATGACATAAATGACAGCAAGATCTTTTTTGACCCACGTCCTAGAGAAATGGAAATAAAAACAAAAATAAACAAATTAGACCTAATGAAACTTAAAAGCTTTTGCACAGCAAAGGAAACCATAAACAAGACAAAAAGACAACCCTCAGAATGGGAGAAAATATTTGCAAATGAAGCAACTGACAAAGGATTAATCTCCAAAATACACAAGCAGCTCATGCAGCTCAATATCAAAAAGCAAACAACCCAATCCAGAAATGGGCAGAAGACCTAAATAGACATTTCTCCAAAGAAGATATACAGATTGCCAACAAACACATGAAAGAATGCTCAGCATCACTAATCATTAGAGAAACGCAAATCAAAACCACAATGAGGTATCACCTCACACCAGTCAGTATGGCCATCGTCAAAAAATCTACAAACAATAAATGCTGGAGAGGGTGTGGAGAAAAGGGAACCCTCTTGCACTGTTGGTGGGAATATAATTGTTACAGCCTCTATGGAGAACAGTAAGGACGTTTCTTAAAAAACTAAAAATAGAACTACCACATGATCCAGCAATCCCACTCCTGGGCATATATCCAGAGAAAAACAATTAGAAAAGATACATGCACCCCAATGTTCACTGCATCACTATTTACAACAGCCAAGACATGGAAGCAACCTAAATGTCTATTGACAGAGGAATAATGGAATATTCCATATATACAATGGAATATTGCTCAGCCATAAAAAAGAATGAAATAATGCCATTTGCATCAATATGGATGGACATGGAGATTATCATAGTAAGTGAAGTAAGTCAGAGAATGACAAATATCATATGATATCACTTATATGTGGAATCTAAAAAATTATACAAATGAACTTAATTTACAAATCAGAAACAGACTCACAGACTTAGAAAACAAACTTATGGTTACCAAAGGGGAAAGGTGAGGGTGGGGGAGATAAATTAGGGGTTTGGGATTAACTTATACACACTACTATATATAAAACAATCAACAAGGACCTACTGTATAGCACAGGACACTCTATTCAACATTGTATAATAACCTATATGGGAAAAGAATCTGAAAAAGAATGGATGTATGTATATGTATAACTGAACCACTTTGCTGTACACCTGAAACTAACACAACATTGTAAATCAACTATATCCCAATATAAAATAAAAGTTAAATTAATAAAATAAAATAAAATTCAATAGATTTTGTTGTGTAACATGGTCAGATCACATTGTTTCTTATGTAGAACAAGGGGGATAGATGGTACATTCTGGAGTCCCTCCTATATCTGTGAGGCCCAAGGTTATAGGTGGAGAAAGGCTCCTCCCTTTTCTATTTTCTCCTGCATTCAGTTTCTCTTTATATGTTAATTCCACTTCTGAGGCTCCACATCAGTTAGGAGCTTATAATTTTAAAAGTTATTTTAGAACTTTCTTCCCTAACAATATACAGTACTTCTATCCAATTTTGTCCTGTGGTTTCATGTTCATTTCAGCCTGGTAAAACCCAGGTGATTTAAAAATAGCTAAGTTTAAAAGAAATGAGAGATTCCTATAGCATTGGAAAAAAGCAGCGCTGTCAATTCTAATGATATTCTAAACTTGGGATGTTGGTTATTTTCTATTTGCCAGCATTCTCCTTCCTCTAATTTCCCAACTTTTTTCTGCCTTGCCCTGGGCTGGGAAGCTGACCTCTGTGGCATAATCACCCAGGACCCCTTATTCTCTGGTTTGCCTTTGGGTTCTGCCAACGAGCAGCACCCATAGGAGACTGAAGAAAGGTTGGGATAGTCATTCCTCTTGTTTTCTCCCTGTCTTACTACCCTTCTGGTAGTTTCTGTGCCCCTAAGGCCACAGTTCCTCTCAGGTGGCCCTTTTTCTACTGTTCCAGTTCTCAGCGGCCTCTATTAGGAGAACTGTTCTTTCTCCTTGCCTCTTCAGGCCTGGTAGTGACAATGCTTTCTTGCTGTTAATAGGCCCTCGATGCTTCATCCTACCTTGCTGGTCACCCTGGCTCTGCTCACACCTCAGTAAATAGTCTCATCCAAAATTTACTCAATTCAACCTTTTTCAGCATGTCATTTGTTTCCTGTAGAACCCTAACTGGCAGGCCTGGTATCACCACAGTGAATGTCTCTGAATCTAACTTTTAATTCTACACCACTTCTACATTGTTGTTAGAAGTATGAAGTATTGGTAGCTCAAGGTTTATGGGATCCAGGGGTTTGTTTTGGAATCACTGGCAAATGAAAATTAAATTGCATTTAAAAAATAGGCAAAGTAACATGATTTAACCTGCCTTCCAGATATTTCTGAAAACACAAGAAACAGGAAATATTCTCAATCTATATATTACAACACTATCATTTAGCAATGAAATGATTCTAGAAAATTTAGCTTGGGAATACTTATTCATTGCATCGTAAGTACCATTTTAAGTAGAAATTGTGAGTTGCTATGGTTTCCACTAAATAAAACATTTGAAGGCAACTATCCTGAGAGACATCCAGACAGAACCATCTTCATAAAGCAGACTAGAAAGTTTACCATAATGCCAGGCCACTCTGTGGAGATTTTGGTGCTGACAAGGCATTTTGCTCTCATCCCTTCACTGGGAAAAAGCAAATGTAACACAGATGTCACTTGGGACTGCCCTGACCTTTTCAGAGAGTGTCAAACTCCCCAATTCAGAACCTGGAATGTCCAGTGGTCTCCCAATGACCTCTGTGACTATCTGACAAACATCCAGTGGATCTTTTGTTTTCATTCCAGAATCCACGCTGGTCAGTCAGATTTAGCATCTAGTACAAACTTGACACAAAACTTTTCTCCATTCCTGCTTCTGCAGGAAGCTCAAACACATCAACCACATTATCATTTGCAGATTTAATGAAGAATTTTGGGATCACTGTGAGAGAATCACAGTGAAAAACATCCTTCCATACACTCTCTGCCTACCTTCCTCTCCTTCTTGTCTCTCCTCACTCTCCCCATCACTTTCTCTCCCTCTCCCTCACTTCCCTTCTTACTACTGCTCTCTCTCTTCTTCCTGCTGTCCCTTCCATAGGACTTGTTCACTGCGTGTGACAGCACCTCTGCCTTTTGTGATAGTACCTGTCATCCAATTGTCACATCCACTGCCTTTTCCAAAGGAAATTCTAGTAAATATATTTTCTCTGCTTTGATGCACAAGTAATTTATGTAAATACAATTACTGGGAAAATGCCCAGTTAATTCCTTAGAGAAACCTGAAAGTCTGTTACAAAGAATATGCCTTTAAGAAATTAACTAAGGACTTTGCTGGCGGTCCAGTGGCTAAGACTTGCTTCCATTGTAGGGGGCATGGGTTCGATCCCTGGGGAACTAAGATCCTGCAAGCCGTGCCACGTGGCAAAAATAAATAAACAAATAAATAATAAAAATTAACTAGAGAATGAAGCTTAATAAAGGTACACTTTGAACCTCTCAACAATTGAAAGAGGCTCAGACATTTAAAATATAAAGTATTTCCAAATATTTTGTGATGGTCAAAATCTGTGAATTAATACATCTTGCTGAACCCTTTAGAATAAACCTACATGTACACATGCTGGGAGCATACTAGGGACAGCAAAGATGGTACCGTCCGATTTTGCTCTTATGAGGCAGAATCATCTTACAGATGTGCAGGTCACCCCTGTCATAGGTTGAGTTCCCAGTAGAGGACTATGATATGAAAATCTGTGTACAAAAATTTATTAAGGAAGTTCTCCTAGAAGACAAGGAAGGAAAAGAAATCAAGCAGGTGCGTGATTTTAAGCAAAGTCTGTGGAGGGTAGTTTCATTTTAATCCCACAGGATTAAAATGTGAGTTATGTCCCATTCTGTGAAAAAAGCGTTTCCCCATGTCACCTCCCTGGCACCTCTGGCTTGGGAGCAAAGTGGCTCAACCTTAGGGCAGTCCTCCAAGGAAGAGTTGCAGCGGCAGACTCTCGCAAGCAAGGCACTCCAAAGCTAGGGGAGGGACACTGTAGTAACCTTAAAACACCTCCGCAAATTCTCCAACACTGTTCCCACAAAAAGGAGCCCAATTCTCCTTCCCATAAATGAGGACTTGCCCTAATGACTGACTTCTAATGAACAGAATGCAGCAGAAGTGACACCACATGAATTACAAGGCTAGGCTCAAAAAGGTGTTACACTCGCCTGATTCTGACTCCCTCTCTTGGGTTGGTCCTGCCCTTAGAACTCAGGTCCCATGTAATGAGGAATCCCAGACCACACGGAGATGTCTGTCTCACAGTCTCAACTAAGATCTAAGCCCACAGTCAGCAACAACCACAGACATGTGAATGAGGTATACTTCTGGTGAGTCCATCGTTTAGCCTTCTGGCCGATGCCCCAAACATTATGGGTAGAGGACATTCTGCCCCTGCCATGCCTTGTTCGAACTCTTGATCTACAGAATCCATGAGCACAATAAACAGTTGATTTCTGCCACTGAATTGTGGGGTAATTTGTTATACAGCCATAGGATTTGGAACAGGCACAGAAAATGTAAACATTTCTGAGGGAAGTTTCTGAAGGCGTATGGGTGGAGTATTGGAATCTGTGACATTCCTAATAATATTTTATTGTGAATACCATTTCTGCCTCAGATGATTGGACAGACTCATGGGATAGTGTGATTTAGTGGAAAGAACACTGGCCATGGAGTCACAAGACCTGGGTTCAAATTCCAACTTGGTCACACATCTCTGAATCTCTTAGAACCAGAGTTTTCTTACCAGTAATACAGAAATAACTATACCTATCTGACAGGTTGTGTTTGAGGACTGAATAAGGTAAGATATGCAAAAGTATCTGACACACAGATACTATGTGTAGAGTCTCAGCGAGTCTATTTTCTCCATCAAGTGTGCACCCGCTTCATAAGACCAATGTTATTTCACCCAATTGTGCAGGTGAACACAAAGTTCTCTTTTCTAATAGAGGAGAGGCTCAGATTCTTCTTTGACTTAGGGCTTTTTCTGTGTTAGAAAGCCTTTTTCTACCCAATTAATGATCTCAGAGGACACTTGGATGAACTTATTTTTTCAATAATAAATAGATATTCTGTGCAGTTAAGTCTTAAAGAGAGTTCTCCTTTCGGGTGGCATTATTATTAAATAATGTGGCATTCTCCATTATAGAAACCATCTTGACTGTTGGAAGCATTGTCAAACCATATTTGGTAAACCAGGAATGAAATGCATCTTTATTAAGTTATTCAACAGTTTCGAAGTTTGCATTTGGAACCATTCACAGAGTTCTTTTCAAGCTATTAATTTCACACAAGGCAAGGAAGACATGTCTAGACAAGTGTTCCTTAAAGGAAGTATCTTAAAATAAAGTCTTTTCTGAAATGGCTATATACTCTTGTGCCCAAACATTTTACTTTGAACTCACTGAGATATTTGCTTTCTTGAAAGCAAGCTAATGTTCTAGCTTCTTGCTTTAGAATTAACCAGACTTCAGAGAATTCTGATTTTTACAATGACAAATTTTCAGCATTGTGAAAAACAACTTAGTTTTCTTAACAAAAAGACTTTTCACAGAACATTTTTATGGGGATCATTTTAAATTTAATGAGATTTATGGGCCTATGGACATAAAAAATAATAGGGGGACCATATTCTGGTCTTTAGAAAGGTCCAATATGAATATATTGAAAAATCAAAATAAGAACCTTTACAATTTATAATGGTGTATCATTTGGTTATTGGTAAAATGACCTGCCAAGACCATGGAATTTTAAAATCTTATTTGGCTTCCTCACATTGCTGACTTTCTCAATGAGCTGTGTTTGGCCATATCAATATGATTCAAACAAACTGTTGATGACAAAGTAATTAATTCAGCTTAACTCAAGATTTTTGTGAAGCTGATGTATGACTAATTTTTCTCACCTGTGAGGGGCTTTCTAGGCAAATGCACTGGAGTCACATTCAGAGCCACATCCTGCCTAATTATTTCTATCTTCTCCAGCACTATCTCTAGAGGGGAAAGAAGTTGCCCCTGAGAGAAGTGCCTTCATAAATCTCTTCTACACAAATTCTCATATCATGGTCTGAGAGGTGATCCAATAAGTTGCCCCCACTGCTATCATAGGTAAGATGAATGATAGTGAGATTTAGGAATTTTGGAGTCATGGACAGTTTGACTTCTTTATAACTCTGGTAACTCATTCATTCATGCAACAAATATTTATTGAGTACCTACTACATGCCAGGCACAGTTCTAGGCACTGAGAACATACTGTGAACAAAACAGATAAAAATCCCTGCCTTTATGAAGCACATATTATAGGATGGGGAGGCAGATGATAAGCAAATAAAAAAACATATAAAATATCTGATGTTGTTAAGGAGCATAGAGAAACCTGAGGCAGAAAAGTGAGTTTGGAGAGTAGGAATTGCTATTTTACATGGGGTGACCTGGGAAAGCCTTACCTATAAGGTAACATTTGACCAGAGACCTGAAGGAGATGAGGAAATATGCCCTTCAGATACTTGGGGAAGAGCAGTCCAAGCGCAGAGAGCATCCAATGCAAAACCTCTGAGAGGAGAGTCGACTTGGCAAATACAATGCCAAAAAGACCAGCATGGCTGGAGCAGATGGACGAAGGAGAGAACAGTAGGAGCAAAGGTCACAGTGGTCGTGGACTAGACCTCAGAGTTAAATTCACGCAGTGAGTCCAAGAATTAAGGGAGTCTTTGAGGAGAAAGAACATAAGATGTCAAGAACAGAATTTATGGAAACACCACCATTTAGGGGGTAAAAAAGATAAGGAAGTAGTAAAGGATATTAAAAAAGGATGTCAGGGGACCCCAGGAGAAAACAGTGCCACAAAGCCTTGGAAAGAGAAATTAAACAAGAAATGAGTAAAAGCCTTTCAATTTGGAAATTAGAGGTTACAAGGCATCTTTGAGAGAACAGTTTCTCCTGAGTGGTAGGAGTGGAAAGTAAGAAGAGTGAGTGGTGAAGAAAAGCAGGTAGCATGTGTAGACTGCCTTCTGTGCCGCCGCTTCCTCCTCCTCCTTCTATTTTTGATAAATTTAGTTGCAAATGGGAAAAGGAAGATAGGATGATACTTTGGAAGCACAGAAAGTATTTGCAAGAATAGCTATTGGCTTTCCGTCTTTGTGAATACATGGCCAGTGAATCACTGCAGAATTCTAAACCCGATGCTCGCAATCCGTTTCGCCTAGGGAATGTACAGTAGCCTACAGTGACTCACGACAAAAAACGTATTGGGATGAGATGCAATTTCTCCTTTAGGTTGTTCTTGAGGTAAAATTAGTTTTTGCTAGGGTTATCTATCCATGTCCTCCCACTGCAGCCCGTTGCTAATTTGACGGAAAAAATTAGTTATTCCAGTTCATCTTGGCACACTTGTTAAGACAGTGGGAGTAGTATTCCTAAGCAGGTAATATTAAAATATTGATGATGAATTTTGGTGAAAAGGATTTACTAGATCTTTTAGGTTTCATATTACAGTGGTTATAAAGATACTTAATAGGTTTTTTTTTTAAATAATTGCTTTTAAAAATTGGCAAATGTATGCTAAGCTAACTGGCAGGTACTCTTGTGCTTTGCTCAATTTCTAGGGCAGTGATGATATTCAATAAACGTTATGTATTAATATTAATATTTTCCATGTTGCCTCCATTAAATTTTTATACCCTAATTAAATAATGATTACACTGGAAGCAAACCAGATGATTGGATGATTATAAAATATCTCACCCCCTAAAGTCAAAACTCCACATGTTAAAATCCAACGCATGCTGTTCATAACCGACCAAAGAAAGCACATTTATGGCATTACGTATAAGGTGTGATTTCCTTTTCTTTCCTTAAACTGGGGAACAAAATGAACATCCAATGATGTTTTTGGCTGGTTGGCCTTCCCAGGATGTGCTATTAGAATATTTTTGAGTCAGCCACATTTTGCCTTCACACAAACAGCAAAAAGCTAAGCTTGAAACCCCTACCAGAAAAAAGAAATTTTACAGTAGAAATTAGGATCCATCTCACTGGTGCTACAGCTTTTTCAGGCACTGCCCCATCCTAACCCAGATCACAGAGCAGAGAAAAAAGAAGATTAATGCCAAGAGGATCAATTATGCTAGTAAAGTTCTTAGCAGGGAATGCTGAGAACTATATAGTATCCGTTATTGATTAAGGTGGGATACCAGTGAAATTTCTGAACTAGAAATATCTTTTTAGAGAAAGGGGAAGCTTTCCATTCCAAATCATCTAAATCAATGCTAAATGTGAAGGAAGGTGAGGGTGAACAAAGGAAATAGCTTACAAAATATACACTGTAAAATCTAGAGGAAGACCACAAGGTCAATCTTAAACACTGTCCATTAAAAATATTCTCCTAATTAAGTTTTCCAAATCTTTTTGAGAAAATGTCTTTATTTTCTTGCATTTTGTTTGTGACTCATTAGCTGTAGCATTAACTGTGTTTTGTTTTCAAAAACTGTAGTTTCCAAAAGATATTTGAATTACAATATCAAGCTGGGTGTTCTTAACTTAATCACTTGGTTAGAACGATCCTCTAAAATGCAGGTGTTTCCCCATCACACAGGGAGGAAACAGGATCTTTTCAATCCAACAAAATTTTATTACAAAATGTATTACACTTTTACTGTAAATGGATCAATGATCCAACATTTGATTGACAACAGCAAACTAGAAGTAGCCAAGAACAGAGAAGGTGTATATATTTCAAACTCTAAAGTTAAGATGGGAGGAGAAAAAACAGGAATGAGAATGCAAAAATGTTTGTACATCATTAATGTCTGACTGATCACCACTGTGAATAAGTGATGGGTCTTCACAGAGGTGCTGAAGTGGGAATGGGAAATAATACAGCTTTCAGTTGTTTTCCTTCTTCCTTCAATAGGCTCTTGTCTCTTCTTTCCTCAGGTA
The DNA here is from genome assembly GCF_008692025.1 of Phocoena sinus. NCBI lineage: Eukaryota > Metazoa > Chordata > Mammalia > Artiodactyla > Phocoenidae > Phocoena > Phocoena sinus. Next base: position 146,547,101 of record NC_045765.1, on the reverse strand, counting down.
ATATATACACCAGAAACCACTGGTTGAAGAACGATTTGGAATTTATAATACACTCAAGATCTAAGTATTGATTAATGTCTGTGGTATGGAAAAACTTAACTTCAAAAATTAACTTCATTTTACTGGAAGATGCTCATATATACTCCAGGTTGATACTGATTAGGACCCACTCTCTCTCCTGCCAATGGTGAAATATCTTCCGTGCAATCTCTATACCCAGTCACGGTACTCTGGTAAGCAGAATTTTAATAAAATAAATAACATCTATTAGAAGAAAGCTAGTCAGTACCTCTATAGGAAACCAGCAAGTTTCCTTAACGGCCTTAAGTGTCAGCTACATACCACTACTTTTCTGCTTCTGTCTACCAAATAGATTTACATGGCTTTTGTTTTTGTGAATATTGTGGAAGTTGTGATGATTAATGAGGATGTTAAATCTGTTAAGAGTGATTTCCTCTTAATAGGAGGATAAAATAATTTAAGCCCATTCGTAGTCCCTAATTTCAATTAGCCATTTTTACAGCATGTTCTACATGACTATAAATTTATTGGAGAAAGGCAAAATTATGGACACCCTTGTATTTTAACTCTTTAAAAAAATATTTTCTCTGTTTTAAAAGGTCATTTGCCTAAACATTCTCTACCCTTATTTCAGGTTTTCCCCTAAGTTCGTTTAGAATGTGTCATGGATTCAGCTCTGTGGAGGCTTTAGCTACAAGTGCAGATTGGAACAATGTGGTTAGAAGTACAATCAATTGATAGTTAAAATGACCATACCCTTTTCCTCCTCGAATTCTTGTTTAAAATGGTTATTAATTAAAAGAACAATCAAGGCAGAAGTTTCAGTGGGCAACAATGGTTGCCGTGAGGTCAGAAAGCTAAAGCTGTTTTCCATAAACACACTGTGGATAACAAATGTTCTTCTGATCAATCACCTCTCAAAAGAAAGTCACATATTTAGGTTCCCAATTCCAGACATTCTTTCTTCTACGTCTTATGAAGTTGATTCTGGTACCAAACCAAAAAATATTGTGGGTTCAAACTACTAGGAAGAAATTAGGCGTTGATGGAGTGTACCGTCTGCTGGCATTATGGAGGATGAGGGCCTTGGACCTGAGATCTTAGATCCAAAATTCAGTATGGCAGACCACCCACAAGATCAGTCTTCTAACAGACAACCCTCAGTAAAATGTCTACTGCAAGAGACCATAAGCCAAGGAATGAACTAAATTAAGCACAGTTTCCTTTCATAGAAAATCTTTCTCTCCAAACACACACACACGCACACACACACACAGGCACACATGCACACACATGCAAACATACACACCCCTTATGGATATAAAGTCTATAATTCCTTCAATATCCTGTCTTTAATTGCTTCTCAAATATGACCAAACTACCTGACTTCAGAAAACAGGCTGCATGTTAGAATCATGGAGAGAGATGCACCATGCTAAGATGGGGATGCCAGGATGAGTAAGAAAACATTTTCTGTTCTCAAGAAGCTTAAAGTTTAGCATTGCACCAATGAATATAATGGTTTTCATGCACTGATAAATACAATATGTATACAATCCAAAGTGGAATTAAAATAATCACCGTAAGGGAAGTACCAAGTGTTAAGAGACTAAAAGGTGGATGAGATGTCTATTTGACTTTGTCACCCTTATGAATACAGCATGTATAATGTAACCTTGAAGCATAACAAAGCACTTCAAATGCAATCTTAATATATTTGTTTTCTATATGTATATAGTGCCATTCATAAGACACTTTTATTAGTAGACATTATTATTACTATAATAATACTTCCCATGTATTGAACGTACCAATGTGTATTAGGCATTTTATTTTTTTATTAGGTCTTCAAATATTTTCAAATGAATGAATAAAGTGCTAGAAAAGGAACACCAACCAAGGAACTAGCTGACTCCAAAGCCTCTGCTTTTTCATCAAAACATGCTACCTTTCTAAATCAGTGGTCTCCACCTTGTCTACACATTGGAATTTTCTAGGGATCTAGAAAAAGTACTGATGCCTAGGTACCATGTCCTAAAATTCTGATTTAAGTGGTCTGGAGTACAGCCTGGGCATCAGAATTTTTTAAAGCTCCTCAGGTGATTTTAATGTACAGTCAAGGTTGAGAATCATTGCTCTAAATATACTCTTTTCAGATAAAAAATACAGAAGCTCATGATTGCTAGACAAGAGGTTTAACAGTTTAAACAAGAAACACACAGTTTTAGTGCTTAGGATGGATTTAGAGCATCTATATATAATTAAACACTTTTTAACATCAGGGCTTTGTAAGCAGTTAGAAGATTCTTTAATATTTAAAACGGGAACATCTCAACCAAAAGGTAGAGATATATTTAGGTGAATAGAACCAACATTAACTAACTATAATTACCTTATATGACTCCCTATATGAAAATCTATGTGGTAATTAGGCACAAGGAGGGTTTTCTATTATTTGTTTTAAGAATTTTTCAAGTGTCTTAAGCAATGTATTTGTCAGATTTGAAAAGTTTCACCCAAATTCTAGGGCCCCTCCATGTATACCCGGATTTGATCTAGAAGTTCCCACAGACCTATCCACAGTTACTTCTTTTTATCCACTGCAGCACGTTTGGATCAAATGTGTAGTAATTCATACTAGTAAATTTATTGTCCAACCTACAAAAAAGCCACATGAAAGGAGGAAAAATCTGAGATCTATAATGTGGTCACTGCTAACTTAGCCAAGACTAACTCTTTGATATCTTTATGTTCTTAACATCTGCATTTTGCTCAGTCTCCAGTGTAGTAGGAGAGGTAACAAAGGAGACAGATGAGAAAAAATGGAGGAAAAACAGCCCTCCAAAAACAGTATAATAAATTATAATAATGTATCCTCATTAATCATGCCCAGCTATGGTTTCAATTATTTATTTTTCAGTGGAGATTTCAGGATGAGTGAGTGAGGCTTTCTTTCAAGCTGCTTTATGATTCTTTAAAAATCTGGGATGGAAAAAATTCTCAGGCTTTACTACTAAGCTAATTGAAGCCTCATTTCTACTGAAGCCGACAAGAGGATGAATCAAAGAGGTATCCCACCTTGGAACCTACAAATCCCTTTTAATTGGTACATAGGATCTGGTCATTGTCTCCCCTCAGTAAACTAACTTAGCTGTATTTTTTTCTCATGTTTTAGAAATGACATTTATTTTAAACTCTTTCATAGAATTCTACTTCAGTGGTAGAAATGTTTTCTTCCTGGACCATCTAAACCAGAGTCCCTATGCAGTAGAGTGAACCTGCTTATTCTAGAATCAGTGCAAATTATCTCTTGTCTTTTCATGATTTTGTACTAGACTTCCACTTCAAGTCACAACATGACTTGAATAGTTTGAAAAAGAGCCCTCTCTTCCATGCCAGCAGAGGGTGGCCTTTTCTGGAAGCCCACAAGAGATGGAATGTCTGAGATCCTGAAGGTTTCTCTCTGGAGTATTAGGACAGCCCACACTTCCTTAAAGATGGTGCCAAATTCACCAAACTTTTCATTAGTCTGACCCAAATTGTAGACTGTGCATAGGGCCAATCACCAAGTCAAACTCATCTGGTTCAAATGTATAATCTCATTTGTACAACAGGCTGCATCTCGCAAAGTGGACAGTAGAGCCAGCACTGGTGTACAGCACGTGAGACCAGAAGCTGGGAATAGGCACAGGTCTAGCAGGAAAAGAGCTTGAACTGGGCCTGGAGCTCCGGAATTGCTAAAGGGAGGGAAGTGAAGTAGTAAGTGAGGCTAATATGTATTTTCACAAAATTGCCTGTTTTCTTCAAGTTTGAGAAGTCTGGACAAATAATAACTAATACAATTTGCACCTCAAATAGTTTACCACTTTTGTAAGTTGGAGTTCTTTCAAGTGGCTGAGGTTGAAAAAGGAAAAAGATATGGCCATGAGTCTAAAGACATGGCCTTAGAAATGAGGAGTGTCCCTGTCCAATCTCCGGGTGGGGGTAACATGCAAAAGGGACCTAGTGGCTTGGGACAGATAATAGTTCCAAAAGTTAAAAACAGTGAGACCCTGGAATTCTATTTCATCACATCTGGTGACCACACGTTTCCTTCATACTTTGGGATACAGAAGCAGCAAATTTTCTCTATCTCTCCTTAATGAATATGTTCACATGACTATGTCCACAAGAGAAAACAAGAAGCCCTGTACTTTGAAACATGATTGAAACACTCAGGTTAACTCCTCCTCCTTCTCTTTTTCCTCCTCCTCATCATATCAGCCATTGGCTCAATACAGAGGAAGATAATTGGGTCAGGAAGCTAAAGAGTAAGGGACATGTTTTTAAAAATGATGGACCATCAGCCATGCAGGCAGAGGATCAGAAACCAATAGAAAATAATATCATATTTAAGAAATGGTCAGAATCGATAAGCAAAAATATACTTAAAACTTGGTTAAGACTAAAATCACATGTAAGTCAAGTCAGGAAATCAATACATTGTCATACCTTATATGAGAAAGAATAACAATAGTCCTGATCAATGATGTGAAGGACAATAAAAGCATTTATTCAATACTGTTGAGATATAGTCCCTATCCTTAATGCATTATAAATTAGTCACATAGTTGAGACAACTAAAAGTCAAAATTTCACGAAGATAACAAGGAATACAAGCAATAAAATAAATGCTGAACACAACAAACTATGGTATAAAGTACAAGTGCTGTGACAGTTGGGAGAAAGAGATTTATTATTCAGGGAATGGTCAGGGAAAGTATTATGGAGCTGTAGATTTAAACTTCACTGTGAAGGGTGAGTGAGATCAGACAAGATAGAAAAGGGGAAAAGTCATTTGACCTCAAGATAATGATCTGAGCAGTAAAAGAGTAGTGTCAATTCACATGGAACATTTTGAAGAATATCAAGTAGACCACTCTGGGAAGAAGGTACATGTAGATACACTTACAGTGGTGTTGGAAAGAAATATGGAGAAACAGGTCTGAGGAAACTTAAGCACCATACCAAGGAGTTTGGAATCAACCTACCCATGAGCAAAGTCCCTTGGAAGATTTAGAGGGGAGAAGTAACATAAACAGAGAATTGTTTTAGGAAAACTAATTGGACAGTAAACTATAAACTAGAATAAAGAAAGAAAACAGGGACCAAACAAAGGACATTATTCAATGAATACTTTTTGAGTGGATTCTCAGTACAAGGAACTGTGAACGATAATAAATATACATAGATGAATAAAGCATGGTCATTCCCCAGGAAACTCTTGCAGTCTAATGGAGGAAATAGAGCAGTGAATTTTAAAAATATACAGTTATAAAAAAAATCTATGGAGCCGTAGTGGAGAAAGCACTTCATCTGAGTTTGAAAGGTCAACAGATATTCCTTAGGAGACAGAGTGAGAAAGGCCAAGAAATAGTATGAACAACCGTCTAGAGATAGAAAGGAAAAGGACATGGAGGCAATTATGAACAGTTGTTAAAGACTGAAGTATACGACATGTGTTGAAAAAGAGGTGATGAAGCTGGAGAAGCAAGTAAAATGTAAAGTGCGATAAATAGTTCAAACTGTACTGTAGACAATGAAAACTTAGAAAAAAATTTTAAGTTAAGGGAGTAACATAATACGATAAGCAATTTAGCAAGATAACTCTACCAAGCAGTGTGAAGGAGCTTAATTAGAAGTACATAAATTGATGGAGGCCAATTAGCAGATTACTGAAATAGTTTCGGTAAGAAATAATGAGAGAGAAAACTCCTGCAATCACATGGGTATGGAAATAAGAGAGTGAATTCAATAGGAACCTAGGAGATAGAAACAGCAGAATTTAGTGACTGATTAGGTGTAGCTAAAAGAGGGAAAAGCAAGAGGAGATGATTTAAAGATTCCTGGCCTGGGTGACTGAGTGAATGATGGAGAGAAAGGCCTGCCTTGAGAAATGGGGTGGGGAACTGAAAAGTGAGTTCAATTTGGGACATGTTATATTTCAGGTATCTGTGAGTCAACCAAGTAAAGAAGACTATTAGTCAGTTGTAAATATGGTCTGGAGTCAAGGAGAGAGGTTTAGACAGGCTCTATGAGTCATCAGCATACAGGTGATCACTGAAACTAGGGAATAAATGAGATCATTCATGGAAAGAATAAAGGGAAGAAAAACTTGATGAGGACTTAATCCTAGGAAACATAGGACCTGAAGACCTAAAGTCAGAAAGAAACCAGAAGAATAGCTTTTAAAAAAACAGTCAAGAAAAAATGAGTTAAGAACAAGAAGAAAGCATATAATTAAAATGGCTGAGAAATTCTGCAGGAAGAGGTGGGATTAGGGGTGATTCAAGGATCAAATGCTGAGAAAATTCAAGTACAGGGGGCTGCCCAAAACTGCTCAAAAATGGTCAAAATTTGATGTTCTTTGGGGACCTTGGCAAGAGCAGTGTCAGTGCTGCGGTAGAGGCAGTCCCACGACTGGACAAGCAGATTGGAAATGAAACTGGAAATATATATTCTTTGGCTTACTCTCTTAAGAATGCTACTTGGGAAGGAATGGGAAGCAATTACTGGAGGAGAATAAAGAGCAGAGAGAGGACTTTTATTTTACAGAACTTCTTTACAGACTGGGGTGAAAAAACCAGTAGAGAGGCAGTGGGAATAAGTATGTGGCAGGATTAGCATTAAATAGTAAAAGGGGAGCTCTTGTTTTGAGATAGTCTGAGAATTTCATGTAGAAATTTTAAGGGTAAAAAGGGAAATTAAGGGGGTTCTAATATTAATGAGTTGTTTTTCTCTAAGAAGTAGGGAACCAAGCCATTTCCCAAGAGTGAGTATGGTATAAGTAAGATAAAAAGCTTGTGAATATGGATCAGCCAGTGGAATGGCCAATGTTGGAAATGGAGGGACAATTTGTTAGGTGTAAGTAAAAAGATTTTTGAGTAGTATAGAGTCCCTAAATGACCTAAGAAAATATAAATTTGTTATAGAACAAAACTACATGTGTTTCCCCCAAACACTTGGCAGTCTAGGTATAGCAGTAAAGAAGGGAGATGTTTTGATTGATCCAGCTTTGATGACTGATGGAGTAGGTAGGATAAAAAGACAAACAAGTTCAGAATACTGGTGAGAAAGTAGAGATGAGCTGTATTGTAGTGTCTGAATAGTCTCAGGTAAGGAATCCCTAGGAGAGAGAAAGAACCAAGAAAGACAGATACAGAGCTAAGCTAAGGTACAAAACCTCTGATCACTCCTGAACTTTTACTCAAAAAACACCTTTTCTCCCACACTCCCCATCATTAGTCCAACAATTCTGCTTCCAGAAATTTATCTGACAAATATTCCTATATATATGCAAAGTATATTCACTGCAACATTGTCTGTATTAACAAAAGACTAGAAACAGCATGAATTTCCATCAATAGTGATCTGGTAAATGAATCACAGTGCAATGAAATAATGGAATACTAAGTAGCATTAAATAGAATGAGGCAGGTCTACATGGACTAATATGCAACAACTCTAAGATGTGTTAAGTGAAAACACAAGATGCAAATGAGTGTGTATTAAGTGCCACCATTTGTATAAAATTAAAGCAATGTGTGGGTATACACACACAAACATACACACATATGTGCATAATATCTCTGGAAGGGTAGAGAAAGTTTGAACATGGTAATTGCTTTTAGAGCTGGTGCAACATGGCTGGGGAGTGGTGAGGAAGAAAGACTTACTCTCACCTTACCATGTATATTTTATGTTTTTTCAATTTTTATTACATATACATACGATTACCTGGACAAAAAAGATTTTAAAAATTATCTGCCATAATTAGATACTGTTTCCATCAGTGGTGAGGGCTAGTGGGGCAACGTACTGTATAAATACATCTGTGCTTGCTTTTTATCTGAGTCCTTCTGGACTAGTTGATTTTTATTTACATTAGATAAAGTGAGGTAGTTTGGTATTGCAATATTTGTTATGCCCTACACTAGCAAGACCTTCAGCTGAGGTTCAGAAGAAGATAGGGCTATTTCTGATAACAATGGCATGGAAAACGATTATTCTACTGACAAATGCTAAGCTGAAAGAGAATTCCATGGAAACACATTTCCATCTTCTTCAGAGTTTAAGGAATAGAATGAATTTATAGATGTTCAGGTATAATTCTACTGAAATTTAAATATATTTTAAGTAGCAAATCTTTCTTGCTTATTTGCATTTCTCATAATTTAAGAAAAAACTTTTTATTTAAACATCTCTGGGGGTATAGCTTAGCTATGAGAGAATGTATCTCGTAAGTGAAAATTGTTGGTACTTTTCTCCATTTATGACAAGCTAGAGACAGTCTGAAGCTGCTACCTGTATAGACAGCACTTACATTTCAGCCTTATTTCTGAAGAGACATAAGTAAGATTATGTAACTCATAGCTTGCTAAATAAGTCTGTATTGAATCCAGAGTCATATTATTTGGTGGGATATCCCAAAAGTTCTATGCAAAGCTGTATGGGATATGTAAGACAGAGACAGTACAAACATACTTTGGGAAATCCTGAAAAACGTATAATGTACCACAAAAGCAGCTTTGGTAATGCCCAAGTCTGGTGTGTTTTCATCACTCAAAACTAACAGCAATTACTGCCAAGGCCCACATTGTTTTTTGTGCTGATTTATATTGTGGTTGGGGTGGAGGTATAGGGAGAAGAGGAGAAAACTAGAGAGCAAGAGACTAAATTTTTATATCAAATATTGGTTTCAAGTGTTCTCTTCCCTGGCTTCTCTGGAAATCGGATCATTTTGAACCATTTCAGCAGGATCTATAGCCACGTTCACCATTAGTGTACCTGTGCTTGGCTGCCAACTCAGAAGGTGAGCCACGGGTTCAAGGAGAAACACGGACAGCACTGCTCTTCCTGTTGATAATAAATACCCTTGTGCTTCTCTAACTTAAGACTCCTACTGACTGGAACATCATTTCCCTTCTTTTATACCTGGAGAGCTATGCATCTTTCCAAGTTTGGTTCAGATGTCCTTTCTACAGTGCTCTCCCTGCTTCTCCAGGCATCATTCTTTGTCTTACCACAATTCTATGTTTACACACTATAGCACCGCTCACAGAATTCTAGGATGATTAGTTTATGTTTATACCTATAACATTGAATATCTGCTTTATCACTGGACTATGAAGTCCATGAGGGCAGAGGCCTTATCTTTTTATCTTTGAACCCCCAACAGATGACAATGACTTGGGAGGCCACACTCTCTCTCAGCTTGTTTCCTCATATGTAATGCAGAGAGAATAATTTCAGTCTTGAAGGGTTGTTGTAAGGATTAAAGATAATACACACACAGTGTTCACAGAGGAAAACCAAGAGGAACTCAAGACCCAGAAAACACTTAGCGACCGTATTCTACTCTGGGTGGCCAGATTTTGTCAGGCACCTTTAGGAGTAGAGAGAGAGCGTCTGCAGAGAGAAGAATGAACCAGATATGCAGAGAGAAGCAGGGATGAGAAATGGAGTGAGGTCATGCATGGGTCTCCCTACAGCTTTCCAATTCAAAGTTCCAGTCTACCTGAGGTCTACCTGCATTTTTCAGCATTAAAGTAAACAGGCTTAAAGCATAATATGCTCAAGAAAGAAACATTTTTATTATTTAAGTGATAAACAGCTTCCAAAGAGCTTCCAAAGAACAGAAACTGAAGTAGCAAACTAGGAAGAGCTTATATCAATGATGTGTATTATACCTTTTGGATGTCTTGGGATGATTTGTTATGAGACACTCAAGGTTTCCTTGAAACATATGCACAAACATAAAACATGCTGGTAACTCTCCATAGTGTAGGTTGTGCATTATGATTTCCAGTAGTTGGTAATATAAATATACCCTGACTTGCCAACCAAATGGTAGGCTCCTAGAGTGGGGAAATAATATCTTCTTCCTTTCTGTTCCCCATAGAGCCTAGTCTACTATTGAACACATAATTAATACTCAGTAACTTCATCAATATTTGTTAAATGAATGAGTCCAACTTTAATTAAGCCCTGATATATGCATGAGATTTTTATATAATATATATAAGAGGAATCTAGAGGCCAATGAATCAAAGATGGATGTTTAAGCCTCTTAATCTACATACTCCTTCTGGGTGATTTGATACATACCCAAAGTTTCAACCACTACATAGGTACTATGGTGTTCATGCCTTTATCTTCAGCCCATGACTATAGCTTGTGCTCCAGACTCTCATTCCCATTGCCTGCGGTAGCTGGACATAATTGCCTAGAGGCATCCCAGTCTCAAGATCATCAAACACTGATCTTCAAGTATCTCAAAATATCATGTTCTCCTCCAAACTTGCCCCTCTTTTGCATTCTTGGTCCCAGAATATGGGCACCATCAATTGCCACTCAGTCTACCTCCCTGGAAAACTGTGGGTCATTCCTGACTCTGTAATTTTCTTCCCTTCCTGCACTTGGCAGGAAGAGCAGTGTATATAAAAGGGCATAGGCTTGGGACCTCCCTGGTGGTACAGTGGTTAAGACTCCGAGCTTCTGGAGCATGGGTTCGACCCCTGGTCGGGGAACTAAGATCCAGCATGCCACGTCGTGTGGCCAAAAAAAAACCCCAAACCAAAAAAACCCAATAGAATGAATGCCAGTGTATCCACCAACAGCTTAAGAAATAAAGGCTAACTTTAAAAAAATAAAATAAAAAGGGCATAGGCTTAAAAATCTGCCTGGTCTAAATTTTGGTTGTGCCATTTACTAGTTGTGTGACCTTGAAAACATAAGGGTCCTGTTATTTTCATAATCTTTATTTGTAAAGTGGGACTACTAATGGCTATCTTAGAAGCATGTTTAACAATGAGATATAATGTACATGGAGTTGTAGACCCCAACCCCCATTTAGTGCCCTGGACATGCCTTTGTTGTGTTATAGAGCACAAAATGCTTTGTTTATTTGTAAGTCCACAAGACTCTAAGATCTTTGAGAAGGGGGCTCAATACCTCGCTCTTAAACTTTAAATTGAATGCATAGTACCTTAGTTTTTCCTAAAAGCTACAAAACTACATATCAATAGAATAAAAGACAAGAAACGGTGGTAGAGTGGATAAGAATCTATCTTAGTAGGTTTCATCTATAATGTTTGCATAAATTATTATTTATATGGCAACTATTTTTCAAAATCATTTGCAAAAAGGTAAGAAACATTGTAAGAAAGGAAGAATAAGCTACACTTTTCAGAGTGGAAGGAGACTACAAAATATCTTGATAGACAATCTAATTCAGACAGAAATCCTTTACACAATCAAAAACACGGTTAACATGGAATGTTTGGTTTGGCTAGCTGGGGGGACGGGGTGGTGGCGGAAGGCACAGCCAAGAATTGCATTTCTGTGACTCACTGCTTCTACAAAAACGGTGGCTTCTGGGAAGTATAATTTAGGAAAAAATACCTATAATAAAATGTGTTGCGCCATACCAAAAATAACATTCACTTACAGGGGGAAGCCCTCAATTAATTTCACCTAGAAAACAGAACCTGGAAATCACTGAGAATCTACCTGAAGATCTCAGATCTGTTCATTTACTGATTCACTCATTCACTTATTCAACAAATATTTATTAAGTGCCAACTACAAGCCAAGGCTGTGACAGGTATCTTGTGGGAACAAAGCAAGCACAGTTCCTGTACTCAGACAGATTATAATTTAACAGGAAAGATAGACAATTAAGCATTAAAAAGGGATATATCTTCCACTGAGTGCTATTCTGGAGTGCTGTGGAAGCAGATAGGACGAGCACTTAACGGATCTGGCGTTAGAAGGAAACGCGTTCCTCAAGCTGAAGAAGGAGTGGAAAGATTATCAAGTTTGGGGGCGGTATATGCAAAAACATAAAGGCAAGAAGTGGCGCAATGAAGAAAACTTAAAAGTTCAAGATGAAACAGCTAGAGATTAGGCTGCAGAGAAGGTGGAAGTCAGGATATGAAAGGTCTAAATTTTTTTAAAGGAATTGAATTGTAAAATTTACATTCAATAAAATGCATACATTTAAGGTAAAATGAATTTTGACAAATGTACATAATGTAAACTACACTCCAATCAACATATAGAACATTTTCATCTCTGGGGAAAGATTGTTAGCATTCCTTTGTACTCATCTCCCTTCTTATCCCCATCCTCTGACTTAGATGAAAATTGATGTTCTTTTTTTTTTTAATTGCTTTAATGGATTTTTTTGCTTATGCTACAATTACATATAAATAGAATTTGTTCTTTTACTCAGCATAATATCTGTGAGATTCTTCCATGCTGTGTTATCAGTAGTTTATCCCTTTCCATTGCTGGGTAGAATTTGATTTTATGACATACTATAATTTGTTTATCTGGTTATTTACTGAACCCATCATTGCTTGGGTTGTTTCAAATTTGGAGTCACTATAAACAAAGCACCTATGAACATTCATGTACAAGTCTTTTTACAGACATAAGTTTTCATTTCTCTGAGTAAACAACTCAGAAAAAGATGTACTAAATCATAAGTATGTTCAACTTTATAGGAAGCCGGCAAACTGTCCCCAGAAATGGTCATGCTATTTTACATGTCACCATAAATGCATGAGAGTCCTTGCTTCCTTCTCCACACCCTTGCCAACATGTTATATTACCAGTCCATTAAAAAAAATTTTTTTAACATCTTTATTGGAGTATACTTGCCTTACAATTGTGTGTTAGTTTCTGCTGTATAACAAAGTGAATCAGCTATACATATACATATATCTCCATATCTCCTCCCCTCTTGTGTCTCCCTCTCACGCTCCCTATCCCACCTCTCTAGGTGGACACAAAGCACTGAGCTGATTTCCCTATGCTATGTGGCTGCTTCCCACTAGCTATCTATTTTACATTTGGTAGTGTATATGTATCCATGCCACCCTCTCACTTTGTCCCAGCTTACCCTTCCCCCTCCCTGTGACCTCAAGTCCATTCTCTATAACTGTGTCTCTGTTCCAGTGCTGCCCCTGGGTTCTTCAGAACCTTTTTTTTTTTTTAGATTCCATATACATGTGTTAGCATATGGTATTTGTTTTCCTCTTTCTGACTTACTTCACTCTGTGTGATAGTGTCTACGTCCATCCACCTCACATCAAATAATGAAATTTTGTTTCTTTTTATGGCTGACTAATACTCCATTGTATATATGTGCCATATATTCTTTACCCATTCATCTGTCAATGGACACTTAGGTTGTTTCCATATCCTGGATATTGTAAATAGAACTGCAATGAACATTGTGGTACATGACTCTTTTTGAATTATGGTTTTCTCAGGGTATATGCCCAGTAGTGGGATAGCTGGGTCATATGGTAGTTTTACTTTTAGTATTTTAAGGAACCTCCATACTGTTCTCCATAGTGGCTGTATCAATTTACATTCCCACCAACAGTGCAAGAGGGTTCCCTTTTCTCCACACCCTCTCCAGCATTTATTGTTTGTAGATTTATTGATAATGGGCATTCTGACTGGTGTGAGGTAATACCTCACTGTAGTTTTGATTTGCAGTTCTCTAATGATTAGTGATGTTGAGCATCCTTTCATGTCTTGACAATCTGTATATCTTCTTTGGAGAAATGTCTATTTAGGCCTTGTGCCCATTTTTGGATTGAGTTGTTTGTTCTTTTGATATTGAGCTTCATGAGCTACTTGTATATTTTGGAGATAAATCCATTGTCAGTTGCTTCGTTGGCAAATATTTTCTCCATTCTGAGGGTTATCTTTTCATCTTGTTTATGGTTTCCTTTGCTTGCAAGCTTGGAAGCTGTGCAAAAGCTGTGCTGTGCAAAAGCTTGGAAGTTTCATTAGGTCCCATTGGTCTATTTTTGTTTCTCTTTCCATTTCTCTAGGACGTGGGTCAAAAAGGATCTTGCTGTGATTTATGCCATGGAGTGTCCTACCTAAGTTTTTCTCTAAGAGTTTTATAGTGTTTGACCTTACATTTAGGTCTTTAATCCATTTTGAGTTTATTTTTGTGTATGTTGTTAGGGAGTGTTCTAATTTCATTCTTTTACATGTAGCTGTCCAGTTTTTCCAGCACCACTTATTGAAGACTACGTCTTTTCACCATTGTGTATTCTTGCCTATTGTACCAAAGATAAGGTGACCATATATGCATGGGTTTATCTCTGGGCTTTCTCTCCTGTTCCATTGATCTATGTTTCGGTTTTTGTGCCAGTACCATACTGTCTTGATTACTGTAGCTTTGTAGTATAGTTAAGTCAGGGATCCTGATTCCTCCACCTCTGTTTTCCTTTCTCAAGATTGCTTTGGCTTTGGGGTCTTTTCTGTTTCCATACAAATTGTGAAATTCGTTGTTCTAGTTCTCTGAAAAATGCCATTGGTAGTTTGATAGGGATTGCATTGAATCTGTAGATTGCTTTGGGTAGTACATTCATTTTCACAATGTTGATTCTTCCAATCCAAGAACATGGTATATCTCTCCATCTATTCGTATCATCTTTAATTTCTTTCATCAGTGTCTTATAGTTTTCTGCATACAGCTCTTTTGTCTCCTTTGGTAGGTTTATTCCTAGGTATTTTATTATTTTTGTTGCAATGGTAAATGGGAGGGTTTCCTTAATTTCACTTTTAGATTTTTCATCATTAGTGTATAGGAATACAAGAGATTTCTGTGCATTAATTTTGTATCCTGCTACTGTCCTAAATTCATTGATTAGCACTAGTATTTTTCTGGTAGCATCTTTAGGATTCTCTATGTATAGTATCATGTCATCTGCAAACAGTGACAGCTTTACTTCTTCTTTTCCAATTTGGATTCCTTTTATTTCTTTTTATTCTCTTATTGCTGTGGCTAAAACTTTCAAAACTATGTTGAATAATAGTGGTTAGAGCAGGCAACCTTGTCTTTTTCCTGATCTTAGTGGAAATGGTTTCAGTTTTTCACCATTGTATGATCCTTTTAATGTGCTGTTGGATTCTGTTTGCTAGTGTTTTGTTGAGGATTTTTGCATCTATGTTCTGCAGTGATATTGGCCTGTAGTTTTTTGTGTGTGTGTGTGACATCTTTGTCTGGTATCAGTATCAGGGTGATGGTGGCCTCATAGAATGAGTTTGGGAGTGTTCCTCCCTGTTATATTTTGGAAGAGTTTGAGAGGAATAGGTGTTAGCTCTTCTCTAAATTTTTGATAGAATTTGCCTGTGAAGCAATCTGGTCCTGGACTTCTGTTTGTTGCAAGATTTTTAATCAGTTTCCATTTCAGTGCTTGTGAGTGGTCAGTTTATATTTTCTATTTCTTCCTGGTTCAGTCTTGGAAGGTTATGCTTTTCTAACAATTTGTCCATTTCTTCCAGATTGTCCATTTTATTGGCATATAGTTTCTTGTAGAAATCTCTCATGATCATTTGTACTTCTGCAGTGTTACTTCTTATTTTTCATTTCTAATTCTATTGATTTGAGTCTTCTCCCCTTTTTTTCTTGATGAGTCTGGCTAATGGTTTATCAATATTGTTTCTCATAGAACCAGCTTTTAGTTTTATTGATCTTTGCTATCGTTTCCTTCATTTCTTTTTCATTTATTTCTGATCTGATCTTTATGATTTCTTTCCTTCTGCTAACTTTAGTGTTTTTTTTGCTCTTCTTTCTTTAATTGCTTTAGGTGTAATGTTAGATTGTTTAATTCAGATGTTTCTTGTTTCTTGAGGTAGGATGGTATTGCTATAAACTTCCCTCTTAGAACTGCTTTTGCTGCATCCCATAGGTTTTGGGTTGTCATGTTTCCATTTTCATTTGTTTTTAGGTATTTTTGATTTCTTCAGTGATCTCTTGGTTATATAGCAGTGTACTATTTAGCTTCCATGTGTTTGTATTTTTTACAGATTTTTTTCTTGTAATTGATATGTAGTCTCATAGCATTGTGGTTGGAAAGATATTTGAGATGACCTCAATTTTCTTAAATTTACCAAGGCTTGAGTTGTGACCCAAGATATGATCTATCCTGGAGAATGTTCCATGAGCCCTTGAGAAAAAAGTGTATTAGGTTGTTTTTGGATGGAATGTCCTATAAATATCAATTAAGTCCATCTTGTTTAATGTGTCATTTAAAGCTTGTGTTTCCTTATTTATTTTCTTTTTGGATGATCTGTCCATTGGTGAAAGTGGGGTGTTAGAGTTCCTTACTATGATTGTATTACTGTTGATTTCCCCTTTTATGGCTGTTAGCATTTGCCTTATGTATTAAAGTCCTCCTATGTTGGGTGCATAAATATTTACAGTTGTTATATCTTCTTCTTGGATTGATCCCTTGACCATTATGTAGTGTCCTTCTTTGTCTCTTGTAATAGTCTTTATTTTAAAGAGTATTTTGTCTGATATGAGGATTGCTACTCCAGCTTTCTTTTGATTTCCATTTTCATGGAATATCTTTTTCCGTCCCCTTTCAGTCTGTATGTGTTCCCAGGTCTGACGTGGGTCTCTTGTAGACAGCATATGTATGGGTCTTGTTTTTGTATCCATTCAGCTAGACTGTGTCTTTTGGTTGGACCATGTAATCCATTTACATCTAAGGTAATTATCTATATGTATGCCCCTATTACCATTTTCTTAATTGTTTTGGGTTTGTTATTGTAGATCTTATCCTTCTCTGTTTTTCCTGCCTAGAGAAGTTCCTTTAGCATTTGTTGTTAAGCTGGTTTGGTGGTGCTGAATTCTCTTAGCTTTTGCTTGTCTGTAAAGGTTTTAATTTCTCCATCAAATCTGAATGGGATCCCTGCTGGGTAGAGTAATCTTGATTGTAGATTTTTTCCCTTTCATCACTTTAAATATATCCTGCCACTCCCTTCTGGCTTGCAGAGTTTATGCTGAAAGACCAGCTGTTAGGCTTATGGGGATTCCACTGTATGTTAATTGTTGCTTCTCCCTTGCTGTTTTTAACATTTTTTCATTGTATTTAATTTTTGATAGTTTGATTAATATGTGTCTTGGCATGTTTCTCCTTGGATTTATCCTGTATGGGACTCTCTGTGCTTCCTGGGCTTGACTATTTCCTTTCCCATATTAGGGAAGTTTTCAACTATAATCTCTTCAAATATTTTCTCAGTCCCTCTCTTTTTCTTCTCAGATCCCTATAATTTGAACGTTGGTGTGCTTAATGTTGTCCCAGAGGTCTCTGAGACTGCCCTCAATTCTTGTCATTCTTTTTTCTTTATTCTGCTCTGTGGTAGTAATTTCCACTATTTTATCTTCCAGGTCACTTATCCTGTTTTCTTCCTCAGTTATCCTGCTATCGATTCCTTCCAGAGAATTTTTAACTTCATTTATTGTGTTATTCATCACTGTTTGTTTGCTCTTTCATTCTTCTGGGTCCTTGTTAAATGTTTCTTTTATTTTCTCCATTCTATTTCCAAGATTTTGGATCATCTTTACTATCACTACTCTGAATTCTTTTTCAGGTAGACTGCCTATTTCCTCTTCATTTGTTTGGTCTGGTGGGTTTTTACCTTGCTCCTTCATCTGCTGTGTGTTTCTCTGTCTTCTCATTTTGCTTAATTTACTGTGTTTGGGGTCTCCCTTTCACAGGCTGTAGTTTTGTAGTTCCCATTGTTTTTGGTGTCTGCCCCCAGTGAGTAAGGTTGGTTCAGTGGGTTGTGCAGGCTTGCTGGTGGAGGGGACTGGTGCCTGTGTTCTGGTGGATGAGGCTGGATCTTGTCTTTCTGGTGGGCAGGCCTGGGTCCGGTGGTGTGTTTTGGGGTGTCTATGAACTTAATATGATTTTAGGCAGCCTCTCTGCTAATGGGTGGGTTTGTGTTCCTGTCTTGCTAGTTCTTTGGCATAGGCTGTCCAGCACTGTAGCTTGTTGGTCGTTGAGTGGAGCTGGGTCTTAGCATTGAGACGGAGATCTCTGGGAGAACGTTTGCTGTTTGATATTATGTGGGGATGGGAGTTCTCTGGTGAACTAATGTCCTAAACTCAGCTCTCCCACCTCAGTGCCTCAGGCCTGACACCCGGCCGAAGCACAAAGACCCTGTCAGCCACACAGCTCAGATGAAAAGGGAGGAAAAATAAGGAAACAAAGACAGAAAAATAAAATAAATTTATTAAAATAAAAAAATTATTAAAAACAAAAATATAAAAAGTAATAAAAATAAAGAAAGAAGAGAGCAGCCAAACCAAAAAACAAATCCACCAATGTTTACAAGCACTAAAAACTATACAAAAAAAAAAAAAAAGCAGACAGAACACAAGGACAAATGGTAAAAGCAAAGCTATATAGATAAAATCACCCAAAGAAGCATACACATATACACGCACAAAAAAAGAAAAAGGAAAAAAATATATATATTTATATATATATATAAAAGGAGAGCAATGAAGTTAATAAACAAATCTCCCAATGATAATAAACTCTAAATACTAAGCTAAGATATACATAAAACCAGAAATAAATTAGAGGCAGAAAGCCAACCCCAAGTCTACAGTTGCTCCCAATGTCCACCGCCTCAATTTTGGGACGATTCATTGTGTATTCAGGTACTCCAGAGATGCAGGGTACATCAGGTTGATTGTGGAGATATTTAATCCACTGCTCCTGAGGCTGCTGGGAGAGATTTCCCTTTCTATTCTTTGTTCACACAGTTCCTGGGGCTCAGCTTTGGATTTGGTCCCGCCTCTGCATGTAGGTCGCCTGAGGGCATCTGTTCCCCACCCAGGATGGGGTTAAAGGAGCAGCTGATTAGGGGGCTCTGGCTCACTCAGGACAGGGGGAGTGAGGGGTATGGAGTGCCAGGTGAGCCTGCGGCAGCAGAGACCAGTATGACATTGCAACAGCCTGAGGTGCGTTGTGTGTCCTCCCAGGGAAGTTGTCCCTGGATCATGGGACCCTGGCAGTGGCAGGCTGCACAGGCTCCCGGGAGGGGAGGTGCGGATAGTGACCTGTGCTTGCACACAGGCTTCTTGGTGGCGGCAGCAGCAGCCTTAGCATCTCATGCCCGTCTCTGGTGTCCATGCTGATAGCAGTGGCTCATGCCCATCTCTGGAGCTTGTTGAGGCGGTGCTCTGAATCCCCTCTCTTCGCACACCCCGAAACAATGGTCTCTTGCCTCTTAGGCAGTTCCAGATTTTTTCCTGGACTCTCTCCTGGCTAGCTGTGGCACACTTGCCCCCTTCAGGCTGTGTTCAGGCAGCCAACCCCAGTCCTCTCCCTGGGATCCAACCCCCGAAGGCCGAGTCTCAGCTCTCAGCCTCCACCCGTCCTGGCGGGTGAGCAGAAAAGCCTCTCGGGCTGGTGAGTGCTGGTCAGCACCAATCATCTGTGCGGGAATCTCTCTGCTTTGACCTCTGCACCCCTGTTGCTGTACTCTCCTCCATGGCTCCAAAGCTTCCCCCCTCCCCCACCCGCAGTCTCCAACTGTGAAGGGGCTTCCTAGTATGTGGAAACCTTTCCTCCTTCACAGCTCCCTCCCACTGGTGCAGGTACTGTCCCTATTCTTTTGTCTCTGTTTTTCCTTTTTATTTTTGCCCTACCCAGGTATATGGAGAGTTTCTTGCCTTTTGGAAAGTCTGAGGTCTTCTGCCAGCGTTCAGTAGGTGTTCTGTAGGAGTTGTTCCACATGTAGATGTATTTTTGATGTATTTGTGGGGAGGAAGGTGATCTCCACGTCTTACTCCTCCACCATCTTAAAGGTCCCCCCCACCAGTCCTTTTAATTTTAGTCATTCTATAGGTGTGAAGCAGTATTTTATTATGATTTTAATTTGTACTTCCCTGATGACCAGTGATGTTGAACATCTTTTTACCTGATTATTGCCCATTTGTATTTTGTCTTTTATAAAATTTGTTTACTTATTTAAAAAATTGAGGTGATTGTATTATTGAGTTTTAAGAGTTCATTATATGCTATTGATTCAAGTGTTTTGTCAGTTATATGTGCTATGAATATTTTCTTTTAGTTATAGCTTGCCCTTTCATTTTTTTGAGTTTCTCTCTTCAAAAGCAGATAGTTTGAATTTTGAGGAAGCCCAACTTATCAATATTTTTTTTATGGTTACTGCATTTTCCTTTTTCCTATGTTTGCTTCTAGAAGATTTATAGTCTTAATCTTTGCATGTATGTATATAATCCCTTTTGAGTTAATTTTGTGTATGTATGAGGTAAGAGTGAAGAAGCTCATTGTTTTGCACATAGAGATTTTGCACAATCATATTCCAATTGTTTCAGCACCATTTATTGAAAAGGCTATCATTTTCCCATTGAATTGCCTTATAGAAGATCAATTCCATTTCTATCGACTTTTTTTCCTTGACTATGTATTACATTTCTCTTGGTTTTTTTTTTTTTTTTTTGATTGAATACTAGATATTTTGGATAATACATTGTAGAGAATTAGGATTCTGATATATTCTTTGCTGTCTATTTGTCAACAAGTTGGCTTAGTGGCTAATTCCCTAGAATTTGTGTAGGCCTGATTTTATGCTTTGTTAGTGAGGAACCGTGGAAGGCCAAAGGTATTTTGCCAGCCCCTATAAGTTGGTGGGATTCAACCTTTAAACTCTGTTGCTCTATGGATCATTTTAGAGCTTGGTATTAGGGTTTCTTAGGGAAATCTATAGCAGATATTACTCTAGGACATGGTCCTTACTCCTAAGACTTGGCTTTTTGGGTGTCTCCATTGGATGCCAGGGATGTTAAAAAGGCTTTAGGGAAATCTCTCTGCTCTGGCAAGGTTGGAAATTCAATGTCTGCAGGTACTGCTTAACCTCCAATATCTTTGTCCAGCTCTCAACCCTATAGCAGCTGCTAGCTATTAAACCTCTGGTAATTTTCCCTGAGAATCTACAGCTCACCCTCAGCCACAGACTTGAGGTGGTCCATCACACAGGTTTTTGAGATAGCTCCCTTCTCTGTGATGTCTCCACCCACCACATTCCAACTGCTTCAGGAACCCAAAACTTTGATCTCTGCCTCATTAGGTCAGTGGACCACTGTACTCTGCTTAGACTCTCTGCTGTAGTCAGAAAATTGTTTCTAGACAGAGAACTAGGCAATTGCAGGGCTTACTTTCTGAGTTTCCCTCCTCTCGGATCAGAGACTTAAACTGAGTGCTGTCCATAGCCTGAAAAACAGTTGCCTGATATGTTTTGTTCAGATATAGGGATGTTTATGGCAAGAAGTCTAGCTTGGTACCATTTACTCCATGACAGCTGGAAGCTGAAACTCTCTTCATTTAGGTATTTAAGCAGAGAAGTACAGTATCATATTTGTACTTTAGAAGGATCAATCTGCCTGTAATGGCAAGTGAATTGGTGGGGAACAAGATTAGGGGCAGAAACACAACATATGGCAATGTCAGTAATACTGGGAAAAATCACTTATTTAATAAATAAATATTTATTGTTCATTACATTCCAGGCATGATTCTCATTTTAGTATTAACTCACTTAATTTTCACTGATCCTGTAATATAAGTACTACTATTATCTCCATTTTATAGGTTGGAAAACTGAGGGGCACAGAGGCTAAGCAATTTGACCAAGGTAAGAAGTAGAGCTTGAATTGAACCCAGTTGCCTGACTCCAGAGTCCATGATTTTTTTTAAATGCTATCTTTTTATTTTTTAATTAATTAATTATTTATTTTTTTGGCTGCATCAGGTCTTCGTTGCTGCACACGGACTTTCTCTAGTTGCAGCAAGTGGAGGCTACTCTTCATTGCAGTACAGTGGCTTCTCTTGTCGCAGAGCACGGGGTCTAGGTGCATGGGCTTCAGTAGTTGTAGTGCACAGGCTCAGTAATTGTGGCTCGCGGCTGTAGAGTGCAGGCTTAGTAGTTGCAGCGCATGGGCTCAGTTGCTTCACGGCATGTGGCATCTTCCCGGACCAGGGCTGGAAGCCAAGTCCCTTGCATTGGCAGGTGGATTCTTAACGACTGCGCCATCAGGGAAGCCCAGAGTCCATGATTTTTAATACATGCAATGCTATGGTAAAGGAGCCTAGACTAAAGTAGTGGAAATGAGCAACCTCTGCTTCACGTGCCTGAAGAGGATGCACTTCCTTTTCCAGACACTATTATCTGCAAATATCCTGTTTCCAGTGTGAACAGAATAATAATCCAGGCATCTTGGGAGATGAGGAAGAAGATTCAAAGCAGAAAAGATTCTCAGCCTACAATCTACATAAAGAATCTCAAAAAGACAGGAAATCATGCAATAAGTAATTGTCAAACAAATTAATATACTGCAGAGGAACTCCTGAAGTGCTAAGCAGTTACTAAGGGAAGTAACAATTGCAAGGATAGGAAAAACTATCTATAAGTTATAAGATTAGACTCTATTTTTATATGGGTTACATTTAACAAGACAAAGTCAGCTATAGTCCTGAGAGCAATTGCCAGGAAGTCTCTGATGAGAACTTGCCTTATAACCTATGAAAAGTCATTTGCCTCTGAATCAACTTTCCCAGCTATAAAATGGAATTAAAGTTATAATAATCAAAAGCATAAGTCACTTAATTAATTTTCATTTTTAAAACATCCATGAAAGTCTCTGTAAAATGCATTTTAGTGCAATTGCTGAGGGAAAAAGTTGCAATGAATTGAAGAGGAAATAATAAATCTAGAATATGAAAAAATGATGAAAATTTGCCATTATTGAAGCAATGAATGAAACAAAATATTTGTTATTATGAAATAACCTCAGAGGTCAGAAACATGGCAGCTGAGGCTAAAGTAAGAACCCTTAGAAAGGTTGTGAACTCAGAACATTTGGGTCTAGGTCAACATGTCATGTGTACCAAGTTAAGGGTGTCTTCTGAATTTTGGTGATAAACAACAATTATGATTAAAATATTCCATAAAAACCATGTTTTCAAAAAGTGCTGTTTACATTCATCTGTGGAAAATTGTGTCCTGCTGATAACCCAAATGTATGACTTAAACCATCTGCCACTTCTGCTGATGTGAAAGAGAATGATACAAATGCCACCTACAGCAGTGAGTTGGTTTGCTGGAAAGTTGCTGCTCTTTTTTAGTGTTTTAACATGGTCAAATTGGACTAACTGTGCTTCAGGCATATTCTCAAAAGGAGTTCCCCAGGCATCTCTCCTGGTAAAGGTGGGTTTACCTGGATGCATGCTAGAATGATAATAGCACAGGCTAGTATGAAAAGAGAGCAAGAGTCACCATGTTTATAAATTTCCAACTCTACTCAAGATACATATGCAATTCAGAGAGCTTCACATAGGAGACAGTGGGATAGAAATAGCACAGATTTTGGTAGAAGATTAATTCAAATTCTTTTATCTCATCTAGACCAAATTATGTAAATTATTTGAATCTTAGTTTCTTTATCCATTAAAAAAAGGAAAACTTAAATGACTGCAGTGGGTTGAATGGTGGTCCCCATATGTTCATGTCCTAACTCCCAGGACCTGTGAATGTCACCTCATTTGGAAAAAAAAAAAAATCATCTTTGTAGATGTAATTAAGTTAATGATCTTGAGGCATGATCACTTGGGATTTGCTGGATGGGTCCTAAATCCAAGAACAAGTGTCCTCATAAGACACACAGAGAGGAGAGACACACAGGGAGAAGAGAAGGCCGTGTGAAGATGACAGTAGATATTGGAATTATCCAGCCACAAATCATGGAATGCTGGAGATACTGGAAGATGGAAGAAGTAAGGAAGGATACTCCTTGGGCCAAGCAAAGGCCTTTCAATACTCTGATCAAGGAACTCACTTCACAGCAAAAGAAGTGTGGCAATGGACCCATGTTTATGGAATTCAGTGGTCTTACCATCTTCCCCACTATCCTGAAGCAGCTGGTTTGATACAATGGTGAAATGGCTTTTTGAAGACTCAGTTAAAGCACCAGTTAGGTGGCAACACCTTGCAGGGCTGGGGCAAGGTTCTCCAGAATGCTGTATATGCTCTGAATCACCGTCTGATATATGTGTTATTTCTCTCACAGCCAGGATTCATGGGTCCAGGAATCAAGCAGTGAAAGTGGGAGTATCACATCTCACTATTACCCCTAGTAAACCATCAGCAAAATTTTTGCTTCCTCTTCCCAAGACCTATGCTCTGCTGACCTAGAGGCCTTAGTTCCAAAGGGAGGAATGTTTCCACCAGGAGATACAACAATGATTCCACTGATCTGGAATTTAAGACTGTTATCTAGCCCCTTTGCACTCCCTCATGCCTGTGAATCAACAGGCAAAGAAGGGAGTTACTATGCTGCCTAGGGTGATTGATCCCAATTACCAAGGAAAAATTGGACAATGAAGGTAAGGAAGACTATGTCTAGAATACAGGTGATCCCTTAGGGTGTCTCTTAGTATTACCACGGCCTATGATTTAAGGTCAGTGGAAAACTACAACACCCCAATCCAGGCAGGACTGCTAATTGCCCAGACCCTTCAGAAATTAATATTTGAATCACTCCACTTGGTAGCAAACCATTACCAGTTGAAGTTGCTGATGGCAAAGGTAATACAGACAGGGTAGTGAAAGAAGTTAGTTAAAAACACTAATTACAACCATGTGACCAGTTACAGAACTGACGACTATAGTAGTCATGAGTTTTTCCTCATTTTAATATATGTTTACACAATATCATTGTTTTCTTCATTCTCTTATCCACTTATAAGAGGTATTGACTTTATATCATAGTATTTAAGTATTGTCAACTTTACATCATTGAATTTAAGTTATTGGATATCAAGAAGAGTAAGCGTCACTCAAGGACTTTACCTCCTTTTCTGGGAAGTGGCTAGTGTGTTTTTTGCTGTATGAAGGATAGGTGTATCATGGCAGGTGGAATTTTGACCTTGTTATTGTTTTTATTTGGAGATTAAATATGGCATAAGGAGATTTTTTTTCTGTATCTATGATCTTTTTATTGTCTCCATAGTTTTGCCTTTTCAGTAATGTCATATAGTTGGAATCATACAGTATGTAGTCATTTCAGATGGGCTTCTTTCACTTAATAATACGCATTTAAGGTGGCTTCATGTTTTTCATAGCTTGATAGCTCCCTTTTTTTTTTCATGCTTAATAACATTCCATTTTCTGTATGTACTACAGTTTTTTTTATCCATTCACCTACTGAAGAGCATGTTGGTTGCTTCCAGGTTTTGGCAGTTATGAATAAAGCGGCTATAAACATCTGTGTGCAGGGTTTTGTGTGGACATACATTTTTGACTCCCTTGGGTAAATACTAAGGAGCCTGACTGCTGTATCATATGGTAAACATATGTTTAGTTTATGGTACCAAGTTGACAAGGGTTGGATTTATGATGGTTAGTTTTATGTGTCAACTTGACTGGGCCACAGGTTATTTGGTTAAACAGTCTAGGTATCTCTGCGAGGGTGTTTCTGGATGATAGCAACATTTGAATCAGCAGATTGAGTGAAACAGATTACATTCCCTAATGTGGATTGGCTTTATCCAATCTGTTGGAGGCCTGACTATAATAAAAAAGGCTGAATATGGGAGAATTCAGTCTCTCTGCCTGACTGTCTTTGAGTTGGGACATATGCCTTCTGCTTTTGGACTCAGGCTTAGACTAGAATTTACACTACTGGTGCTTCTGGTTAACAGGATTTGAAATCAGATTGGAACTTACACCACTGGCCTGGTTCTCAGGCCTTTAGACAAGGGCAGCATCACTTCTGTAGTATTCCTGCTAAGAAAGCATGAGCTGACACTGGTCCCAAGGAAACATCAGATGGACCTGGGGTAAAAAACATGCTTCCAAATGAAAGACCTCACTACTTTAAAACTCAAGATCATGAAAACCAGGGAAAGACTGAGGAACTGTTCCAGGTGTAAGAGCCTAAAGAGAAATGACAACTAAATGCAGCTCATGATCTGAACTGGATGCTAAACCAGAAATCAGAAAGAAACACAATTGGTATAGGTAGTGAAATCTAAATAAGGTCTGTGGATTGGATGTAGTGTTGTAGGACTATTAGTTTCTTTGGATGTCTGCATTTGGCTATGTAGGAGAGTGTTCTTATTTTAATTAAATTAATTAATTTATTTATTTTTGAAATATACACACTGGAGGATTAAGGGGAAAGGAGGATTAAGGGGAAAGAGAGAAAACAAATGTTAGTAGAACGTTAACATTTGGAGAACTTGGGTGAGGGACTATAGGAGTTTTTTGTACTATTTTATAATTTTTCTCCCAATTTAAAATTATTTTAAAATAAATAATATAAGAGGTTCTTAGAAATGTGTATCTCCCACCAAAGTTCCCTGATCCATCACCAAATTAATTTATACCTCCATTTATTTTCATTCCCTTCTCCTTATTTCACCACTAAATCACCCATGTTTTTACCCACAATTTCCATATATGCCTTTCAAGAAAATTCCTGAGATTTATTAAACCAGAAACAGAAAAAAGATACAGCCTGATCCTTGGTAAATTGTCTTTGTGCATATCCTCCTTCTGCCCTCTTCTTAACTTTGAGAGTAGTACCTGAATCTGAGTAGACTGCAATACATCTGCATCTAATTTCTCATTTTTAATAATTACATAGGCCCGATTAAGTTCACACATTTAATTCAGGGAGCTCCCAAATACTGGGGGCTGAAGTATGATCAAGTATATCTATAATCAGCCTAAGAGAAAAATCATTCCAGTATGAGAGCATGCCACAGACTCAAGGAAACTAGCTTCAAAAAGCAAGAAGCTAAAATATGGAAAAATATCACATTCTTCTCGGATGCCCCTAAGTCTAAAACTGGTGATGTCCAGTGGCATTTGCCATGACCACAAAAAATGTTCCTTCCTTCCAGAAATGCACATTCATTTGATCCTTGTGAAACTGCAACTCTCCAATCCAAATCAGAATCCAGACCGTGGGCTTAGGAGACTGTTTTGATAACAACCAAAAAATTCAGAATGTTTTACAGACACCATACTGGGAGGGATCCAGTAAAGGAAATAACTTTACTCAACAGAAGATCCCCCAGGAGGACCCATATTACTATTTAGTCAATACCAGTCAAGAAGGTGGGTGGTAACAAGTGAGGTTCTTTACCCAGAAGCCAATTGTGCACAGAGGTAAAGAAAACAGTTAAAACAGATTAGAAGCTAGACAAATTCACAATCATACTTTGTCACTGGATCATATTCTAAGCTGCACCAAATATTTTTAATTCCTAATACTAAAAAAAGTAAGAAAGTAAAAGAAGGAAGAAACGTTGGCATGGAATATAAAGCATTCTTTCTCTAAGAAAATGGTGCACATTTTCTTCATATTTTCCCTAACATTTTTACAATTGGGGAAACACCTCAGCAGGCTACAAATATTCATGTATAGTCTAACCTCTTCAAGCATTTTCCAGTTACCCTGCCTGATGTTTCATAGCATATGATGAGCCGATGGTGACTGTTTGATGAGTCTTTTCCAAAACTAAGTACTGAAACTCCTTGGTGGTTTAGAGTTGAATGGTGCATATATTTCTATCATCCCTATAGCATATTACCACAAGATACAACAAAATGTAAAAAATAGAACAAAAGCATTGGCCTTACTATCTGTATAGGCCATAGGGAACAGACTGTAGGAATTTCAGTCTCAGAAGCAGTATTTCCCATAAACCAGTTATAAGGTGATAAGACATTCATATGCCAAGACTGTTTCGCCCAGAAGCATTCATAAAAATGGCATCAGTCTACTTCTTTTTGTGCATAGTGCAATTCTGAATCATCATAGCCAAAAAGTCTTGAATAAATCTAAAAACGGGGTGTGAGGGTGGAAAAGATAAGAAATAAGGGAAGTTTGTATTTAAGTCATTGTCGAATGATTCAGACAATGACTGGTGGAAGATTCTAGTTTTTACTGGCCTTATGTCAGCATATGTTGCTGTTGCTTTTCACTCTTGGTGACAGTGGGAGCATCTGCTACCCCTGCTGAAAGAAATCTGTATCACCAAGGGAGTATATAATAGCAATCATGATGCTGGAACAGTTGTTGGGATAGATTATAACATCTGGCAGAAACTACAGTATCAGGCAGAGAAATAGGAACTCATTTCTAGCTCTCCCAGCTTTCCAGAGAGACTAGGCACTTGGGGGAAAAGTGACCCTTACTTGGAGAAGTTCACTTTTCTATGGCCAAGGGAAAGACCATAAAAGTTTAGTTTGAGAATCTCAGTCAGCTAGTTTAACTTAGCCTCACTCCTCCACTACAACACAGCCACCTTTGACAAGTAACCCTAACAATAGTCATAAACTTTATACATTTATACAAATTTTTCAGTGGTACCTGGATCACCATGATTTTTTCTTATAAATTATAGGAGTAACAACCAACTACTCTCCTTACTGCATTCCTCTATTCATATTCAAAATATCAGTATCATTAAAAGCATGAAAATTTCAGTTCCTAATTACACAGGGCTCTTGGCTGTGTGCAGAGTTACAGAGTCAGTTCCTGCCCTTTAGGAGTTTCAAATCTAAAAACATTTTAAAAATGTAAAACAGAATCTATATTGAGAAAACAAGCCACAGGAATAAAGAGTAGACTACCTATAATCTCTGTGAAGCTGATCTCATGGAGAAGCAGAATTTATACTGCCTCTTAAAGGATATGTAGGATCTAAACAGAGGGATAGGAGGGGTAAGGGGGGGAAGTAGGGGCTATGTTTTAGATGGGGTGGGGGGGGCAAAAACATACAGGTGAAAAGGTCCAAGTTTGGGCAATAGTGAGTTAGAACTGTTTGATCAGAGCAGCGGTTCTTGTAGGTAAGCAGTTAAAAGATATCAAAAGGAGAGTTGTAGAGAACATTGAAAACAAGTTCAAGAGTTTGAACTTTATCCTTTGCTTGTGAGTGTCACCAAAGGAGACATTTCAACAACAATTGAGGAAAACATGTCACAAAAAATGTACCAAGACTGGTGTAAGAGTGATGACCTTGGACCACCTTTTTATGTGATATAAATAGCACTAGCTTTTCTAATAGTCACATAATCCTCTTTGCTTTTCACAACCGGCTGTTGATAGAGCTGCCACTTGCGGCAAAGTCTCTTGGGCATGCCTTTTGAGTCCTCAAGTTGGTGATCTCTGAGCAGACATTCCAGACACTTAGAAGAAAACCAAATCAGTCATAAATAGCATCAATTCAATTTTCCTAGGCACCTTTCCTCCAAAATGCTTTAAGTACTAAAGAGAGCCTGGCTCTTCACAACACGGCCATGCTAAAACTCACTAAACAACTTCTTGCTTAAGACGGATAAAATGCTTGAATACATGCATCTGTAAGCTCTCTGCCATCCTCACTGTGGCTTGAACGAGTCAGTGTCATAGCTCTGGAAGGTGGCCAGAGGCAGAATGTCTCAGGTCATAAGTGGAAGCAGAAAGGCTGCCTGTGGCAAGTGCTGCTCTCGGGTGGCTAAACCACTGCCCTAGCTGGCAGAGGCATACCGTAGCTCTTGGCTGGCATCTCTGGCCCAGAGAAATGAACCCCTGTCTTTGACTTTGGCTTTCCACATATCCTGACAGACTTATTTTCAGTGAGTCACTTAAAAAACAAACAGTATTGTATAATACTCTTCAATATTTCTACAATGCCTGAAAAACCAAGTTCAGACACAATAATCAGATGTTTGAGGTGTGAGGTCTTTCCTGACTACTCATTGACCCACTATTTTCTTTCATTCCACTTCCCCTCTGTGCTACATAGGACCGTCTTCTCTTTATCCCAAAATATGTTACATTCATTCTTACCCAAATATGTTCTCTAATGGTAGATCTCTTTTCTAAAACATCTCTCTGTATAACCTATTCAACCTCTGTGAAGCCATCCATATCTATATTAATTCCTTACTGATTTCTGACTTCTAGCAGCGTTTATAATTCACAAATATTATTCTGGGAGTTAATTATGTACTGTATTATTACACGTAATTCCTTTTTGTTAAATTAGGTTACAAGCTTCCAGAAGCAAGGGGTTATTTTTAGTAACTTCTTTCATGTTCCCCACAATGCCTATGAAAATATAATTAGGTGCTAATAAAGACCTACTAAATTGAATTATAATGAACAACCTTTGGTCATTGGTCTATGACATGAATAGTCAGAAAGGCAACTTGTTGTAATGGAACTATTACAGGCTTTGAAGTTGAGAAGACCAAAGTTCAAAGCCCAGCTCTGCAACTTACTAGCTAGGGGACACTAAAGTTGTCCTTTCTTTGCTTTAGTTTCCTTAGATGTAAAATGGGGTTACCTCTCAAGATTATTATGAGAATTGAGTGAGAGAGCCTCATATTACATTACACATAGTAAGTATTCAATAAACGTTAGTGCTTTACTGAGTGCTCATGCAATATCTATTTATTATAGTTGTGAAGTAAAGAAGAGGCAGAAGAGTCATTTTGGTAGGCCAGTTGACTGCTCTGACAGTAACCTGCAAGGTAGAAATTTGATTAAGGAGCCAATATGGTCCTCAGCTCTTCACACCCAGGAAAATCAATATTTTAAATAGACCAGCACACAGAAATGCCAATTCATAATAAGAATAAGAACAATTTCTTAGACCAGAATATTCTAATAAGGTGGTCAGAATATTCTTGCCCTATGGAAAAACTATATGAAAGCCAAATTATAATCAGTTTGCTAAACTTTAATTCAGAACAAGGGAAGGAAATAAATAAAAAAATAAATAAGTAAATAGATAAAAATAAATAAATTTTATTTAGTGATTATAATGCCTTTTGACAATAGGCTAAAATACAGCTCCACTACAGAGGTAACATTTGCCGAGGGGAAGAGGAATTTGAGTACAGTGGTCATTGTAACCCATGTTCTACACAATTTTGAAGAAACACAGCCAAATTATTATCTTTGTACTTTACTTCTTTGGTTCCAGTGCTTGTTATAAGTCAGCTACCTTTGGAAAGGGTTTAGGCTGTTTAGTCTCCATTTGCATCAACCGCTCTCCCCCAGATCCATTCTTTATCTCTCTCTTATTGCTTTGTGCTTTGAGACACTCATCTCTACAGACTGCATCCTCTACGTTCCCTTGCTTTATGGGTTTTGCATACCCCCCAAAAGATATGTTGAAGTCCTAACCTCTGGTATCTGTGAATGTGACCTTATTTGGAAATATGGGTTTTGCAGATGTAATCAAGTTAAGATGAGGTCATTAGGGTTGGCCCCAATCCAATATGACTGGTGTCCTTATAAAAAGAATACCATATTAAGAGAGACACAGGCACACAGGATGAATGCTATATAAAGACTGGAGTTATGCTCCACAAGCCAAGGAATAACCAGAAGCTAGGAGAGAGGCCTGGAATGCACCCTTCCCTAGAAACTTCAGAGGCAACATGGCCCTAATAACACCTTGATTTCAGACTTCTGATCTTCAGAACTGTGAGACAATAAATTTCTGTTGTTCCCCAGTTTGTGATACTTTGTTATGGCAACCCTAGGAAATGAATATACCAGTAAAATAAAGCACCTAGAGCAGTGGCTCAGAGATTTTGCCCAGTGGGAGAGGCAGTCCATGAGAACAGGGAGCTCTGAAGTTCTCCCCAAAGGAACTGGTTTTATCTGAAACAGAGTATGGGAAAGTTCAAACCTAAGGGAACTCAAACAGTGGAGATTTTGCTAATAAGCAACTAAGAGGAGGCTGGTAGTTGTATGAAAGCAACAAACTATACCTTTGACCAGCTAGTTTACCAGAGAACTAGGGAAAAAGACAGCTAAGAAGACTTTCTGATTCAGAAAAAGCCTCAGATTGTTCTCAAAAACTACATCCTTAAATGTAATTGGATCTGACTGTGAAGCAACGTATGCCCTAGGGCATAATTGAAAAAAATACAGCAATCTGCCTGAAATTTTCTAGCGTAATAGCTGGGTGTGATATCACATGAAGCAGACAGCTTAAAAATAGAGATCAGGTAAAGAGATAGTCAAAGAGGGCCCTCTAAAGCCACTATCATCCTAGGGTGACTGTGCATATGCCCATGGCATTGCCCTCTGAGGAATGTCATCAGAAGTTTCACACTGCAAGGTAAATAGACATCATTAAAATAGTCCTTCCAAGTCCCTAAGCAAGTAGACAAAAAAGTAAAAATTAAAAGTAAAGAAGCCCTGTAGAGAATGGAAGAGAATCATATCTTGAGTTGCTACAATATATTACTTACTATGTTCACCTTAAACAAAAAGTTGAGACATTCAAAGAAATGGGAAAGTGTAATCCATACACAAGAAAAAAAGCAGGCAAGAGAGATACCCTGAGAGGCCCTAGATGTTAGTCTTAACAAAGACGTCAAGGCAACCATTATAAATATTTCCAAGAACTAAAGGAAACCACCCTTAGAGAAGTAAAGGAAGCTGTGATGACAATGTCTTATTAAACAGAGAATATTGCTAAAGAGATATAACTTTTACAAAAGAACCAAATAGGAATACTGGAGTCAAAAGTTCAATAGCCCTTATGAGAAATTCCGAAAAGAGGCTCAACAGTAGATTTGAACTGGCAGATTAAAGAATTGGTGAACTTGAAGACAGATCAATAGATATTCAGTCTGAAGAACAGAAAGGAAAGAAAAATAAAGAAACATGAACAGAGCTTCTGATAAATATGTGACACCATTCAGCACAACAACATATGCACAAGGAAGGTACCAATCAATGTAATATTGGGTTGGCCAACAATTTCATTCAAGTTTTTCTATAAGATGCTACTGAAAAACCCAAATGAACTTTTTGGCCAATCCAATACATTATATTAACAAAATGAAGGATAAAAATCACCTGATCATCTCCATAGATGAAGAAAAAGCATTTGACAAAATTCAACATCAATTCAGGATAAAAACTCTCAATGAAGTTGGTACAGTGGGAACACATTGCAACACAATACAGGCCATTTATGACAAACCCACAGCTAACGTCATACTCAATGGTGAAAAGTTGAAAGCTTTTCCTCTAAGATCAAGAACAAGGCAAGGATGCCCACTCTCACCACTCTTATTCAACATAGAATTGGAAGTTCTAGCCACAGAAAACAGACAAAAAAATAAATAAATAAATGAAAGGCATCCAAATCGGAAGGGAAGAATTGTCACTATTTGCAGGTGACATGACACTTTATATAGAAAACTCTAATGTCTCCACCAAAAAACCCCCCAAAAACTTATTAGAACTAATAAATGAATTCAGTAAAATTGCAGGATATAAGAATAATATACAGAAATCTTGGGACTTCCTTGGTGGTGCAGTGGTAAAGAATACACCTGCCAATGCAGGGGACACAGGTTTGATCCCTGGTCCGGGAAGATCCCACATGCTATGGAGCAACTAGGCCTGTGTACCACAACTACTGAGCCTGCTCTCTAGAGGCCATGAGCCACAACTACTGAAGCCCATGCACCTAGAGCCTGTGCTCCACAACAAGAGAAGCCACCGCAATAAGAAGCCCATGCACTGCAATGAAGAGTAGCCTCCACTCGCCACAACTAGAGAAAGCCTGCATGCAGCAACGAAGATCCAACACAGCCAAAAATAAATTAATAAATAAATAAATTAATTAAAAAAGAATAACATACAGAAATCTGTTTCTTTTCTATACACTAATAATGAACTATCAGAAAGAGAAAGCAAGAGAACAACCCCATTTACAACTGCATCAAAAAGAATAAAATACCTAGGAATAAACTTAACCAAGGAAGTGAAAGACCTATACTCTGAAAACTATAAGACATTGTTAAAGGAAACTGAAGATAATACAAATAAATGGAAAGACACCCCAGCTTCATGAAATGATATTGTTAAAATGCCCATACTACCCAAAGCAATCTACAGATTCAATGCAATCTTTATCAAAATATCAATGGCATTTTTCACAGAACTAGAACAAATAATCCTAAAATTTATATGGAGCCACAAAGGACCCCCAATAGCCAATGCAATCTTGAATAAAGACAACAAAGCTACAGGTATCACGTTCCTTGACTTCAGACAATACTACAAAGTGTTAGTAATCAGAACGGCACAAAACAGACACATAGACCGTTAAAACAGGATAGAGAGCCCAGAAATAAACCCACACACTTACGGTCAATTGATCTACCATAAAGGAGGCAAAAATATACAATAATGGGGTAAAGTCGATCTCTTCAATAAGTGGTGCTTGGAAAACTGGACAGCTACATGTAAAATAAAGAAATTAGAACATTTTCTCACACCATATACACAAATAAACTTAAGATGGATTAAGACCTAGATGTAAGACCAGAAACCATAAAACTCCTAGAAGAAAACACAGGCAGTACACCCTCTGACATATGTTTTAGCAATATTTATTTGGATCTGTCTCCTCAAGCAAGGGAAAACAAAAGCAAAAACAAACAAATGGGACCTAATTAAACTTAAAAAGCTTTTGCACAGCAAAGGACACCCATCAACAAAATGAAAAGACAACCTACTAAATGGGAGAAAATATTTGCAAATAATATGTCTGATAAGGCATTAACATCCAAAATATATAAACAGCTCATATAACTCAATATCATAAAAACAAACAACCAAATTAAAAAATGGGCAGAGGACCTGAATAGACATTTTTCCACAGAAGACATACAAATGGCTAAAAGGCAGATGAAAAGATGCTCAACATCACTAATCATCAGTGAGCTGCAAATTAAAAGCACAATGAGATATTACTCCATACCTGTCAAAACGTCTATCATCTAAAAGACCACAAATAATAAATGTTGGGGAGGACGTGGAGAATAGTGAACCCTCATGCACTGTTGGTGGGAATGTAAATTGGTAGAACCTCTGTGGAAAATGGTATGAAGGTTCCCCAAAAAACTAAAAATAGAACTATCATAGGATCCAGCAATTCCACTCCTGGCTATATATCTGAAGAAAAGAAAAGCACTACTACAAGAAGATACATGCCCCCCAATGTTCATAGCAGCATTATTTACAATAGCCAAGTTATGGAATCAACCTAAGTGTCAATCAACAGATGAATGGATAAAGAAGATGTGGTATATATATATATAACCCCATATATATATGTATATGTACACAATGGAATATTACTCTTCCATAAAAAAGAACAAAATGGTGCCATTCCCAACAACATGGATGGACCCGGAGGGTATTGTGCTTAGTGAAATAAGCCAGACAGAGAAAGACAAAACTGTATACTTTCACTTACATGTAGAATCTAAAAAATAAAGCAAATGAATGAATATAACAAAACAGAAACAGACTCACAGATACAGAGAACAAACTAGTGGTTACCAGTGGGGAGAGGGGAGGGGAGAGGGGCCAGATAGGGGAAGGGGATTAAGTGGTACAAATTACTAGCTATAAAATAAATAAGATACAAGGAAGTAATGTACAGCACATGGAATATAACCAATATTTTATAATAACTTTAAATGGAGTATAATCTATAAAAATATCAAATAACTGTTCTACAGAAACTAATATAACACTGTAAATCAACTATACTTTAATAAAAAAAAAGTAAACAAAATTTAAAAATCTTTAGCTAAACTGAACAAAAAGAATAAAAGAGAAAAGTCTTAAATTATAAAATGAGTTATGCAAGAGGGGACATTACCATTGACCCTACAGAAATAAAAAAAGACTATCAGGAAATACTATGAACAGTTATATGCCAACAAATTAGATGACTTAGGTTAAATGGCAAAATTCTTAGAAAGACATAAACTACTGAACCTGACTCCAGAATAAAAAGAAAATTCTCAATAGGTCTAGAACAAGTTAAGAGGTTGAATTTGTATTGTAAAAAACTACCATAAAGAAATGCCCAGGCCGGGATAGCTTCACCAGTAAATACTACCAAACATTTAAAGAAGATTTAGTAACAATTTTCCACAAATTCTTCCAAGACTTAAAAAGAACATTTCCCAATTTATTCTATGAGGCTATTATTACCTTGATACCAAATCTAATAAAAGACATCACAAGATAAGAAAACTACTGATCTTTATATTGTTATAAATATTGTACTTTCATAAACTGCTGACCTTAACCAATGTAGGTGCAAAAAAATCCTAAACAAAATACTACCAAACCGAATGCAGTAACATATGAAAAGGATTATACACCATAACTAAGCAGGATTTATCTCAGGAGTGAAAAGTTGGCTAAACATTCAAAAATCAATTAACATAATACACCATTATCCATAGAATAAAGGGCTACAACTGCATGATCATCTCAATAGATGCAGAAAAAGCATTTAACAAAATTCAATATGCCCTTAAGATAAAACACTCAATAAACTAGGAATATAAAAGAATTTCTTTATCATGATAAAGGATACCTATGAAAAACCCATAACAAACATCACACTAAATGGTGAAAAACTGAATACTTCCCTCTAAGGTTAGAAACAAGACAAGGATATCTTCTCCTTCCACTTCTATTCAACACTGTATTGGAGTTCAAAGGACAAATTCAAAACCCTGGATACGATATGTAAAGCCTTTTTTTTTTTTTTTTTTTTTTTTTTTTAAACATCTTTATTGGGGTATAATTGCTTTACAATGGTGTGTTAGTTTCTGATTTACAACAAAGTGAATCAGCTATACATATACATATGTTCCCATATGTCTTCCCTCTTGCGTCTCCCTCCCTCCCACTCTCCCCATCCCACCCTTCCAGGCTGTCACAAAGCACCGAGCTAATATCCCTGTGCCTTGCGGCTGCTTCCCCCCAGCTATCTACCTTACTACGTTTGTTAGTGTGTATATGTCCATGACTCTCTCTCGCCCTGTCAAAACTCACCCTTCCCCCTCCCCATATCCTTAAGTCCGTTCTCCGGTAGGTCTGCGTCTTTATTCCTATCTTACCCCTAGGTTCTTCATGACATTTTTTTCCCTTAAATTCCATATATATGTGTTAGCATACGGTATTTGTCTTTTTCTTTCTGACTTACTTCACTCTGTATGACAGATTCTAGGTCTATCCATCTCATTACAAATAGCTCAATTTCATTTCTTTTTAAGGCTGAGTAATATTCCATTGTGTATATGTGCCACATCTTCTTTATCCATTCATCCGATGATGGGCGCTTAGGTTGTTTCCATGTCCTGGCTATTGTAAATAGAGCTGCAATGAACATTTTGGTACATGACTCTCTTTGAATTTTGGTTTTCTCAGGGTATATGCCAAGTAGTGGGATTGCTGGGTCATATGGTAATTCTATTTGTAGTTTTTTAAGGAACCTCCATACTGTTCTCCACAGTGGCTGAACCAATTCACATTCCCACCAGCAGTGCAAGAGTGTCCCCTTT
Organism: Phocoena sinus; assembly: GCF_008692025.1. Lineage (NCBI taxonomy): Eukaryota > Metazoa > Chordata > Mammalia > Artiodactyla > Phocoenidae > Phocoena > Phocoena sinus. Next base: position 146,509,775 of record NC_045765.1, on the reverse strand, counting down.
TCTCCACACCCTCTCCAGCATTTATTGTTTCTTGATTTTTTGATGATGGCCATTCTGACTGGTGTGAGATGATATCTCATTGTAGTTTTGATTTGCATTTCTCTAATGATTAATGATGTTGAGCATTCTTTCATGTGTTTGTTGGCATTCTGTATATCTTCTTTGGAGAAATGTCTATTTAGGTCTTCTGCCCATTTTTGGATGGGGTTGTTTGTTTTTTTGTTATTGAGCTGCATGAGCTGCTTGTAAATTTTGGAGATTAATCCTTTGTCAGTTGCTTCATTTGCAAATGTTTTCTCCCATTCTGAGGGTTGTCTTTTGGTCTTGGTTATGGTTTCCTTTGCTGTGCAAAAGCTTTGAAGTTTCATTAGGTCCCATTTGTTTATTTTTGTTTTTATTTCCATTACTCTAGGAGGTGGGTCAGAAAGGATCTTGCTGTGATTTATGTCATAGAGTGTTCTTCCTATGTTTTCCTCTAAGAGTTTGATAGTTTCTGGCCTTACATTTAGGTCTTTAATCCATTTTGAGCTTATTTTTGTGTATGGTGTTAGGGAGTGATCTAATCTCATACTTTTACATGTACCTGTCCAGTTTTCCCAGCACCATTTATTGAAGAGGCTGTCCTTTCTCCACTGTACATTCCTGCCTCCTTTATCAAAGATAAGGTGTCCATATGTGCGTGGGTTTATCTCTGGGCTTTCTATCCTGTTCCACTGATCTATCTTTCTGTTTTTGTGCCAGTACCATACTGTCTTGATTACTGTTTCTCTGTAATATAGTCTGAAGTCAGGGAGCCTTATTCCTCCAGCTCCTTTTCTCGTTCTCAAGATTGCTTTGGCTATTCGGGGTCTTTTGTGTTTCCATACAAATTGCGAAATTCTTTGTTCTAGTTCTGTGAAAAATGCCAGTGGTAGTTTGATAGGGATTGCATTGAATCTGTAGATTGCTTTGGGTAGTAGAGTCATTTTCACAATGTTGATTCTTCCCATCCAAGAACATGGTATATCTCTCCATCTATTTGTATCATCTTTAATTTCTTTCATCAGTGTCTTATAATTTTCTGCATACAGGTCTTTCGTATCCTTAGGTAGGTTTATTCCTAGATATTTTATTCTTTTTGTTGCAATGGTAAATGGGAGTGTTTTCTTGATTTCACTTTCAGATTTTTCATCATTAGTATATAGGAATGCCAGAGATTTCTGTGCATTAATTTTGTATCCTGCTACTTTACCAAATTCATTGATTAGCTCTAGTAGTTTTCTGGTAGCATCTTTAGGATTCTCTATGTATAGTATCATGTCATCTGCAAACAGTGACAGCTTTACTTCTTCTTTTCCGATTTGGATTCCTTTTATTTCCTTTTCTTCTCTGATTGCTGTGGCTAAAACTTCCAAAACTATGTTGAATAAGAGTGGTGAGAGTGGGCAACCTTGTCTTGTTCCTGATTTTAGTGGAAATGCTTTCAGTTTTTCACCATTGAGGATGATGTTTGCTGTGGGCTTGTCATATATGGCTTTTATTATGTTTAGGAAAGTTCCCTCTATGCCTACTTTCTGGAGGGTTTTTATCATAAATGGGTGTTGAATTTTGTCGAAAGCTTTCTCTGCATCTATTGAGATGATCATATGGTTTTTCTCCTTCAATTTGTTAATATAGTTTATCACATTGATAGATTTGCGTATATTGAAGAATCCTTGCATTCCTGGAATAAACCCCACTTGATCATGGTGTATGATCCTTTTAATGTGCTGTTGGATTCTGTTTGCTAGTATTTTGTTGAGGAGTTTTGCATCTATGTTCATCAGTGATATTGGCCTGTAGTTTTCTTTCTTTGTGACATCCTTGTCTGGTTTTGGTATCAAGGTGATGGTGGCTTCGTAGAAGGAGTTTGGGAGTGTTCCTCCCTCTGCTATATTTTGGAAGAGTTTGAGAAGGATAGGTGTTAGCTCTTCTCTAAACGTTTGATAGAATTCACCTGTGAAGCCATCTGGTCCTGGGCTTTTGTTTGTTGGAAGGTTTTTAATCACAGTTTCAATTTCAGTGCTTGTGATTGGTCTGTTCATATTTTCTATTTCTTCCTGATTCAGTCTTGGCAGGTTGTGCATTTCTAAGAATTTGTCCATTTCTTCCAGATTGTCCATTTTATTGGCATAGAGTTGCTTGTAGTAATCTCTCATGATTTTTTTTATTTCTGCAGTGTCAGTTGTTACTTCTCCTTTTTCATTTCTAATTCTATTGATTTGAGTCTTCTCCCTTTTTTTCTTGATGAGTCTGGCTAGTGGTTTATCTATTTTGTTTATCTTCTCAAAGAACCAGCTTTTAGTTTTATTGATCTTTGCTATTGTTTCCTTCATTTCTTTTTCATTTATTTCTGATCTGATTTTTATGATTTCTTTCCTTCTGCTAGCTTTGGGGTTTTTTTGTTCTTCTTTCTCTAATTGCTTGAGGTGCAAGGTTAGGTTGTTTATTCGAGATGTTTCCTGCTTCTTAAGGTGGGCTTGTATTGCTATAAACTTCCCCCTTAGAACTGCTTTTGCTGCATCCCATAGGTTTTGGGTCGTTGTGTCTCCATTGTCATTTGTTTCTAGGTATTTTTTTATTTCCTCTTTGATTTCTTCAGTGATCACTTCATTATTAAGTAGTGTATTGTTTAGCCTCCATGTGTTTGTATTTTTTACAGATCTTTTCCTGTAATTGATATCTAGTCTCATGGCGTTGTGGTCGGAAAAGATACTTGATACAATTTCAGTTTTCTTAAATTTACCAAGGCTTGATTTGTGACCCAAGATATGATCTATCCTGGAGAATGTTCCATGAGCACTTGAGAAAAATGTGTATTCTGTTGTTTTTGGATGGAGTGTCCTATAAATATCAATTAAGTCCATCTTGTTTAATGTATCATTTAAAGCTTGTGTTTCCTTATTTATTTTCATTTTGGATGATCTGTCCATGGGTGAAAGTGGGGTGTTAAAGTCCCCTACTATGAATGTGTTACTGTTGATCTCCCCTTTTATGGTTGTTAGTATTTGCCTTATGTATTGAGGTGCTCCTATGTTGGGTGCATAAATATTTACAATTGTTATATCTTCTTCTTGGATCGATCCCTTGATCATTATGTAGTGTCCTTCTTTGTCCCTTTTAATAGTCCTTATTTTAAAGTCTATTTTGTCTGATATGAGAATTGCTACTCCAGCTTTCTTTTGGTTTCCATTTGCATGGAATATCTTTTTCCATCCCCTTACTTTCAGTCTGTATGTGTCTCTAGTTCTGAAGTGGGTCTCTTGTAGACAGCATATATAAGGGTCTTGTTTTTGTATCCATTCAGCCAATCTGTGTCTTTTGGTGGGAGCATTTAGTCCATTTACATTTAAGGTAATTATTGATATGTATGTTCCTATTTCCATTTTATATATTGTTTTGGGTTCGCTACTATAGGTCATTTCCTTCTCTTGTGCTTCGTGTCTAGAGAAGTTCCTTTAGCATTTGTTGTAAAGCTGGTTTGGTGGTGCTGAACTCTCTCAGCTTTTGCTTGTCTGTAAAGGTTTTAATTTCTCCATCAAATGTGAATGAGATCCTTGCTGGGTAGAGTAGTCTTGGTTGCAGGCTATTCTCCTTCATCACTTTCAGTATGTCCTGCCACTCCCTTCTGGCTTGTAGGGTTTCTGCTGAGAGATCCGCTGTTAACCTTATGGGGATTCCCTTGTGTGTTATTTGTTGTTTTTCCCTTGCTGCTTTTAATATGCTTTCTTTGTATTTAATTTTTGACAGTTTGATTAATATGTGTCTTGGCGTGTTTCTCCTTGTATTTATCCTGTATGGGACCCTCTGTGCTTCCTGGACTTGATTAACTATTTCCTTTCCCATATTAGGGAAGTTTTCAACTATAATCTCTTCAAATATTTTCTCAGTCCCTTTCTTTCTTTCTTCTTCTTCTGGAACCCCTATAATTCGAATGTTGGTGCGTTTCATGTTGTCCCAGAGGTCTCTGAGACTGTCCTCAGTTCTTTTCATTCTTTTTTCTTTATTCTGCTCTGCAGTAGTTATTTCCACTACTTTATCTTCCAGGTCACTTATCCGTTCTTCTGCCTCAGTTATTCTGCTATTGATCCTATCTAGAGTGATTTTAATTTCATTTATTGCATTGTTCATCGTTGCTTGTTTCATCTTTAGTTCTTGTAGGTCCTTGTTAACTGTTTCTTGCATTTTGTCCATTCTACTTCCAAGATTTCGGATCATCCTTACTATCATTATTCTGAATTCTTTTTCAGGTAGATTGCCTATTTCCTCTTCATTTGTTAGGTCTGGTGGGTTTTTATCTTGCTCCTTCATCTGCTGTGTGTTTTTCTGTCTTCTCATTTTGCTTATCTTACTGTGTTTGGGGTCTCCTTTTTGCAGGCTGCACTTTCGTAATTCCCGTTGTTTTTGATGTCTGTCTCCAGTGGCTAAGGTTGTTTCAGTGGGTTGTGTAGGCTTCCTGGTGGAGGGGACTAGTGCCTGTGTTGTGCTGGATGAGGCTGGATCTTGTCTCTCTAGTGGGCAGGTTCACGTCTGGTGGTGTGTTTTGGGGTGTCTCTGGCCTTATTATGATTTTAGGCAGCCTCTCTGCTAATGGGTGGGGTTGTGTTCCTGTTTTGCTAGTTGTTTGGCATAGGTTGTCCAGCACTGTGGCTTGCTGGTCGTTGAGTGAAGCTGGGTGCTGGTGTTAAGATGGAGGTCTCTGGGAGATTTCCGCTGTTTAATATTATGTGGAGCTGGGAGGTCTCTTGTTGACCAGTGACCTGAAGTTGGCTCTCCTACCTCAGAGGCAGAGCCCTGACTCCTGGCTGGAGCACCAAGAGCCTTTCATCCACACGGCTCAGAATAAAAGGGAGAAAAAGTAGAGAGAATTAGTAGAAGTATGAGGAAAGAAAGAAGGAAAGGAGGAAAGGAAGGAAGGAAGAAAGAAGCAAAGAAGGAAAGAAAGGAGGGAGGGAGGGAGGGAGGGAGGAAGGAAGGAAGGAGGGAAAGAAGGAAAAAAAGACAGAAAGAAAGATGATACAGTAAAAATAAAATAAAGTATAATATAGTTATTGAATTAAAAAATATTTAGAAAAAAAAAAAAGGGACGGATAGAACCTTAGGACAAATGTTGGAAGCAAAGCTATACAGAGAAAATCTTACACAGAAGCATACACATACACCTTCACAAAAAGAGGTAAAGGGGGAAAAATCATAAATCCTGCTCCCTGAGACCACCTCCTCAATTTGGGGTGATTCGTTGTCTAAAGGAGGGAAGGAAGGAAGGAAAGAAAGAACGAAGGTAAAGTATAATAAAGTTATTACAATTAAACTTAATTATTAAGAAAAAGAATTTTTAAAAAAAAGTCATGGACGGATAGAGCCCTAGGACAAATGGTGGAAGCTAGAGTATACAGACTAGATGTCACACAGGAGCACACACGTACACCTTCACAAAAAGAGGAAAAGGGAAAAAAATCATAGATTTCGCTCCTAAATTCCACCTCTTCAATTTGGGATCATTCCTTGTCTATTCAGGTATTCCACAGATGCAGGGTATATCAAGTTGATTGTGGAGCTTTAATCCGCTGCTTCTGTGGCTGCTGGGAGAGATTTCCCTTTCTCTTCTTTGTTTTCACAGCTCACAGGAGCTCAGCTTTGGATTTGGCCCTGCCTCTGCGTGTAGGTCGCTGGAGGGCGTCTGTTTTTTCGCTCAGACAGGACGGGGTTAAAGGAGCCGCCGATTCGGGGCCTCCGGCTCACTCAGGCCGGGGGTTGGGGGATGGGGGAAGGAGGGGCACTGCGTGCGGGGCCGGCCTGCGGCGGCAGAGGCAGCGTGACGTTGCGGCAGAGGCCGGCGTGACGTTGCACCAGCCTGAGGCCCGCCGTGCGCTGTCCCGGGGAAGTTGTCCCTGGATCCCGGGAACCTGGCAGTGGCGGGCTGCACAGGCTCCGCGGAAGAGGGGTGTGGAGAGTGACCTGTGCTCGCACACAGGCCCCTTGGTGGCGGCAGCAGCAGCCTTAGCGTCTCCCGCCCGCCTCTGGGGTCCGCGGTTTTAGCCGCGGCTCGCGCCCGTCTCTGGGGTTTGCGCTTTCAGCCGCGGCTCGCGCCCATCTTGGGGGCTCGCGCCCGTCTCTGGGGTTTGCGCTTTCAGCCGCGGCTCGCGCCTGTCTCGGGGGCTCGCGCCCTCAGCCGCGGCTCGCGCCCGTCTCTGGGGTTCGCGCTTTTAGCCGCGGCTCGCGCCCGTCTCTGGAGTTCCTTTAAGCAGCGCTCTTAGACCCCTCTCCTCGCGCACCAGGAGACAAAGAGGGAAGAAAAAGTCTCTTGCCTCTTCGGCCGGTGCAGGCTTTTCCCCGAACTCCCTCCCGGCTAGTCGTGGTGCACTAACCCCTTCAGGCTATGTTCAAGCCGCCAACCCCAGTCCTCTCCCTGAGCTCCGTCCAAAACCAAAACCCGAGCCTCAGCTCGCAGCCCCGCCCGTCCCGGTGGGTGAGCAGCAAGCCTCTCGGGTTGGTGAGTGCTGGTCGGCACCGATCGTCTGTGCAGGAATCTCCCCGCTTTGCCCTCCGCACCCGTCGCTGTGCACTACTCCGCGGTCCCGAAACTCCCCCCTCTGCCTCCCGCAGTCTCCGCCCGCGGAGGGGCTTCCTAGTGTGTGGAAACTTTTCCTCCTTCACAGCTCCCTCCCACTGGTGCAGGTGCCGTCCTTATTCTTTTGTCTCTGTTTTTTCTTTTGCCCTACCCAGTTACGTGGGGAGTTTCTTGCCTTTTGGGAGGTCTGAGGTCTTCTGCCAGCCTTCAGTAGGAGTTCTGTAGGAGTTGTTCCACGTGTGGATGTATTTCTGGTGTATCCGTGGGGAGGAAGGCGATCTCCGCGTCTTACTCTTCCGCCATCTTCAAGGTCCCCCCCCTATGTAAAGCCTTTTAATGTGTGTCTCAACCTAATGTTCATTTCATTTCTTCCCACCTTTTTAGTGGAAAGAAGCCTTCAGCCACAGAGAAGTGCTCATCGACCATGGCATGTTCTATTACTGCTCTGTGTCTTTGCACATCCTGTTCTCTCTGGAAAGCTCTTCATTCCTTTCTAGGCTTGGTGAACTCCTATCCACTCTTTAAAACTCAGTTTAACACCTTACTTTTACCTCTTCATGAGTTGGTTGCTTCCTCCTCTGGGGGTACAATGAAGCTCTTTTTTTTTTTTTTTGCGGTACGCAGGCCTCTCACTGTTGTGGCCTCTCCCATTGTGGAGCACAGGCTCCGGACGCGCAGGCTCAGCAGCCATGGCTCACGGGCCCAGCCGCTCTGCGGCACGTGGGATCTTCCCGGACCGGGGCACGAACCCGCGTCCCCTGCATCGTCAGGCGGACTCTCAACCACTGCGCCACCAGGGAAGCCCCAGTGAAGCTCTTTTAACTGATCTTCACTTAGTAGACTTATTAACCCTGCCTCTTCATTTGCTCCATGTCATATGCCGATGTACATGGCCTACTGCATGTTCTCTGGTATCCCGTATTCTTCTGCTCCCACAAATGGGGACTGACTTGTGAACTTACTAAGAGTAGGTTTCTTCCCAAACTAGTTGATAGTTGCACTTATAAATATACTCTTTTTGAGGGGGAGGGGTCTGTCTTTTCCTATTGAATATAAGTTCCATGTGGGCATGAGTTTATCTGTTTCGTTCACTGTGATTTGTCTCATTCACAAGTTTTGTTCACAAGTATTTGTTGAACTGATTAAATATTATGAGAATAAGTAGCAATACTTTTGGCTGTAAAGCACTTGTGTAAGTGAGAAAACATGTAATTGACAACAGTTTAAAAAACAGGGATTTATTTTCTGCACAACAAGAAGTCTGGAGGTACAGCGTTGCTGTCACTGATTTAGCAGCTTAATTATGGTAACATTTGGGAAGTTCTCTTGGCCTTTACCTCATGGTTGCAAGATGGCTGGAGCACCTCAAAGTATCACATCTTCATACCATATGGGAGGCAGGAAAAAATGGGAAGCAGGGCAAGACAGACCCCTTGTATTTTACCAGCTAGAACTGTGTGTTAAGTGAAACCCATCCTGGATGCTGGGCTAACATTACCCGAAATCAAGTTACTCTCCCTGATGTCTGAACACAATCAGAGTTTTGTTAGTGTACCTCAGGGGGAAGTAGGGAATGCCTTTGGGATAGGCATCAGGCAGTGGCTGACACAATACACAAACCAAAAAAATGTAAGTGGGAAAGAAAGTTACAAGTACACATACACACACGTAGCTTAATATTGTTATTTATGGTATTTATGTTCTATAAAGTCATAATAAACACTGAATTAGTGAATACTGAGCCATTGCTCCTAGGGGAAATATAGGGTTAGGTTCTTGTGAGCCTCTGATCATGTTTACATCAACCAACCAAAACACAACTTTGCTTTATGTGAGTTTCTGTTTAACGATAGCTTATTTAATATACATTGTTGATTCAGTAACATCAAACTCACAGGCAACAGGACTGTAACTTGTGCCTAAACGAAACTTAACTGCAACATGTATTTTTTCCGTAAGGCACATCACAGCCTTCTTGTGCTTAAGAACACTATACAGCACTTCAGAATTATGCTCTGTGGCCATTTTAACCATCACAAAAAGCACAAAAATGCAAAAAATATGGTACTAAACAGACTGAAAAGTACACTTGTTTTCAGAATGAGAGCTGAAACAAGAAGGCAGAGCATTTTTGCCTTTTTCCCAGTGTCCACTGGGAACATGCACAGTTGGGTAACTCAAATTTTTTTGCTGCTCTGTGTCCACAATGACTGTGGACATGTCCACAAATGACTTTGAAAGGACTGGGAATTTTGATTTTGGGGTTACAAATACATTTTAGAAAGTAGGTGAATTCTTAAATATGGAATCCACAAAAAATGAGGATTTTGTTATAAACTTTTCATATTCTCTTTTTTTAACTATGTTTATTTTATCAGTGGATTATAGCATTGTCTACCACACATCTTTCCTTCTCCTTACAGTAGCTTGACTACATTTTCTAGCTTTCCTTGGAGTTAGGCATGGTCTTGTGGTAGTCTTGCTGCCAGAGGAATGGACACAGAAGCAATATGTAGTATCTCCAGACTTGGCCCACAACATCTCCAAACAAGATTCTCTGTGTTCTTTTCCTTTTCTCACTGTCTGGGATGGAGAAAACCCCCAGGGCAGTCTTGGGAGTCCTGTGTTGAATTTTGTAGAGTCACAGGATGGCAGAGACCATTGAAAGGAGACCAGGAAACCATTATCCCTCAATCATTCTGAGGTAAACCGCCCAACATGAGGGAAAAATATGCTTTTGTGTTAAATCACTGAGATTTGGAGATTTATTTGTATACAGCAGCTAGTGCTACCTTAAGTAATACTGATCTACTACTATTCCAGTTAGAACACCTTGTCTATGTCTCTACTGCCTAATTCTCTGGAGGATGTACCTTAATTACTCTGTAGGGTCTGATGAGGATATTATTTTACTCAACTATCTCTGGTCAGCTTCAGTATCAAGGCCAAAATGATAAGAAAGAAAGCTGAGTTACTGGCTACTCATTCAAAGTAGTCTTCCATGCATAGATTAATGGTGTTGTTTGTTACTATCTATTGCATTAGAAAACTTAGATCCTGGATTATTTTGTTAATTCACAAACATTCACTGAACTGGTAGAGATATATGATTATTTATCTGCTACATGAGACAGATAATTTGGCCTAAAAGAGACAGCCTTCATAGGGAAACCCAAGATGAGTTCAATAGTTCAAGCAATATTAAACGCATGAAACCCAGGATATGAGGGGAAAAGTTATACATTTTAACTCTCATAATATTTCTGGAATGTCTTTAACTTCTGGCTAGTATTCTCCTTTCACTCAATCTCCTTGATTTCTCTTCACAAAAAGTGTGATTTAAGAACGTGTTGGAAAGTAGCATATTAAAATAGCTCCAGAAATGTTTACTTCCCTTCAATGATAGCACTTTGGGGGAAAGAATTAAAGTGGTCCTGGAGACTTCCCTCATGGGCATGCTCTCTGTCCCAGACTAGTTACTAAACCTTTGATCATGAACTGAAAGGCTCTGCATCTCTTGGACAGATTTTCATCTCCCTGGGAAGTTTTCCTTGCATCAATAAACATTTACCAAAAACTGTGTTTCAAGCTTCATGTTAGGTACTACACTAAGGATTCAAAGATGACAAAGTCTCCGTTCTGAGGAACTAGATACCTGAATAACATATTTAACAACGTAATAAGTACTATAATAGAGATATGTACAAGAAGAACAATGAATTCTGGGAAGATGGGGCAGTGAAATAAGGGTAGAGAAGACTCCACAGTGAAGGAGATATTGGAGCTAACCCTTAAAGGCTTTATGGGATCTTCCTGACATGCAGAGGCAGGAGAAGAAGGATTCTGGACAGAGGGTGTAGTCATTACAATGGCTCCAGAGACAGGAAAAAACAAAATGTGTTCAAGCCATGGTGAGGAGTTCAGTACGACTGGAGGGTAGTAGGAGGAATGAAGGGGAAAAGTAGAAATAAAAATTTAAAAAGTAGAAATGAGCCAGCCACAAAGGTCTTGTATGCAACTTGTATCAGGGGGAGAATGCAATGCATGATTCCTCACTGCTTCCTGAGGAGGGAGGAACCAGCAATCAAAGGGTCTTTATTATTTTCCTGAATGAGGTAATGAGTGTGCCTATGCATGTTTGGTATATCTGGTTCATTACAAGATATATAAGAACAAAAATGGGTAGAGAGATTTATAGGTTCAAAAGAAAGGAATTGGAAGATTTAGGACCTTCATGCCGGAGGAACAACAACAAAAAAGCCCATAAGTGGTCACACAGCTGAAAAAAGACTGGAAGAGAATGAAAACTGTGACGAGGATAGGATTTATTGAGCTATTTGCCATGTGATGAATGACCTCTGCCTCTCCTATAAAATTGTAGGTAACTTCTACATTGTTTGTTAATGTTTTGGTATGACAGCATTATTTACTGAAGAAAGCAAAGAAGTTCTGGGTTCACCTATTCTGCGGGGTTGGCCCTGGATGAAAATAGAAGCTGTCTACATGGAAATCACTTATTTATGCTAAATTTGATGTTGAATCTGTAGGCAACCAGGACCATAGATTTTAAACAGATAGGCAGTATCACATTGGATTTTTAGGACTAAAACTCTAGATTAAAGCATGTTAAACAAATGATGGTGTAGCAGAGACTATAAGCTTTCCCTCATAATCAATGTTCTCACTTTTTTCCTGCCCCTACAGCTAGAGCTACATTTTCTAGGCTTTCTTGCATCTAGAGGTCATGATGTGATCGAGTTCAAACAAACAGAATGTTGAGCAGAAATGATGGACACAAAAAAAAAAAAAAAAAAAAAAAAAAAAAAAAAAAAAAAAAAAAAAAAAAAAAAGAAATGATGGACACCACCACTAGGTTGAGTCTATTAAAAAACATATTTCATTTTCTTTCATACTCTTTTTTTTTCTAGGTTGGCTGGAATGGAGATGGCCCACAGGACCATGCTGAAACATACATTTAAAAAAACCGAAAAGCCTCCATTATTCTGGGCCCCTGAATGACTCTGTGGAAGGGGATCCCCCATCCAACTGTTTATAATAGTGTAGTAATGTGAGCAATAAGTAAACTTGTTTTGTGTTTGAAACACTATAAATTTTGGATCAATTTCTAATAGCTATTGGGTGACCCTAACTAACACAGATGGGAAAAAATGAGATGCTTTAAAAACAATCCAGGGAGGTGGGATGAAAACCTGAACTGAGGTAGCAACAATGGAAACAGAAAGATGCTACCAGTTCATGACCTAATCATTTCTCACCAATACACATTAGTCAGGTATTGCTGTAATATCAAGTAACAACACCCCACTTTGGTGGTTTATAACAACAATCATACAATTTTCTTACTCACAAGTCAAGTCTGTAGATCAGTTGTGGTTTAGCTGATCTCTGCTGGGCTCAGGTGGGTTTGGCTTCAAGTTGTGAGGTGGTTCAGGTCTATCCTAGATGTCTCATTCTGGGGCCTTCAGTGAACTGAGGAATGCTCTTCTCATGGCAATGGCAAAAGCACAAGAGAGTAAAAAGAAACACATGATTTTTCTTAAGGCCTAGCTCAGAGCTAGCACTCAATCACTTCTGTCCACATTTCATAGTGAAAGCAAGTCACATGACCAAGCCCAACATCAATGGGACATGTAAGTGTAATCATGTCATGAAGGAGGGCAGGATTCATGGCAAAGGGAAAGAAGGGAGGAAAAATTGTGAACAAAGAATACAAGGTACTTCAAAGTGTATCTCAAAATTGTTCTCTTTTGTGAAGCTTTCCACAATTATTCCAACCTACCTTATTCCTTTTATATCTATTTTCAGTTATCACATTGCTCCGCTCATTTTACAGAGGGAGTTTGATTTATTCTATATTCTTCACTGGTTAAGAAGCCTGCCATATACCAGATATATTGATAGAAGTGACTAGCTAATGGTCTTAAGGCAAACACTTTTCTAACATATTCTCAAAGCAAAAATACTGCTCCTTGTTTTGTGTGGCTATGTTTAGACAAGGGAGAAATAGGGCAGCCAAGCTCAACAAGAAGCAAGTGATTAAGTTTAAAGTACATGAATAATAATGTCAGGAGGCATTAAGTTGGTGCTACTCTTGGGAAAGGGAGGTTAATACTAGATTAGGTCCACAAAGAAAGTTATCAACAGGGTGTTCTGTAACTACAAAGAAAATGTATATCTTAACAGTGAATATATAACTATGAATTTTGTGATTTAAAGGCAATAAATTTAGAGTACATATGTGTCAAGGTAGAAGGACAGTGGGGCTCTTTTCAGGGAGCATGAAGGGGGAAAAGCTTGATGCTATTTAATAAATTGGGCCATAATAGAGAAGGAATAAGGAAGCCTCACTACCTATATCCAGCCCCAAATAACTATAAATGGGATTGTTTGAGAAAGAAGGGCACGTTCAATGAGACTTAGTAATGAGCAGCCTAGATCCAAGAAAGGCCCCAATCTGGAACCCACACAGCAAGATCACAGGATCAAGATCCCAGATGAATATAAAACAGAAGCATATGTCAAGGATTCTTAACAAAAATAACCATAATAGTTTCTTTTAAATACTACATAGGGCTTATGTGAGTTTTAATCATATAGGATAGGTTTAATACATGTTGTAACATATCAATAAAATTAATTAATTAAAAAATCACTTGATTAGCCCTATAAGTTGCTATCTCAATGATTCATTATGACTTAATTTAAAAAATTCCAAATGGCATTGCTCAACTACCTTATTGATGTAACTCTGAATATTAGGGTCAAATACTGTTTGCTATTTCCCTCAACATGAAATCTACCTGTCTAAATGATCCAAAGAAGTATTTGAGAATAATTAAAATAACAAGATTAAAATAATTATTTAAAAATTAAATTTTGTGTTAAAATATGGCACAAATATTATAAAAAGGCAAATAAATATTACATAGGTAATTGTAACACATGTATGCTTTGTATACTATGGATTCTTTGTATATTATGTATACTTTGTATTCTTTGTATACTAGCCTTAACATATAAAGTCTTCCTATAAACAAAGAAAAAAGATGACATCGACAACAGAAACATGGGTAAAGAAGCTAATAGGCAACTGATGAAAGTAATAAAATGAGCAGGATACATAAGTTTAACCCATTAGTAATAAAAATAAAATGCTCCTGAAAATGAAATAGCATTTTTAACTTCCTAAATTAATAAAGACTTTTAAAATAATATTTAAATTTAGCAAGGGTTTAGGGAATCGGGCATACACTGCTGGGGGATAGTTTATATGCATCCTTTTTGTTTATTTGATTTTACTTTAAGTAAGTTAGTTTAAGGAAATAATCCTGAATGGGAACAAAAATTTAGTTATAAGCATGTTTACCATAGTGCTCTTTTTTAATAGAAAAAAAAAAAAAGAGAAACAACATGTGTCCAACAGTGGAGAATTGATTAGATAAGGTACATTATATCTATATAATGAATTTCAGATGGAAGGATATTCACATCACATTTTTGAAGGGGGTAAATAATTTTTAAAAAATATTATAGTATGATCCAATTTTTTAAAAAGAATTATCTTTCTCTTAAAAAGTAGAGGAATACAAACTAAACAGTTAAAAATTATAATTTCTAGGAGATTAAAAGATAGATGGCTCAAATTTTCTTATTTTGTTTATCAAAGTTTCAAATATCCTATGATGGATTTATATCTTTGTGCCACTAGAAACATACTAAATGCCATTAAAAAAATCTTTTTTCAAAAAAACGTCTAAAAGACAGTCTAAAAGATGACTTTGCAAGTCACTTTTAGCAGTGGAATAAGGGTATAATCTCTAAAAATTACTATCTCAAAAGAACAACACTCATTCAAAATCACAAATTCTGAGATGATAAATAAAATTATACTACTTGAGAACCAAAATTTCTACTTAATTAACTAGCTTATTAAAAGCTGGGTATTGATGAGATGAAGTAGTCTTCTTGCTGAGGAAAAACAAGCACACTGGCCATGATGTCAGAAAATATAATTCAGAAAGCAGAGGATTCCTAGAAATAGTTAAAATTACATAAATGTATTCTCTTGCCTAATTGTGTCTATTAATTTTGGCCTCTGTTGTTCATCTCCAGAAAAAATGGTCAAAGTCTACCAAAATCAGTCTAACACTGCTGCATTCAAAGTTGTAACAAAGAATGTTTGCTAATACTGATTATGCCATATATCTGCATCATGCTTTATAAATTATAAAGCACTTTTATATACATTTCATATCCCCAAAGCAATTTTTATTTTAAGCCTGGAAGTATAAGAATAAAAAAGAAAGAACAACAATTTTAACCAGTGCTTAGCTCCAATATCACAAGCATCTACAGATATTTATTATTTTCTGTAGATATGTTACAAAGAAATACATCCTCCTAGACTGATTCTTCCGTGTGAAATTAAACCTGGCCTTTAGTATCATTGCATCTTATTGCAATTACTTTGTTTTCTGTTTCCTCTCCCACACTATTGAGCATTGTAAGTCTTATTCATGTTTGCTTTCTAACATTTAGTAGAGTGCCTAGCCTATAGTAAGTAGAAAAATCAATGTTTTTTGAATGCTGAATGACACTTGTTTTAAGCAATTAAATCAATGTTTTCTATGTAATATGTCAACTATATCTCAATAAAGCTGGAAAAAATCAATGTTTTAGTAATTGTAATTAAATAGATTTAGTAATTGACTGGTATTTCTTTTCTAATGATTTGCGCATGTTCCAAATACTAGCTGAGATATGTCAGTAAAGCTCAGCATAAAAGCTGCTAACAACATAAGACACGGTAACATTAATAGAATCTCTCTGTTGTTTCACAAGATTTGTTTTTTCCAAGTCTAAGTGTATAGAAAGTGTTTCAGCTCTACAACCTCTGGTCTTGATTAGATGGACTGTGTTTTCTCCTCTGGTGTTGAATTTCAGCTCTGAACATTGTAAGATGTCTCCACAGTTTCATTTGCCAAAATAGGCAGTTAATGTTGTTCTCATCAGCCTTACAAGAATCTTTTTCTTAATAATACATCTCTTATTTAGAGAAGGCTTACTGAGCAGATAGGCTGCCACATTTCTATAAGAATTCAAACTTCTTTAGGAATGATGTGAATTTAGAATGATAAGTAATTTCTAATGTATCACAAATGTAGAGGTATGGTTATCAACTATAGCTATGGAAGATAGCTTCTCTCCTGCCCAAATTTTACTTCAGTTTAAATTAAAGATGTTGATTCTTTTCCAAGTGAAAATTCTCTAGCTATTGGCAATCATCTGGGCTTGTTTGTTGAATGAGTCTCAGATCCTCTCCTAAAATCAATTTTTAATAAATTACCAGACTCTTAATTATTCAATCTATGGAAAATATGAAAGGGGAGACCCACTTTACAAAATTTGCATATTCGTCCATGGCAGGCTGAACTTATCCAAAGTCAAATAGTAAAATTTTAAATCAATCGTAACCAGTTGTCACTGATCTCTGTCTTAAAAATGAGAGGGATAAAATTTTCTAATTCCTTTGGTAGAAAACAGGCATATACCACAATATTCAAGAGCCTTCTCTAGGAATAAAGTTTGCAATTTGAATGAATCCACTGTGACCAGTCTGCTTTGATCAAAACCAAGTGAGAACTTTTAAAACGCTCTTGTGACCCTTCCTATTTCATGGGTAAAATTCCTCCCAAACTAGCTGAAAACATAACTTCATTCATCTATGAAAAGAATTATCTTATTTGTATTTTATCTCATACATTCCCAGGGGACATAGAATTCACTTCTGTAGACAATACAGTGGAAAGTTGATATTTTTTCCTTTAAGAAGATGTGGTACTTATATCTGATATAAATATGAATTAAGATTGTAACCCAACTGTATAGATTAAATAAAATCTATTAGAATGGTTTTGATTTGGAAAATTTACTCCTGTTCTTACTTCACATTCATACTCCAGCAAGAAGTCTTTTTTTTTTAATCAAATGAATTACTTGTTATAATAATTCAGTCTTAAAGTAGATGATGAAGGACTGCTGTTTTTCTGTTTGGTGCAGATTTTAGCATAAGGAAGGGGATATCATATATGATCTTTCCCATGAAGTAGTCTACTGTGGAACATGACTGTTCTCCAAATCATTTAAGGAAAAAAAAAAAAACCTTAATGAACTAACATAGAGGGAAGGCTATTTCCATGGCAATTGAACTATCAAAAACCCAAAGAACAGAGACTCTTTCTCTAGCTAGTTTACGTAGTACCATTTCTAACTCCTTGCTACTGGCAGTCAGAATCAACAGGAGCTAAAGCTATCCAAATGTTTCCATTCCAAAACAACAAGAAATATCATGATCCAGTTATTATGTCTTGAAAATATGATCAATATTTCCTGAGAGAGGAGAAGAAAAAAGGAGAAATGAGAAAGATGCTTATGAAGTGCTTTGGGTGGAGGGCAGTGAGTGTTAAAGAAGATACAACATGACTCCTCAGTTGTGTTTAACAAACATGTACTGATTGCCAACTATTTAGGGAACACGAAGACGAGAAGGAAAGCTTGTCTAGACCTCAAGAAACTCACAGCCTACCACAGGAAGTCATTAAGTAAAGAGAAAACTCCTAAGCACTCTTGTAAAATCTATGGTAGTGATGCAAGCAGCGTACTGGAGAGCATTGATGAAGGGCACTAATTTCATCTGGGGTGGGGTTGGGAGTTTCCAGAGAGGTGAAGCCTCTCAGGTTTTAAAGGATGAGTCAGAGCTGGATAAGTCAGTAAGAATGGAAAGGGCACCGTAGGGATCAGGATAGGTATGAGCAAAGGAAAAGCAGAATGGTTTGTACAGGAAAGAACTCTAAGCAGTTAGTTTCTAAAGCAGTTAGTTACTACAGTATCAAGCGTGAGAAAATGGCCAGAGTTTTGACAGAAAATGAAAGAGTCTGTGACAGAGGAGGATCTGTGACTTTGGATTTTTTCTAGATGAGACACTATGGAGGGTTCATATTACTTTCTTGTAATGGTAATGACAATATAAGAAATGACAATGATAACTATAGCTGCCTTTTATTAAGTACTTCTTATATAATAGGCACAGAATTAGCACTTAACGTAATATTATCAAACCTGTGAGGTAGATTCTACTATTATCCTTTGTAACATAAATGTATGAACAACTCATCAACTTTTGAAATCCCATGGAGAGAGCTAAATATTTGTTTTCACAAACTCCTTAGATAGGGGTGGGACACTCTGTCCAATAAGGCATAAGTAGAAATCTGGGGAGATTGGTGCAAGATGGAGGAGTAGAAGGACGTGTGCTCACTCCCTCTTGTATGAGCACCAAAATCACAAAGAACTGCTGAACAATCATCGGCAGGAAGACACTGGAACTCACCAAAAAAGATACCGAATATCCAAAGACTAAGGAGAAGCCACAGTAAGAAAGTAGGAGGGCCACAATCACGATAAAATCAAATCCCATAACTGCTGGATGGGTGACTCACAAACTGGAGAACAATTATACCACAGAAGTCCACCCACTGGAGTGAAGGTTCTGAGCCCCACGTCAGGATTCCCAACCTGGGAGTCTGGAAACAGGAGGAGGAATCCCCAGAGAATCAGACTCTCAAGGCTAGCGGGATCTGGCTGCAAGACTTTGACAGGACTGGGGGAAACAGAGACTCCACTCTAGGAGGGCACACACAAAGTAGTGTGTGCGCCAGGACCCAGGGGGAAGGAGCAGTGACCCCATAGAAGATTGAACCAGACCTACTGGCTAGTGTTGAAGGTCTCCTGCAGAGGCGGGGTGCAGGTGGCGCCTGTGGCTCACCACGAGGACAAGGACACTGGCAGCAGAAGTTCTGGGTAGTACTCATTGGCATGAGCGCTCCTGGAGTCCACCATTAGCCCCACCAAAGACCCTGTAGGCTCCAGTGCTCAGTCGCCTCAGTCCAAACAACCAACAGGGAGGGAATTCAGCCCCACACATCAGCAGACAAGCAGATTAAAGTTTTACTGGGCTCTGCCCACCAGAGGAACACCCAGCCCTACCCACAGCAGTCCCTCCCATCAGGAAGTTTGCACAATCCTCTTAGGTAGCCTCATCCACCAGAGGGCAAACGGCAGAAGCAAGAAGAACTACAATCCTGCAGCCTGTGGAAGGAAAACCACATTCATAGAAAGTCAGACAAAATGAAAAGGCAGAGGGCTATGTCCCAGATGAAGGAACAAGATAAAACCCCAGAAAAACAACTAAATGAGGTGGAGATAGGCAACCTTCCAGAAAAAGAATTCAGAATAATGATAGTGAAGATGATCCAGAACCTAGGAAAAAGAATAGAGGCAAAGATCAAGACGATGCAAGAAATATTTAACAAAGAACTAGGAGAATTAAAGAACAAACAAACAGTGATGAACAATACAATAACTGAAATGAAAAATACACTAGAAGGAATCAATAAAAGAATAACTGAGGCAGAAGAAAAGATAAGTGACCCGGAAGACAAAATGGTGGAAATCACTGCTGTGGAACAGAATAAAGAAAAAAGAATGAAAAGAAATGAAGACAGCCTAAGAGACCTCTGGGACAACATTAAATGCACCAACATTCACATTATATGGGTCCCAGAAGGAGAAGAGAGAGAGAAAGGACCCAAGAAAATATTTGAAGAGAGTATAGTTGAAAACTTCCCTAACATGGGAAAGGAAATAGCCACCCAAGGGACACTGGCTGGGACAAGGGAGAAGAAAGTGCAGAGAGTCCCAGGCAGGATAGACCCAAGGAGAAACATGCTGAGACACATAAATCAAACTGACAAAAATTAAAGAAAAATTATTAAAAGCAACAAGGGAACAATGACAGACAACATACAAGGGAACTCTCCTAAGGTTAATAGCTGATTTCTCATCAGAAGCTCTGCAAGCCAGAAAGGAAGGAGTGGCATGATATATTTAAAGTGATGAGAGGGAGGAACCTACAACCAAGAATACTCTACCCAGCAAGGATCTCATTCAGATTCAATGGAGAAATCAAAAGCTTTACAAACAAGCAAAAGCTAAGAGAATTCAGCACCACCAAACCAGCTCTACAACAAATGCTAAAGGAACTTCTCTAAGTGGGAAACACAAGAGAAGAAAGGGACCTGTAAAAACAAACCCAAAACAATTAAGAAAATGGTAATAGGAATAAACATATCTATAATTACCTTAAATTTGAATGGATTAAATGCTCCAACCAAAAGAAGCAGTTCTCTGATAGATACAAAAACAATATGCTGTCTACAAGAGACCCCATGTCAGACCTAGGGACACATACAGACTGAAAGTGAGAGGATGGAAAAAAAACATATTCCATGCAAATGGAAATCAAAAGAAAGCTGGAGTAGCAATACTCATATCAGATAAAATAGATTTTAAAATAAAGAATGTTACAAGAGACAAGGAAGGACACTACATAATGATCAAGGGATCAATCCAAGAAGAAGATATAACAATTATAAATATATATGCATCCAACATAGGAGCACCTCAATATATAAGGTAAATGCTAACAGCTATAAAAGAGGAAATTGACTGTAACACAATAATAGTGGGGGACTTAAAAACCGCACTTACACTAATGGACAGATAATCCAGACAGAAAATTAAAAACGAAACACAAGCTTTAAATGACACAAGAGAGCAGGAAGATTTAATTGATATTGATAGGACATTCCATCCGAAAACAGCAGATTACACTTTCTTTTCAAGTGCATACGGAACATTCTCCAGGATAAGTCACATCATGGGTTACAAATCAAGCCTCAGTAAATTTAAGAAAATTGAAATTATATCAAGAATCTTTTCCAACCACAACCCTATGAGATTAGAAATCAGTTATAGGGAAAAAAACATAAAAACCACAAACACAAGTAGGCTAAACAATATGCTACTAAATAACCAAGAGATCACTGAAGAAATCAAAGAGGAAATTTAAAAATACCTTGAGACAAATGACAACAAAAACACGACAATCCAAAAACTACGGGATGCAGCAAATGGAGTTCTAAGAGGGAAGTTTATAGTAATACAATCATACCTCAAGAAACAAGAAACATCTCAAATAAACAATCTAACCTTGCACCTAAAGGAACTAGAGAAAGGAGAACAAACAAAACCCAAAGTTAGTAGAAGGAAACAAATCATAAAGATCAGAGCAGAAATAAATAAAATAGAAACAAAGAAAGCAATAGCAAAGATCAATAAAACTAAAAGCTGGTTCTTTGAGAAGATAAACAAAATTGATAAATGTTTAGCCAGACTCATCAAGAAAATGAGGGAGAAGACTCAAATCAATAAAATTAGAAATGTAACAGGAGAAGTTACAATGCACTCAGCAGAAATACAAAGCATCCTAAGAGACTACTAAAAGCAACGCTATGCCAATAAAATGGACAACCTGGAAGAAATGGACAAATTCTTAGAAAGGTATAACCTTTCAAGATTAAACCAGGAAGAAACAGAAAATATAAACAGACCAACCACAGGTAATGAAATTGAAACTGTGATTAAAAATCTTCCAACAAACAAAATCCACCACCAGATGGCTTCACAGGTGAATTCTATCAAACATTTAGAGAAGAGCTAACACCCATCCTCCTCAACCTCTTCCAAAACATTACAGAGGAAGGAACACTCCCAAACTCATTCTAGGAGGCCACCATCACCCTGATACCAAAACCAGACAAAGATACTACAAAAAAAGAAATTTACCAACCAATAACACTGATGAACATAGATGCAAAAATCCTCAACAAAATAGTAGAAAACAGAATCCAACAACACATTAAAAGGATCATACACCATGATCAAGTGGGATTTATCCCATGGATGCAAGGATTCTTGAATATATGCAAATCAATGTAATAAACCATAGTAACAAACTGAAGAATAAAAATCATATGATCATATCAGTAGATGCAGAATAAGCTTCTGATAAAATTCAAAACCCATTTATGATAAAAACTCTCCAGAAAATGAGCATAGAGGGAACCTACCTCAACATAATAAAGGCCATATATGGCAAACCCACAGCAAACATCATTCTCAATGGTGAAAAACTGAATGCATTTCCAATAAGATCAGGAACAAGACAAGGTTGCCTACTCTCACCACTATTATTCAACATAGTTTTGGAAGTCCTAGCCGTAGCAATCAGAGAAGAAAAAGAAATAAAAGGAATACAAATTAGAAAAGAAGTAAAGCTGTCAGTGTTTGCAGATGACATGATACTATATATAGATAATCCTACAGATGCCACCAGAAAACTACTAAAGCTAATCAATGAATTTGGTAAAGTTGCAGGATACAAAATTAATGCACAGAAATCTCTTGCAGCCCTTTATACTAACAACAGAAGATCAGAAAGAGAAATTAAGGAAACAATGCCATTCACTGTTGCAACAAAAAGAATAAAATACCTAGGAATAAAACTACCTAAGAGGGTAAAAGACCTGTTCTCAGAAAAGTATAAGACACTGATGAAAGAAATCTAAGATGACACAAACAGATGGAAAGATATACCATGTTCTTGGATTGGAAGAATCAACATTGTGAAAATAACTATACTACCCAAAGCAATCTACAGATTCAATGCAATCCCTATCAAATTACCAAAGGCATTTTTTACAGAACTAGAAAAAAAAATCTTAAAATTTATATGGAGACACAAAAGACCCTGAAGAGCCAAAGCAATCTTGAGGGAAAAAAATGGAGCTGGAGGGCTTCCCTGGTGGCACGGTGGTTGAGAGTCTGCCTGCCAATGCAGGGGACGCGGGTTCGTGCCCCGGTATGGGAAGATCCCATATGCCACGGAGCGGCTGGGCCCGTGAGCCATGGCCGCTGAGCCTGCAGGTCCAGAGCCTGTGCTCAGCAATGGGAAGGGCCACAAAAGTGAGAGGCCTGCGTACCACAAAAAAAAAAAAAAAAAAAAAAAAGGAGCTGGAGCAATCTGACTCCCTGGCTCCAGACTATGCTACAAAGCTACAGTAATCAAGACAATATGGTACTGGCACAAAACAGAAACACAGATCAATGGAACAGGATAGAAAGCCCAGAGATAAATCTATGTACCTATGGGCAACTAATCTATGACAAAGGAGGTAAGGATATACAATGGAGAAAAGACAATCTCTTCAATAAGTGGTGCTGGGAAAACTGGACAGTTACCTATAAAAGAATGTAATTAGAACACTCCCTAACACCATATAGAAAAAAAACAAAAAAAATGGATTAAAGATCTAAACGTAAGATGGGACACTATAAAGTTTTAGAGGAAAACATAGGAAGAACACTCTTTGATATAAATCACAGCAAGATCTTTTTTGACCCACCTCCTAGAGTAATGGAAATAAAAAAACCAAATAGATCCTAATGAAACTTAAAAGCTTTTGCACAGCAAAGGAAGCTATAAACAAGAAAAAAGACAACACTCAGAATGGCAGAAAATATTTGCAAAAAAATCAATGGACAAAGGATTAATCCCCCAAATATATAAACAACTCATGTAGTTCAATATCAAAAAAACAACCCAATCAAAAAATGGTTGGAAGACCTCAATAGATAGTTCTCCAAAGAAAACATACAGATGGCCAAGAGGCACATGCAAAGCTGCTGACATCACTAATTATTAGGGAAATGCAAATCAAAACTAGAGTGAGGTAGCACCTCACACCAGTTAGAATAGGCATCATCAGAAAATCTACAAATTGTAAATGCTGGAGAGGGTGTGGAGAGAAGGGAACCTTCTTGCTCTGTTGGTGGGAATGTAAATTGCTACAGCCACTATGGAGAACAGTATGGAGGTTCCTTAAAAAACTAAAAATAGAATTACCATACGACCCAGTAATCCCACTACTGGGCATATATCCAGAGAAAACCATAGTTCAAAAAGACACATGGGGGAGGAGATTCAAGATGGCAGAAGAGTGAGATGTGAAGATCACGTTCCTTCACACAAATACATCAGAAATACATCTACATGTGAAACAACTCCTACAGAACACATACTGAA
The DNA here is from genome assembly GCF_008692025.1 of Phocoena sinus. Lineage (NCBI taxonomy): Eukaryota > Metazoa > Chordata > Mammalia > Artiodactyla > Phocoenidae > Phocoena > Phocoena sinus. The sequence continues at coordinate 146,486,121 of NC_045765.1, read as the reverse complement.
TGCTGGCAGAAGACCTCAGACCTCCCAAAAGGCAAGAAACTCCCCAGATACCTGGGTAGGGCAAAAGAAAAAAGAAAAAACAGAGACAAAAGAATAGGAATGGGACCTGCACCAGTGGGAGGGAGTTGTGAAAGAGGAAAGGTTTCCACACACTAAGAAGCCCCTTTGCAGGTGGAGACTGCGGGTGGTGGACGGGGGAAGCCTCGGAGCCATGGAGGAGAGCGCAGCAACACGGGTGCGGAGGGCAAAGTGGAGAGATTCTCTCACAGAGGATCAGAGCTGACCAGCACTCACCAGCCCAAAAAGCTTCTCTGCTCACCTGCCGGGACTGGAGAGGGGCTGGGAGCTGAGGCTCTGGATCCAGAGGTTGGATCCCAGGGAGAGGACTGGGGTTGGCTGCGTGAACAGAGCCTGAAGGGGCTAGTGTGCCACAGTGAGCTGGGAGGGAGTCCAGGAAAAAGTCTGGAGCTGCTGAACAGACAAGAGACTTTTTCTTGCCTCTTTGTTTCCTGGTGTGCGAGGAGAGGATTTAAGAGCGTCGCTTAAAGGAGCTCCAGAGACGGGCGCAAGCTGCAGCTATCAGCACAGACCCCAGACGCATGCATGAGATGCTAAGGCTGCTGCCGCCGCCACCAAGAAGCTCGAGTGCTTCTATCCACTATCCACACCTCCCCTCCTGGAAGCCTATGCATCCCGCCACTGCCAGGGGCCTGGGATCCAGGGACAACCTCCCCAGGAGAACACACGGCGCGCCTCAGGCCAGTGCAATGTCATGATGGCCTCTGCCGCCGCAGGCTTGCCTCGCATCCGTGCCCCGCCCCCGCTGCCTGAGTGAGCCAGAGCCCCCGAATCAGCTGCTCCTTTAAGCCCATCCTGTCTGAGCAAAGAACAGACGCCATCAGGTGACCTGCTCGCAGAGGCGGGGCCAAATCCAAAGCTAAACCCCAAGAGCTGTGCGGACAAAGAAGAGAAAGGGAAATTTCTCCCAGCAGCCTAAGGAGCAGAGGATTAAATCTCTACAAACAACTTGATGTAACCTGCATCTGTGGAATACCTGAATAGACAATGAATCATCCCAAACTGAGGAGGTGGACCTTGGGAGCAAAGATATATTTTTTTTTTCCTCTTTTTCTCTTTTTGTGAGTGTGTATGTGTATGCTTCTGTGTGTGCTTTTGTCTGTACAGCTGTGCTTTTACAATTTGCCCTAGGGTTCTGTCTGTCCATTTTTTTTGTTTTTGTTTTTTGTATAGTTTTTAGCACTTGTTATCATTGGTGGATTTGTTTTTGGTTTGGTTGTGCTCTTTCTTTCCTTTTTTTTTCTTTAATTACTTAAAAAAAATTTTAATAATTATTTTTTATTTTAATAACTTTATTTTACTTTATTATATTTTATCTTCTTCATTGTTTCTTTCTTTTTTTGCTCCCTTTTATTCTGAGCTGTGTGGAGGACAGGCTCTCGGTGCTCCATCCAGGCATCAGGGTAGTGCCTATCAGGTGGGAGAGCCATGCACGTTCAGAACACTGGTCCACAAGAGACATCCAAGCTCCATGTAATATCAAACAGCAAAAATCTCCCAGAGATCTCCATCTCAATGCCAAGACCCAGCTCCACTCAATGACCAGCAAGCTACAGTGCTGGACACCCTATGCCAAACAACTAGCAAGACAGGAACACAACCGTATCCATTAGCAGACAGGCTGCCTAAAATCATAAAAGGTGAAAGACACCCCAAAACACACCACCACATGTGGACATGACACCAGAAAGACAAGATCCAGCCTCAGCCACCAGAACAAAGGCACTAGTCCCCTCCACCAGGAAGCCTACACTCCCACTGAATCAACCTTAGCCACCGGGGACAGACACCAAAAGCAAAGGTAACTACGAACCTGCAGCCTGCGAAAAAGAGACTCCAAACACAGTAAGTTAACCAAAATGAGAAGACAGAGAAACAGCAGATGAAGGAGCAAGGCAAAAACCCACCAGATCTAACAAATGAAGAGGAAATAGGCAGTCTACCTGAAAAAGAATTCAGAATAATGATAGTAAAGATGATCCAAAACCTTGGAAATAGAAACGAGAAAATACAACAAACGTTTAACAAAGACTTAGAAGAACTAAAGAACAAGCAAACAGTGATGGTCAACACAATAAATGAAATTAAAAATTCTCTAGAAGGGAGCAAGAGCAGAATAACTGAGGTAGAAGAACGGATAAGTGACCAGGGAAATAAAATAGTGGAAATAACTACTGCAGAGGAGAATAAAGAAAAAAGAATGAAAAGAATTGAGGACAGTATCAGAGACCTTTGGGACAACATTGAACAAAACAACATTCAAATTATAGGGGTCCCAGAAGAAAAAGAGAAAAAGAAAGGGACTGAGAAAATATTTGAAGAGATTATAGTCAAAAACTTCCTTAATAAGGGAAAGGAAATAGTTAATCAAATACAGGAAGCACAGAGAGTCCTATACAGGATAAATCCAAGGGGAAACATGCCAAGACACATATTAATTAAACTATCAAAAATTAAATACAAAGCAAAAACATTAAATGTAGCAAGGGAAAAACAACAAATAACATAAAAGTGAATCCCCATCAGGTAAACAACTGATCTTTCAGCAGAAACTCTGCAAGCCAGAAGGGAGTGCCAGAATATATTTAAAGTAATGAAGGAAAAAAACCTACAACCAAGATTACTCTAGCCAGCAAGGATCTCATTCAGATTCGACAGAGAAATTAAAATCTTACAGACAAGCAAAAGCTAAGATAACTCAGCACAACCAAACCAGCTTTACAACAAATGCTAAAGGAACTTCTCTAGGCAGGAAACACAACAGAAGGAAAAGACCTACAATAACAAACACAAAACAATTAAGAAAATGGTAAAAGGAACATATATATCGATAATTACCTTAAACATAAATGGATTAAATGCTCCCACGAAAAGACACAGACTGGCTGAATGGATACAAACACAAGACCCATATATATACTGTCTACAAGAGACCCCCTTCAGACCTAGGGACACATAGAGACTGAAAATGAGAGGATGAAAAAAGATATTCCATGCAAATGGAAATCAAAAGAAAGTTGGAGTAGCAATTCTCATATCAGACAAAACAGACTTTAAATAAAGACTATTACAAGAGATAAAGAAGGACACTACAGTGATCAAGGGATCAGTTCAAGAAGAAGATATAACAACTGTAAATATTTATGCACCCAACACAGGAGCACCTCAATACATAAGGCAAATACTAACTGCCATAAAAGGGGAAATTGAGAGCAACACATTCATAGTAGGGGAATTTAACACCCCACTTTCACCAATGGACAGATCATCCAAAATGAAAATAAATAAGGAAACACAAGCTTTAAATGATACATTAAAAAAGATGGACTTAATTAATATTTATAGGACATTCCATCCAAAAACAACAGAATACACATTCTTCTCAAGTGCTCATGGAACGTCCTCCAGGATAGATCATATCTTGGGTTACAAATCAAGCCTTGGTAAATTTAAGAAAATTGAAATCATATCAAATATCTTTTCCGACCACAATGCTATGAGACTGGATATCAATTACAGGAAAAAAAACTGTGATACAAACACATAGAGGCTAAACAATACACTACTTAATAACCAAGAGGTCACTGAAGAAATCAAAGAGGAAATAATAAAATACCTAGAAACAAATGACAATGAAAACACAACAACCCAAAACATATGGGGTGCAGCAAAAGAAGTTCTAAGAGGGAAATTTATAGCAATAAAATCCTACCTTAAGAAACAAGAAACATGTCAAATAAACAACCTAAACTTACACCTAGAGCAATTAGAGAAAGAAGAACAAAAAATCCTCAAAGTTAGCAGAAGGAAAGAAATCAAAAAGAGCAGATCAGAAATAAATAACAAAGAAATGAAGGAAATGATAGCATAGATCAATAAAACTAAAAGCTGGTTCTTTGAGAGGATAAACAAAATTGATAAACCATTAGCCAGACTCATCAGGGAAAAAAGGGAGAAGACTCAAGTCAATAGAACTAGAATGAAAAAGGAGAAGTAACAACTGACACTACAGAAATACAAAGGATCATGAGAGATTACTACAAGCAACTCTATGCCAATAAAATGGACAACCTGGAAGAAATGGACAAATTCTTAGAAATGCACAATCTTCCGAGACTGAACCAGGAAGAAATAGAAAATATGAACAGACCAATCACAAGAACTGAAATTAAAACTGTGGTAAAAAATCTTCCAACAAACGAAAGTCCAGGACCAGATGGCTTCACAGGTGAATTCTATCAAACATTTAGAGAAGAGCTAACACCTATCCTTCTCAAATTCTTCCAAAATATAGCAGAGGGAGGAAAATGCCCAAACTCATTCTACAAGGCCACCATCACCCTGATACCAAAATCAGACAAAGATGTCAGAAAAAAATAAAACTACAGGTCAATACCACTGATGAACATAGATGCAAAAATCCTCAACAAAATACTAGCAAACACAATCCAACAGCACATTAAACGGATCATACACCATGATCAAGTGGTGTTTATCCCAGAAATTCAAGGATTCTTCATTATATGCAAATCAGTCAATGTGATACACCATATTAACAAATTGAAGGAGAAAAACCATGTGATCAACTCAATAGATGCAGAGAAAGCTTTTGAGAAAATTCAACACCCATTTATGATAAAAACCCTCCGGAAAGTAGGCATAGAGGGAACTTTCCTCAACATAATAAATGCCACATATGACAAACCCACAGCCGACACCGTCCTCAATGGTGAAAAACTGAAAGGATTTCCACTAAGATCAGGAAAAAGACAAGGTTGCCCAATCTCACCACTATTATTCAACAGAGTTATGCAAGTTTTAGCCACAGCAGTTAGAGAAGAAAAAGAAATAAAAGGAACCCAAACCGGAAAAGAAGTAAAACTGTCACTGTTTGCAGATGACATGATACTATACATAGAGAATCCTAAAGATGATACCAGAAAACTATTAGAGCTAATCAATGAATTTGGTAATGTAGCAACATACAAAATTAATGTACAGAAATCTCTTGCATTCTTGTATACTAATGATGAAAAATCTGGAAGTGAAATTAAGAAAACACTACCATTTACAACTGCAACAAAAAGAATAAAATATCTAGGAATAAACCTACCTAAGGAGACAAAAGTCTTGTATGCAGAAATTATAAGACACTGATGAAAGAAATTAAAGATGATACAAATAGGTGGAGAGATATACCATGTTTTTGGATTGGAAGAATCAATATTGTGAAAATGACTCTACCACCCAGAGCAATCTACAGATTCAATGCAATCCCTATCAAACTACCACTGGCATTTTTCAGAGAACTAGAATAAAAAATTTCACAATTTGTATGGAAACACAAAAGACCCCGAATACCCAAAGCAATCTTGAGAAAGAAAAATGGAACTGGAGGAATCAGGATCCCTGACTTCAAACTATACTACGAAGCTACAGTAATCAAGACAGTATGGTACTGGCACAAAAACAGAAATATAGATCAATGGAACAAGATAGAAAGCCCAGAGATAAACCCACGCACATATGGTCACCTTATCCTTGATAAAGGAGGCAAGAATATACAGTGGAGAAAGATGGCCTCTTCAATAAGTTGTGCTGGGAAAACTGGACATGTAAAAGAATGAAATTAGAACACTCCCTAACACCATACACAAAAATAAACCCAAAATGGATTAAAGACCTAAATGTAAGGGCTGACACTATCAAACTCTTAGAGGAAAACATAGGAAGAATACTCTATGACATAAATCACAGCAAGATCCTTTTTGACCCACCTCCTAGAGAAATGGAAACAGAAACAAAAATAAACAAATGGGACCTAATGAAACTTCAAAGCTTTTGCACAGCAAAGGAAACCATAAACAAGATGAAAAGCGACCCTCAGAATGGGAGAAAATATTTGCAAATGAAGCAACTGACAAAGGATTAATCTCCAAAATTTATGAGCAGCTCATGCAGCTCAATATGAAAAAAACAAACAACCCAATCCAAAAATGGGCAGAAGACCTAAATAGACATTTCTCTAAAGAAGATATACAGATTGCCAACAAACACATGAAAGAATGGTTAACATCATTAATCATCAAGGAAATGCAAATCAAAACTACAATGAGATATCATCTCATACTGGTCAGATTGGCTATCATCAAAAAATCTACAAACAGTAAATGCTGGAGAGGGTGTGGAGAAAAGGGAACCCTCTTGGACTGTTGATGGGAATGTAAATTCGTGCAGCCAGTATGGAGAACAGTATGGAGGTTCCTTAATAAACTAAGAATAGAACTACCATATGACCCAGCAATCCCACTACTGGGCATATACCCTGAGAAAACCGTAACTCAAAAAGAGTGATGTACCAAAATGTTCATTGCAGCTCTATTCACAACCACCAGGACATGGAAGCAACCTAAGTGTCCATTGACAGCTGAATGGATAAAGAAGATGTGGCACATATATACAATGGAATATTACTCACCATAAAAAAGAAATGAAACTGAGTTATCTGTAATCAGGTGGATGGACCCAGAGTCTGTCATACAGAGTGAAGTAAGTCAGAAAGAGAAAAAGAAATACCATAGGTTAATGCATATATATGGAATCATAAAAAAAAATGGTCATGAAGAACCTAGGGGCAAGACGGGAATAAAGACGCAGACCTACTAGAGAATGGACTTGAGAACACAGGGAGGGGGAAGGGTAAGCTGGGACAAAGTGAGAGAGTTGTAGTGTATTTATGGATATATATATATACTACCAAATGTAAAATAGATAGCTAGTGGGAAGCAGTCGCATAGCACAGGGATATAAGCTCGGTGCTTTGTGACCAGCTAAAAGGGTGGGACAGGGAGGGTGGGAGGGAGGGAGACGCAAGAGGCAAGAGGTATGGGGATATATGTATATGTATAACTGATTCACTTTGTTATAAAGCAGAAACTAACACACCATTGTAAAGCGATTATGCTCCAGTAAAAATGTAAACAAAAGAAAAGAAAAAATAATTCACTATAATATGTCATCAAAGAGAAAACTATGACCTCATCTCGGAAGGAGGCACAGAAGGTGAATTAAAAAAAAAAAAAGACCAATATCAGTATCAATTGGAAGCAATGCTTATTGTTAACAGTTTGGGTTTTTTAAAGTAACTTTACCAAACTTTCAACATATATTCTTAGACAACTGATCAGACACTTGTGGCTCTGCCCTTTAAAAGCCTTTTCTGAGAATGACTGATGTGGAATAAATTGCAGATATTTAAAGTAGACAATTTTGTGAGTTTCAATGTATGTGGATATCTGTAAAACCATCATCATAATCAAGCTAAGAACATATCCTTCAGTCTCTAGGGCTTCCTCAAGTCCCTTTGTAATCCATACCTCTGTTCACCCCTAAACCCATATCCACAGGGAACAACTGATATGCTTTCTTATACCATAGATTAGTTTGTTTTTTCTAGAATTTTATATAAATGAAATCACACACTGATTTCTTTTGGGGTTCTTTCAATCAGCAATATTTTTGAAATGCTTCTATGTTGCTCGGTAGTATTCTATTAAATAAATATATCCCCATTTGTTTATTCATTCACCTATTAGACATTCAGGTTGTTTCTAGGTTTTGGCTATTGTAAATAAAACCACCACAAACAAGTCTTTTTGTGGACAAATGCTTTCAGTTCTTTTGGGTAAATGCATAATATTGCAATGGCTAGATGGTATGGTAGGTGTATGTGTAACTTTTTAAAAAAATGCTGGGAAGGGCTTCCCTGGTGGTGCAGTGGTTGAGGGTCCGCCTGCCGATGCAGGGGACACCGGTTCGTGCCCTGGTCCGGGAGGATCCCACATGCTGCGGAGAGGCTGGGCCCGTGAGCCATGACTGCTGTGCCTGCGCATCCGGAGCCTGTGCTCCGCAACGGGAGAGGCCACAACAGTGAGAGGCCTGCGTACCGCAAAAAAAAAAAAAAAAAACAAAAAAAAAAAGCTGGGAAAACAAATCTAAACCACATCTTCATATTGTATATGAAGATGGCACTTCATAAGCAATAGGATAGCTATAATTTAAAAAGGGAAAATAAGTTTTGATGAGGCTACAGAGAAACTGGAACACTAAAGCATTGGTGGGAATGTAAAGCACTACAGCCACTGTGGAAATAGTTTGGTGGTTCATCATAATGTTAAACATAAAATTATCATATGACTCAGCAAATCTACTTCTGGGTATATTATCTAAAAGAATTGAAAACAGGTTCTCAAACAAATACTGGTTTACACATGCTCATAGTAGGACTTAACTATAGCCAAAATGTGAACACAATCCACATGTATATCAATGGATGAATGATAAACAAAATGCGAATACATAGAATGCAATGTTACTCTGTCATAAAAAGGTTCAAGTACTGATACATTCTACAATGTGAATGAACCTCAAAAACATTAAGTGAAGAAGTTAGACACAAAAAATCACATATAGTATGATTCCATTTATGTGAAATATTCAGAATAGATAAATCTATAGAGGCAGAAATCAAATGAGTGCTAGTTCCAGCAATGGTGGGAAGGATAAATAGGAAATGATTATTTAATGGGGATGAGGATTTCTTTTGGAGTGATGAAAATGTTTTGGAACTAGATAGAAGTGATAGTTGCACAACATTATAACTGTACTAAATCCCACTAAAGTGTACTCTTTGAAAACATTAATATTATGTTATGTGAATTTCGCCTCAATTTGAAAAACCTTTTGAAATATTTTCCAAAGTGCCTTTACTATTTAAAATGGATGAGAGTTCCATAGCTCCACATCTTCATCAACACTTGGTATAGTCAGTCCCTTTCATCTTAGCCATTCAATGGGAATATAATGATAGTTCATTGTGGCTTTATTTTATATTTCCTTAATAACTAATGATGTTCAGTATCTTCTCTTGCATTCATTTACTATCTGTATATCTTCCTTACTAAAGTATGTTTCAGGGACTTCCATGGTGGTCCAGGGATTAAGATTCCGCACTCCCAATGCAGGTGGCCTCATTTTGATTCCTGGTCAGGGAACTAGATGCTGAAATTAAAAAGATCCCACATGCCACAACTAAGTCCTAGAGCAGCCAAATAAATAAATAATTTTAAGTGTCTCTCAAATAGTTTACTCAACTTTTAGTTTTTTTTTTTTTGGTCCTCTAATTAAGTTGTGAGAGTTCTTTACATATTCTAGATATAATTCCCTTGTTGGATAAATATTTTGAAAATATTTAATCCAGTTTGTGAGTTGACTTTTAATTTTTGTAACAGTGTTTAGAAGAACCAAAGTTTTCATATTAGATGAAGTCCAATTTCTCAATTTTTTCTTTTCTATTTGTCCTTTTTGTGTTCTAATTAATAAATCTTTGCCTAATCCATGGTAACTAAACTTTTCTCCTGTATTTTCTTTTAGAATTTTGATAGTTTTAACTCTTATGCTTAGGTCACTGATCCATTTTGAGTTAGTTTTTATATATGGTGTGAGCTATAGGTCAAGACTCTTTTTGTTTCTTTAATACCCAATTGACCTAGCACCATTTGTTTAAAATATCACCCATTTTCCACTGAATGAATACCGTGGCAACATTTTAAAAAATCAATTGACCATATATGTGTTGGCCTATTTCTTGAATCTCAGTTCTGTTCTAATGACCCATAATGTCTATATTTATGCTGATGTCACATTTTAATAAAATACAGATAATTTTAAAACTTCTATACTTTAATAACAAATTAGAGTTTGTTAATATTTTTTTAAATAATTTTAGATTAACAGAAAAGTTGAAAGACAGTACAGAGAATTCCCACATACTCATCTCCTAGTTTCTCCCATTGTTAACACCTTATATTACCATGATACATTTGTCAAAACTAAGAAACTAATACTAATACATTACTAGTTACTGAATTCCAGACATTTAGATTTCACAAGTTTTTCCATTAACAATGTCTTCTGTTCCAAGATACAACTGAGGGTACCACATTGACTTTAGTTGTCATTTCTCCTCTTGACTATTATAGTTTCTCAGTCTTGTTTGTCATAACCTTGTAGTTTTGAAGAGTACTGGCCACATATTCTATAAAATGTCCCATCCACACCCCAATTTGCACTGTGTGTTCTTTTTCTCATGATTAGACTGAAATTAATGGAGCTCTGTATAGAGTAACACAGAAGTGAAGAGCCCATCTCAACACTTCAGATCACTTCACAAACATGTAATATCACTGGTTATGTTCATCTTCATCACTTGTGTGATGTATGCCAGGTTTCTTCACTGTAAAAGTTACTATTTTATTCCTTTTCCTACTTTGTTCTTTGGAAGCAAGTTACCAAGTCTAGCCCACCCTCAAGAGAAAGAAGGGTGAGAAGCAAGTTGCACCTCATGGAAGAAGGTATTTGTACACATATTATCTGAAATTCTGTCAGATAGTTTTTCCTCTTCTATCCTATTTAATTACTTATTTAATCACTTATTTATATCAATACGGACTCATGTATATTATTTTATATTATAAGCTATGATCCAATACTGTTACTTAATTTGTTTACCAAATTATTCCAGCTTTGGACATTGGTATCTCATCCAGGTAATCCCTATGTCCCTTTGGTATTCTGCCATCTTTCTGTTTACTGAACATTTCCTAACTTTCTGGTACTACGAAAACGTTCCATGGTAATCTTGTATTTTCTCTGCCCAGCCTAAAATCATCCATTTCTCCAAGAAGTGCTGGCTCCTTTAATTGAGTGGTATTTAGAGACCAAGATCTTGGTGCTTGGATTATACTTTTTTTTTCCCCCTTTAACATCATTATTGGAGTATAATTGCTTTACAATGTTGTGTTAATTTCTGCTGTAAAACAAAGTGAATCAGCTATATGCATACGTATATCCCCATATCCACTCCCTCTTGCGTCTCCTTCCCACACCCTTTACCTCACCCCTCTAGATGGTCTCAAACCAAGCTGGTCTCCTTGTGCTATGTGGCTGCTTCCCACTAGCTATCTATTTTACATTTAGTAGTGTATATATGTCCATGCTAATCTCTCACTTCATCCCAGCATACCATTTCCCATCCCCGTGTCTTCAGGTCCATTCCCTAGTCTGTGTCTTTATTCCTGTCATGCCCCTAGGTCCATCAGAACCTTTTTTTTCTTTTTTTAGATTCCATATATATGTGTTAGCATATGTATTTGTTTTTCTCTTTCTGACTTACTTCACTCTGTATGACAGACTCTAGGTCCATCCACCTCACTACAAATAACTCAGTTTAGTTTCTTTTTTTTTTTTTTTTATAAAGTTTTTTTTTTTTTTTTTTTTTTTGCGGTACGCGGGCCTCTCACCGCTGCGGCCTCTCCCGCTGCGGAGCACAGGCTCCGGACGCGCATGCCCAGCGGCCATGGCTCACGGGCCCAGCCGCTTCGCGGCATGTGGGATCCTCCCGGACCGGGGCACGAACCCGCGTCCCCTGCATCGGCAGGCGGACGCTCAACCACTGCGCCACCAGGGAAGCCCAGTTTAGTTTCTTTTTATGGCTGAGTAATATTCCATTGTACATACGTGCCACATCTTCTTTATAAAACCATCTGTTGATGGACATCCATGTATGGCTATTGTAAATAGTGCTGCAATGAACATTGGGGTCCATGACTCCTTTTAAATTATGGTTTTCTCAGGGTATATGCCCAGTAGTGGGATTGCTGGGTCATATGGTAGTTCTATTTTTAGTTTTTTAAGGAACCTCCATACTGTTCTCCATAGTGGCTGTATCAATTTACATTCCCACCAACAGTGCAAGAGGGTTCTCTTCTCTCCACACCCTCTCCAGCATTTATTGTTTGTAGATATTTTGATGATCGCCATTCTGACCAGTGTGAGGTGATACCTCATTGTAGTTTTGATTTGCATTTCTCTAATGATTAGTGATGTTGAGCATGTTTCCATGTGTATGTTGGCAATCTGTATATCTTCTTGGGAGAAATGTCTATTTAGGTCCTCTGCCCATGTTTGGATTGGGCTGTTTTTTTGTATTGTTTTGTTTTTGATATTGAACTGCATGAGCTGCTTGTATATTTTGGAAATTAATGCTTCGTCAGTTGCTTCATTTGCAAATATCATCTCTCATTCTGAGGGTTGTCTTTTCACCTTTTTTATGGTTTCCTTTGCTGTGCAAAGCTTTGAAGTTTCATTAGGCCCCATTTGTTTATTTTTGTTCTTATTTCCTTTTCTCTAGGAGATGAGTCAAAAAGGATCTTGCTGTAATTTGTGTCATAGAGTGTTCTATGTTTTCCACTAAGAGTTTTATACTGTCTGGCTGTACATTTAGGTCTTTAATCCATTTTGAGTTTATTTTTGTGTATGGTGTTAAAGAGTGTTCTAATTTCATTCTTTTACATGTAGCTGTCGAGTTTTCCCAGCACCACTTACTGAAGAGGTGGCCTTTCCTCCACTGTATACTCTTGCCTCCTTTATCAAAGATAAGTTGACCATATGTACGTGGGTTTACCTCTGGGCTTTCTATCCTGTTCCATTGATCTATATTTCTATTTTTGTGCCAGTACCATCATGCCTTGATAACTGTAGCTTTGTAGTATAGTCTGAAGTCTGGGAGCCTGATTCCTCCAGCTCCATTTTTCTTTCTCAAGACTGCTTTGGCTATTTGGGGTCTTTTGTGTTTCCATACAAATTGTGCAATTGTTTGTTCTAGTTCTGTGAAAAATGCGATTGGTAGTTTGATAGGGATTACACTGAATCTGTAGATTGCTTTGGATAGTATAGTCATTTTCACAATGTTGATTCTTCCAATCCAAGAACATGGTATATCTCTCCATCTGTGTGTGTCATCTTTGATTTCTTTCATCAGTGTCTTATAGTTTTCTGCATACACATTTTTTGTCTCCATAAGTAGGTTTCTTGCTAGGTATTTTATTCTTTTTGTTGCAATGGTAAATGGGAGTGTTTCTTCAATTTCTCTTTCAGATTTTTCATCATTACTGCATAGGAATGCAAGAGATTTCTGTGCATTAATTTTGTATCCTACTACTCTACCGAATTAATTGATTGGCTCTAAGTAGATAGCAACTTTAGGATTCTCTATGTATAGTATCATGTCATCTGCAAACAGTGACAGGTTTACTTCTTGTTTTCTGGTTTGGATTCCTTTTTTTTCTTATTCTTCACTAATTGCTGCGGCTAAAACTTCCAAAACTGTTGAATAATAGTGGTGAGAGTGGGCAACCTTGTCTTTTTCCTGATCTTAGTGGAAATTGTTTCAGATTTTCACCATTGAGAATGATGTTGGCTGTGGGTGTGTTATATATGGCCTTTATTATGTTGAGGTAGGTTCCCTCTATGCCTACTTTCTGGAGAGTTTTTTCATAAATGGGTGTTGAATTTTGTCAAAAGCTTTTTCTGCATCTATTGAGATTATCATATGGTTTTATCCTTCATTTTGTTAGTATGGTGTATCACATTAATTGATTTGCATATATTGAAGAATCCTTGCATTCCTGGGATAAAATTCACTTGATCATAGTGTATGATCCTTTTAATGGGCTGTTGGATTCTGTTTGCTAGTATTTTGTTGAGGATTTTTGCATCTATATTCATCAGTGATATTGGTCTGTTGTTTTCTTTTTTTGTGACATCTTTGTCTGGTTTTGGTATCAGGGTGATGGTGGCCTTGTAGAATGAGTTTTGGAGTGTTCCCTCCTCTGCTCTATTTTGGAAAAGTTTGAGAAGGATATGTGTTAGCTCTTCTCTAAATGTTTGATAGAATTTGCCTGCGAAGCCACCTGGTCCTGGACTTTTGTTTGTTGGAAGATTTTTAATCACAGTTTCGATTTCAGTGCTTGTGATTGGTCAGTTTATATTTTCTATTTTTTCGTGGTACAGTCTCGGAAGGTTGTGCTTTTCTAAGAATTTGCCCATTTCTTCCAGGTTGTGCATTTTATTGGCATAGAGTTGCTTGTAGTAATCTCTCATGATACTTTGTATTTCTGCAGTGTCAGTTGTTACTTCTCCTTTTTCATTTCTAATTCTGTTGATTTGAGTCTTCTCCCTTTTTTTTCTTGATGAGTCTGGCTAATGATTTATTAATTTTATTTATCGTCTGAAAGAACCAGCTTTTAGTTTTATTGATCTATGCTATCATTTCCTTCATTCTTTTTCTTTAATTTCTGATCTGATCTTTATAATTTCTTTCCTTCTGCTAATGATTTTTTTGTTGTTGTTCTTCTTTCTCTGATTTCTTTAGGCATAAGGTTAGGTTGTTTATTTGAGATTTTTTTTGTTTGTTGAGTTTGGATTGTGTTGCTATAAACTTCCCACGAGAACTGCTTTTGCTGCATCCCATAGGTTTTGGGTTGTTGTGTTTTCATTGTCATTTGTTTCTAGGTATTTTCTGATTTCCTCTTTGATTTCTTCAGTGATCTCTTGGTTATTTAGCAGCGTATTGTTTAGCCTCCATGTGTTTGTATTTTTTACAGTTTTTTTTCCTGTAATTGATATCTAGTCTTGTACTATTTTGGCTGGAAGAGATACCTGATATCATTTCAATTTTCTTAAATTTACCAAGGCTTGATTTGTGACCCAAAATGTGGTCTATCCTGGAGAATGTTCCATGAACACTTGAGAAGAAATGGTATTGTGTTGTTTTGGGATGGAATGTCCTATAAATATCAATTAAGTTCATCGTGTTTAATGTGTCATTTAAAGCTTGTGTTTCTCTATTTTCATTTTGGATGATCTGTCCATTGCTGAAAGTGGGGGGTTAAAGTCCCCTACTATTATTGTGTTACTGTCGATTTCCCCTTTCATGGCTGCTAGCATTTGCCTTATGTATTTTGAGGTGCTCCTGTGTTGGGTGCATAAATATTTACAGTTGTTGTATCTTCTTCTTGGATTGATCCCCTGATCATTATGTAGCGTCCTTCTTTGTCTCTTGTAAGTCTTTATTTTAAAGTCTATTTTGTCTGATATGAGTATTGCTACTCCAGCTTTCTTTTGATTTCCATTTACATGAAATATCTTTTTCCATCCCCTCACTTTCAGTCTGTATGTGTCCCTAGGTCTGAAGTGGGCTCTTGTAGACAGCATATGTATGGGTCTTTTATTTCTATCCATTCAGCCAGTCTACGTCTTTTGGTTGGAGCATTTATTCCACTTACATTGAAGGTAATTATCAGTATGTATGTTCCTCTTACCATTTTCTTAATTGTTTTGTGTTTGTTTTTGTAGGTCTTTTCCTTCTCTTGTGTTTTCTGCCTAGAGAAGTTTTTTAGCATTTGTTGTAAAGCTGGTTTGGTGGTGCTGAATTCTCTTAGCTTTTGCTTATCTCTAAAGGTTTTAGTTTCTCTGTCGAATCTGAATGAGATCCTTGCTGGGTTGAGTAATCTTGGCTCTAGGTTTTTCCCTTTCTTCACTTTAAATATGTCCTGCCACTCCCTTCTGGCTTGCAGAGTTTCTGTTGAAAAATCAGCTGTTAACCTTATGGGGATTCCCTTGTATGTTATTTGTTGCTTTTCCCTTGCTGCTTTTAATATTTTTTCCTTGTATTTAATTTTTGATAGTTTCAATAATATGTATCTCTGAGTGTTTCTCTTTGGGTTTATCCTGTATGGTACTCTCTGTGCTTCCTGGACTTGATTGACTATTTCCTTTCCCATGTTACGGAAGTTTTCAACTATAATCTCTTCAAACATTTTCTCAGTCCCTTTCTTTTTCTCTTCTTCTTCTGGGACGCCTGTAATTTGAATGTTGGTGTGTTTAATGCTGTCCCAGAGGTCGCTGAGACTGTCCTCAAGGCTTTTCATTCTTTTTTCTTTATTCTGCTCTCTGGCAGTTATTGCCACCATTTTACCTTCCAGCTCACTTATCTGTTCTTCTGGCTCAGCTCTTCTGCTATTGATTCCTTCTAGAGTATTTTTATTTTCAGGAATTGTGTTGTTCATCACTCTTTGTTTGCTCTTTAGTTCTTCTCGATACTTATTAAATGTTTCTTGTATTTTCTCCATTCTGTTTCCGAGATTTTGGATAATTTTTACTACCATTACACTGAATTCTTTTTCGGGTAGGTTGCCTATTTAGTCTTCATTTATTGCTCTTGTAGGTTTTTACCTGGTCCTTCGTTTGTAACATATTTTTTTGTTGTTTCATTTTTTTTTCTCTTTTTGATGGGTGGTGCTGTATTCCTGTCTTATTGGTTGTTTGGCCTGAGACATCCAGCACTGGAATTTTCAGGCAGTTGGATAGAGCTGGGTCTTGGTGCTGAGATGAGGACCTCTGAGGGGCCTTACTCCGATTAATATTCCCTGGGGACTGAGGTTCTGTGTTAGTCCAGTGGTTTGGACTCAGAGCTCCCACCACAGGAGCTCAGGCCCGACCTCCAGCCTGGGAGCCTAGATCTCGCAAGCTTTGTGGTGTGGTTAAAAAAAAAAAAAAAAAAAAGAAGAAGAAAAAAAGGAGCAGTACAGTATCAAAGAATAAAGAACAAAATACAATTAGAAAGATAAAAAATATATTAGGAAAAAGAAAACTGTAATTGAAAGAACTGCAACAAAGTAAAATAAAATCACAAAAGAAAAAAGAAAAAAAAAGCGGGGGGCAAACAAGCCAAAAGGAAAGGAGAGAACAATAACAAAGTATAAATAATAAAATAAAATTAGAAAAATAAAAGATCTATTAGGAAAAATTAAAATATGTAAGTATCAACAACAATGGATCAACAAGGTAAAACAGAACCCCAATCTCAAAAAGGAAAAAAGAAAAGAAAAAAAAAAGCCTTGGCTATGTGGGCGGAGTTTAGGCAGGGGTGGAACTTAGGCAGGGGTAGGGTTTATGGTGGGGCTGGACCTAGGCGGGTGGTGGGGGTGACGTTTGAGCATGGGGCAGGGCCTAGGTGGGGCGACGCTCAAGCCTGGGGCAGGGCCTCTGCTTAGGACCTGCGCAGAACGGGAGAAGCAGCACATGGAACAGAGGGCCTCTGGAGTGTGGAGTTCTGGAGTTTCGAGGTAGGGCCCAGAGTGAGGGTGAGGGGCAGGGCTTGGGCTCTGTGTGGCAGGAAGGTGGCTCTGAGGGCAGAGAATCACTGGCTGCGTTCCCTTTTGTTCCTTCATGCCCCTCCCCCACCATCTCCCTCATCACCATTGGACCACTAACCATACGTGGGTCCTTCTGTGTGTAGGAACTCCTCCCCTCCCCCAGCCGCCCCTCAGGGGTGCCGGTCCCGTAAGTCCAGCCTTTACTTTTGCTCCCCCTTCCCTCCCTCCCACTCACTCAGGGCCCACGGGGCTGGAAGGGGCCTCGGTGGGCAGAGGGTCAGGCCCGGGATCTCAGCAGGTTCCTGGGAGTCCAAGTGGGCAGGGGAAGCCTGGCTACACTCCCTTTTGATCCTCTGCCCTTCCAGTGGTTCCCCAATTTCCCCCTTCCGGTGTGGGATCCCTTCCCCTCCCCCAGCTGCCCCTCAGGGGCGCCAGTCCTGTCCTGCCTCCACTTCTCCTCCCCCTT
This sequence comes from Phocoena sinus, assembly GCF_008692025.1. Classification (NCBI taxonomy): domain Eukaryota; kingdom Metazoa; phylum Chordata; class Mammalia; order Artiodactyla; family Phocoenidae; genus Phocoena; species Phocoena sinus. Next base: position 146,468,520 of record NC_045765.1, on the reverse strand, counting down.
CACTCCCCCCACGCCACATGTCCTACCTGTCACTGGGGGTTCCTCCCTTCCCCTTAGGTGTCTGTGATCCCCCACCAGTGCATGGTAGGTGCCCTAGTTGTGAGGAGATGTGAATTCCATGTCCTCCTAGTATGCCATCTTGACTCCACTGGACTAAACTTTTAAAAAAATTATTGTAGTTTTATCATAAATATTATAATCAGGGAATATAAATCCTTCATTTTGGGGTCTCTATAAAAATTACTTGGGCTATTCTAGGTCCTTTGCCTTTCTACATAAATTTTAGTCTCATCTTGTCAATTTCCAATTTCTGCTTATATTTTGTTTGGAGTTGCACAGAACCTATATATAAATTTGAAGAGAACTGATATCTAAATAATATTGGGTCTTTGGATATATGAATAAGGTGTATCTTTCCATTTACTTAGGTCTTTAATTTCTCTCTACAATGTTTCATAGTTTTTAGTATGTAGGTCTTGAATGTCTCTTGTCAAAATAATCAGGGTATTACATATTTTTGATGTTACTGTAAATAGCACTTTATTAATTTCATTTTCTATGTGGCCATTGTTAGTATATGAAATATGCCACATTTCTAAATTCACTTACTAGTTGTAATAGGTTTTGACTAGATTACTTAAAATTTTCTACATAGATGATCATGGATCTACGAATAAAGTCAGCTTAAATTTTTTTCTTTCCATTATATATGTCTTTAATACTTTTTTTTGTTTTATTGCACTTGCTCATATTTCCAGTAAAGTGTTCAAAAGAAGTGATGAGAGTAAATATCTTTGCCTCATTCTTGATCATAGAAGGAAAGCATTCAACCTTTCAACTTTAAATATGACGTCAGTCCTAGGTTTTTCATGTATGTCTTTTATTAGGTTCATAAACTTTTTCTATTTCTTGTCTGCTGAGAGTTTTATCAGAAATGGATGTTGAAATTTGTGAAATTCATGATCTGCATCTATTTAGATGATCATATGATTTTTATTTTTAAAATATTAACATGTTAAATTATACTGATTGATTTTCAAATGCTAAACCAGTCTTTCATTTCTGGGATAAACCTCTCCTGATTATTTATTGATATTAGCTTTTCAATATACTTTTGGATTCCATTTGCTAAAATTAAAAAAAAAAAACTTTCTCTGTGTCAGTGAGAGATATTGACCTGAAGTTTTCTTTTCTTATAAAACCTTTGATATTGCTTCACTATCTTCTGGTTCACATTGTTGTTTCCCTTATGAAATCTGTTGTCATTCTCATCTTTTTTCCTTAGTATAAAAAGTGTCCTTTTACCTCTGGCTGTTTTTAAGATTTTCTCTTTAAGCAATTTGATTATGATGTCCTACAGCTTTGTTTTTATTTGGGTTTTGTTTAGCTTGTTCCTGTGGCTTCATAGTTCTCATAAAATTTGGAAATTTTCATCCAATATTTCTTCAAATATTTTTTCTGTGATCCTTCCTACTCCTCTTCTAGGATTCCAATTATACACACTCAGGAAGAAGGGAAAAATGAAATTTGGGTGTGACCACAAATCTCTGTCACATGGATATTCTAAATCCAACAACAGATCCTGTTCCAATTTTTGCACTGGCTTTATCTTATTTAATTCTATAGTTCACAATAGCCATGTTAGATCTTTTCATTTTCAAATATTATGAGGTGTAAGCAAAAATTTCTAAATACCTCCGAACCACAGCTCTTTCAGTATAACAGAGTGTTCAATAACTACTGTTATCTAACTGCTTGGATCTCTAATTTCAGATGGACGTTTTCCTAAGCAAATAGAACTTCTCTCCACCTGGGCAGAGTGTACTGTCACCTTCTTAGGTATTTACGTGAAACACCTGTCCCATTCCCATGTGAAGTCACAGTATAGTAGGCTATGTGAAATAATAGAATTATAACTGATAAATAGAACACAAAGCAAGAAGCAATTAGCTCAGTCACAGATGAAAGAAGCTTACAGAAGGCTATCAACAGAAGGAAATCCTGAGCAGGAGTCTGAAACATGCTCACCAGGAAACTAAGAAGGGAAAGAATATATTAGACAGAGTTATAGGAGCATAAGAGAATCTGCTGTGATGGGATCACTGAGAACCTTTCAGTACTGTGGTAGAACAAAATGGGAAGAGTAGGTAGGAGATCGAGGTTGGAAAGGAGAATGCTTTGTATGCCATGATGGAGAGTCTGAATATAACCAGGGGAGTGACATGGTTGTATTTACATTTCAGAAAAATTACTCTGGTAGCTATGCAGGGAGGAGAAATAATAGCGGATAGGAGATTTGTGGAAGAAAACCATAACCCAGAAAAAATACAATGAAATCTTCGATTAAGGGAGCAAGAAGAAACAAGATGGAACAAATTCAGGAGATAATTTTTTAAATTACTTACTGTATGCTAGGCCTAAACACCTACAATGTTATTAACACATTTCTTTCTACACATCATCCTTATGAACTAGGTACAACTTTACACATAAAGGATCTGAGCTCACATAAATGTGTAACCAGAATTCAAATGTAGGTATTCTGACACCACGGTCCATATTTTTGACCTTAGGAAAGCACAGTCAACAGAATTTGGGAACTGTTCTGTTGGATAAAGGACCAATAGATATTCTTACCAGCACCTAATAGGTATTGAGCAAAAGGTAATAAATGATTAAGAAAGAAAGAAATGACCAGATACTCCACCAGAGTGCCATTCCTTGCATTGATTTTATGTATTCCAAATATGGAATTTTCTATAGGAAAACGTCAAGTCCTGTAGAAATTATGGGTTGTATTATTTCCTCAAAAAAATTTTGAGCAGAACACAGAGCTAGAATTCCATATGCTGAACTGTAAGCTTGTTTTGGATACCCTGGAGTAAAAACCCTCCTGTGCCTCAGAACACAAGTCTGAATCCCATCCCCAAACATACATATACTCATGAACATTCCCTGAAGAAAGGGGTGACAAAAATCACCCCTCGCTTACTCTCTACTTCTCATTGTTAGCTCTGACCAACATGTGGCTTCTCAATTATTAAATAGACCTAATAGTTGGGCTGATTATCCAGGGAAGTGTGGGCTCTTCATAGACAGGGCTGAAGTTGGCTGACACCACCATCTACTGGTCCTTTAGCACAAGGTATCGTATTCATTTCTAGCCTCTAGCAGCACATTCACAAGTTGGCCCCATAATTAACTAAATGGGCCCCTTCATTTAGGAGTGCCTCAGTCCTGAAGTCTCATTCCTGTCAGAGAGTCATCTCTTCTAGCCTATTTACTGAGGAGAGAAGGACTATTTATAAAAGCAAACTTATGTTTGATGTGAATCAGCACATTAACATGCATTTCAAATTAGCATCAATGGATCACATTCTAGCCTCTTAGCCTCCACTGGCTCTGAAAAAACAGCCAGGCCCATACCGTTTCATTTACATCCTGTCAGGCACTCCATTACCTGCTATAGGCTGGGGAACCCAGCTGCTGAGGAGAGATTCCAGCTGCCTCACAGACTTTCTCACCAAGCAATACGCTGAGTTAGCTCTAAGGTACTTATCTCAAGAAAAAAGCCTAAGTATACAAGATGAGAGTTTAATTAATACAAGAATGCCTCCTTTCCCTATGTGTATCATGTTATGTTAGTGTATATATGGGTGTGGGGGGGTGAGTTATCTCCCAACAAAGGAGTAGAGAACATTCTTCCATATCTTAATGCTTGTGGATTTAATTCAGTCTAGTTAATTAAATATTTGTTGATTGTCTACCAGTTAGTTTCCAAGTATTGTGCTTTGCAGTGGTACGACCAAGAGAACTAACATAACGTTTCTTCCCTTAAGATGCTCACCATCTATAATCCAGCAATTCTACTTCTGGGTATACATCTAAAGGAAACAAAATCACTATCTCAAAAAGATCTGCACTCCCATGTTGACTGCAGCATTATTAAACTAGTCAAGACATGGAAACAACCTGGATGTCTATCAGTAGATGAATGGCTAAAGAAAATGTGGTATATATATACAATGGAATATTATTTGGCCATAAAAAAAGGAAATCTTGCCATTTGCAGCAACATGGATGGACCTTGAGGGCATTATGTTAGGTGAAACAAGTCAGACATGGAAAGACAAATACTGTATGATCTTTTTTGGGAGTCTGAAAAAAACTGAACTCACAGGAATGGAACGGAGAACAGATTCATGGTTGCCAGAGGTGGGGCTTGGGGGTAGGGGAAACAGGTGAACGTGATCAAAAGGCAGAAACTTTCAGTTACAAGACACATAAGTTCTGGGGATGTAATGTATAGCATAATGGCTATAGTTTACAATACTGTATTGTATATTTGAAAGTTGCTAAGAGAGAAGATAGAAGCAGGGACAAATCCACTACAACAGGAATTAAAGCAGAGAATATTGGCACAGATTTGAATAGGTTGGTACATTTTGCTGTTGGGAATATATAGGAATTCACATCTGATTTTTTTTTTTTTCAGTTAATAAGATATAAAGTCATCAAGCAGTAGTGAAAGGGGAGGAGTGTTGTTAAAGTATGAATTACAGTTTGCATATTTTGTGAAACACTTTGACCAGTTTCTTTTTCTTGGTGTCCTGGAAATACCCCCTTTTCCTTAGTATGGGGACTTTCCTCGTGGAGCAGTGGTTAGCAATCTGCCTGCCAAGGCAGGGGACACAGGTTCGATCCCTGGTCTGGGAAGATCCCACATGCCACAGAGCAACTAAGCCCGTGTGCCACAACTGAGCCTGCACCCTAGAGCCTGAGAGCCACAACTACTAAGCCCACATGCCACAACTACTGAAGCCCGTGTGCCTAGAGCCCGTTCTCAGCAACAAGAGAAGTCACCACAATGAGAAGCCCGTGCACCACAACGAAGAGTAGCCCCTGCTCACTGCAACTAGAGAAAGTCTGCATGCAGCAACGAAGACCCAATGCAGCCAAAAATAAATAAATTAATTAAAAAAAAAACCCAAAGTATGGCCTAGTCCAGAGAGTGCTCATAGTTAATGGAAGACTGCAAAACATCACTTTTTCTTTACTATCAACTTGAATTTATCTATGTGTATTTACATAATTCTACTGTAAAATTATTGACATTTAATAAGATTGTAAAATCTTAAATATTGAATGTGTAGGAGGCATTAGAGATTTTCTACTCATGGCCCTTTGTTACAGATAAATCTGAGTCATAATTTCAGCAATTTGCATAATATAGATATATAGTGGTAAAAAAGAACAGATCCTATCAATGATATTCCATGCCTCTCATGTTTCAGTAACTTATGAAATAATTTTCTAGTTGGCATTGAGATATACATTATTTTTGCAGACCAAATGGCTGCTAATACAGTGTCCACCTTTACATCTATCATAAATCCAAGGTATTCCTTTATGAAGTATTCTCTGAGCTCTTCAAGTATTGGCTGTTTCTCATTATTCAGGTGTCACTTCAAATGTCATTCTCTCAGAAAGGTCTTTCTTGACCACACATACCCTTCTGTGACTGCCATTAGCATACCATCTTATTTTATTTCCTTCATAACAATATACCTAATGTAAGTTATGGCACTTGTTTCCTTTTATATTGTCTCTGTGCCCCATAACACACTCTCCCTTTACAAATGTAAGCACCATGAGTGCTAGGACACTTGTCCATCTCAACTATAACTATAAGCTCAGAGCCTTGTATTTAGCAAACTGACAATTTAATCAGTGACTAATTTAACTAACTTAAATAATAAACAAATACTTGAACAAACCAGAGTTTTTAAACACCTGGAGATTATATAAAAATATTACATATATTTTTAACTTACACTCTAGCAAAATGTCAAATCCCTAAAGTAGCTATTTTAATAGTGATTTTGAAAGCAAATGGTACTATTTTATTTTTATATATTTGAAACTTTCTATTTAGAAATAATTTCAGACTTACAAAAATAGTACAAAGAATTCCCACATATCCTTCACCCAGATCCCCCAATTGTAAGAATTTTACCACATTTGTTTTGTCATTTCCTCCCCTCTCCCCATTCCTACAAATGTGTTCACTCTTTACCCCTAAATACATCAATGTGTGTATATCACAAAACCAAGGACACTTCGGACACAACTTTAGTGCAGTGATCAAAATCCAGAAACTACCACTGACACATTATTATCCAACCTATAGGCCTTATTCAAATATTACCAGTTGTCTCACTAATGTCCTTTATAGAAAAATGATTTTTTTTCCTGGTCCAGATTCCAATCCAAGATCATACACTGGATTTAGTAGTCATGTCTCCTTTATTCTAGATCAGTTTCTCAGTCTTTAATGACTTTAATATTTTGTAGAATATCCCTCAATTTAGCTTCACTTGATGTTTCCTCAAGGTTAGATTCACTTTTCCACTTTTGGCAGGAATAACACAGAACAAATTCTGTGTCTTCCAGGTACACATTTTCAGGAAGCACATGATATTCGTCCCATTACCAGCAATTTGGTTGTGGTGGTTTCTCTCAGGTTTGTCCACCATAAAGTTACTATTTTTCTGTTTATAATTAATTACTATTTTATGGAGAGATGCTTTGAGATTATGTAAAAATCTCATTTCTCATCAGGAAACTTTTGTCCATTAGTTTTGTTTTGTTGTGCTTCACTTTATTGCCCTTTGCAGATGTTGTGTTTTTCACAAATTGAAAGTTTGTGGCAACCCTGTGTTGAGCAAGTCTATTTGTGCCATTTTCCCAAAAGGATTTGCTCACTCTATGTGTCACGTTTTGGTAATTCCTGCAATATTTCAAACTTTTTCATTATTATTATATTTGTTATGGTGATCATAATCTTTGATGTTACTGTTGTAATCATTTTGGGACACCACAAACTATGCCTATATAAGACAGCGAAGTTAATAAATGTGTGTGTTCTGAGTGCTCCATCAACTGGTCCCTGTCTCTCTCACTCTTCTTGGGCATCGCTATTTCCTGAGACACAACGATATTGAAATTGGCCAATTAGTAATTGTACAATGGCCTCTTAAGTGTTCAAGTGAAAGGAAGAGTCTCATGTCTCTCACTTTAAATCAAAAGTTAGAAATGGGCTTCCCTGGTGGCGCAGTGGTTGAGAGTCCACCTGCCGATGCAGGGGACATGGGTTCATGCCCGGGTCTGGGAAGATCCCATATGCCGCGGAGCGGCCGGGCCCATGAGCCATGGTTGCTGAGCCTGCGCGTCCGGAGCCTGTGCTCCGCAACGGGAGAGGCCACAACAGTGAGAGGCCCGCGTATCGCAAAAAAAAAGAAAGTTAGGTCATATGGTAGTTCTATTTGTAGTTTTTAAAGGAACCTCCATACTGTTCTCCATAGTGGCTGTACCAATTCACTTTGTTATAAAGCAGAAACTAACAAACCATTGTAAAGCAATTATACTCCAATAAAGATGTAAAAAAAATAAATAAAATACTCAGTATTCTGAGAAAAAAGAAAAAAGTTAGAAATGATTACGCTTAGAAATGATTAAGCCAAAAGAGGCCAAAAGCTAGGCCTCTTGATCCAGGTGGCCAAGTTGTGAATGCAAAGGAAAAGTTCCTGAAGAAAATTAAAAGTGCTATTCCAGTGAACACACAAATGTTAAACTGTGAAACAACTTTATTGCTGATATGGAGAAAGTTTTAGTGGTCTGGATAGAAGATCAAACCAGCTACAACATTCCCTTAAGCCAAAGCCTAATCCAGAGCAAGGCCCTGACTCTTTAATTCTGTGAAGGCTGAGAGAGGTGAGAAAGCAGCAGAAGAAAAGTCTGAATCTAGCAGAGGTTGGTTCATGAGGTTTAAGGAGAGAAGTCGTCTCCACAACATGAAAGTGCAAGGTGAAGCAGCAAGTGCTAATGTATAAACTGCTGCAGGTTATCCAAAAGATCTAGCTAAGATCATTAATGAAGGTGTCTACACTACACAACAGATTTTCAATGTAGATAAAGCAGCCTTCTATTGGAAGAAGGTGCCATTTAGGACTTTCATAGCTGGAGAGGAGAAGTCAATGCCTGGCTTCAAAGCTTCAAAGGACAGGCTGACTGTCTAGTTAGGGGCTAATGCAGCCAGTTACAGTGCTCATTTACCATTCCCAAAATCCTAGAATCCTTAAGAATTATGCTAAATCTACTTTGCCTGTGCTCTATAAATGGAACAACAAAGTCTGGACAATAGCACATCTGTTTACAACATGCTTTACTGAATGTTTTAAGCCCACTATTGAGACCTACTGCTCAGAAAAAGATTCCTTTCAAAATATCACTGCTCATTGACAATGCATCTGGTCACGCAATAGCTCTGATGGAGATGTATGAGATAAATGTTGTTTTCATGTCTGTTAACACAACATCCATTCTATAGCCCATGGATCAAGGAGTAATTTCAACTTCCAAGTCTTAGTATTTAAGAAATACATTTTGTAAGGCTAAAGCTGCCATAGATAGTGATTCCTCTGACGAATATTGGCAAAGTTAATTGAAAACCTTCTGGAAAGGACTTACCATTCTACATGCCATTAAGAACTTCTGTGATTTATGGGAAGAGGTCGAAATATCAAAATTAACAGGAGTTTGGATGAAGGTGATTCCAAACCTCATGGATGACTTGGAGGGTTTCAAGACTTCAGTGGAAGATGTAACTGCATGAGGTGGAAACAGCAAGGGAACTTGAATTAGAAGTGGAACCTGAAAATATGAATGAATTGCTGCAATCTCATGATAAAACTTTAAAGGATGAGGTGTTACTTCTTATGAATGAACAAAGGAAATGGTTTCTTGAGATGGAATTTACTGCTGATAAAAATTCTGTGGAGACTGTTGAAATGACAATGAAGGATTTAGAATATTACATAAACTTAGTTGATAAAACAGTGGCAGAGTTTGAGAAGACTGACTCCAATTTTGAAAGAAATTCTGTGAGTAAAATGCTATCAAACAGCACTGCATGCTACAGAGAAATTATTTGTGAAAGGAAGAGTCAATCAATGTGGCAAACTTCATTGTTGTCTTCTTTTTCCTTCCAGTTTTATTGAGATATACTTGACATACAGCACTGTGTAAGTTTAAGGTATAGAACATAATGATTTGACTTACATACATCATGAAATGGTTACCACAGTAAGTTTAGTGAATATTCACTATCTCATATACATACAAAATTAAAGAAATAGAAAAATATTTTTCCTTATGATGAGAACTCAGGATTTACTCTCTTAACAACTTTTATATATAACAGTGTTGATTATATTTATCATGTTGTGCATTACATCCTTAGTTCTTACTTATAACTGAAGTTTGTACTTTTTTTACTACCTTCACCCAATTCTCCCTCCTCCCCACCCCCTTCCTCTGGTAACCACAAATCTGATCTCTTTTTCTATGAGTTTGTTTTTGAAGTGTAATTGACCTACAACACTATGCTAGTTTCTGGTACACAACACAGTGATTCACTATTCTATACCTTTCAAGATGATCATCATAAGTCTAGTTACCATATGTCAACATACATAGATATTACGTAATTATTGACTATATTCCCCACAATATACATTTCATACCCATGACTCATTGATTTTTATAACTGGAAGTTTCTACCTCTTAATCTCTCTCATCTGTTTCTCTCATGCCCCACCCCTTCCCCTCTGGCAACTACCTGTTTGTTCTCTGTATCTATGGCTCTGTTTCTGTTATGTCTATTCATTTGTTTTTGTTTTTATTTTTATGTTTTGATTCCACATATAAGTGAAATCATACAGTATTTGTCTTTCTCTGTCTGACTTGTTTCACCTAGTATAATACCCTGTTGTCCCAAATGGCAAGATTTCCTTCTTTTTTATGGCTGAGAAATATTCCATTGTACATATATACCACATCTTATTTATCCATTCATCTATTGATGGGAACTTAGGTAGCTTATCTTGGCTATTGAAAATAATGCTGCAATGAACATGGGGTGCATGTATCTTTTTGAATTAGTGTTTGCCTTTTCTTTAGATAAATATGCAGGAGTAGAATTGTTGGGTTATATGGTAGTTCTATTTTTAAACTTTGGAGGATTCTCCATACTGTTATCCACAGTGGATGCACCAGTTAGCATCCTCACCAATAGTACTCAAGGTTCCCTTTGCTTTACATCCTTGTCAATGCTTGTTATTTGTTGTATCTTTGATAATAGCTATTCTGACAGGTGTGAGGTGATACCTCATTGTGGTTTTGATTCATAGTGCCCTGATGATTAGTGATGTTGAGCATACATTTTTTAATGAGCCTGTTGGCCACCTGTATGATTTCCTTGAAAATTGTCTATTCAGGTCCTCTGTGCATTTTTTAATTGAGTTGTTTGTTTTTTTGATGTTGAGTTGTATGAGATCTTTGTATATTTTGGATATTAACCTCTTGTTGGATATATTGTTTGCAAATATCTTCTCTCATTCAGTAGGTAGCGTTTTCATTTTTTAGATAGTTTCCTTTGCTGTGCAAAAGCTTTTTAGTTTGATAGATTCCCGGTTTTTAATTTTTGCTTTTGTTGCTAATGCCTGAGAAGACATATCCAAAAATTATTGGATACATCAAAGAGCATACAGCCTATGTTTTCTTCTAGAAGATTTATGGTTTCAGGTCTTACATTTAAGTATTTAATCCATCTTGAGTGTATTTTTGTATATGGTGTGAGAAAATAATCCAGTTTGATTCTTTTGCATGTAGCGGTCCAGTTTTCCCAACACCATTTATTGAAGAGGCTGTCTTTTCCACACTGTATATTCTAGCCTCTTTTATCATAGATTAATTGCCCATATAAGTGTGGGTTCATTTCTGGACTCTATTCTGTTCCACTGTTCTATGTGGCTGTTTTTGTGCCAGTCCCATACTGGGATTTTTGGTGTTTTTTTTGAAATTTATTTCTTATACAGTGGGTTTTTATTAGTTATCTACTTTATACCTATTAGTGTATATATGTCAATCCCAATCTCCAATTCATCCCACCACCACCACCCGCCAACCCCGATTTCCCCCTTTGGTGTCTATATGTTTTTTTCTCTACATCTGTGTCTCTATTTCTGCCTTGCAAACTGGTTCATCTGTAATATTTTTCTCAATTCCACATATATGTATTAATATATGATATTTGTTTTTCTCCTTCTGACTTACTTCACTCTGCATGGCAGTCTCTAGGTACATCCACATCTCTACAAATGACCCAATTTCGTTCCTTTTCATGGCTGAGTAATATTCCATTGTATATATGTACCACATCTTTATCCATTCATCTGTCGATGGGCATTTAGGTTGCTTCCATGACTTGGCTATTGTAAATAGTGCTGCAATGAACATTGGAGTAGATGTGTCTTTTTGAATTATGGTTTTCTCACAGTATATGCCCAGCAGTGGGATTGCTGGGTCATATGGTAGTTCTATTTTTAGTTTTTTAAGGAACCTCCATACTGTTCTCCATAGTGGCTGTATCAATTTACATTCCCACCAATAGTGCAAGAGGGTTCCCTTTTCTCCACACCCTCTCCAGCATTTGTTGTTTGTAGATTTTCTGATGATGCCCATTCTGACCGGTGTGAGGTGACACCTCATTGCAGTTTTGATTTGCATCTCTCTAATAATTAATGATGTTGAGCAGCTTTTCATGTGCCTCTTGGGTCATCTGTATATCTTCTTTGGAGAAATGTCTATTTAGGTCTTCTGCCATGTTTGTATTGGGTTGTTTGTTTTCTGGATATTGAGCTGCACGAACTGTTTATATATTTTGGAGATTAATCCTTTGTCCATTAATTCGTTTGCAAATATTTTCTGCCATTCTAAGGGTTGTCTTTTTGTCTTGTTTATAGTTGCCTTCGCTATGCAGAAGTTTTTAAGTTTCATTAGGTCCCATTTGTTTATTTTTGTTTTTATTTCCATTACTCTAGGAGGTGGATCAAAAAAGATCTTGCTGTGATTTATGTCAGAGTGTTCTTCCTATGTTTTCCTCTAAGAGTTTTATAGTGTCCGGTCTTACATTTAGGTCTTTAATCCATTTTGAGTTTATTTTTGTGTATGGTGTTAGGGAGTGTTCTAATTTCATTCTTTTGTACGTAGCTGTCCAGTTTTACCAGCACCACTTATTGAAAGGGCTGTCTTCTTCTCCATTGTATATCCTTACCTCCTTTGTCATAGATTAGTTGACCATAGGTGTGTGGGTTTATCTCAGGGCTTTCTATCCTGTTCCAATGATCTATATTTCTGTTTTGTGCCAGTACCATATTGTCTTGACTACTGTAGCTTTGTAGTATAGTCTTAAGTCAGGGAGTCTGATTCCTCCAGCTCCATTTTTTTCCCTCAAGATTGCTTTGGCCATTTGGGGTCTTTTGTGTCTCCATACATATTTTAAGACTTTTTGTTCTATATCTGTAAAAAATGCCATGGGTAATTTGATATGGATTGCATTGAATCTGTAGATTGCTTTGTAGTATAGTCTTTTTCACAATATTGATTCTTCCAATCCAAGAACATGGTATATGACTCCATCTGTTTGTGTTATTTTTGATTTCTTTCATCGGTGTCTTACAGTTTTCTGAGTGGTGGTCTTTTACCCCCTTAGGTGGGTTTATTCCTAGGTATTTTATTCTTTTTGTTGCAATGGTGAATGGGATTGTTCCCTTAATTACTCTTTCTGATCTTTCATTGTTAGTGTATAGGAATGCAAGAGATTTCTGTGCATTAATTTTGTATCCTGCAACTTTACCAAATTCATTGATTAGCTCTAGTGGTTTTCTGGTGGCATCTTTAGGATTATCTAAGTATAGTATCATGTCATCTGCAAACAGTGACAGTTTTACTTCTTCTTTTTCAATCTGTATTCCTTTTATTTGTTTCTTCTGTGATTGCTGTGGCTAGGACTTCCAAAACTATGTTGAATAACCATGGTGAGAGTCAGTACCATACTGTTTTGATTACTGTAGCTTTGTAGTATACTTTGAAATCAGGGAGCAAGATACCCCTAGCTTTGTTCTTCTTTCTTAAAATTGTTTTGGCTATTCAGAATCTTTTGTGTTTCCATACAATTTTAGAATTATTTGTTCTATTTCTGTGAAAAATGTCATTGGTATTTTGACAGAGATTGCATTGAATCTGTAGATTGCTTTGGGGAATATGGTCATTTTAAGAATATTATCTTCCAATCCATGAACACAGTATACCTTTCCATCTCTTTGAGTCACCTTCAATTTCTTTCGTCAGTGTCTTACACTTTTCTGAGTACAAGTCTTTTACCTCCTCAGTTAGATTTATTCCCAGGTATTTTATTCTTTTGATGTGATTGTAAATGGGATTGTTTTCTTAACTTCTCTCTCTAATAGCTCACTGTTAGTGTATAAAAACGAATAGATTTCCATATATTGATTTTGTATCCTGCAAACTTTACCAAATTCATTGATGAGTTCCAGTAGGTTTTGGCGGCATCTTTAGGATTTTTTATGTATAATACCATGTCATTTGCAAACAGTGACAGATTTACTTCTTCCTTTCCAGTTTGGATTCCTTTTATTTCTTTTCCTTGTCTGACTGCTGTGTTTAGGACTTCCAATACTATGTTGAATAAAAGTGGTAAGAGTGGGCATTCCTGATTTTAGAGGAAATGCTAATTTTAGCTTTTCATCATTGAGTATGATTTTAGCTGTGGGCTTTTCATAAATGGCCTTTATTACGTTGAGGTATGTTTCCTCTCTACCCACTTTGTTGAGAGTTTTTTCGTTTGTTTTTTTCATTTTTTAAAATAAATTTATTTATTTATTTTTGGCTGTGTTGGGTCTTCATTGCTGTGTGCAGGCTTTCTCTAGTTACAGAGAGCGGGGGCTACTCTTCATTGCGGTGTGTGGGCTTCTCATTGTGGTGGCTTCTCTTGTTGTGGAGCAAGGGCTCTAGGCTCATGGGCTTCAGTAGTTGTGGCATGTGGGCTCAGTAGTTGTGGCTCGTGGGCTCTAGAGCACAGGCTCAGTAGTTGTGGTGCACAGGCTTAGTTGCTCCATGGCATGTGGGATCTTCCCAGACCAGGGCTCGAAACCATGTCCCCTGCAATGGCAGGCAGATTCTTAACCACTGCGCCACCAGGGAAGTCCCAGAGAGTTTTTATCATAAATAGATGTTGATTATCTTAAGAAATTGCCACCCCAATCTTCAGCAACCACCACCCTGATCTGTCAGCAGCCATCAACATCAAGACAAGAACTTCCACCAGAAAAAAGATCATGACTCACTGAAGGCTCAGATGATGGTTAGTAATAAAGTATATTCTAATTAAGCTATGTATATTGGGGTTTTTTAGACATAATGCTACTGCACACTTAATAGACTACCATATAGTGTAAACATAACTTTTATATTCATTGGGAAACCAAAAAATTCTTGTGACTCACTTTATTGCAGTGGTGTGAAACTGAACCCACAATACCTCTAAGGTATGCCTGTATTCATTTATGTATGTATATAAGTAAAAACTCATGGATTTTAATACATCATTATTTATTTTGATGCTCATTTGCCCAAAACTTGGACAGTGGGAGCCCTTAAACTAGTTCCTGCTCCCTTTTCATATGTTTCCATCACTATTTGAGCACTTCCTTCCTTACTGGCACACATGCAAAAAAAGTGTTCTAATCTCAACTTGAACTTTAGCTACACTAGCTCCAGAATTGGTCATTTTTCTAAGGATCCCTGGTTCTTTTTAGCCAAGAATGGTATTTAGAAACTACTATCTGGGTGCTAGGGATGTTTATTAGTATTAGAATGCATTGTTTCTAGGTCATCTCAGTGGACAGAGATAGGAATACATAAATACATAAACATCTGTATCTATCATTATATTTAAAACCATGAGTCCATACTGACATCTCCAATCCCAATGTAACATCAGAATTTTGTTCTAGTCATCCTCCTGAACATCTCTGTAACTTGCTTCTCTGACAATCAGAAACCTTGCTCTCATAATCCACAGTGTATTTACTTATTTGCTCAGAACTAGGATGCACTTCATATATTTCAGAATTGCTTCATCTATACCCCTGTGAAAAACAAACCCACTAACTAGAATCAATATTTGTTTAAAGTTCTTTTTGTATGTAACCTGAAAGTATGTAATCAAATTACAGTGCTGGAACTAGTTTAAATTTAAAATGTGTGTGTCTTAATATACTTATTCAGTTCCTATTGATGAAAACTGAATACATATTGGCAAATTAATCCCCATAGAAATCGTACATTCCCACCATGTATGTATGAAAAGGCCTATTTCCTCACAGCCTTACCCACACAGTGTATTATCTAACATATTTAACACTAATTCTTAACAATTTCACAGGTGAAAAAATGGCATTACAATGTAGTTTTATTTTATACTTATGAGTGAGTTGAGCATTTTCATATGTTTAGGAACCATCTGCGTTTCCTTTTCTGTGAACTGTATTTTCATAGCCTTTACCCTGATCTGGTATATTTCCAAATAATTATTTGAGCATTGGGTTAGGGTTCTGTAATGAATACAATGATGGCCCTTGACTCTAATTATTTCAGGGGTAGAATGATTAGATGAGACCAAACATCTGACCTAGAGGAATGAAATTAATAGGCAGAACTGATCCAAGTAGATTTCTTCACCTCAGAACTTGAACTGGGGGCTTCCCTGGTGGCACAGTGATTAAGAATATGCCTGCCAATGCAGGGGACACAGGTTTGATCCCTGGTCCGGGAAGATCCCACATGCCGCAGAGCAACTAAGCCCGTGTGCCACAACTACTGAGCCTGTGTGCCTAGAGCCCATGCTCTGCAACAAGAGAAGCCACCACAATGAGAAGCCCACACACCACAACCAAGAGTAGCCCCCGCTCACTGCAACTAAAGAAAGCCCATGCGCAGCAATGAAGACCCAACACAGCCAACAATAAAAATAAATAAATTTATTAAAAAATAAATTGAACTGGACCAAGACTGAGTCATTTAGATGTTCATAAGCCCTTAAGATAAAGTATCTTGTAGATATAGCATGTCAGTTTCTGTTGGAGCTGGTAACATGATAAGCCAAAGTGATCTGCTGACTGAAGTTATAAGTGAAAGCAGAAATAGAGAAAAATGATGGTCAAGAAGAAAAAAATGGGAAAGATACTCAGTGAGAAATGGTATGAGTCTATGGAAGATGTGAGGAAGAGGCTTAGGTTGCCGCCGTGTGATGAGAATTTTCTTTTTATCACTGTCTTTGGGATAGCCTGTTGTAGCCTTTCAAAAAAATTCCCTTTTTTTTCTTTGAACTAGTTTTTGTAGGTTTCTTTTTCTTGATTAAGATACTTTTCCTATGACGAACACTAGTTTTGTTCTTATTGCTTCAAGGGTACAAGAACAGCCAAAGGATGAAGATACAATGAATCAGAGTAGCTCAACTGTCTGGCTTATGGAATAGACTGTCTCAGGTAGATGAGTGTTCTCTTTTATTGAAACTATCCCGGTATAGCCTGGGCAACTCTTTAGCAGGGATGCCAGAGAGAGGATACCAGCATCAAACAAGTTATTGATTGATTTAAGCTTTCTTTCATAAGGAAGAAATTTAAGATTCTATAAATACAGTCTTATTATCTATTTAATGTTTGCTTATTGAAAAAAATTAAAGACTTTAAAATAAAAATATATTTTATTACAATAAAATATATCTTACTATTGGAAGGAATAATTCTTCCAAAACATCTAGAAGCCAACTAGTTAGTGAAAAAGAAGAAACTGGGAACCAGAATCAGGGAACTGATGTCTCACATAAGGCCGGGCTTCACTGTTGTTAAAAAGCTAGCCTTGTGCTCACAGCTGGGCCACGTGTTCCCCCATTATACATAAATAATCTCACGTGACACCAACCTCAGACAAAGTCACTCTGAGACCGTGATAGTGTGAGATGAAACGAGGTCACTTTATAATTTATCTAAGCATAGACAAAATCAAGGTCACTGTGCCACCCACAAAATACCAAAATTCCCTCTCTCCTGGCTAATATGAGTGTTTGCTGCTTCTTTACCAATTACAGCTTTATCCACTGTCTTGTCTGTTCCATCTACCTACTGACATACACAGTTATGGAACTGTGCCCACTTTCTGGCAGCACCCTATCTACAGTGAATCCCTGTTTTAGATCCTCCCTCAAATAACTCAAATGCTATAAAGTCCAAATGCTATAATAGATTCTTTCTAATAGCCTTATATTATTCTTCTCTGGCTGCCATAACAAAGTACCATACATAGACTGGGTGGCTTAAACAATAGAAATTAGTTTTCTTATGGTTCTGGAGGCTAGAAGTCTGAGATCAGGGTGCTAGCATGGCCAGTTTCTGGTGAAAACTCTCTTCCTAACTTGTAGATGGCTGCCTTCTCACTGTGGTCTAACATAGTGAAGAGAGAAAGATCTCTGGTGTCTCTTCTTAAAGGGGCACTAATCTCATCACACGTACCCTACCCTTACAACCTTGTCTAATCCTAATTACATCCCAAAAGGTCCCATCTTCAAATACCATCAAGTTTGGGAGTTAGGACTTCAACATATGAATTCTGGGGAGACTCAAACATTCAGTCCATAATATCTTCTTACTGAGATGCCCCATGATTCCATGATGATTCCATGGTGTGCATTTTCTCTTACTGTACCAAGTAATAAAAACAGCTTGTTTAGCTAAAGGTGTGTTCCTGGTGGTCTTTGACTGGAGGGCATTTGCATTAGAAAATACTGTTTTTTTCAAAAATTACTGACACCTTGTTTCATCAAGTTTGGAGTATTAGGCAGGTGGAAAGATTTTAGAAGAAAGTAAATATTCTTTGGAAGAAAAATAAACCAGAGTGTTGAGAAAATTGCTTAAATGGCACTACTAAGACCAACACCCTGATATTTGCATTGTATCTTCTCTTCTCCATTTGCATCACATGTACTACAAGTGAGATGGGATTTTGGGGGATGAAGCTGTCGTTTAATTAATCAAACCAATTACTTAACGTAACCACCACTTGCATCAATAGATTCCAATCTGTCAACTGCCTGGTTCACATTGACATAATTCAATCTGCTAATATTTGTCTAGGATACTTAGATTAATACACTCTCTGTGGTCCTACATTTAGTGACTATTACATCCTTTAAAAATATCGACAGTTCTTCAAATGTCCTCAGGCAATGATAATGAAATGCATAATTCTCAAACCTATAAAAGCATAATTTAAAGATTTTTCTTAAAACTTGTCTTTTCTGGGCTTCCCTGGTGGCGCAGTGGTTGAGAGTCCGCCTGCCGATGCAGGGGACACGGGTTCATGCCCCGGTCCGGGAAGATCCCACATGCCGCGGCGCGGCTAGGCCCGTGAGCCATGGCCGCTGAGCCTGCGCATCCGGAGCCTGTGCTCCCCAATGGAAGAGGCCACAACAGTGAGAGGGCCGCGTACCGCAAAAAAAAAAAAACTTGTCTTTTCTATCATGGGTCTATTACAAAGTACTAGTAGAGTAACCTCAAGCAATCTGAATAAACAGTCATGTCACAAACATTCCTTACAGTCAAAGGTACCAGAATTTCAGAAGTATGCCCTCTCTCCCCAGGTATATAGAGTACTCATTCTTGGAAGACAAATATCTGTAAAAACTGACATCTCCCATAAGATGCATTCAAAATTACATAATGACTTTTATGCCCAGAATGTTTAACAACAAGCTAAATCCAAAATTCAACAAATATACTTTGTTCTGTATAACTGATGAAACTGGCTACTTACATGTGGAATAGACTGCCTCTATGGTTCAACTTTAGAGGAAATAGAGGCCCTGGAGCTCCATACATCTTTCCCCCTTATTCATTAATGCCTTAAATTACACAGAAGTCTCATGTTTTTGTAGTTTAAAGCTTAAAGCCTTATAGCTAAATGCAAACATTGGGTTATTAAGCTTTAAGCTGGGTAGAATCCCCACCTAGCAGAACATCATGTAGAAAGTGCTTATGAATAATGTAGGAGAGGGGTACCTTAACCAGGGCTACTCAAACTTGATATGCATAAGAATTATGTGATCTTGTTAAAATGTACATTGTTATTAAGAGTGGGGTTCTGTCTTTCTAGCAAGCTCACAGATGATGCCACGCCATGTTGCTGGTTTGTCATTTATTCTTCTTTCTTTGATAGTAAAGCCATAAGTCTGTTATTTTGTTGTACAAATCAAAATACCATTTCCTCTTCCTCTTGCCTTCTCATCTATCTACTCCATCCTTTAGTTAAGCTCACTTATGTAGTATAAAGCACAATTTGGGAACTGAACTATTGTACTTCCTAGAATAGATCAGAAATCAAAAACCAAACCAGGGACTTCCCTGGTGGCACAGTGGTTAAGAATCCGCCTGCCAATGCAGGGGACATGGGTTGGATCCCTGGTCCAGGAAGATCCCACATGCCGCGGAGCAACTAAGCCCATGAGCCACAACTACTGAGCCCACACGCCACAACTACTGAAGCCCACACACCTAGAGCCCATGCTCTGCAACAAGAGAAGCCACCGCAATGAGAAGCCCACACACCACAACGAAGAGTAGCCCCCAACTGCCGCAACTAGAGAAAGCCCGCACGCAGCAACAAAGACCCACTGCAGCCAAAAAAAACCCAAACCAATATGGTGTGCATGGCATACAAAGTCAAATGCTTCTCATTAAGTTCTTCTGATCATCACTAAAATTAGAAATAATTTGTCTGACATTTGAAAACTAGATATATGCTTAGCAGAAAATAAAGCAATTTTACAAATGTTGTATAACACAAAGATTACTAAATAGTATCCAACCTAACTCTGCCACTATTCATATATACTACCTCCTATAACAACACTATTCTTTTTTTATTATGAATAAAAATTTTTTTTAATTATGATCATTTGTAGAACACATTAAAAAAATCCTTCCACAATACTTGTCATTCTTCCCAGGCTGGAACAATTAATATTTGTACTCATTCTTCAATCCAACTCAAGTTCTAAAATCAGTGATGAGTCCTCCTGAAGAAGAAGACAACAAACTGTCCATAGCTGCATGGAATTCAAAACCTAAATATATGAAGCCAATATATTGAACTGAAAATTAGTGAATAATCAATTTTGGTTTGATTAGTCCTTTTTCTCTTTGAATTGCCCAAATGAACTGAGGGCATTGCCATTATCCTAGGCTTGTTTCCCAAGTATTTTTAACTAAATTTTAAAGTTAAAGTTTAATGAAGACTTTACCAAAATGACATTTTTGTCTGCTGTTTTCCAATTCTAAGGATAATGGTGGGGGGAGTGTATTTTCTAAACTATTGTATCACAAAAACTGATATTACCTTTCAGTTTCAAATATTCTTCTTGTTATTTGACAACTAGCTGTAAAAGCCTTAGGGGTGCCTGTGTTTTTCATTTATATTAATGTTTTCTCAAGGAAATACAATTTTATATAACATGTTTTTCTAACTAAAAGAAAGGCATGAGTGATTCACAGAACAAATGTTTCTGTTGCAAATTCAATGCTTCCTACTACTACTGGAAGACTAATGGAAAAAACAAAGAAATATGGCCATTAGCTATTTATGGTTAGCCTTATGGTGCTCATCAGGCCTCTCTATCTAAAACCACCACCACCACTAAGATGAAATAGCATTGAATACACAACACCCAGGTTTAGCATTGGTGCTAGGCACCACAGTGTTGCCTTTTACATATTTCTTGATTTCTCCTCATCATTGGTAGCAATCTCTATTTTCCTTCTAGCTTCCATACTTCCTTAGCCCTGAGAAGTTAACTGAAAAACATTATCATTATTATTAACAAGGGAAGCTACCCACATTTAATCCAGAACACTTATAATAAAACCAATTTAACATGATTATGCACTCTTTAAGAAGGCTTCTTGAGAGTTCCATATATATTAGAATACATATAAACAATAGAGTATATATATATTATATATTATACATATATTAGAAGTGGTCTGGATATTCTTATGTACTGACTGAGTGATCCAAATTAACTTTGAATGAGTAGATTAATGACTAGATTAGTGAATAAATAAACTACATCTGCCAGGACATAATGAGAGAAAATAATAGACTCTCATTCAAATATATTTTATCTTTCAAATGATGTTGCTTTTCATTCTCTCTATTTATTGTTTTTATTTATCTTATATCACTATATCCTCAACAGAAAAATCATACAAGCTTTAAAAAAATAAGAATGTTCAATTTTCAAGAAATTTATTTATATTAAATTAATTGATTCTTGGATGTTAAACCAACCCTGCATTCCTGGGACAAATCTCACTTGGTCATGATGTATAACTTTTTATATGTTGTTAGATTCAGTTTCTTAGTATTTTGTTGAGGATTTCCATGTCTGTTTTCATAAGAGATATTGGTATAGTGTTTTCTTGTCATATATTTGACTGGTTTTGATTCTGAGCAAATAAAAGCCTCATAGAATGAGTTCAGAAGTGTTCTTTTTTATGGAAGAGATGGTGAAGAATTGTCATCAATTCTTCTTTAAATGTTTGGTAAAATTCAACAGTGAAGTCATTTAAACCTGAGCTTTTCTTTGTTGATAGTTTTCTTGATTACTAATTAAAAGTTTTTACTGGTTATAGGTCTGTCAGATTACCTATTTCTCCTTGAGTCAATCTCAGTAGTTGCTGTCTTTCTAGGACTTTGTCCACTACATCTATTAACTAATTTTTTTGACCTACAATTATTTGTAGTATTCCTCTATAATCCTTTTATAAGGACAATCGTGAGCTTCCTTCCTAGTGAAGCACACTCCTAGAAGCTGAGCACTCAGGAGACTGGAAATGAGGGGAGAGAAGGCAGCAGGAATCAAGGTCTTTTGGGCTTGGCTCCCTAAGTGAGAAACCCACAGCCCAGGAGGTGGGGTAAAGGTAATCAGGTCCCCATTATTCTCACCAGCACCACACCAAAGGTAGACAACTTTATCCCATGAGGGGGCTGAGTGGAAGAAGACTACCCCAACCTCTCAGCTGCACTCACCTAGAACCTAGCCTCAGCAACAGGTGACAGAAGGAATAAGAAATGCTTAAATCCTGCCCTTCTCAGGAAGGTAGACCTCTTGTTGGGAGCTGGAAGGAGAGGGAGAGAACCCCTTGTTCTTGGTTGTACCAGTCTAGAGTTTCTGTCTTACTGAGCTGGGCAAGTTAGGGGAAGATGTGGATTTTTGTTCAGATATCATAAAACCTTGCAGTTCTTACCTAATTTTAGCAGATTTTCATGAATAAATGTTTCTTCATTTGCATTATGCCCTTAGGGCCATTTCCAGAGACTTTAAAAAGTTCTTTTGAAAAAAGAGCTTTTTACACTACTATGTGGAAGGGGAACCCTGATATTTATTTTTATATATGTATGAGTTTTTTGAGGTATAGTTGATTTACAATAGTATATTAGTGTCAGGTGTACAACACAGTGATTCAGTATTTTTACAGATTATACTCAATTTAAAGTTGTTATAAAATAATGGCTATATTTCCCTGTACTGTACAATATATATTTGTAGCTTATTTATTTTACATAGTAGTTTGTATCTTTTAATCCCCTAGCCCTAACTTGCCCATTTCCCTTCCCTCTTCCCACTGGTAACCACTAGTTTGTTCTCTATTATCTGTGAGTCTGTTTCTGTTTTGTTAGATACATTCGTTTTATTTTTAAAATTTCACATAAAGTATTTGTTTTTCTCTACCTGACTTATTTCACTAATCATAGTATTCTCTAGGTCCATCCACATTGTTGCAAATGGCAGAATTCCATTCTTTTTAAATGGCTGAGTAATATTCCATTGTATGAACACTGGGGTGCATGTATCTTTTCAAATTAGTGTTTTCATTTTCTTTGTATACATACCAAGAGGTGGAATTCCTGGATCATATGGTAGTTCTATTTTTAGTTTTTTGAGGAACTTCCATATTGTTTTCTACAGTGGCTGCGCTGATTTAAATTGCCACCAACAGTGCACAAGGTTCCCTTTGTTTTACATCCTTGCCAACATTTGTTGTTTGTAGACACTGTGATGACAGCCATTCTGACAGGTGTCAGGTGGTATCTCAATGTGGTTTTGATTTGCATTTCCCTGATGATTAGTGATGTTAAGCATCTTTTCATGGTACCATTGGCCATCTGTATATATTCTCTGGAAAAATGTCTATCCAGGTCTTCTGCCCATTTTTTAATCAGGTTTTTTTTATATTGAGTTGTATGAACTATTTATATATTTTGGATATTAACCCCTTATTGGTCATATTATTTGCAAAATTTCCTCTCATACAGTAGGTTGTCTTTTCATTTTGTTGATGGATTTCCTTTGTTGTGCAAAAGCTTCTAAGTTTAATTAGGTTTGCTTTTGTTTCCTTTGCCTTAGGAGACAAACGCAAAAAAATATTGCTACAATTTATGTCAGAGTGTTCGGCTTATGCTTTTTTATAGTAGTAGTATGGTTTCCAATCTTACAGTAAGATTGTTAATCAACTTTGAGTTTGTTTTTGTATAAACTTCCCTCTTAGAACAGTTTTTGCTGTGTCCCATGGATTTTGGAAAGTTGTGTTTTTATTCTCATTTATCTCAAGGTATTTTCTGATTTCCACTTTTATTTCTTCATTGACCCATTGGTTTTCTTAGTAGCTTGTTGTTTATTCTCCACATGTATGTGTTTGTCCCATTTTCTTCCTGTAAATGATTTCTAGTTTTACACTGTTGTGGTTGGAAAAAATTCTTGATATAATCTCTATCCTCTTAAATTTGTTAAGACTTGTTTTATAGTCTAGCATGTCATCTGTCCTGGAGAATGTTCCATGTGGACTTGAACAGAAGGTTCTGTTCAATTCTGCTGTTTTTGGATGGAATGTCCTATAGATATCTATTAAGTCCAATTGGTCTAAAGTGTCATTTAAGGCTTTTGTTTTCTTATTGATTTACAGTCTGGATGATCTATCCATTGATGTAAGTGGGGTGTTAAAATCTCCTTTGATTATTGTACTATTGCCTATTTCTCCCTATATGTATGTTAGTATTTGCTTTATATATTTAGTTGCTCCTATATTAAGTGCATGAATGTCAACGAATGTTATATCCTCTTCTTGTATTGATGCCTTTATCATATATAATGACCTTTGTCTTTTGTTTTAGACTTTGTCTTAAAGTCTATTTTGTTGGATATGAGTAGTGCTACCCAGCTTTCCTGTAGTTTCCATTTGCATGAAATATCTTTTTCCATCCCCTCACTTTCATTCTGTGTGTATCTTTAGCTCTGAAGTCAGTTTCTTGTAAGCAGCATTCAGATGGTTCTTATTTTGTATCCAATCAGCCACCCTAAATCTTTTGATTGGTGCATTTAGTCCATTCATAATTAAACTGATTATTGATAGGAATGTACTTAATGGCTTTTTGTTACTTGTTTTCTGGTTGTATTTCTCTGCTCTTTTCTTCTTTTAGTTTCTTCCCTTCTTTCTTTAGTTTCTTCCCCTGTGGCTTTATGATTTGCTTTAATGACATGCTTATGTTCCTTTCTATATTTTCTGTATCTGTTGTAGGTTTTTGATATGTGGTTACCATGGGGTTCATATATGTTGATACATATATATATATATATTTATGCACACACATATATATATATTTGGATGCCACTTCAAGACTGTGATAAGTAAATATTTCACCTAATTTCACAGAGACAGAGAAAGTTAAGCAAAATGAGAAGGCAGAGGAATTTGTTTCAAACAAAAGAACAAGAGAAAACCCTGGAAAAACAACTAATGAAGCAGAGAAAAATATCAATAATTTACCATATTCACAGTCTGTGTGCCCAGTGGATTTGGTGGGGAAGCTGTATATGAAGTGAGCACAAGTCACATCTTCCCCCAGGGTGTGCTGGCAGCTATCACCTTGTTAAGAGGTGGGGCTGGAGATGCAGGGGCTAAAGCCAGAGCTAGGTGTGAGCCAAGGCTTCTCCTCTGTTCAGTGGTCAGCACCACCCTATTGGAGGTGGGGTCACGTACCAAGTTGCTGGAGCAGAAGCCCTGACGGTCATGTCTGAGCTGGTTCTGTTCTTTCTAACTGTGTACTCTACCCCCTTGCAGCATTGGCACCTCTGTCCCAGAGGGAGCAAGGCTGGAGCAAAAGGGGCCTGCGAGGGCACTTGGTGTGGGCTGGGGTGCATGCTGGGGTGGTCTTAGCATGGCAGAGTTTCAGACCATTCTTGACCTGCTGCCTCCGTGAAAGCCAGTATGGCTGCCCTTACCCCCTTCAGATTCCATGTTGGGTGTGAACCACCTCTGTCCCCGACAATTGTGCACTCTCCTTGGCTTTGGCAGCCTTCACCTTAGTGGGGAGCTGTGCTAATGGAGTAAGAGGGGCCGGAGTGGGCACTCAGCTCAGGTTGGGGCCCAAGCTGGGGCAGTCATAGGAAACTGACCAGAGTCACTAGAGTCCCAAGCAGTTTCAATCTGGTTCCTCCACCTTGTTTGGGGAGTAAGCAAATATGTGTGCACTCTTCACAAGCAGAGTCTAGGTTTCTTACAGCCCTTAGTTTCAAACGAGCTAAGAGAACTCATCCTCCCAGTGTCGGACCCCAGGGCTGGGGCACCCAATATGCTGTTCAAACCACTCACTCCCCACAGAGGATCTCCCAGCCCATGTAATCCTCCTCTTCTTCTGTATCCCCTCCTAGGGGTGTGGGTCCTGACCTGATTGCTTCTCTTCCCTTCCTACCCAACTCCATGTGGATGTTTGTTAAAGCCTTGGTTGTATAAGAATTTTTCTGCCAGTCTCTAGTTTGTTTTCAATGAGAATTGCTGCACACGTGGATGTATTTTTGATGTGTCCATGGGAAGAGGTGAGCTCTATGTCCTCTTACTCTGCCATCTTGATCTCTCCCCTTCTCTTTGTATTTTTCACTGTAGTTTGAGATGCTTCACCCTTTTTGTATTCTAAGCCACTAATTAAGTTTTCAGTATTCAGCTCTTCTCCTTCAACTTAACTGCTCAAAATTTTAAAGTAAAAAAATTGTGCATTTAGTTTTTTTTTTTGCACATGCTATTTACTATATTGACCAGTGTTCTTCAGAGAAACAGAAACAATAGGATTTACACACACACACACACACACACACACACACACACACACACAAACTAGGAGAGCTGATGGTATGGTCCTAGTCTGAAGGCCTACAGGCTTGAGACCCAGGAAGAGCTAATGTTACAGTTTTAGTCAGAAGGCATTAAAAAGCTGATATCCCAGTTTGAAGGCATTCAGCCAGGAGGAAATACCTCTTACTCAAGGGAGGGTCAGCCTTTTTAGTCTATTCAGGCATTCAACTGATTGGTTGAGGTCCACCCACATAATGGAGGGCAACGCTCTTTACTCAGTCTACTGATTTCAATGTTAATCTCATCCAAAAACAACTTCACAGGCATACTCAGAATAATATTTGACCAAATACGTGGCACCCCACAGCCCAGTCAAGTTGATACATAAAATTAACCATCAGAGATATTATTCAAACTTGCCTATCTCTTCTTGCAGTTCTGTTAAAAAGAAGTTGCCTTTTCTGGCAAAACTAGACAATACATGGGTGTAAATATTCAGATGTGCTATATTGATCTTAATTAGTATCTACGTGTGGTTGATTCTTAGTTTTTTTTATTAATTCCAAGAATCATAAAATCATCCAGATACCAAGAAGAAATCTGGTTTTAGTTTAATATCCATCAGTTTTCATAACAACTTTGACTCCTCCACTTCATAGTTTCATTTATTCTTTCTCAGGAGCATGGCTATTCTCAATGTTGACATTCAGTCCTACACACTAAAATGGCCAAGCCAGTTGTTAAAATATTTGAAAACTTTTGTATAAGTAAGCAAAGAATTACTACCTAAAATCTCCCAGGTGACATACCACCACTCTGGCCTCCCAGGCCCCTCCCCCAGGATCCTAGTGATTTCTACTTTCCAACAAATAAAGGCATACTGCCTGTCATAGCATGGGATCTTCAGGACGCTGTTTCAGTGCTATGGCTGTGTCCCTTTTGATTGGTCAGTGTCCATGCTCTACAGGTTTTTAAATATCTCAGATCTCACTTCTGATTATATTCTACAGAATCAGAATGTATAATTTAGAAGTGGAGAAACTGAGATACAGTCTTATAAATCCTTTTCCTTTCTCATAACTGGTAGGCAAAACTGACCCTTGTAAGCACAGGATAGAAGAAGTCCTGACGGGGTATTTTCTGACCACCTGTTAATTTCCAGACACTGTATTGTTCCTCTGTTTCCCCTTTCTGTGCCCACCATTAATTCAATAAGATTCCCTTCGTTGGGCAACAACAATTGTCCTTTTTGTGAAAGGACACTTCACAAAAGCCACTTCACAGGCTTTAGGAGCACTTGTACTGCATGACAGTTATTTGTTTACTTGTCTGCCTTGCCTATTAGACTGTGAGTCCTTGAAGTCAGAAGCAATGTTTAGTTACCTGTGCATAATCAGATTCTAACATAGTGGCAGGCACACAGTTGATGCTTCATAGGTATTTCTGAATGAATTGACTAAGCATCAATTATTCAATGGATTAATATATCTGAAATGTTTCGCATGCATGTTTATTGTCTTATTCTATCTCTTCTAAAAATAATGTTCTTCTAATAATTCTTTTAATAATCGATGTTACTATCTCTCCTGTGATCCTCTACATTTTAAGGGAGACTCCTAGAGATACAAAGCCTCAAACTGAAAGACTCAATTTCAAGCAATAAGACAGGCCAGTGGTGGAAAAGGAGGCCTTTGCATAAACCATCAAAATTAACCATATCCTCCACAAAAAGAATTACTGGTGATTTGAATCTAATTCCAAAACTCTACCTTCTCAAACAGCATAATCTTTCTCATTCCTGACTTCACGGGAAAAGGACTTTCTATTATTACCCAAGATATGTATGGCCTTGGAATTAATGTTCCATTGAGACTCTCAGTATCCATCACAGTTTCAAGGACTGAAGCTTGTCCATCTGCTCACGAACCTTCAATTAAAAGAATAAAATAGCACTCTTCCTTCCTTAAAACCAAGCAATCAATCCAAATACACAGGATCTGCTCACTTTGAAGCCAATCTTGTCTACATAGCAAACACTAAAAAAGGTGGAGGAAAGAAAAAAGTTAGTCATAGAATCACAAGAATCATCTGATATTTTTCTTAAAAACAAATATTTTAAAAATGATATGCCTATCTCTGCCCTTACCACTATTACATCTCTATAATTTAAAAGCAAGTACAATGGGAAAGAGAAACAAAAAGATAAATCAGAACAGATGAACAGAGAAAACTGCTGATTCCCAAGAAGCAAGGAAGGGTACAGTGTAAACCCAAAGCTTCTCTTAATACGGAAGTAAATGTTTAAACCCTGCTTTCTTGAATTAATGACTAAGAAAATCAGGTCTGTCCTGATGTATGACAGGACACGGTCTTGGGGACAATTTCTGTCATGGGTCTTAACTCACAGCTCGTTGACAACAGGGTACTGAAGGCTATTCAGAGTCAATACTCATTTAGTCACGCCAGGGAGAGTAGAGCGATTTTGATAAAGAGCATTTCACAGATTGACAATATTAAAACTCTTTTTAAACTCTCTTAAATATTTCTGTCCTTTCTCTTTTTCATAGGATGCATATGTCATTCATAAATACCTGCTGTAGATATAAGAACAAATATGATGAAAATCAGGTATTCTGGAATACCCAACCATAGCCAGGTAGTGAGGGCCTGAACAACTGCAGGTTAGTTTTTAAAAACCAATTTCCCTAGAGTTGTTTCTCTTAAATCTGTTGTTAAGTTGCTTTCCCCCTTAAAGAATCTTTAAACATGGATCCACATATTGAATAAAATTATGTATTGTCCTAAAGTGATACATTTACTATGTGAAATCTTCTCAAAATATGTCATGTGGAACTGCATTTCAATTGAGAAAAAGATTATCAGTGTACTTCTAATTTCCCCTTAGATACTAAGTGAGAGTTCAATTAGCAAAAGATTGAATCTATGTTTATATTTATTCACATATATATGAATAATATTTTTTGTTTGGACATTTGCAACAAAACTGGAGGGCAAGCCTAGGGTATTTAGGTGGCCTTCCTAAAATTCACTCTCAGACAGAGACAGCTGGTACTCACCATAATCCACATTGTTCTCTTACTCCTGGGCACACAGCTAGAATACATTTTGCAGTCTCCAATGCAGCTACATGTAATGATGTGACTGACTTCAGATCAAAAGAATGTGAACAAAAGAGATGTGCACACTTCTAGGCCTTGTTTATAAAATCCTACCTCATGTGATTCTCTCTCTATTCTCCTATGTACTGCCTGAATGGATAAGAGTCCAAGGAATGAGGAAAGATACAGCCACAAGATGGAAGGAGCCCAGCTTCTGGAAGGTATGGCACAAGCACTTAGCAAACTGCAAGAATTTATAGAAGCAAGAAATAAGATTTTATTATTATATGTCCCTGATATTTTGGAGATTGTTAGAGCAACCCAAATTATCACAACTAAAATAAGTTTGTCTACTTTTTTTCTTTCATAAAGAGTAGAGTTCAGATGGCCAAGAGGCACATGAAAAGATGCTCAACATCACTAATTATTAGAGAAATGCAAATCAAAACTACAATGAGGTATCACCTCACACTGGTCAGAATGGCCATCATCAAAAAATCTACAAGTAGTAAATGCTGGAGAGAGTGTGGAGAGAAGGGAACCCTCTTGTGCTGTTAGTGGAATGTAAATTGATACAGCCACTATGGAGAACAGTATGGAGGTTCCTTAAAAAATTAAAAACAGAATTACCACATGACCCAGCAATCCCACTACTGGGCATATACCCAGAGAAAACCATAATTCAGAAAGACATATGTGGGCTTCCCTGGTGGCGCAGTGGTTGAGAGTCCGCCCGCCAATGCAGGGGACACGGGTTCGTGCCCCGGTCTGGGAAGATCCCACATGCCACGGAGCGGCTGGGCCCATGAGCCATGGCCGCTGAGCCTGCGTGTCCAGAGCCTGTGCTCCGCAATGGGAGAGGCCACAACAGTGAGAGGCCCACGTACCACACACACACAAAAAAGACACATGTACTGCAACGTTCATTGCAGCACTCTTTACAATAGCCAGGACATGGTAGCAACCTAAATGTCCATCAACAGAGGAATGGATAAAGAAAATGTGGTACATATATACAATGGAATATTACTCAGCCATAAAAAGGAATGAAATTGGGTCATTTGTAGGGATGTGGATGGACCTAGAGTCTGTCATACAGAGTGAAGTAAGTCAGAAGGAGAAAAATATCATATATCAACACATATATGTGGAATCTAGAAAAATGGTATAGATGATCTTATTGGCAAAGCAGAAATACAGACACAGACATAGAGAACAAATGTATGGACACCAAGGGGTGGTGGGGATGAATCGGGAGATGGGGATTGACATATATACACTCTTGATACTATGTATAAAATAGATGACTAATGAGAACCTACTATAAAGCACAGGGAACTGTACTCAGTGCTCTGCAGTGAACTAAATGGGAAGGAGATCCAAAAAAGAGGGGATATATGTACACATATAGCTGATTCCCTTTGCTGTACAGTAGAAACTAACATAACATTGTAAAGCAACTATACTCCAATAAAAATTTTTTAAAAAAGAGTAGAGTGGTACATCATTTTAAAGATTTCAATGAGTTATTTTCAGAAACTTCTATTTTTTGAATTCTGCTCCAGTTTTTATAAATCTGAGTTCCAAATTTTCATTAGTTCTTCACAATCTGACTGTCATCCAAGAATATACAAATCTTAGTTTTATATGAGTAAGGGCTAAATGGTAAGGGGAGAGAGAAGTGGAAAGAGTCTAAAAATCTCTCTAAAGGAGATAATTATTTGAAAGCCGGTCCAAAGAGACAGGTTCTTTCAGGAGCCAGTTGTAATGATGTCCTTTGTGAAGAACATTTGGGGGCCCATTGACAGAGGTACACTCTCATAAGGGCAAAGAAGATTAAGAACCAACGTGAAACATATTAGAGCAAACAAAGAGACAAACGGTAATTTTTGAAAACAGTTATATTCAAGATTTAATATGCTGTGACTGCTTTTGCAGAGGCAATTGAAGCCAAAGTCCAGCTCAAGGGACATTAGATTGCTGATTCAAAGAAGCATACCGTGGGCTTCCCTGGTGGCGCAGTGGTTGAGAGTCCGCCTGCCGATGCAGGGGACACGGGTTCGTGCCCCGGTCCGGGAGGATCCCACGTGCCGCGGAGCGGCTGGGCCTGTGAGCCATGGCCGCTGGGCCTGTGCGTCCGGAGCCTGTGCTCTGCAGTGGGAGAGGCCACAACAGTGAGAGGCCCGCGTACCGCAAAGAAGCATGCTGTAAAGAATTAAAATGCTCTTGGTTAACCTCCCCTAACTGACTCTCTCCACCCTCAGTCAGCATCCTCTTTTGTCCTTAGCTGAAGATGGTATTTGAGGGCTTTGGCCATTTTGCTGAGTTACTCAGTTTTCCTGGGTCTCTCCCATGTATACATGTTATTAAACTTTTGTTTGAGTTTCTTTTGTCAAAAAAAAATTAAAGTGCTATGGACAAAGCAATAAATGATTTCAAAATAATGGCTCCAAATTAAGTATGCTGAGGAAATTAAAAGTCTGTTGAATGTCTGGAATTTTTTTGGTCAATCCCTAAATCAGAATGCAGAACCTCAGATTATATGCAATTCCATCGTTTAATCATGTTAGATGCAGTGAAATTTAAAATAATGTGACAAAATCCAGAATTTAGAGATTTAAAAATAACAGAAAAACCTGGGAGTTCCCTAGTGTCTAGTGGTTAGGATTTGGTGCTTTCACTGCCATGTCCCAGGTTTAATCCCTGGTTGGGGAACTGAGATCCCACAAGATGCATGGCCGAAAAAAAACAAAAACAAAAAAACCCCAGAAAAACCTATAATTGTGTTCTTCAATGGAGTGTAATAAAGGAAAAACTCTTACTTATTCCTAATGTCTCTGAATCCTTAGAACTACCCCCGAGCCCTTTGCTTTCATAGGTCAGTAGTTACCAGTGAGTGAGCATATGTGCCATGACCCTTAATAAGTTACAACATGAAACTCTGAAATGCAGGTTGTTTTGCAATTGAGCTGTTTCTTGCATAGGCATTTTTAAATGTTTAATGGCAGCGACTTAATCATAGGAGCCCCAGATAGCATGGAGACAAATGACGCATGCAGAGAAGATTTGCTACAAATGTTTAAATTATTGCAATTATAGAAAGTTTTAGCAATATTAAGACCATATTTCATTCATTCTAAAACATTTTCCCATATTATTAACATTTCTGAAATCAGGATCTTTTACAGTAGATGGCATCTTATAATTTCTGTCAAACAGGGACTGGTTGTTATCTAAAAACCTTTTACTGAAATCTTGCCAACTTCAAAATTGGCAAAATGAGTGTCCATGACTTGGAAGAAAATACTTGTGGTGATACTGGAACACCGTTTTAAGCAACGCTATAATACCAACGTTCTTGATGACAGAAAAGATATGTATGGAAATAAAAGATAGTGATAATTCTGAATTTAAAAGTGACTCAGATGGATTGGACTTTGAATAAAAAGACTTTGAGGAGTATAATAAATGTATTTTGCTCATATTTTCTTTTTACATGAATGCCCAAAAGCAATTTTAAAAATGTGTAAATGGGTTTATAATAGCTTTTTTAATAAGTATAAAATCAAAATTCTAAGCAGAGAGTACTATGTCACAACTTAGAATATTTTTCTTTCTTGGTAGTATGTAAGGTGTATCTTCCAACAGAAAGAATCTTTGAATCATTGAAATCTGAAAAGAGAGCTACTTTTTCAGTATAATAAACCAAGTTAGCTCATTGGCTAGTATATTTTTGATTAAAGTTTTTTAGGAAGTTTTAAATTCACATTGAATTTATATATACATGTTACTAGAACATAATGAGACTGAACAACACTAAAACTAGTCTAATTACTTAATAGTATTAATAAATCTCTATCTGTATTGATTCATTTTATTTAATTTTATGCATAAAGGTTAATTACCGATTTTTTGTGATTATGTCATGTGTGTATAATCATAAAGCAATCAAATTTCAACATGTTCTGCTTGACTGGTGGGCACTGAAACATCAACAGTTTTAACCTTACAAATTCATTTGCAAAATGACACTCATTTCCCTAGCTGCAGTTAAAACAGCAAAATTTAACATTTGTCCAAATCTCCGAGCAAACTGAACTCAGCACAGGATCATTTTTTTCCTTGAATATCCACAATAGAGGTTTGATGAGCTATATTATTACCATATGTAATAAACAGTTGAGAAAGCACTTCTTGAAAAAATAATATAAAAGATAACATTTGAGTTTTAGTGGCAAGAATTTGAGATTTTTTAATACCAGAAATGGTCAGTATATGGAATAAGTAGTTCATGCAAAAACATTTTAATAAGTTTAGGATATTCATAAAATAATCCCATAAATGGGGTGCATGTGTCAGAGTCACTCTTGGGCAAATTAAAAATCATCTGGCTGTTTTACAAAACCAACTAAAATGAGGTGGAAAGTTATGTTTATAACCAAGGGGAAGAATTATCTAAGATTAGAACTCATGTCCAACTTGGAAAAAATGTCAAGCTGACTTTAAACACTGACTAAAATTAAATATTTTTCTACATGCTATTTTTCTATGATCTGTATGGAAATAAACACAGCAGCTCTGAAGAACAACTGCACATTATTCTACAGTCTTCAATCTATACTAAGAATTTAATAACACTAGTCTTCAAATGTCCTTTCTGTCAGTGGTGTATTTCCCTAAATGGAACCTCTCTGATAGGTGCTTTATGTTACTCCTCCTTCTATTTCAAGATGTTATCACTGTTCTCAGAAAAGGGTCCTCAGACTGAGCTCTTCTCTACTATCCATAAATGGAATAGAGCTAGGCACCTGATTGACCAAATAAAAACATTCAATATGGCTGACATTCTGAACACAGTCAGAGGTGAAGCCACACGCTATTACACTTTTGTTGTTGTTGTCCGTGTTTCCATACCTTTCATCGTGGGAGATAATGCATCTAAATACTGCCGAGAAAGTGTTTCCTTCTATACTCTATAACATGACACATTTAAACACAGACACATTTAAAACTATTTTTAAGTATTTTAGTAAACAGATCTGTAATTGGTACCTTTGCATTGGCCAGTAATCAGATAAACACACACTAATATTGCTTTATAATCATGTATATGCCCCAATCTTATTTTTTCTACTTTCCAAATATGAATTCTTTCCTACCTGTCATTTTATTTACAATGGTATGTTAAAAAAAAAAAAGAGGGTGCAGGATTGGAGAAAGCTCAAATGGCTTCAGTTATAGCATGAGAACAAAAGTAAAATAAAGCTATTATTGAAAAACATCTATGGAAAACAAGCCTTCTCTTGAACTGAGTCTAAAAAAAGCCATGAAGAGAAAATTGTCTATTGCATTCCCATGGTAATAATAAGTAATTTACTAAATATAGAATGTCCCTTCACAGATACTTTTAAGGGTTCTAAGGAACTCAAAAAGAAAATTGTTACTCTAATTAATTTGTTTAGGACACATTCCTTCTTAATATAACTTGGCTATTTCTTTTTTTTTGTTTTGGTGGTACGCGGGCCTCTCACTGCTGTGGCCTCTCCCGTTGCGGACCACAGGCTCCGGACGCGACGGCCCAGCGGCCACGGCTCACGGGCCCAGCCGCTCCACGGCATGTGAGATCCTCCCGGACCGGGGCACGAACCCGTGTCCCCTGCATCGGCAGGCGGACTCCCAACCACTGCGCCACCAGGGAAGCCCAACTTGGCTATTTCTGCCTTACCATGTTTGTGACAAATGGCATCACAGAAAGCAAAGCACAGAGTAAATTCAGGGTCACTGCATAACTAACCACATTGCTGGATGCCCTTTCAATGAAATGGGTTAAAGGAGAAAATGGCCATGTTTTTAAATGGTACACTTCACTTCAAGATGACAACTCAAATTTCAACAAATGAAATATTTATGTGAGCTCAGATCTTAAATTTCAAATGAAGAAAGATGAATTCACCCTAAAAACATGCCATGCCAGGGAAAAAATTTTTTTTCATTATGCTTCCAAATAAGCCACATCAAGAATCATAGCAAAGCTTACAAACCTAAAAAAAGAAAAAGAAAAAAAAAAGCCTGACAGAGCCAAGTCAAGAGTCACTGATCTACAGGGATTTTCTCCTGAGATTTCTTTTCAGGATAATAAATTCATGAGAACTTGTTTTCTTCTATTAAGACAGTGTCACGTCTTTGGAAAGCTTTCACATCTCCCTCAATAGTTAGTGATTCTAAGAAAATTTATTGAATAGAATTCTTTTTTATTCCATAATGCCACCACATCTATTTTCATTTCTAAGATGGTGGTGGATGCCAATGGTTTTACATTCAACTCTCATACAGGAGGGTAAACTTCTACAGATGGTAAATTTATCACAAGAGAGTACCTCTAATGGTAGCTATCTCAGGCCAGGCTGCTTATCCATGGAGAAGACAGTTTTAAGCGAAGAAGCTTCTCAGCACCTTTCAATTTGTACATTTTAGATGGTGTCTGCACGATCAGGCAGTTCTTTGCAGAAGTACCTCAAAAACACATGTACACACAATCTTGCTTTGCATTTGTATGACCTGGACTATACACATAAGGCCTATGTAAACTGGAGTATGATGGCAGGGAAAGAAAATGGCCCAAACTGCTTTTCTTTACTTTCTAATTGTGCTCAATATCAAAGTCTGTAATAGAAGAGAGATCTTCTGCATTTTTTTCTGCATGAGGTTTTTATTCTTGAATGTAAAAGCTATCAGTGGAACACAGAAAGTTCAAAAATAACTGAAGTACATGTGAGAATTTAGTATATGACTACGGTCTCCAAACAGAGAGAAAAAGATTGATTATTTAACAAAGGATGTTAGCATAAATGGCTATCCAATTAAAAGAAAACAAAGGCAGACCCCTACTTCATATCACTGACAAAAATAAATCTCATATACTGGGCTTCCCTGGTGGCGCAGTGGTTGGGAGTCTGCCTGCCGATGCAGGGGACATGGGTTCGTGCCCCGGTCCGGGAGGATCCCACGTGCCGTGGAGCGGCTGGGCCCGTGAGCCATGGCTGCTGAGCCTGTGTGTCCGGAGCCCGTGCTCCGCAACACGAGAGGCCAGAACGGTGAATGGCCCGCGTACCGCAAAAATAAATAAATAAATAAATAAATCTCATATAAATTGAAGTTTTTAAAGGAAAATTAAAATAAGTAATAGAAGAAAAATTAGGGCAGTCATTCTAACCTTGGGATAGGGGAGACCTTTCTAAACAACATAAGAAATCAGTATCATATGAAGAAGAAGAATTTACTTAAAGATTAAAAATATTGAGGCATAACAAAGACGTGACTAACACAGGGCTTTCTGTGGTACCATGATATCTTAGTGGTAGGAGGGAAGAAGACACAAAATGCATTGTCTTCTACCCTCATCTGCTGAGAAGCAGATCATCATACCTCACTATAGCCCCATGCTCTGTGGGGTTGCACTGCTACTCACAGAGGACAGCAAGGTCATGTCAGGTCTGACTGACTCAGTTTCAAGTACTTCCATAAAATCTAAATGTGATAGGCAGAATAATGGCCCCCACAAACAAAATTAGGATGTCTATATCCTAATCCCTGGAACCTGTGAATATGTTATCTTACATAGCAAAAAGAACTTTGCAAATATGATTATGTCCTGAATTTTAAAAACTGAGATATAATTTACAATCCATCAAAATTTACCACTTTAAAGTATACAATTCAGTGTTTTTACTATATTCACAGACTTGTGCATCCATCACCACAATCAATTTTGGAACATTTTCATTATCCTCCCCCCAAATTTCATATCCAACAGCAGTCACTATCCATTTCCCTCCAACTCTCTGAGTCCTTGGAAACCATTAATCTACTTTCTGTATCTATGGATTTACCTATACTAGACTTACATATAAGTGGAATAATACATTATGTAGTCTTTTTTGACTGACATTTTCATGTAGCATAAAGTTTTCAGTGTTCATCCATATTGTAGCATGTATCACTCCATTCCTTTTTATTGCCAAATAATATTCCATTGTTTGGTTATGCTATACTTTATTTAACCATTTATCAGTTGATGGACATTTGGGCTGTCTCCAGTTTATGGCTATAATGACTAATGCTGTTATGAACATTCATGAACAAATTTTTTGTGTGTTTTGTGTTTTTTATGTTTTTTTTTTTGCGGTATGCGGGCCTCTCACTGTTGTGGCCTCTCCCATTGTGGAGCACAGGCTCCGGACGCGCAGGCCCAGTGGCCACGGCTCACGGGCCCAGCCGCTCCACGGCATGTGGGATCTTCCCAGACCGGGGCACGAACCCGCGTCCCCCGCATTGGCAGGCCGACTCCCAACCACTGTGCCACCAGGGAAGCCTCATGAACAAATTTTTGTATGGCATGTTCTCATTTCTCTGAGGTCTGGCCTAGGTGTAGATTTTCTGGGTCAGATGGTAACTCTATGTTTATGCCAAACTGTTTTCCAAAGAGGCTACACCATTTTATATTACCACCAGCGATGCATGAGGATTCCAAATTCTCCACATCCTCACTAATACTTGCTATTGCCTGTCTTCTAGGTTATAGCCAACCTACTGGGTGTGAAATGGTATCTCATTGTGATTTTGATATGCGATCTCCAAATGGTTAATGATGTTGAGCATCTTTCCATGTGCTTATTGGCCATTTATATATTTTCTCTAGAGTAATATCTATTCAGATCCTGTGCCCATTTTTAAGTGGTCGTTTGTCATTTTATTGTTGAGTGGCAAGCATTTTTTATATATTCTGGATGTAAGTCCCTTGTCAGGTATATGATATGCAAATATTTTCTCCCATTCTGGGTTGTCTTTTCACATTACTGATGGGTCCTTTGAGGCACAAAAGTCTTATATTTTGGTGAAGTGCATTTTACCTGTTTTTCTTTTGTCACTTGTGATTCTGATTGTATCTAAGAAGGCTTTAACTAACCCCATGTCATGAAGATTTACTCCCATGTTTTCTTCAAATAGCTATATAATTTTAGCTCTTACACTTAGGTCCATGATCCACTAGGAATAATTTTTTTTGTATAAGAAAGACGTTCAAATTCATTCTTTTGCATATATATATATATATATATATATATATATATCCAGTTGTCCATTTGTTGAAAAGACTACTCTTTCCCTATTGAATTGTCTTGGCACCCTTGTTGAAAGTCCAATGAGATACATCTATATATTAAGAAAGTGCTTTCAGTGATACATTGCTAAATGAGGAAAACAAGTTACAGAGTAATGTGCATAGTGTGGTCTTATTTTAACAAAAATCAAACAGAACTTTATATGTGTGGTATATATTTATACTTGTATTTATATGTATGCCTGGGTATGCCTTATTTGTAGTTTCCTGGAAATGCATTTTGCAGTCCTGCTTACTAGCTGTTGTTTCATTCTCTTCAAAGGTCCTAAAGTCCCATGATGCACTGATCATAGTCAATGCAGCTCCTGTTTGCACAATTGATAGTTACTTCTTCCCAGCTGTAGCAATGTTTATATTGCCCTTTGCAATGTCAAAGGGCTTCCACCCATGTCTAAAATCCTGCTGAATTTACAATCTGGCCTCTCATACATTTCCTTTTGTGTACT
This sequence comes from Phocoena sinus, assembly GCF_008692025.1. NCBI lineage: Eukaryota > Metazoa > Chordata > Mammalia > Artiodactyla > Phocoenidae > Phocoena > Phocoena sinus. Next base: position 146,429,615 of record NC_045765.1, on the reverse strand, counting down.
CTCTTGCCTCCAGCCAATGAAAATCTTCATTTTCACAAATTATAAGATATTCTTCTTTAGTACTCTTGCTGTACTTCTGGCCAAATCACTTGCATGCTTTTTATCAGGCACTGTGGGTCTAAACTTTTCACCTTGACATAAATTAACAGCAGAAAGAAAGATCATGTTGGGATAAATAAACAGGTTAAAAAACTTAAAAAGGAAAAGAATTGGCTCAGTGGCCATGATACAAGCCAGAAAAAGCATGGGATGGAACACTGATATTTACAGGCCTAAAGCTACAGAGCAATATGGAACAGTTACTCTGATGGCTATAATCCTTTGATCATGCTCTCTGGATTTCGCTGGATGATGAACCGTAAGAAAAATATATTTATTGTGCTTTTTTTGGTACTGCAATGGATCTATTTATCTGGGTGCTAAACTATTTTGGGAAACGACCAACTTAATAAACCATTCAAAGGGGAACATATTAGTCTGGAAATTGCAAACTTCTTAACGATTAGCTAACTCATATTAGCCCTTCAGTAAGCCATTTAACTCTTTGTAAATGGCCTTTATAATACCCACATAGCTCAGTAATCGGTAATCATCTTTTGGTAAGTCACACACATAATACCCAACCCATGTGTGCATAAACTAAGATTATATATATTGATTAGCTCTCCCTTACACCAAAACGTACTCTTTCCACATTAAGTATTTCCTATTAGAAATAAACCAACTTATAACCTATTGATGATTTTGTAATACCTATCCTCCATCGCTGAGTATTTCACAGGAATTTAGTTATATTTACAAACTAATATTCTGCTACTGTTCAGTCATGTTTCCTCAAAATAACATTGTGAGGTGGTTGTCTAAAAGAAAAAAAAATTTTTCAAGTAAATTTCCCATTGTCTCTCTCTCTCTCTCTCTCACACACATGCATGCTCACACACACACACACACACACACACACACACACACACAATTCTGCATTAGAACTTAGTATCTAGGGTACAAATTATTCATTATAAAAATCACCAGGTGTCAGACTTCCCTGGTGGCGCAGTGGTTAAGAATCCACCTGCCAATGCAGGGGACATGGGTTCGAGTCCTGGTCCGGGAAGATCCCACATGCCGTGGAGCAGCTAAGCCCGTGTGCCACAACTTCTGAGCCTGCGCTCTGGAGCCCGCGTGCCACAACTACTGAAGCTCGCGTGCCTAGAGCCCATGCTCTGTAACAAGAGAAGCCACCGCAGTGAGAAGCCTGCGTGCTGCAGGAAAGAGTAGCCCCGCTCGCCACAACTAGAGAAAGCCCACAAGCAGCAACGAAGAAACAACGCAGCCATAAATTAATTAATTTAAAAAAAATTTTTTAAAAACTCACCAAGTGTCCCAATTTATAACATATCAAATTAAAAGAACAAAAGCCAGATCTATAAAGAAGATAGTTTCACCTGCTTAACATTCACTAAATATTGTTTGCTTGTCATCAACAAGTCTCCTAAGCGGATTTCAACAAAACTGCTTGGTCTGATTCAACCCCCAAATTTACTTAACATGTATTAGGTGACAGGAAACACAAAAGCAAAGATATGATCTCTACTGTCAAGTTTATTTGGGAGACAGACATGCACACACTGAGAACTGGGTCAGAGGGGTGATCAGGGTGATATGGAACCAAAAGGTAGGAGGTGATTTATTCAATCTAGGTAAGGACAAGGTACAGGGGGGAGGGGAGAGAGTCATGAAAGACTACTAGAATAGACAGCAGTTAAGCTAGATCTTACCTCTCCAGATGAGTATGATTTCACCAGGAAGAAAATAAAGGAAAGGACATTTCAAGCAAAGAGGACTATAAGGGAAAAAAATAAAAATTAATATAGGTATTTATAATAAATATAAAATTAGATAGCATATTCATAGAATCCTAAGTAGAGAGCCAGTATGTATTTATAAAAAAGTTATGCTGAAAAAGATGGTAAAGCTCTTCTGGGAAGCGTTCAATTCATCGTTAGAAAAAAAATCAGTGTGTTCCTGTGTGATGTATTTCTGACCTGTCCTTATGTACCAATGGAATTGGCAAAGGGCAGAAATGAGGCAGGGAGCAAAACTAAAGCAGGAGGCAACCTCTGGATACACTGAGTGCACTGAGTGATGGGATCAAGACAACCCAGTGAGTGACCCTGGTAGGAGGCCTGCAGAAGAAATGGCGGGCAGGGTGGGGGTAACATAAATTAGAGAAAGCAAAATAGAACTTAGAGGTTCATGGCTCATAACATAAGCAGTCCTTTGGCCACTTGCTCTCCTAAAAATAGAAGCATCACCAGAGACATCTGGCAAGATGCCAACGACCCTGGAGCTCAGAACTCAGGGAAGAATTCTTCAGTTAGAAATGCTTGAAGTCAAAGGTGAATGATTCTGTTTTAATGAGAGGCAACATGATTTAGTGTTCAAGAGTTTAGGCTCAGGCCACCGCTTTCTGTTGGACTTTCAACAAGCCATTTAATCTCTATTTACCTTGGTTTATTCATTTCTAAAATTGGGAAATAATAGTGCCTACCTCATAGAACTGTTTTATAGATTAGAAAGGTAATATATGTAAAGTACCCAGAACAACCAGGATCCAGGCAGAGAAGCCAAACCCTGGGAATCTGTTTTCAAGTATGTTGGATGTGCTGAAAGATTAAACAGGGGAACATGAAGCAATCCAGAAATTAACAAGTACAGGAAGTCTCTCTACCCCACAGGACTGGAAAGCAAAGGGAGGAGGTAGTTTTAACAGTGCCTAAGAGCTGGAAGAAGCCGGAACCATGAGAAAGACATAGCCATTTCCGGAGATCCTACTGGAAACATAAAGATGAGGATATACCCTGTCTCCAGTCCTCCAACCTTCCGCCAGTGCTTATTTTCTGAAATGTGCTAGAAGCCAGTTGGTAAGGGAGTCCAGAAAATATAGTTATCTGGGAAAGAGGAAGGGCTGGAAATAGGTCTGATGCCAAGTAGGCAAATGATTGGAAGGCCTCTCAATAAATGTTAGCAGCTATTACTATATTTTATGTTTGATCTGGGATACAGTAATCACTTTGCTTCCCTCTACCCAGGAAATGGTGATTCTGGGCTGATTCTAAATTCTTCTGTGAGAAGATTGCAGTTATAGCTATAAATAAAATCTGAAATTCAGAATAAAAGTCAACTCCAGAGGAATCAGACAGTAGCTGACATCATGAGATCAGCCATAAAGTACATAGAGAGGGTAAAGAAGATCTGAAGATGGAGTATTAGGAAACACTGACATTTAAAAGGGTACAAATCAGTAATGGAGTATAGTCTGTAAAAATACTGAATCACTATGCTATACATCTGAAACTAATATAATATTATAAATCAACTGTACTTCAATTTTTTTAAAAGCATCCAAATTGAAAAAGAAGTAAAATTGTATCCATTTGCAGATGACATGGTATTATATATGTAGAAAACCCTAAAGACTCCACACACAAAAAAAAAAACCTGCTAGAACTAATAAACAAATACAGTAAATTTGCAGGACTCAAAAGCAGTATACAAAAAAGCAGTTGTGTTTCTATGAACTATCAGAAAAAGAAATTAAGAAAACAATCCCATTTACAAATACCATGAAAAAGAATAAATACTCAAGAATAAAGTTCAACAAGGAGGTGAAAAATCTGTGCACTGAAGATTATAAGACATTGCTGAAAGAAACTGAAGAAGGCACAAATAAATGGAAAGATATTCCATATTCATGGACTGGAAGAATAAGTTCTGGAGATCTAATGTACAACATGGTGATTATAGTTAGTAATACTGTATTATATACTTGAAGTTGCTAACAGGGTAGATTTTAAATTGTTCTCACCACAAAAAAGAAGTGGTAATTATGTGATGTGATGCAGGTGTTAGCTAATGGTATGGTGGTAATCATTCTGCAATATATGGGTGTATCAAATCAAAACACTGTATACCTTAAACATACAGAATGTTATATGTCAATTATATCTCAATAAAGCTGGAAAAAAATAAATAAAAGGAGGATCTTTTTCTGTCATCCCTTCCTGAACTCCTATTACACTTATAGTTGAACCTGAACAGTTTTACTGTCTCTAATATTTTCAGATATACTAATTTTTGTGTTCCCAGATTTCAGCCTTGATTACTGGGATTGGCTCTTATATTTATTTTACAGTCGTCACCTCTCCAATGTGCCCAACACACATTTAGCAGTCAGTGAATAATTTAGGAGTGATTTTAGGAACCTCTAAAGAAGGAAATAACAGTTTCTCTTGGCAACTCAACAACAGACCTAGAAATCCCTGAGTTATCCAACTAGTCTCCCCTTTCCCTCCAACTCTGAAGTTAAAACAATCTCTGCTTTCTTCTTCCTAACCCATTGGACTGACTTAGCTCTCGTTATTCCCCTGTGCAGGTAGTCAGACTGAGGATTAGGGCTAGGTGCGATGAAGCAGAACTAGGCAAGACTGAACAACTATACACCTTAACTTCATCCTTACTTGCTCAGATTTAGCCAGCCCCACTTCCAACCTGACTGTATCTACTCCTGTGATTACCAGTCACTGCCTATATACTTCAACTGTCAGGAAAGCCGTATTTACAGAAATTCAGCCTAACATTCCAATGTCTCCATCTAGAAATGGCCATGGGATATGGATTATAGACTAGGTTTCAAATTCTATTTCTGTCACTTACCAGCTGAGTGACTGTATATTAATTCCTAGGGAGGCTATAATAAAATACCATAAACTTGGAGGTTTAAAACAACAGAAATTCATTATCTCACAGTTCTGGAGGCTAGAAGTCTAAAGTCAGAGTGTCAGCAGGCCCATGCTCCCTTTGAAGTCTGTAGAGGAATCATTCCTTGCCTCTGCCTAGCTTCTGGTGCTCTAACTGGTCTACCTGCTAAACTGTCTTCTGTACATGTGGATATGCCTGCCTCCACCACACACACACACATCCCGTGCTATCCTGCTCCCTCCTCTACCACTGTCAGGACTAACATGCTGCTCCAGTCTCTTTTCTCTCAGCAGATGTTCAGATAAACACAGGACAGAATGCATCAGATCATCCCAATGCACTGAGCCTTGCCCAAGCCCTCAGTGCTGTGACTCAAGTCCATTTCCTTAGTATTAAATATATTACAAGGTAATATTTAAATTTGACTGAGCTCACTACCATTTTTTTTTTTTTCCTTTGAAGAATATACTGAAAGCAACGGCCTTCCCTCCAGATGGAAAATAATTCAGTGGGCAGCACCACTGTGTCCAGCCTCTTTTTCACACCCTCATTTCTCACTCATTCCTCTAATTCACTGAAGCTCGAGGCTAAGGAGAGGAAGCATTCTTTCCTCTAGACAGGCAAGTGTATAGTTCAGCTCACTTTCTGTTTCTATGTTAAAACAAGATCAAGGGTTACTGGAGGCGAGGATTTTCTGTTCATGTGCAGCAATAGCACCTTCCAGTTTTTAATAAATCTAAAACAATCTTGTTTTCTTTCTATAATTAGGATGTAAGCCAGTCCCTGTCAGGCTGACTCACTCAGCTCCCCATGCACTGTGACTAGAGTGTCACTGTTCCAGAATTGCGGTACGGAGTGCTTTTGTCTGGGTCTGTGGCATAAATAGAACAAAGGAAAAGATTTTCCTGAGAGAAAACCTTGAAAGCCAAGAAATGATAACCTTTTCTCACACTGAGGGCTGGGGGTAGGGGTGAGGGAATAGTAAAACAAACCCATGTCCTTCCTCTGGCTTTCCTGTCTTCAAAGGGAGTCAGGGCCCACATGACTTCCTTCCCAGGCACTGGCTGACAATGTTAAAATTGCCCAGCAAGTTCCCCATACCATAAGACAGTTAGCCAGGTTGTTAGTTTACTTCTCTAGAAGACAAATATCCTAACCTAGTACCTCTTTCCTCCAGTATTCATGTACAAGGAAACTTGTAAAGAGTTTAGAGAACTTAGAGAGCCATTTGCGTATCCTCTAGGGTTACTCCTAGAGGATACAAGAGGCAGCCTTGGAAAGAGAAGCATATTTCTGTCAGGAAGTAGGGCACACAGGAAGTAGTCACTCTCCCCTATGTATGAAGTGGGCGCCGGACTTTCCTCCTTTCTCCTCTGAAGCCTTCCCTAATGAACCTTAAACGCTCTTGTCACTTAACTATTGGCATCCCTTAGCTAATAAGTGACATAGTCATATAGTCACCTCTGTTAGTTTGTACTTAAGTCTCTATTCTGCTTCCTCTGTGAGCACTTTGCTTTCCTGTTGCAGGTCTTAGTTAGTACCCTCAGTCTTGTAGCATAGCTCAGGGTATATAAGCCTGTGTCTCTCACTATACTGTAAATCCTTTAACATAAGGGATTCTGTGCACCACTCACCCCCCTGCTAAGGCCTTGCATTCTTGCTCAAAAATGATTGTTGAATGAAAAATTAACAGGTGCTTTTATAGGCCTTTTTCATTTATATGTCCATAAATTCTTGATCAACACTGCAATTTCTTTAGAAACACCTATTCCCAGTATGCCGCTCTCTTCTTCCCATCTACCAACACACCCACAAACACACACACACACATTCACACTTTGTAGTTTAAGCAAAACTAGCAACCGGTTAATAAATATTTCAGTTAATAAATATTTCGATGTGTATTGGGTTGGCCAGAAAGTTCATTCGGTTTTAAGTAAAAATAAAAGACACGTGTTTCATTTTCACCAAGAACTTTGGGTATTCATTAACCAAAGGAACTTTTTGGCCAACCCAATATTATCTTTCTGATCTATGTGCATATATGCATTTAAAGAATGAAGAAAGCAAGAACAACAACGACAAAAAAAATCAAGCAGCCAAGAAGACAAAACCTACTATCTCATTCCTGGGATTCCAGGAAGCGATCTTAATATTACCATCATATAAAAATAAATGAGTACAAATAAATACTCTAATCAGGTCCTTAATTAAATCCAGCCTGCATAGATATTCTTTAAAAAATATTTATTGAATGCCTACTATGAACCACACAGTACTCTAGGAGCTGGGGATAAAGACCTTGTTCCGAGTCCTTTCCCTGGGATCTGACCTCTGAAGCCCGAGCCTCAGCTCCCAGCCCCCACCCTCCCCGGGGGGTGAGCAGACAAGCCTCTCAGGTTATCCTGTCATACCAAAGTACTACTTTGTGCCAGCTGATCTTGTAGAATATGAAAAAAGAAACCCTGGTAGTCAGAAGCGATTTCCTAGCAACTGTGGCCGCGATGGAAAACTGTTTCTCTGGGGACAAGCCCTTTATGTCATCGCAAAACTCCTGGCTGATGAATTAATTAGTCCTGAAGACGTTGATCCTGTTCAGCGTTATGTCCCACTACACAATCAACGTAATGTGAGCATGAGGTTTTCCAATCAGGGCCCACTGGAAAATGATTTGGTTGTTTATGTAGCGCTCATAGCAGAAAGCCAACGCCTTCAAGTTTTCCTCAACACATATGGTATTCAGGCTCAAACTCCTCAACAGGTAGAACCCATTCAGATCTGGGCCCAGCAGGAGCTTGTGAAAGCTTATTTCCATCTGGGGATCAATGAAAAATCAGGACTCTGCGGAAGGCCAGATAGGCCCATTGGCTGCCTTGGTACATCAAAGATTCATCGCATTCTAGGAAAGACTGTGGTTTGTTACCCTATCATCTTTGACCTAAGTGATTTCTACATGTCTCAAGATGTTTTACTTCTGATAGATGACATAAAGAATGCACTACAGTTTATTAAGCAATACTGGAAAATGCATGGACATCCACTTTTACTTGTTCTCATCCGGGAAGACAATATAAGAGGTAGCCGATTCAATCCCTTATTAGATATGCTGGCAGCTTTTAAGAAAGGAGTGGTTGGAGGAGTCAAAGTTCACGTTGATCGTCTACAGACACTAATATCTGGAGCTGTGGTAGAACAACTTGACTTCTTACGAATCAGTGACACAGAAGAGCTTCCAGAATTTAAGAGTTCTGAGGAACTAGAAGTTCCCGAACATTCAAAAGTCAAACGACAAAGCAGCACCTCCAATGCTCCTGAACAAGAACAGCAGCCAGATGTCACCATTACTGAATGGAAAAACAAACCCACCCGTGAAATTCTTCAAAAACTGAATGACTGTAGTTGTCTGGCTAGCCAAGCCATCCTGCTGGGTATACTGCTCAAAAGAGAAGGGCCCAACTTCATCACAAAGGAAGGTACCGTCTCTGATCACAATGAGAGAGTCTATAGAAGAGCTGGCAGCAAAAAACGTTGGTTGGTGGTGCGCCATACAACAAGTCTTTTAAGTAAACTAGTGGACAGCCTGGCCCCATCCATTACTAATGTTTTAGTGCAGGGCAAACAGGTAACTCTGGGTGCCTTTGGACATGAAGAAGAGGTTATCTCAATCCTCTGTCTCCAAGAGTGATTAAGAACATCATCTATTACAAGTGTAATACCCATGATGAGAGGGAGTCGGTCATTCAGCAAGAACTGGTCATTCACATTGGCTGGATCATCTCCAATAACCCGGAGTTATCCCGTGGCATGCTGAAAATACGAATTGGGTGGATAATCCATGCTATGGGGTATGAACTACAGATCCGTGGCGGAAACAAGCCAGCCAGAGACTTATATCAGATGTCACCTAGTGAAGTGAAACAGCTTCTCTTGGGTATTCTGCAGCCTCAACGGAATGGAAAATGTTGGCTGAACAGGTGTCAGATCGATGGGTCTTTGAATAGAACTCCCCCTGAGTTCTATGACTGAGTGTGGCAGATCCTGGAGCGCACACCCAATGGAATCATTGTAGCCGGAAGGCATTTCCCCAGCAACCAACCCTGTCAGATATGACCATGTATGAGATGAATTTCTTTCCTTGTTGAAGACATGTTGGGAAATATTGACCAGCCAAAATACAGACAGATAGTTGTGGAGTTACTAATGGTTGTATCCATTGTACTGGAAAGAAACCCTGAGCTAGAATTTCAAGACAAAGTAGATCTAGACAAACCGGCGAAAGAAGCATTTCATGAATTTCAAAAAGATGAGAGTCTACTAAAAGAAGCTGAAAAACAAGATGACATGACTTCCTTTTACAGTACTCGCCCCCTGGGAAAAAGAGGAACATGCAGCTATTTGACAAATGTCGTGATGAATTTGCTGCTGGCAGGAGAAGTCAAGCCAAGCAATGATGACCCATGTCTGGTTAGCTAGTGAGGAAGGTGTTAGAGACTCTGTTGAGGCAGGTTTTCCAGAAGTGTGTTAAGTTTGTGTTGAAGCTTAATCAAGGCAGCCATTAATATGTGGGCTGATCATACTGGTGAGTAGTTGCCACACCCTTGGCAGAGTTATTGGACCTCTTGCATGCCATAAGCAATCTGATGGTGAGAACTGCTTATAATCAAGTGAAAGTAAGTTCTCATGATTATGCCCACTACAATAATAATCTTTACTGAACAATAGTAATTGTTTATGAATTGAAAGTTCACCACTGCATGTTTTATGATTACACAGCTCATCAAAATGGGTCTTTGCACTTAGGACTAAATTCCCACCTTACTGCCAATTAAATGAATTTTCCAACTAATTATGCGTACTAGGAATGAAAATCTATTGAAAGAATGGTAAATTTTTTTAAGTGGCATTATAATGCTAGAAAAAGATACCAGTATGCATCATAAAAGCAAAATCAGCCAGTTGATATTTTGATTCTCAAACTGCATTATTGATAATATTTTAGTATACAGAGCTATTGTACAATTTTTGCCTTGTAAACATGATTGTGGTTTTGTATTGGTGCTGACTGTACTGGTTGAACTAAAGTAATAAATCTATGCCTGATCAAAAAAAAAAGACCTTGTATCTTGGAAGCTCATATTCTATAATGGGTGGGAACAGACAACAAACAATATATACATACAAGAGGTCAGGTAGAGTCAGTGTATAAAGGGAAACACAACAGTTCAGGGGACAGAAGGAGGAGCATAGAGGGAAAGCTTTGATTTTTCATAGAAACTTGTTATTAAATTTAATTTTCGATAAATACACACCTTTCTCTCACCCTTATCCACTCTGGAGAGGAACAGAAATCCTCCCATCCCCTACATGTGGGGACTTCCATGTATAATGCCTGAGATGTGAGGATGGCATACAAAAATACTGTTTACAAAGGGGAAGAAGAAGCTATCTATTGCTACCTTCACCTTCAGACACCCTCCCCAGGCCCCTTTTGCTCCTTTAGAAAAAGCCCCTGGGAATCCATTTGAGTGTAGAAAAGCCTTTCCTCTAGAGAGGCATTCAAACCCCAACGTAGAATAAAAGGCTCTGAGATTAATTGAGGAAGAGCGAGAATGGCTAGCCAGTCAGATCCTAGCGGGGGAGGGGATTTATACCTCCATCACCCTGAGGTCAGCTTGAATAAAGTGAAAGCTGAGCCATGTAGATACATGGCAGAAGGGCATTTTAGGAAGAAGAAAGAACAAATGTAGAGTCCCTTAGAGGGGGAGTGTTTAGCACATTTGAGCAGGAGCAATGGAGCCAGCATGGTTGAAGAGGAGTGAGGAATGGAAAGAGATAAAGGGGAACCAGATGGCACAGGGCCTTGCGAAGTGAATGACGCTTTAGAAACTGGCATTAATTTTCTCTCTCTGAAAAAGGGAAAGGCTTGAAATAAAGTAAAACCAAAGGAGGATGGGAGGTGAGAAGAAAGAGAAAGGAAAAAATCCTAAGACTACATGCAAGTAGCTTTGCTTCTTGGTTGTTAATGGATGCGCTAAATTAATTTCAGGAAGGAACTTGTTGAAGTCTCTCTGCTCATCTCTCTCACAGCTGCCTTCCTCTCTAACCCTGATGTCAATGTCTAACTTCTGACGTCTTCATCTACAGCCATAACTATTTACAAGCCCCAGTGACTGGTTCCCCTCTCCATTCTATCCCATTTCAACACAACCACATTGCTGTCACAGCAATCTTCCTCAAATCGGTAACTTATCATGTTTTTCTCATCTGAGTCTTCCTTTTAAGTTTCCTTCTCTAACCCAAGTACCCCACACTCTATACCAAACTGCAGTCCCCACTCTAGATTTAGTAGTTATTCCCAGAACACACCAGGCACTTTCACACTTTTATCCATACTTCACCTGGAGTACTCTTCCCAATACCTCTCATTCTATACATCCACTCCAATCATCCTACCTCTGTAAACCTTTGACAACATCCCCATGTGTATTCCATCGCCATGGAAGAATTCATCATTTCCTCCCATATGCTTGCATGATACTTTACATATGTCACCACTGTAGCTCTTATCACATTTTATCAGAATGTGGTTATTAGACGGCTCTCTTCCTTGCAGAATTTGAGTTCTTTTAAGGTCAGGAACACCATGCTCTTCATTTTTATATCCCAGATACTTAGCAGAGTAACATATTTTAATACTTTTTTTTTTTTTTTTTGCAGTACGCGGGCCTCTCACTGCTGTGGCCTCTCCCGTTGCGGAGCACAGCCTCCGGACGCGCAGGCTCAGTGGCCATGGCTCATGGGCCCAGCCGCTCCACGGCATGTGGGATCTTCCCGGACCGGGGCACGAACCTACGTCCCCTGCATCGGCAGGCGGACTCTCAACCACTGCACCACCAGGGAAGCCCATATTTTAAAAGATGTTTAATAACTATTTCTTGGATTAAAAACTAGAAATAATAGGAAATGACATGAAAATGGGGAAAGTCTCAAAGCAGAATTAGAAAACATGAGAAATCAAGATGGTAAAGAGATTTGCAAAGTCAGCAGAAAGAAAAAAACATCACAAAAGATTAAAGCCAGAACAAAACTTTTATCTTCTTTAATCACTTCATTTGATAAGGGGTAGAATTGGGATTCAGAGTGCTCAAGCAGCAAATACGCAGAAGACCTTGAACTCAAGTCTCATTGTTTGGTCCACAGTTCCTAGAGAACAACACAAACCACAGACACAAAGCACCTGTAGACTGTCCTGCTCACCTGCAGACTCTGCCTCTCTAACTGAGATGGAAAAAGTTTGAAGCACTTTTAGTGCACCATCAAGTTCTTTTAGAGCATTTTAATTTTACTTTTATTTACTTAAAAACTTTTTTCATATGACAGTTTTACTCCCCTGCATCTACTCTGTATATGTATATTGGTATACCACTTCATGGTTTATGAAGCAGTAACCTATCATTTCACCATCTCACCACAGTCCTTTGCGTTTTTGGTTTCAATTAGTTATTTTTCCCTTCACTATTCCACTGCTTCCTATAACTATAAAAGGTCACTTAAGATATCAAATAGGCAGCTGAAAATACCGTCTGCACTTCTATAGTTTAATATAGATGCACTGAAGACGGGACATCAGGAGCACTGGGTTCTGATGCTGCTCTGCCAACCTTGAGCTGTCACTTAACCTTCTGTGCCTCAGTTTATGCATCCAGAATTCAGGGAGGCTTGACCAGATCACTGGTTTCCAAATCTGGCTAGGCATCAAAACTATCTGGAGGCCTTAATCTTCTAGATCCTCTTCCCAGAACATCTCAGGGGATGAGGACCAGAAATCTGTATTTTAAAAGTTCTCCAGGTGATTCTGATGAGAGGTCACGTCGGGGAATCTCCAAACCAGATGATGTCTCAAGTCCCTGATTGCTCTAAAACTATGAATAAACCATTTTTCTCTTTTGCATCCATTGCTTTTCGTGCAAATCAGTCTTTAGACCCAGACACTGGGTTCCTCTCTGTGGCCTGGAGAAAACAGACTTAAGATGCTAAGACTAGCAAGACCTCAGAATTAATGGCTTTGACTATATCCTGGCCAACAGGACCACATGAGAGCATAGTTTTCTTTATTTTCCAACAGTAGGCTTCTTAAGTGAAAGAACTCACATATTTTCCAGAAGGGTCTGACCTCAACAATGTAAGGGTTTATTATTATTATTTTCATCTGTTAACATTTCCCGTTGGACTCTAAAAGCCATCTAAAATACTGAAGAAACGCAATGTCTTGTGTCTTATTTAACAAAATACACTAAAATGATAAAATCAAGATGGAGTTTTCAACAAATTACTGATGCACAGAAGGTGTTAAGGAGAAAACAACAAAGACAAGGAAAGAGACACCTCACCGTTACAAATTTTAAAACTTTAGTTTTATTTTATTTTTTGTTTTTCTTTTTAGTTCAAATAAGAATTTTTCTGCGTCTGGAAAATCAACCTAATAACCCAACTGAAAAAAAGAGTAATACATAAACCACAAAACTAACTTATTGGTTGGTACAGCAAAGGGCAGAGCGTAAATTAGGAAGTCTAAAACTTGAAAGACTACCAGGAGTTGAATACATGTAATGAACTAATCTTAATCTTCTTTTGTTTCTCTCTTTAACTCACTGATTACACAGTATAAGATTAACTTTAAGACAAAGACTTAAAGTCTTTCACTGGAGACTCCCCTCCAAATTCATACTGCCCAATCACCTTCTGGGCTAATGAGTGATTTCACCAACCGTAAATCCACTGTTACTAGATCCAGACTGTAGTTCTTTATCTTATTCACAATTATGTCATGAAAACAGTCACATCTTTCTAAAATCATGATACTCAACATTCATTTATTTGTTTAAAAAGAATTTATGAATTAGGCACATAAAATGATTACTAAGTCTCTACCTGTTTTGAACATTCTGGAAGAGAAGGTACATAAGTAAATAACCTGACAGTGCAATTAGTGCAATAAAAAGTAAAATTTTGTAGGGTATCAAGGATAGTTTCATAGCAAAAGAGATATTTGAACTAGGTCTTGAGAAATAAGTAGAGTTTGCCCTGTAGTCAAGGAGGAAAGCACTTCCAAGCGGAGAAAGCATGGAGTAAAAAGCGCTTGAAGGAGTGGTGGGGGGCACACTTGGGGAGATAATATGAGCCAGGTGATGGCTAAGAATAGCTGGGCAGCATTTCCACTATAGCCTTTTCTGTGTTACACTTACGATATCTTCTTCTTATATCGGTCTTCCTTTCAAGAATTAGTTTAAAATCTCTAAAACATTAACAAATTCTTTGACAATGTTTTCTTCTTGGCTGTCCAGAAATACGTTACCATTTGCCATTCCATAGTATTCTGGTCAAACACCACAGTCCAGAAAATCAAATCTTTTTTATTAATCCCTCTACATAATCAGTGTCCACTTCCCATATCCTACTTTTTTCTGATTCTACCTACCTCCCCCACTTCTCTGCACAAGTTCTTTATTTTTCTACAAAGAATTTCAAAGTCAATTAAAATACATTTTAGGCTTCCTAATGACTACATTAATATTCTGAAGAATATCAAATAGGTAGTCCTTAATAGATTTCATAAAAGTCAAGTTTTAGACATATATCTAGTAATAGTTGTGCTTTAGTGTGTGACTAAAGTTCAGACTTTGATAGAAAAGAAATTGAGTAAAAAAAAAAAAATCCTTTAAATCAGTTGATTATTCCTCTTAGAAGCCTGGCTGTTCAAACCTCAAGCCCCTCATGTAAGTACTACCAGCCTTTTTTTTTTTTTTTTTTTTTTTAAATCTTTATTGGGGTATAATTGCTTTACAATGGTGTGTTAGTTTCTGCTTTATAACAAAGTGAATCAGCTATACATATACATATGTTCCCATATGTCTTCCCTCTTGCGTCTCCCTCCCTCCCACTCTCCCCATCCCACCCTTCCAGGCTGTCACAAAGCACCGAGCTAATATCCCTGTGCCTTGCGGCTGCTTCCCCCCAGCTATCTACCTTACTACGTTTGTTAGTGTGTATATGTCCATGACTCTCTCTCGCCCTGTCAAAACTCACCCTTCCCCCTCCCCATATCCTCAAGTCCGTTCTCCAGTAGGTCTGCGTCTTTATCCCTGTCTTACCTCTAGGTTCTTCATGACATTTTTTTCCCTTAAATTCCATATATATGTGTTAGCATACGGTATTTGTCTTTTTCTTTCTGACTTACTTCACTCTGTATGACAGACTCTAGGTCTATCCATCTCATTACAAATAGCTCAATTTCATTTCTTTTTAAGGCTGAGTAATATTCCATTGTGTATATGTGCCACATCTTCTTTATCCATTCATCCGATGATGGGCGCTTAGGTTGTTTCCATCTCCGGGCTATTGTAAATAGAGCTGCAATGAACATTTTGGTACATGACTCTTTTTGAATTTTGGTTTTCTCAGGGTATATGCCCAGTAGTGGGATTGCTGGGTCATATGGTAATTCTATTTGTAGTTTTTTAAGGAACCTCCATACTGTTCTCCATAGTGGCTGAACCATTTCACATTCCCACCAGCAGTGCAAGAGTGTCCCCTTTTCTCCACACCCTCTCCAGCATTTATTGTTTATAGATTTTTTGATGATGGCCATTCTGACTGGTATGAGATGATATCTCATTGTAGTTTTGATTTGCATTTCTCTAATGATTAATGATGTTGAGCATTCTTTCATGTGTTTGTTGGCATTCTGTATATCTTCTTTGGAGAAATGTCTATTTAGGTCTTCTGCCCATTTTTGGATGGGGTTGTTTGTTTTTTTGTTATTGAGCTGCATGAGCTGCTTGTAAATTTTGGAGATTAATCCTTTGTCAGTTGCTTCATTTGCAAATGTTTTCTCCCATTCTGAGGGTTGTCTTTTGGTCTTGGTTATGGTTTCCTTTGCTGTGCAAAAGCTTTGAAGTTTCATTAGGTCCCATTTGTTTATTTTTGTTTTTATTTCCATTACTCTAGGAGGTGGGTCAGAAAGGATCTTGCTGTGATTTATGTCATAGAGTGTTCTTCCTATGTTTTCTTCTAAGAGTTTGATAGTTTCTGGCCTTACATTTAGGTCTTTAATCCATTTTGAGCTTATTTTTGTGTATGGTGTTAGGGAGTGATCTAATCTCATACTTTTACATGTACCTGTCCAGTTTTCCCAGCACCATTTATTGAAGAGGCTGTCCTTTCTCCACTGTACATTCCTGCCTCCTTTATCAAAGATAAGGTGTCCATATGTGCGTGGGTTTATCTCTGGGCTTTCTATCCTGTTCCACTGATCTATCTTTCTGTTTTTGTGCCAGTACCATACTGTCTTGATTACTGTTGCTTTGTAATATAGTCTGAAGTCAGGGAGCCTGATTCCTCCAGCTCCTTTTTTCATTCTCAAGATTGCTTTGGCTATTCGGGGTCTTTTGTGTTTCCATACAAATTGCGAAATTTTTTGTTCTAGTTGTGTTAAAAATGCCAGTGGTAGTTTGATAGGGATTGCATTGAATCTGTAGATTGCTTTGGGTAGTAGAGTCATTTTCACAATGTTGATTCTTCCCATCCAAGAACATGGTATATCTCTTCATCTATTTGTATCATCTTTAATTTCTTTCATCAGTGTCTTATAATTTTCTGCATACAGGTCTTTCGTCTCCTTAGGTAGGTTTATTCCTAGATATTTTATTCTTTTTGTTGCAATGGTAAATGGGAGTGTTTTCTTGACTTCACTTTCAGATTTTTCATCATTAGTATATAGGAATGCCAGAGATTTCTGTGCATTAATTTTGTATCCTGCTACTTTACCAAATTCATTGATTAGCTCTAGTAGTTTTCTGGTAGCATCTTTAGGATTCTCTATGTATAGTATCATGTCATCTGCAAACAGTGACAGCTTTACTTCTTCTTTTCTGATTTGGAACTACCAGCCTTTGATTGTAGTTTATATAAATGATATCACTTTAGAAAGAAATAGATAGCATTGGAAATGCTAGAATTTTATAAAACCAAAAATTACACTGTTAACACTAATTTTCCACTCAAAATTTCAAAACACACACATGCACGCACATACACCACATACACACACCACACACACACACCCCACACCCCAGTTTGGTCCTGAACGAATTTGCCAGCTTTGTTGCCAGTGGCAGGACTCAAAAGCTGGCAGGCCCAAAGCATGAAAGCATGTTCACCTCCTCACCTATACATGCTCAACTAAAAATGACTAAGGCTCTTCTGTTCCAAATTTAAAACACGTAAAAGCATTGAGATGGAACACTTGCCTCACCTAGCATGGCCTTGATCAGTTTTCCTGATCTTTGTCATGAAAAGTTGCACGAGCAGACCTGGAGGGTTTTAGAAACTTAGGACTTGCTCAAGCCATGCTCGACCTTGGTTTTATCTGACCTGGTGCCTTCCTTGTGATCATCTATTTGTATGTTTTTCAATAATCCTCTTTTGACGTGGGCAGCTAGAAGATTCTAGTCCAGAACATCTCCAAAATTCAAACGTACCATTTTAATAATTTTTAATTTAAAAATAATCACTCTGGATACAGGAGTCCTGTAATTTTTTATTTGAAATATCTTGTTTGTTTCCTAGCACCCTTTGTCTCATAACAGCTCCTTACTGCCAACAGAAAATGACCACATCAGAACCAAATCCGTCTATCCTCAAGTAACAGACATTGGTAGAGACACTACATTCTGAGACTGTTCGTCAGCCTTTGGCTGGTAGGGTTTAAATTCTGATTTACATTGGTTGCTCCAGAGATTAGACTTACAACTTCACAATCACTGAGATGGGCTCTGATTCTTTTCATATAGACAGAGAAATGGGAGAGAATGGTAGGGCAAAGAGTGGGGAAAACAGTTCAAAATTCAGCGGTAAAAAGAAAGACACATACAGAGGGTATGTGTATATATGTCGTCTTCATTTACTCTATTTCCTTTAATTTACCTTAACTTACCCAGGTTTTACTTGCTCAGAATGAGGTCACAGTATAATGTAGATTCTATAGGCCCAGCAGCAGTATAAAGTTTTAATTTTTTTTTTTTTTTTTTTTTTTTTTTTTTTTTTTTTTGCGGTACGCGGGCCTCTCACTGCTGTGGCCTCTCCCGTTGTGAAGCACAGGCTCCGGATGCGCAGGCTCAGCGGCCATGGCTCACGGGCCCAGCCGCTCTGCGGCATGTGGGATCTTCCTGCACCGGGGCACGAACCCGTGTCCCCTGCATCGGCAGGCGGACTCTCAACCACTGCGCCACCAGGGAAGCCCTAATATTTTTTTATAAAGCCTTGAAAAACTATTTGTGGAATTTACCCCAATAAAATGACTTTTTTTTTTTTTTGGCCAGGCTGCACAGCTTGTGGGATCTTAGTTCCCAACCAGGGACTGAACCCGGGCCACAGCAGTGAAAGCCCTGAATCCTAACCACTAGGCCACCAAAATGACATATTTAGAGGCAGAAATAAAAATACAAATTTAGGGACTTCCCTGGTGGTCCAGTGGTTAAGAATCCACCTTCCAATGCAGGGGACACAGGCTTGATCCCTGGTCGGGGAACTAAGATCCCACATGCCGTGGGGCAACTAAGCCCGCACACCACTATTACTGAGTCCACGCGCCACAACTACGGAGCCCAAGCATTCTGGAGCCCATGTGCCACAACTAGAGAGAAGCCTGCACGCCACAACTAGAGAGAGGCCTGTGCGCCGCAACTAAGAGCCTATGCAGCCAAAAATAAATAAATAAATAAATATTTTAAAAAATTAATAGCTCACATTGCCTTAAATTTATATAGCTTCAAATGTTTTTGTTAGTGTGCCTTTCCAATTAGCTTTTTTTACCATGAATGTGACGGTATTAATATATAGCATATCATAATTTATCATGAATATAACACATTACTAATATTACGATAATGCACTTTTGAACATACGAAGAGTATGCATGCTAGATTACTCGCTGTGGAGAACACTGATTATACAGGAACTGGTTTAATGTTTGAGGTCCACTCTACTCTACTAAGCAACATCAGTCTACTTCATCCATCAAATTAATTGTTTCTTCTTCTTCGTGTTAGACCCCCAGTATTTCAGCTGCCCTTCTATACTGCCACTATCTTCCTTAGGAACTTGCTTAGAAAAGAAAGAAGATATATGTTCAGAAGTAATAGAGCTTCAAAGGTACGACATGAAAGGCTACTCCTGTCTGTAATGAGACAATGCTTAGAAGTGAGAGATCCTAGGATGACTGTGATCTCTTTACTGATGTCTCATCTTGGCCTATGTCCTAATGTGTTCCTAAGATGTCTCACCAGCCTTTTGGGCTTTGCTTATGCAAGACGCTTAGTCCACTCTATAAATATATCCTTGCCTTAACCCCATACCAAGAGTGCTAATCTTTCACTATTCCTTCCATTTCCACCAAAGACAATACAGTTAGCTTCCTTCAGTACACCAGGTCTCTGCTCCACAGCCCTGTCCTCTTTGAATTTAGATCATTCTGCACTCACTCCGCAGCGGTCTCTTTGCGTTCATTCCTGGCCCTATATGAGAAAGGGTATTTCCCACATAACCCCACAGTGTTCTTCTCTGGGAACCAAAACAACCTCTATAGACTTTATAATCTCCTTCCCTGAAATTAATTCTATCTGAATTCTAGGTGCAGAAATCAGACCCCACATTTGTCTTCTCCCTAGCCAATTACCTTTTTGCATATTTGGATTCTTTTCTCTGACTAGGCAGTCCTTAGTTAGTTAGTTCCTATGGCTGGTCAGTTATGCTCTGAGATAGGTCACAACTCCTCATCTATTTTTCTGGGCCCGGTTTCTTAAATTGCCATGTATTCAGGACTATGCTATTCCTCTTGTTCTGTATCTACTTTTTTCCTCCTCTAACATGACAGCTTCTCTTGATGCCCCCAAAAGAATAATGAATTCCCTTCCATGCACCTGACTTACTTCCTGTTACAGACTGAATGACAGTGTCCCCCTGATACGCATACAGTGAGCCCCAACTCCCAAAATGATGGTGTTTGGTGGTGGGGCCTTTGAGAGATAAGTAGGCTTAGATGAGGTCATGAGGATGGGGTCCCCATGATGGGATTAGTGTCCTAATAAGAAGGGGAAGAGAAATAAATTTCTGTTTAAGCTGCCCAGTCTATGGGATTGTCGTGGTACCCTGAGCAAAGCAAGGCACTCCCTGCATCCTCTCGACTAAGAATTCTGGAAATGACTGCTTCCTCAGCCTCATCACTACTGACCATCCAGAACACTGCCTCTCTCTCTTCCCAGGGGTCTAGAGAAGACGTTCCAATATCACCTCATTACTTTTTACTAGACATTCTATTTGAACAATTTTTTTGCTTTAATGTATAAATCTTCCCATGAAAAGGTATATGGCATTTCATCACCCCCATTGTTCTTCTTTATATCAAGCCAACCCTTCAGAGGCCAATTTCAGGCTCATTTTTTCCAATGAATGTTCCCTGATGGTTCCTTCCATTTTAATCTCTCCGTTTTCTAAACTTCTCTGGTATTATTGTCTATACCAAATAAATCAGAAATTTAACAAGCTTGTGCATTCTCTTCTCTTCTTGGGACTTCCCAGCAGTCCTGTGTTTCCTTTTGTACTTAAGTGTTACTCTCAGTCAGCTGCTAATCTACCATGACCCCTCTGTTATGTTCTAGTTTCATACCATATGTACATACATATATTCCTACAGTCTTCTGTTTCCAGCTAGTTCTTCAATTTACCTAAGATATTTTAGGGTCTAAGCATTTCTTTACTTTTTTCAGCACCTTGGTGACCTCGGTAAGCTAAGGGACTTTTATACCATCCCTTTAACTAGGCTGTTGATATTGTTTTCACATGGCCTCTCTCTGAGAGAAATTAGTAGGATCAGTCTAGGCCTCCCAAGAGCCTTTAATATGGCTCCTGATTACCTAAGTTATTTTTCTTTTTATTTTTGAAGGAGTGAGAAAGTGGGAACAAAAAGTAGCAAGGGTTCTCTAGAGTGCATTGTGCCTATTCAGAAATAAGAAAACAAAGAAAGGAAGAATCAGTGAGCCAAATACCTCTTGTACCATTGTCCGTGTGCCCTTTCTAGAGCTGGTTCAGTGGATAAACCAGCAGTCACTATTCCCACGCCTGTTACTCTGAAATTTAAATGTTTCTCCTGAATGTGTGAGTTTGGGTTTACCTGATCTTCAGGAGTAGCATTACTTTCCTTTATTGGCATTGGGAAGACTGGATGGAGTAAACATTAGTTGTTTTCATCATAAACATTTATTTTGTTTTTAAGATCATTTTACTAGGCGCCAACCTAGTAAGATGGAAACAAAGAGAAAGAGTTTCTCCTCTTGAATTTTAAGTCCTACATGTGCCAAACCACACAATAAAATACACATATAAAACACAACAGATGTCCATAAAGTCTTCATTTGTTAAACAAACACTTTCCATGCATGCAAAAAGGATCATGCTAATCAGGGAGAGCACACTCTATAAAACCAGTAAATGCCCCTGATCAGGCTTTGGAAGTTTGAATATCAAGAGCTGTGCACTGAATAACCAACCATTCATTTCCCAAGTGTCTGCTTTATCAAATATATGCTTAATAGTACATGAATTATCCTCTCATAAAAAACTTGTAAGATATGATCCCCATCTTCAGGAACACTGTAAAGAAACTTTATAATCTCACAGAGGGGCAAGACATACACAAGACACACTACAAGAAAATAATGTCTGACAAAGTCACTATCAAGGGTACAAATGCCGGGTAGGAACAAAGGTATAAGATGATCTATATTGCCCTCCCAGCTCTGAATTACATACTGCTGAGAAGGGGAACACAGGTATGGTAAAAACCTAAGGCTAGCATATATTTAGCTTTGGAACATATGCAGTAGGGAATTACCCTTCCTGCTTCTGCTTGCCTTTGGTCAACCCAAGATTTCATTCTCAAAGCTTCTATCAGTTTATCATGGAGACAGGTAATGAAAAACAAATCAAGTATCTAAGGAAAGCTGATTGGAGATTCAATATTAGCAGATCATTTGCTATTCATAGCGGGCATTTTTATGACACCTTATTAATTCACATGCATTATTGGTCCTCTTGGCAACCCTTCGATATAAACAATGTAGATATTATCTGATTTTATAAATGAAGAAAATAAAAGGTCAGAGAAATTATCTGACTTGTCCAAGAACCTAAATGTATCTGTTAGCATTCTGACATGAAACAAATGGCCTACCTAAAGGATTTGACTGAAAATAATTGATTGAAGGGGCCAAAAAGGGAATGTAAAACACTCAGGGACTAAAAAGCAGAAAGTCACAACTACCCCTAGGCCTGAAGAAGAGAGAATAATGTTCCCAGAGCTTGGTGAGAGGTTCCACTGTGAAAGAGGAGTTGCCTGACAGGATGGTGGACACAGATACTGCCAGAGCTGTGGCAAAGCAGAGTACCGTAATGCCAGTGCAGAAATACCCAGATCCTTTTCTTTTCTCACCCTCCACTCCTCTGCCAGCGTCTCCCATTGACCAAAATAAACCAGAAGCTAAAGAATAAAGATACTGGATGATGCAACCAAAAAAAAGTCAGGCACAGAAGTGGGCAGTGGAGGATGGAGTGGATCTGGAGGAGGTGAAGAGAAGCAGCATACTAGGTAAAAATACCCAGTTTCACATCTACAAATCCAAATCTCTTTTCCCAATAGATACTACTCAGATACATCCCAGATGGATAATAAGGTGTTAACTGTAATTATGTGGAAAAAAAAAAAAAACACCAGGAAAGAGACTTCAGTCTTACTGAGATATATTTCTTCTTTGGGTTAGGCTAAAGACTCTGCATTTTCTGATGGCTTATGGCTATTCTGGAATCCTTTCTACTTGGACAGAATCTATTCTTTATAACCTGCCCTTTTTATGGGTGTGTATAAGTACATCTTTATCTCTTCAAAAAAGATTCAAACCCCATATTATTGAGTTTCAGTATAATGCAAAGCTCTACGAAGTCCTATGTGAACAAAAACAAAAGTTGAAAAAGATAATGGAAGAATGGCTGGGTGCTCTATATGGCAAACACTGTCAGAAAAAATGTTCATGCTTCCATAGGGCATGAGATCTTATAGAAGTATAAACGTCCTCTGAGAAGCAATGAAAATGAAATGAGACAGAATGAGTTAGTAATTCAGCCTACTTCATATATTACTCAGGAGAAATAATCTTTCTTTAAGACCTCAGAAACAGATTTGGAACGCAACACTTTGAGTCTCGCTGGCATCCGCTGCACAATTTCGTTCACTCAGTTAACCTTCTCCATAAGTGCCTGCTCATCTCTTCCACTTTCGTCCACAGGTATCTGAAAATCTCTTAAGTTAAAGCACATTCCTTTCCAAGTATTAGTACAAAGATCCCTGGAAACAGTAAAATAAATAAATAATAAATCCCTGTGATTCTATCACCTTAGTATGAATTCAGTTTACCAAACTACTGTCCTCCTTTGATTAGAGAATTTTAAACTACAAAACGAAAACACATAAAATGTTTTTAACAATTAAAAACCAAGTAATTAAAATGCCTTAAGCCTTTGGAAAAAAATGGAGAAAAGAAACCTTGGAATTGAGAGGGAGGATAAAGAAGGAGGCAGTGAGGGGTGAAGGTGCAGTTGAAGACAAACTTGATGACTTATCTGCTCAGAGCAGGCCCTAGACCTAGCTGTCCATTATCCTGGCAGATCCCTCTGCGGACTGCCGTCACCAGGCTCGCAAGCATTTGTGACTGCGCTGATCGCTAAGCTCACTGTCACCAAGTGTCTCACCTTCCCCACAGAGCACTTTGGCTTTTAGTTTTTAAAGGAATCAGTCCAGTTTTTTTAAGGAAGATTTCCTCTGTGCTGAAACTACTAACTACATTTCCTTCCACTGCTTAAACCAAGGCTCAGGCTTATCCACTGTCATTTCCGAATGTTTGTTTTCTTTTTCCCCAGAACAATGAGAATGACAGCAAGTTCTGGCTAAAGGGCTCCAACACCTGAGAAACACTCTTTGCCAATTACACTACTTGGCCAGCTACAAAAGAGTGACAAATGCAAACTTTCATTAAAAATAACATTTAAAGAAGAAAGAACATCAAGAGTATCCAGCAAAAAAAAATTAAGTAACTAAATAACTAAAACTGTTCAACTTTATAACGACTCACACACAATAATATGATTGGGCTTTTCTGACCTATTTGTCAATTACAGCAGGGTCATAGATCCTGGAATAGAAGGACTTGGTCAATATCCTTACAACTCATTTGGTTTTTTTGTTTTGTTTTTCAAATAATTTGTTTTTAAGTAGTCCAGAGTATCAAGCAGGGTACTTGGCCATAGGCCATAGCTGGAGTTCTCAGAGAAAAAGGTTTCCTTTTTCCCCCTGGGCTTTTCTTCTGCTTGAGTCAGACTTTCACTGATGTGCATGATAAAATACTGCCTATTATCAACAAAGATATCATTCTGACTGCTCCTGGGTCAGGCATTTTAACCCAGGAAAGATCTTTGTGAAACAACTGTCATTACATAATTTGATTAAAGATTATGTAATTTGGTATAACCATTTATCCTATCACAAGATTTTTCAAATATCCAAAATTCCCTTCCTGTAAGTTCTTCTCTATCTAAAAGAATGTGGCAGTCTCAAGGCTCTAAATGATGTCAAGAACTCTCCTAAATAATGTTTCACTATTTTAAAATGTAATATAAAAGAAAAACAGAGCTGGAGGAATCAGGCTCCCTGACTTCAGACTATACTACAAAGCTACAGTAATCAAGACAGTATGGTACTGGTACAAAAACAGAAATATAGATCAATGGAACAGGACAGAAAGCACAGAGAAAAACCCATGCACATATGGTCACCTTATCTTTGATAAAGGAGGCAAGAATATACAATGGAGAAAAGACATCCTCTTCATTAAGTGGTGCTGGGTAAACTGGACAGCTACATGTAAAAGAATGAAATTAGAACACTCCCTAACACCATACACAAAAATAAACTCAAAATGGATTAAAGACCTAAATGTAAGACCAGGCACTATAAAACTCTTAGAGGAAAACATAGGCAGAACACTCCATAACATAAATAACAGCAAGATCCTTTTGACCCACCTCCTAGAGAATTGTAAATAAAAACAAAAACAAACAAATGGGACCTAATGAAACTTAAAAACTTCTGTACAGCAAAGGAAACCATAAACAAGACAAAAAGACAACCCTCAGAATGGGAGAAAATATTTGCAAATGAAGTAACTGACAAAGGATTAATCTCCAAAATATATACAAGCAGCTCATGCAGCTCAATATCAAAAAAACAAACGACCCAATCCAAAAATGGGCAGAAGACCTAAATAGACATTTCTCCAAAGAAGATATACAGGTTGCCAACAAACACATGAAAGGATGCTCAACATCACTAATCATTAGAGAAATGCAAATCAAAACCACAATGAGGTATCATCTCATGCCGGTCAGATTGGCCATCATCAAAAAATCTACAAACTATAAATGCTGGAGAGGGTGTGGAGAGAAGGGAACTCTCTTGCACTGTTGGTGGGAATGCAAATTGGTACAGCCACTATGGAGAACAGTATGGAGGTTCCTTAAAAAACTAAAAGTAGAACTACCGTATGACCCAGCAATCCCACTACTGGGCATATACCCTGAGAAAACCATAATTCAAAAAGAGTCATGCACCACAATGTTCATTGCAGCTTTATTTACAATAGCCAGGAGATGGAAGCAACATAAGTGTCCATTGACAGATGAATGGATAAAGAAGATGTGGCACAATGGAATATTAGATGTGGAATACAATGGAATATTACTCAGCCATAAAAAGAAACGAAATTGAGTTATTTGTAGTGAGGTGGATCGACCTAGAGTCAGTCATACAGAGTGAAGTAAGTCAGAAAGAGAAAAAGAAATACTGTAAGCTAACACATATATATGGATTCTAAAAAAAAAAAAAAAAAAAAAAGGTTCTGAAGAACCCAGGGGCAGGACAGGAATAAAGACGCAGACATAGAGAATGGACTTGAGGACACAGAGAGAGGGAATGGTAAGCTGGGATGAAGTGAGAGAGTGGCATGGACATATATACACTACCAAATGTAAAATAGATAGCTAGTGGGAAGCAGCCGCATAGCACAGGGAGATCAGCTCGGTGCTTTGAGACCACCTAGAGGGGTGGGTTAGGGAAGGTGGGAGGGAGACACAAGAGGGAGGGGATATGGGGATATATGTATATGTACAGCTGACTCACTTTGTTATACAGCAGCAACTAACACAACAATATAAAGCAATTATACTCCAATAAAGATGTTAAAAAAAAAGAGCAAAACGACTCTTCCAGATATCAGGTTAAAAATAAATAAACAATAAAAAATAAAACATGATATAGTCACATTACCCCAAATCCTATACTTACTTGTTAGTAACTATCTAAAATGCTTTATACCTGTGTTCATTCATTTGATGGGCATGCAATAAAATCTTTTTGTTTGTTTTTTAGATTTCACTATCAATGAAATAAATCCCAGGTGCCAAGCATTATTTACATACAGTCTCATGTATTCTCTCCTAAATTCATCACAACAATAATGAGTAGGTGACAGCACCTTCAAGAGAGCTTTGCTTTGTGTACAGGGAACAGTATTATTAAGATGCAGGTCCTGTTCTATACAAATACAACTAAGTTCTAATTAGACTTAAAATATCTAATCCTTAGCATCCTAAGCTTCTTAACCAAATAGTCACAGCTTCACCTTTGTAACCTTTTCCACTCTGTTTCTGAAAGCCTGTGGCATCAGTGTATGGTGAGCAAATCCATTCCAGGACACACTTACTCCTGGTGAAGGTCTTATAAAATGCTGCATGCTCTTGATCACAAAGAAGACTAAAAGGCATTAGATGATTTGACCCAAATTAATCACCTATAATGAAAGCAACTCAATGTACACAGCCCACTGATACCGAGATGCTCATGTCACTTTTACATATAAAGACCCTTTTTTCACTTTAATGTGTCAGTGTGCTGCATTAACCTCACAAAGTGAGAGATGTATCAGTATTTTGCCACTGTTTACAAAGCAAGTGAAAGGCTGTAAATGAGCTATAAATATCTAGGATATTTGAAGTTTAATGGGAGAGGGATTCTCAAGTGCATTTTACAAGCAAAAAACGTGAATGACAAAAATGAAATTACAGAGATATATATAATGCTAATGTATTCAAGGCCACAGATGTAATTAATTAACAAGGGTTGAAATGCATTGCAGCGATACCATTACCATTGTCATCCTCAAGATTTTAAATCGTCCTCCAACCTTCATTCTACAGGGATCAGATCAAACTAGCCACTGTCAAGACTCGGTTTAACTCGACACCATTGCCGAGGAATTTGGATTACTACCTGGTTACTTCCTAACAATTATTAAATAACTGGACCTCAGTCATCTTTTATTTAAATTAGAGGAGGTTCGGTCCAAATTTTCAAAAAGTTTAAGAAAACTCTTGCAGGTTCAGTTCTGTTACTTAAAAGAATATTGTCTCGGGGCTTCCCTGGTGGTGCAGTGGTTGAGAGTCCGCCTGCCGATGCAAGGGACACGGGTTCGTGCCCCGGTCCGGGAAGATCCCACATGCCGCGGAGCGGCTAGGCCTGTGAGCCATGGCCGCTGAGCCTGCGCGTCCGGAGCCTGTGCTCCGCAACAGTGAGAGGCCTGCGTACCGCAAAAAAAAAAAAAAAAAAAAAAAAAAGAATATTGTCTCATTTTCCTACTATTTTTTCCTCCAAAACTAGGAAAACTCTCTAGGCAATGAAGGCTTCTGCCTACTCTTCAGATCTACACTTCTTTGTAGATCTGGCATGTCTCCATGAATCCTTTTAAATGAAGTGTGATTTTTAAACATTTTGGTTCAGACCTGGGGCAGAATATACTCTACTCACCCATGAAAGAACAAATTAAATTTTAGTTCAGGGCACTTGTGGATACAAGGCCTACAGATTTTGTCAATGCCAGGCGGGTATATTCTTCAGTGTCTCTTTAAATCTTTTTAATGTATAAATGACATTTAAAAGCTCCCCTTTCATTGCATCTGGCAGAGTACCTAAGACCATAACAAGTTGCTTCCCCAGTAAATGTCATTTCCCTTAACCACAGGGCTACAATTCAAAAACTGTAGATTTTTTTAAAAAGAGAAGTGTTAAGGGAAGAAAAAGAAGTAGAAGAAAAAAAAAACACCCTCTGGGAATGAAGCCTAGGATTTCCCATCTATGAAAAAAGGGAGTTGTTACAGAGTGGAGGACTGGCTAGAGGCCAGGGGCTAGAGTTACTGCTTTCAAAATAGCTTTCCATATATATGTGTTAGCATATGGTATTTAGGCTAACACATATATATGGAATCTAAAAAAAAAAAAAAAGTGGTCATGAAGAACCTAGGGGCAAGACAGGAATAAAGACACAGACCTACTAGAGAATGGACTTGAGGACACGGGGAGGGGGAAGGGTAAGCTGGGACAAAGTGAGAGAGTGGTAGTGTATATATGGACATATATACACTACCAAATGTAAAACAGATAGCTAGTGGGAAGCAGCCGCATAGCACAGGGAGGTCAGCTCAGTGCTTTGTGACCACCTAGAGGGGTGGCATAGGGAGGGTGGGAGGGAGGGAGATGCAAGAGGGAGGAGATATGGGGATATATGTATATGTATAGCTGATTCACTTTGTTATAAAGCAGAAACTAACGCACCATTGTAAAGCAGTTATACTCCAATAAAGATGTTTTAAAAAAAAAAATGGCTTTCCAGCCAACTATACCAGAGGGAGGGGTCCTATGTATACTCTGGCCGTGGTAACTTGCAGGGAGCATGAAACAAAGAGAAGGCAGGTGGCAGGAGCTTAGTGCAATGCCACGGTTAAGTATATACACTTTGGAGCCAGAAATCGAGGTTCAAATGCAAGTTCTACTACTTACTGATTTAGTAACCTTAGGCAAGTTAGTCTACTTCTTTGCACCTCTGTTTCCCTGTTGTAAAATGGAGGTAACAATACACAGGTATATTCATTTTCTATCGCTGCATAATAAATTACCACAAACTTAGCAGTTTCTGTAGATACAAATGTACTATCTCACGGTTTCTGTGGGTCAGAAGGCACATTTTAGTGCCTATATGTACTATGCTCAGAGTTTCACAAGGCTGAAGTCAAGGTGTCAGTGGGGTACGTCCATGTCTGGGGTCTTGACTAGGGAAAGCTCTGCTTCTAAGGTCCTTTGGTCATTTCCTTGTGATGATATGACTGAGGTTTCCACTCTGTTGCTGACTGTAAATCAAGGGGCTATTCTAGGCATCTAGAGGCTGCCTGCTATTCCCTGCTACGTGGTCCTCTCCACAACATGGCAGCTTGCTAGATCAAGGTCAGCAGCAGAATCCCTTCTTTTAGGGTGGACCCAGTCCCTTTTAACAGCTCACTGGATTAAGCCAGGCCCAACTTGGATAATCACTCTTTTGATTAACTCAGAGCCAGCTAATTAGGGATCTTAATAACATCTACAAAATTCTCTCACCTTTTAAAGTAAAATAATCACAGAGTGGTAGCCTTCATACTTATAAGTTCTGTTCAAACTCAAGTGTGTGTGGAGGGATCACATAGGGTATAAACACAAGGGGGCAGGAAGCTTGGGGAGCATTTTATTTTTTTTTTTTTAACGAAGTATATTACAATGTGTAATATACTTTGATATTGTTATAGATTTGATAACAATTTGATATTGTTATAGATTTGATAACAATTTGATATTGTTATAGATTACACACCATACAAAGTTATTATATAATATTAACTATATCCCCTGTGCAGTACGTATCATCCTACTTACCTACTTTATAACTGGTAGTTAGTATCTCTCAATCCCTTTCACCTATTTCACCCCTCCTCCTACCTCTCTCCCTTCAGGTAACCACTAGTTTGTTCTCTATATCTCCATATTTATTTGCTTTGTTCTTTAGATGCCACATATAAGTGAAAACATACAGTATTCATCTTTCTCTGTTTGACTTATTTCACTAAGCATAATGCCCACTAAGCATAATGCCCAGGTCCATCCATGTTTTCACAAATGGCAAAAGTTCATTCTTTTCAATGGCTGAGTAATATTCCATTGTATAGTGTGTATATGTGGATATATATATACACACATATATTGTATGTGTGTATATATATATATATATATATACATATATAGTATGTACATCTTGGCTATGGTAAATACTGCTGCAGTGAACACTGGGGTACATATATCTTTTCTAATTCGTGTTTTCATTTTCTTTTGATAAATACCCAGAAGTGGAATTGTCAGATCATATGGTAGTTCTATTTTTAATTTTTTGAGGAACCTCCATACTGTTTTCCGTAGTGACTGCTCCAACTTATTGTACAATCCAACCAGCAGTGCACACGGGTTCCCTCTTCTCCACGTCATCACCAATACTCGTTATTTCTTCTTTTTGATGATAGCCATTCTGACAGGTATGAGGTGATAGCTCGTTGTGGAGCATTTAGAATTTTGTCTAAGACTGACAAGCTTCCAGGACTCCTTGAGTGGATTAACTAAGTTACAATAAATGTAAAACATTTAGTGCCTAACTAGGGATAAGCATTATGTAAATTTTTACCATTTTTATTCTCCACAGGCTGGATTTCTTAGGAGGAAACATTGGTTCTAAATGACCTGTCCAATCATTGTGTTACTGTACTAGAAGTCGGGATTAAATCCAGAGCTCTCCTGATCTGTTCAAGCTTTTCCTCCTCATGCTACATCCTCAAGACATTTGACCCTGGATGACCTTCCTGGAAAATGCTTCTCCCTGCAGCTCTTTCCTCTGCTTCTAAAGCTGCTATTTCAGAACAAACAGAACCTCCTCCTCATTACCTTGAATCAACAGGTAACAAACCCTTCTTCATGGGACCACTGTGGTGGGTAGGCTCTGCTATCTAGTCCTCAAGGAAAGGGTGGGAGACAGGAGTCACATGGCACAGTGTCCAGGCTGCAGACTCTGTCTGCATAAATCACTGCGGATGTACAGTGTTACCTGAGAAGGAGCTAGCCAATTAGAGCCAGGATCATACAGTATTTAGAAGAGGTCTGCGTTTCCAAAACTGCTTCTCTTCACCAAAGTGTAAATCACAGTTAGAGTCTGTAGGCAGGCTGGTCCTGTCAGCTGACCCAAATAAATATACACTCAAACATAAAACTCCCACAGTCAATTTGGGGAAGAAAATTCTTTTCTTTGATTCAGGAGCATATTCTGTATTCTAAAGGCTGGAATATGCCTACAGTGGTGTACCAAACCTCTCTTTTGTCCACATCTCAGCAGGATGTCTCTAAACAGAAACTTAAAAATAATAATAATAATGATCACGAATCCCTTCTCAGTCAGCTGCTCTCCTCCTCAGGGAGTCACTGATATGCTGGACAGACATTGCACTGATACGTACTGTGAGCCCCTGGCAGGTCTAGAGTTTCCAGGTGTTGACCCCCAATGTCAGTGGCGTAAAGCAGGAGAAATGGATGCGGGGGCATGGATGGAATTATAGCAGCCTCATGTTTATAGGATAAGAAATATTGAAACCATGTGCTACTTAGTATCCTGTACCGTGTGTATTAGCTTACTAGGGCTGCCATAATGAAGTACCACAGACTGGGTGGCTTAAAAAACAGAAATTTATTTTCTCATAGTCCTGGAGACAAGAAGTCCGAGATCAAGGTGTTTGCAGGGTTGGTTTGTTTCTTCTGAGACTTCTCTCCTCTGTATGTAAATGGCTATTTCTCTCTGTCTTCACATGGTCTTAGTTCTATAAGTGTCTGTGGCCTAACCTCCTCTTCTTATAAGGACACCAGACATATTGGATTAGGGCCCATCTACATGACCTCATTTTACATGAATTGCCTCTTTAAAGACCCTGTCTCTAAATACAATCACATTCTGAGGTGCTGGGACTTAGGACTTCAACATATGGATTTTTTTTAGGGGGGTACACAATTCAGTCCCTAACACATATACTGACAAAGTGAATCACATTCCCATTTATTGTTAAAGTGGAGAGATGTAAATGTTGCTGCATATTAAGTGTTGATACTCAGTCTCCCCACCTTTGGTCAGAATTGACGTTTTCCACTTGCTCAAATTAATGTGAAACAGAGTTGACAACAAATTGATGTTTGTTGCAGGAAGCAGGTAGGGGTTGAGTCTTTGATGAGGTAGACTCAAAATGCAGATTCAAGGCACTGATCACTTTGTCTCTGTTGTTCATTGATGTATCTTTATAACTTTGAACAGTAACTGCACTTAGTAGATATTTAATAAATATTTGTCAAATGAATAAGAAAGTATTGCTGAAATGCAGGCAGGGAAGTAACTAAAAGAGGAGTGAAGTGATGGCAAAGCCAAACTACCATTTTTACAAGGGCTTCCTCCTCTAGAATATGCTAATAATAGAAACAGCATTGTGTTGTACTATATCTTTTTTTCCCCCTAAAATCTGAATGTCTTTTTAAAACCCAGCTTTGATCTCAGCATATGTTTGGTATATATAGTAGGAATTCATTAAACACTTATGAAATGAATTAGAAGTCCTCTGATGTAGGAATTGTTTAATTACTATTACAATGGGTGTTTTCCAGTAGATTAAACAAAAACTAGTTGCTGAAACCTAAACCCTGCTCTATTCTTCCTGCTTCTCTGCAAACACAGAAGACCACATAACAGTATCTTGCATACACAATAACACTTTACATTTTCTCCTTTCTAACTGCCTTTGTCTTCTGTTGAAAATAATCATAATTCTTTAACACTCCTGAACAATCCACTTATATTTGTGACTTACATAACCATTACATTATTAAATCATGTGACTACAATGTTCATCACAGCAATCTTCTCTAGAGTGTTCCTGAGAAAGGAGCAAACACATTTCTGTTTGAACAGTCCCAGTGATGGGCAAGTCACTTCCCTGAAAGCCAGACTATTCCAATTCTACATTACTGAACCAGTCCAAATATATGAAAGGTTTTTCCATTCCTTGTACTTACATCTGTCTCCTATAACATCTACCCAATTGTCCTGATTCTTCCCTTTGTAACCACACAGAAGTTAAGTCCATCTTTTAACGTTGTGTATTTTGAATATTTCAAATTATCTTTTCTCTAAAGAACCTCTATCTACTCTTTTTTTCTCCAGTTTTATATTCTACATTTTAATTTTTGTTTTTACAGGTCATGCTGCTGAATAGTCTAGAACAATGAGAACAGAATATATAAAGATTGTGAAATTTTTTTTTTTTTTTTTTTTTGCAGTATGTGGGCCTCTCACTGTTGTGGCCTCTCCTATGTGGGCCTCTCACTGTTGTGGCCTCTCCCATTGCGGAGCACAGGCTCCGGATGCGCAGGCTCAGTGGCCATGGCTCATGGGCCCATCTGCTCCGCGGCATGTGGGATCTTCCTGGACCGGGGCATGAACCCGTGTCCCCTGCATCGGCAGGCGGACTCTCAACAACTGCGCCACCAGGGAAGCCCTAAGATTGTGAAATTTTTTGAAGCTGGGTGGAACCAAGAAAATCGTCTAATCTAATCAGCATATTTATCATGGGGAAAAGGAGTCCCGGAGAATCAATATATATGTGTATATATATATATATATATATATATATATATATATATATATATGCACACACAAAGTTAGAGTCCTAAAAAATTGAGGGCTAGAATTAGAATACGTGTTGCTAGTCTCCCTGCCAACATGTGGCTTCCAATTTTCAGTGATTAATGTTTTCAAACAGTATACATTAATTTCATTGTCACAACAACTATGTAAGAAAGATAGGACATATTTTTTAATCCTTATTTAATAGATGAGGGACTAAGGCTCAATGGATTTTCATAAGGAAAGAGTTAACTAATAGAAGAACTGGAACAGGAATCCAAGTTTTCTAGCTTCCAGATCAATATCATTTGAATATATAATACAAAATCAATAACCTCCCACTAAAAATTTAATAAGTACTGCATTAGTGAGAGGCCTAGCACAAAACAGATGGCACAATAAAGAGGGCTTAACTGAAAAGAATTGAATGAAGGGACTATTTACGGAGTAGTGTACTGAGTCAAGGGAACCAAAATGAGATGGTGAGGCATCTAAGGACTAGCAGGACTAAAAAGTCTTTGCTATTCCTTCTTAGGGCTGAAGGAGCAGGGGGAGGAAACAGGGTCTCCAGCGCTCCAACACTGGAGGAAGTATGGCTGACCCAAAGAAACTGGGGTCTCACAGAAGGAGCCACTGCCAGAAAGCAGGGAGCATAGAGGACTAGGGTAAAGATCTTGGACCTCTTCTTTTTGCTCCTGCCCTCCACTTGCTGTTGTCTCTCGTTAGCCAAATCTACCCAGAAACCAGGGAACAAGAGGGCTTTCTGGTGCACAGGGAAGAGAACGAATTGGGCATGGAATAGAGAAAATAATGACTGCAGGTACACAGAAGCGGAACATCAACAGGAACAAGAACTTTCAGTCCACTCCCTTTATAGCTAGTGGTTTATGACTTGATGCTTTTAACAGCCTAAGAAAATGTGAAGGGATGAGGAGATATCCTAGATCTGAGCTTCCAGAATCTTCAAAATATAACTTTTAAAAGAAAGAAGTGACAAAAATATACATATACTTGTTTGTTAAAATCACGCTCATCAGAAAAACAAACCGTGCTATTTACTATGTCACTGTTAACAAATGAAACTTGTCTTGTGTCCTTACCTGGCCTAAAATTAATGGGCTTGCCTCTTTATTTTCAACCCAGCCTGTAGTTCCCTCCTGGCTCCTTTTCAAAATCCGTTATAAGTACCTCATTGAGCCTGAACCTGTCCTAGAAATTAGTAGACTTTATTTTCATTTTAAGTTGTGTCAAACATTCCATGTCAGTCACCCTCCCTTGACTCCTCCAGCCTCCACTCCTGCTGGCTTTATGGAAGTGCCCCTATCCCAGAATATATAAATTATTACTCTAGTTACTGAATATTAGGGTTTTTTGATCTTCGCTCCACTGCCATTTCAAGCCAGATAATTCTGTGTTGCCGGGGTGAGACGGCGCTGTGGGGGGCGACTTGTGCACGTGGCTGTTTAGCAGCATCCCTGACCTCTACGCAGTAGATGCCAGTAGCACTGCCCCAGTTGTGACAAGCAAAAATATCTCCATATGTTGCCAAATGTCCCCTAGAGGGGAAACTGTCCCTGCTTGAGAAGCACCACTGTATTTGCTGGAAAAAGGAAATCCAATGCTCTAATTCACCTGGTTGCACCCAAGCTCCTCCAGGGGCTTTGTATTTGTAACAATCCTTGCTAGCCCAATTAAGTACAAATAAAATGAGGCAAAGATCATAAACCATTTAAAGGGGAGAAATGAACTGAACTCCATTTTGTTTTGTCAGTCAGAAAGAGAAAAACCCACATCCAGGTGCTTGCTTAACACACACACACACACACACACACACACACACACACACACACACACACTTATATACAGCAAACCCCACAAACTCTAAATTTGGCTTTATGAGGTGTCAGGCTGTGAAGTGACTCTCCCTAGCTACAATCCCTACCAAATGGTATCATGTGGCTTGTAACTCAAATGTTTAAGCTGAAGGAATCAAAGAACTGAATCCTCACCAGCGTTGAACTGAAGCCTACAGAGCTGAATCACCTGGCTGTGAAGTCTTACACAGACCAACCCACATCCTACAGAGAGGAAGTTAGGACCTTCAAGAGATTCTTCTGAAGGTGACTGAAGGGGAATGTAGTACAAGGACATCTGTGTTTTCAAAATCTTGTAAAGTATTTCCCCCCCAGGGGCATTGTTTTAATTTATCTCTGTGATGTAAGCAATCTTTCTAACCTACAGCACTGGAGATAACTCAGTTCCAAAATGTTTTATCTACAAAAGAGTTTAGCTGGACAAAATACCCTTGAATGGCCCTCAGCCATTCCCATGGGGGAGGGAGAGATTTACTTCTGGAGCACCAAGTTGAAGATTAGAAAGTTGTAGAATACAAGGAACCTTAGAGATATATTTAGTTCAATAGTGTAATTCTCAAACTTCTTCTTGTGGAAGAGTCACCTAGCAGTGGAGAGCATTACAAATGCAGACTGCAGGGCCACACCACAAAATTCTGATTCAATAGGGCCAGATGGGCCCAGGCCTGCATTTGTATAAGCATTTTGAGCCTGATGTAGGTGGGGTAAACAGACACTGTTTAGAAACACTGATGTAGTCCAACTCTGTCACTTTACAAATGAGTAAAGTGAGGCCCGGGGAAGTTACACCAGCAAATCAGAAACAGAACTGACGTGAGAACCCAGGTCTTCTGGTTCTGCTATTCAATGCTGTTTCCTCAGCTTCACCATGCAGTACACCATAAAATGATAAATGACATCATACCTCAAAATACTGTATCATTATCCACAAAGGCCATGCCAAGAGAGTTCAGCCTGCAGACCCTGCCCTTAGAACCAATGAGCTGTTGGGGGACTCAGGGAAGCTGCCCCTTGTGAACAGTCTGAATATATGACACAGGCTTGCGTTGCCACTGAACTCAGTGCAGCTGCCCTGTGTTTTGCAGCCAATCATCTGCTGTAGGCATAGACCCCAGAGGTAAAAGGAGCTCGTGTAACCGAGGCTATCCTCTCCAGAAATCCTACTTGTCACCGTCTGCCCAATCGCGGACAATTTTCTCTTCTCTGGGGTCCCAGCAAATACTATGATATCTTCACCTATGATGTACTCCACTGAATATTTGTGAAGCTTTACTCAGTTGGTATCATATCAAACACATTTTTCTTTCTCATTGGTGCGTAGTTCACATAAGTGAATCAACATGTTCTTTCCAGACTCCACTGGAGACATCACGGGTGCCTGCTCAGACATACTGTCTCCTTGCAAGTAAATGCCTGTTGACTCACACAAATGAAAGAAAAAAAGACAACAGTAGAATTTTACATTTCAGTAGAAACTGGTGACTGACATAGGGTGTCATATTTTTCTTTTTCTTTTTTCAAGTAGAGACAGCAAATATATGACTACCTACTCTCACAACCATTTCATAAGAGAAACAGCATTTAACGCCCATTAACAGAAAGTAATCACTTAACTTTTAAAAAGTTATTCTTCTGAGAAACTCACTATCCTGTCCCACTTTACTACAGATAGTAGAAATTTAAGAAAAAAAGAGCAACAGATCTTGGACTAACATTTGTAGACCCAATATGACATCTGGCCATATTGAATAAATGACTTCATAAAAGGATCTCATTGGTCATTATCAGAATTCTTGTATAACTGCCCTTCATGTCCAATTTGTTTGTCTGTTTAATCAGTTATGCCCCAACTGTCTTATCTAATGACTCCTCAGAATTTGAGATGGTATTTCCCAGAAATTAAAGCTGCTCTGAGTTGCAGGCAGGTCATACTTTTTTTTTTTTTTTAAGAAACTAATTTCATTAGTGTTCTGTTCTCCTTGTTCCTCTGTTATTGGTCAAGGTATAGAAGGAAAAATAAACATGACAAGTGATACTGGCTGCTGGCTAACAGGAACTTTCTATCTAAGCATTCTCACTGCAGGGCAGAATGTATATTCTTTTATTTTGACTTTGAAAACCATTCATTGGATCGATATCTTCACAAAACAGAGAAATAAGATGCTTCAAGTTCCTCGTTATGTCAGTTTTATTGGAAGTAGTACTGAGATAATGAAAGATGTTTAATATTGGTTGCTTTTCAAATGTGGAAATTGCTGTTGTCCACTGAGAAGTAAGTGTGGTGAGAAAAGCTGTTTTCAGCTCATAAAGTTGCGGTTGTTACTTCACATTTTTATACAGCCCTAAATGCACAGGGTGCTGACATCTGCAGTGGAGCCAAGCAAATCAGATTTTGGTTCAAAGCAGGCAGAGTCCACATACAGACCCGATCCAATACCAAACCAACAACTCAAAATAAACATGGTATAACTCAGGGCCACTGCAAAGGAAGGGCTATAGAAGCAGTGGTTTTAGGCTGAAGAAAAGAAGGGATATCCTTAAAGTATAATAAAATAATAGAAACCCTTTAAATAGGCCCTAGAGCCTCAGAATGAGTTGTCCAAACCAGCATTTTCTTTAAGAAGCCTCTCACCCTCCATTTTCTCAGCAGAAAAAGCAAGTCTATACTACCCAACCATAAAAAAGAATGAAATAATGCCATTTGCAGCAACACGAATGGACTTACAATTATACGAAGTGAAGTAAGTCAGAAAGAGAAAGACAAATACCATATGCTATCACTTATATGTGGAATCTATAATATGACACAAATGAACCTATCTATGAAACAGAAACAGACTCACAGACATAGAGAACAGACTTATGGTTGCCAATGGGGAGGGGGTGGGTGTGTGGGGGAGGAATGTATTGGGGGTTTGGGGTGAGCAGATGCAAACTACTATATACAGAATGCATAAACAACAAGGTCCTACTGTACAGCACAGGGAACTATACTCAATATCCTGCGATAAACCTAAATGGAAAGGAATATAAAAAAGTATGTGTGTATATATATATATATATATATATATATAAAACCGAATCACTTTGCAGAAATTAACACAACATTGTAAATCAACTATACTTCAAATTAAAATAAATAAATAAACGTCTACTCCAGGACGATAAATTAGATGTCAAGCATACACATGCATAATACATCTTGATGTGGGTAAACTGATCTTGAGACAGAGAGCCACTCCATCTTCCTCAGTTATTGAACGAGAGCCTGGAAAACGCCCTCATTAAGAGGTGCAAATAATGCCTTTCTCCTTAAGCAAAAGGAAAAAACCCTCTAAATGGTGGAGGTTCTTTGAACCTTGTTAATAAATCAATCCAAGAATAGAGTACTATGTTCACAACATGATCAATCAAAAGCCACACACAAATGGAAAAAAAAAATCTTCCAGAGCAGTGCCAGAGGCCTTATCACAATTGCTTCCTGACAGAAAGAGTGGATAAACAAGCTCAGGACAAGGCCAATCAAAGACTGGTCCAGAGACCTTGTTTCTCATTGCTCTAGGTATCAAAATAGGAAGTAAACAGCTTAGAAACAGTTCTGAGAATTGCCTGGAGGAAGTGCTGCTTCCTCTCCCTGCACTTGCTAAGTTTGCTTATCTTTCATCCTCTCAGCACAGCCTTTTGCAAGCTGGCTGAGTGAGACCCCTTAGCAAAGACCATCTTTTCCCATCTGCCTCTGACCTAATGCCATCCAGCTGACCCAATACATCCCCTCTCCTCCCCAGCGACCACAATGTGATAAGGAAATGAAGGCACAAACAAGCGCCACAATTTCCATGAGATGGATCCCCTTAAAAAATGCAGACATCTGGTTTATGGAAACATCTACCACGGTGGAAGAAAACGGGCACTGAGGCTGGCTACGTTTCCAGCACCACCGAAACAGTATCTCAGCGTGACTGAACTACTTCATCAGGCTCCTCAGGAGTAACCAATAAACAGCTCCGGAGCTCATTAACTGTCCAGCCTAGTGTTGGTTCTTACCATAAAAAACATGTAAGCTTATTTTACAAGGAGGCTGGATTTGTGTTACCACCTATCAGATGATTTTTAATACACCATCATCACCAGCCTGGCACCTGACACTTAACATAAGGCTTTTTGTGTATGTATGCCCACAGAGTATTAATGCATCTGGCTGTCCAAGTCCTTCTGTGAGCCAAAGAAAGCTCTGGTATTCACTTGGTTGCCTCTGCTTGGCCTTACATATCCTAATTCTAATTCATGTAAAGGTGTTCATAACGTCAGTCCTAGGTCATCTGAGTTCCATTTAACCTGAGGTTTTTGATATGAAACATTAGTGCTATAAATTGGAGGCAATTAATAATTCAAGATTGTCTCAGAGAAATGAACTAGCTCCCTGGGATAGGTGCAACACCCATCTTGGCCTTCGTTCTCCAACTTCTACAAAATGTTTCACACTGGATTGTCTTTTAAATGACTGAATGCTTTAATACTGCAAATGCTTTGAAACCATAGAAAATCTGGATTTTTAAGACATACACTTATGCCAGGTTTTTATTAGCCTAAGCAGGACAAATTGTTGCATGTTATATTTATTTTATGCTTTCTTTACAATCCAATTCAGTAAATCATTCTTTAACAAAACTTACCAAAGGATCGACCTTTATGTTAAAAGAGCTGAGACCATCATGGCTTCTTTAGATCTCTGTCAAGGCAGAGGTGCAAAGAGCTTGTGCATTGCCTTCTGTAGAGCACTCACACGACCAGACAGTATCTAAGGTACTGCCTTTACAGTGCTGATCATATAAATATTATTTTTCTGTGGCTTTGCAGTGAACTAATCACATCTAACATCATATTAAGGAAGTCATTTTGGTAGGAGCTTTATTTATGGAGAAAATTTCAACCAAAGTATATGCAGAAAAATTACTGACATTATGATTTTGTTGGAGAAGCAAAAACACATGCTAAATGAAGTCTGAATTTCATAAATGCTGCTCTATGGGGGAACAGGAAAATTCACCTGGACTGAATATTTAATTTCCCACATTGAACTGTTAGAATTCATTCTTCTCCACGTATTGCATTAATAGAAAAATATAGAAGCCCTCCAGTAGACAAACTCAATATCCTCTTGGAGGAAAACTGAACTCACTGGGCGTCAAATGACTGAACAGAAATAAGAGTCTCAATGAGAACCATCACTGAAGACCTGACAAATTCAGGTGTCCACCTAAGGTCCTTCAAACTATCACAGGTGAGCAGTGACTTAGGGATATAGGAGGAGGGAAAAAGTGACAGCTCACAGGCCAGTCCTAAGCATATCCATAAACTATGTCTCTGTTTCTCTTCTTCAATTCATTCCCACTCTCTCCCGCCATCAAAAACACAAAATCCATTCCCACCAGTCAAGGTCCAACCACGAAAATAGAAATGTGGGAGTGTAATAGAGGGAGTTTCGTTACACAGATTGAAGAAGGACTAAGGAGCAAAACAGGGGACTGTTATAGGTAACCCAGGAGTTAACAAAAGCAAGAAGCTGCCACTACCCTAAGCTGGAGGACCATGTATTCAACTACAACAAAACAACTAGACTGATTCATTAATACCTACTCCTAACTACATAACGGAATCCACATAGCCATATTTGTTCATTCCACACATCACTCCACATCCCTCTCTTTCTGGCGAATACTTCATCATTTAAGTAGAAGGGTAAGTTTGGATAGTGAATAATTTACCAAAGGATAGTACTTTGTCCTCAATGAATTCAAAAACTCTAATCCATGAAAGCATAATTCCCCCAGAAGGATGCTGTGGCTCCTTCACTGACATGTCAACATCAGTGGTCTCTTTCTGAAGCCTTATAAGACAAGCTGAGAATACATGAAAATTGACATGTACTTTCATTTACTTCCACACAGTCAAAATATAGAGCAATGGTTTACACAACTTCAACTTTTCTTGCAAGAGCTTCAGAAGTTCAGACCAGCATTACAAGTTTCTTTCACCTTGGGAAGAAATAATTTCAATCTCTAAATAACTATGTTGGCCCTTCCTCCAGGCTGGAGCCTGTTATCCAATTTGCTGAAACTCTATACCAAGAGCAATTACCTTGTCTCACTAACAGCACAATAGGGCCTATCAACCTTACAAACAAATCAGTCAACACTCAGTAAGTATTTCAACATTCAGTTCTGCTAAAGGAGTGGACAGTCAAGACATATTTTAGTATTCAACTTTAGTGTGTAAATTAAAATTGCAATGGATTACTCCATCACAATGCAGTTGAATAATATAATGTTTACAACTGGATTCCAGGGAGTCCAGTTGGGATTTTTGCATGGTCTCCACCCTGGAAAATCAGCTTGAATTCTTGTACTCAGGCCAGATTTCAAGAGACATCATAATTAGATCCCATTAGAATACACTGCAGCTGAAGAGGATGTCCCCTGCAGAATTATATGGGGGAAAGGCTGGCCAAAGCAGTGTTCGCATTCATGCAATTATCCAGTTAATTGCACAAGGTGAATGGAGTCAGTATAATTATGGCTAAGGTCATGCTAGGATTAGGATAGTACTGAAAAAAAAACTGTATTTTGAGAAAGAAAACATAATGCTGTGGCAGACTCTCCATCAACATCCCATGTTTCATTTCCTTTTGCAACACTCAAGTGAAAGTTCATTGAAACAAAGGTTTTAGCAGATCTTAAAGCATACTGGGAAAAGTGACCCAGTGTAGGACATGACACATTTTGACCAACTCCACTATACCTCTCACTGGCCCTTATGTGAAATACTATTCAGGGACATTCAGTTATAATCACTTGGCACTTTAGTCAAACTACTTGAGGTTTTAAATAAAGGAACTCAACAGGAGATTCTTGCAGCAATATTATGAAACACAGGAAATACTTGGAGGGGTTGGGGGAGTGGAGCAAGAAACATCTCTATTGTGTTTTCTCCGCATTGGGGCTTGTGTCAGGTGCTGTTTTGTGTGTTTTCTCATCTGTTACCTTATTAATTAAAATTTTCAGCTCAACCGGAAAACATTTACTGTGTACCTGTTGAGTGCCAAACCCTGTGAGACAGCAAACATTTAAGTTAACAGAAATTATTGGCCAATATTAAAAAGACTAAGAAATTTTAAATACTAGAAAGAAGCAAGTATGTTGCTTCTTGTATACTTATTCATTCTTTCAACATCTTTTATAATAAACAGCGTTTCAGCAACTAGGGGTAAAGGAAAATCTAATATTGTTTTAGTAGACTTGAAAATAACAGATTTCATTTTGTTAGGTAATAATTTGCAATTCTTTACTTCATATGGACGTTGTAATCTTAAGCTTTAAATTTATTTTTCCTTGTATAATTAAACAAAGTCGTTTACATTTCACGTAACTATTGTTAAATTTATATAAGTATGTAATAATTCCTGATAAGGCCTTTAGGTTTTGAGGGGAAAAATGGTATCATTTTATGCACAAGACATGATGCTTGGGGTACACAAGAAAATAAAACACATAGGTTCTTCCCTCTAGGAAATTAAAATCATGAAGATAAAAGGTTTAAACTACTTAACCTTAAAATTAAATTCAGCAAAATTAAATCACATTCCGATGGCATAGAAAGCATATCAAGATTTTACAGTATCCCATAGGAAGTATTAGAAACAACTGTTTTAAATGCAAAACAAAGTACCAATCAATAGAAATTATTAGTCGATCAAAGGTCAGAAAACTAAGGGGGCATCATTTATATAGGGGAATATCCTAACTGGGAAACCAAGTTAAAGGAAGTTTAACAGGCTAGATCCTTTGTTAAACCTTTTTTGGTGGGTATGAAAACTGTTATAATTATTTAATTATGTAATCTCCTAAAAACTGTTTAATAAAAATGCCAGATATATCGCTTATTTTATTCTACAAAGTTGTAAACTCTTTCAATGTAGGTAGCACACTTCCTAATTTTTCAATACTACCCTATGAAATAGGGGAGATAGCATTATTCCCATTTTATTGTTCCTATTTGACTAGAGCACAAAGGTTAAATAAAATCTCAAGGTGTCAAGGTAATTTGAAAAACCCTGGGTTCCAGTCCTAGATTTACTTTGGATTCCTGAGTTAAGATCAAAACTTGTTCTAAAGCCATAATAACAACAATATTGATGCTTCCATCTCTCAGGAATATAGCTATGCTGTGCTCAATGAACTTTATACTTGATATAAATCTAGTTAAGGTACAGGATTAGATTGCCTTACCTATACCTGATGTAACTATCGAATAAAGAAAATAACATTTAGTGTGTGGCTAATGAAACTCTGCCTCTTTATTTTATAGTAACATCAAAGACATGTACACGAGTTACAACAAAGTGAAAATGGTACTTCCTTCAAACTCATCCAAGCTTTGAAAACTGTGTTGTCACAACACCATAACAAACAGGCTGGTTCCGGAATCACTGGTTGATGAGTAGCTGTGACAAGAAGTACCAAGGAGTTTATTATTCCTGATTCTCAGAAATAAGTATTTTTAAAACGTACATTTATTTCTAAGCATATAACACAACAAAGAGGTCCCAGCTATGCATAGTTGCCTTTAGATATCTCTTGATGAAAAAGGATTAATAAGTTACTATGAGAACTTGCACCCTTACTTTCTCTCAGGGGTTTTATTAGGGTTTATGTAGCAGTAGGATTTTTTTAGAAAGCAACTTTAATCTCCTTCCCAATATGCAGTCCCAGTCCCTCCTCTCCACAACTGCCCAGATTTAATAATGGGCCAATTT
Organism: Phocoena sinus; assembly: GCF_008692025.1. Taxonomy (NCBI): domain Eukaryota; kingdom Metazoa; phylum Chordata; class Mammalia; order Artiodactyla; family Phocoenidae; genus Phocoena; species Phocoena sinus. Next base: position 146,385,393 of record NC_045765.1, on the reverse strand, counting down.
TAAGTAAAAATGGTTAGGTCTCATAAATAAATTCTTACTTCTAAGAAGAGACTGAAAAAATGTCAAAATATGACAACATGCATTACAAAGATTGAGAAAAACTTTAGTAGAAAGATTTAGTAGAAGACAATAATTTATGAAAGGAAAACTCTTTTTAAAAGATTCCATTATGTACTCTCTATGTATTAGCTGACATCTCTAGCTGTATGGGTTGTATTAATGCATCAGTCTGGTATTGTAGGGGATAAGGGATAAATTAAATTGCCTCCTTCACTTGCTTCTTCTTTAACCATATTTTTATAAATTCAAATTTAAGAATTCATGAAATCTCTCAAGAGTAAACATATTAAAATTTGTCCAGGAAATGTATTACTAGGCTCTTTTAATTTCTAAGTAAAAAATAGCACCTAATCAGGTGTTTCTTCACTAAGAAACACGTTCATTAAAAGTAAAGTAAATAGTAAAGCTGGAAACTGTTGTGAAGGCCTTTTCCACAACTTGCAACTTGATTTTCTAAATGTTAAATTGTTCAGAAGACAAATGACCAAAATTAAACAGTTGAGGTTAATTTGTGAATTACAGCAGATCTAGGAACAGAGGAGTGAGTAGCATATTTTGCAGTGTTTTAGTCATTTCATTTATTCATTCACCAACATTGCTGTTATAGTTGACCGTCAACTATGTGCCAGGGACTGTTCTAGGTGCTGGAGATGCAATAGTAAACTAAACAGTTTCTGATGGAATTTACAAATCTATTTTTAAAGATAAGTTCCTCTTGGAAGACATAGCCAAGAGTGGATGCAATTCTTACCAATAATCTCTCTTCATGGAAAACCACTCCAAGTGGAATCACAGACGCTCAAGATTAGGAGTTTAAAGATCATGTAGTACAATGATTAATAGAAGGATTTAAGACCTCAAGTTGAAAATCAAAAAGCACTGGTTATTTTTCTTATCAGCACTTTTAAAATAAACCTTGATGAGATAACTCACACAATTTTTAGTTTTGGTAATCTTGAAAAGCTAAAAAGAACACATCAGTAGCAAGGAGATTAAAACCTAGCACAATAAAACAAATATTTGGAAAAGATATAGGAAATAGCAGAAACATAAGTAAAGCAAGTATTTAACCACTTTTCCAATTAATCCCATTTTATTATTTCATTGTCTCATAAGAAGTTAAAATTTTAAGAGCCCTCTTCTCCAGAAAGCTTAATGTGCCTTGCCATAAAGACATTTAAAATTATCCTCTAGGGGCAAGGTTCCCATGATTTCATTTTAATAGGCAAAAAGGAAAATGGACAAAATGGCCTTAAGATAAATTTTATAGTTAAAAGGTCAGCTATTTACAGTCATTTTTGTAAACTGAAGCATAATTTATAGTCAAGTACACAGAATGATAACCTGATATGTAAGTATCAGTACACAGAACAGATCAATATACAGACTATCATCAGTCCTCCAGCAAGCCCTTATGCCAGCTCTCAGAAGGTAATCAGCATTCCAAAGATCAACTACTTTGATAAATTTAGAAAGTCCTAGAGGAAATGTAGAAGAACTGATGAACCTCAATCCAAGTTTTATAACTAACGAAAGTGTGATAAACTCTAGTTAGATTGACTTCGCCCAAGAAAGAAAGAATGGTGAATTTTACTATTTATTACACTATGCTAAGCATAGCGGCAATTATATCAGATTGGTAGTTAGGGGAAGACTTTCAAGAAGAGGTGATTTTAAGGGCTGATTTTTAAAGGACACATAAGAGTTATCTAGAAGAAGCTAGAAGAGGATGATGTTTTGAAGAAAGAAGATAATTGCATGTGTAAAAGTGTGGAGGCATGGAACAGCAGAAGACATTCAGAAAACTGTGTGGCTAGAACAAAGGATTCAGGTGGAGAAGCAGTGAGAGATAAACTGCAGAGGTAAGAAAGAGACAGATCATGAGGATCATGGGTATTAAAATAAAAATTAAGGACTTCCCTGGTCGCACAATGGTTAAGAGTCCGCCTGCCAATGCAGGGGACACGGGTTCGAGCCCTGGTCCGGGAAGATCCCAAATGCCGCAGAGCAACTAAGCCCGTGCACCACAACTACTGAGCCTGTGCTCTACGGCCCGCGAGCCACAACTACTGAGCCCGTGTGCCACAACTACTGACACCGCGTGCCTAGAGCCCATGCTCTGAAACAAGAGAAGCCACCGCAATGAGAAGCCTGTGCACCGCAATGAAGAGTAGCTCCCACTCGCTGCAACTAGAGAAAAGCCCACACGCAGCAACAAAGACCATCAATCCAAATGTGAAGTTAGATAAAAGTTCTTTAAAAAAAAAAAATTAAACTTCACTCTGGACATTAAAATGGAACTATAGGGCTTCCCTGGTGGCGCAGTGGTTGAGAGTCTGCCTGCCGATGCAGGGGACACGGGTTCGTGCCCCGGTCCGGGAAGATCCCACATGCCATGGAGCGGCTGGGCCCGTGAGCCATGGCCGCTGAGGCTGCGCGTCCAGAGCCTGTGCTCCGCAACGGGAGAGGCCACAGCAGTGAGAGGCACGCGTACCGCCAAAAAAAAAAAAAAAAAAAAAAAAAAAAATGGAACTATAGTTCAAACCCAGGCAGTCAAGAAGGAAGATGGCATATAGATAGATAGATACATATAGATATGATATTCATATCTTAAGAAAGATCACAATGTGGCAGGTGGATTAGTTATTGGAGAAGTTGGATGACTGGAGGCAAAGGAAAGAAATGATTGTAGTAATCTGGACCCTGGGGGAGGGAATGTTATGGATCTAAATAGCCAGGAGCAGGGGACATGGAAATGAAGGAATTAACTAGAAAAATGTAAAGAGGTAAAATCTAGAGGACATATTGACTAATTGGAAATAGGAAGGGAACGAGTGCTGTGCTCTGGCTTGGACAATGGTGGTACCTTACACTGAACAAGGCATGCTTTTCATTGTATTTGGAGGGACGATGATGAGTTTAATTTTACACATAGTGAATTCCAAATGCCTACTGGACAAATTGAGAAGTCTAGAGATCATTTGGATAATAATAGCTAAAACTTATTGAGTAGTTATTCTATGCCTGCAGTTCCTTGTAAAGAATCACACAGTATATAAAATAAGCAGGGATTCAAATTTAGTAAATCTATGCTGGGACCAACAAAGAGGCATTTTTAACAACCTTGTGGCGATTCTCATGTGGGGAGACCACACTTAGAGAAAGACTATCATGCCTGAATATCTTGAAAAGGAGGATAGGGACATGGAGTGTTTTTTTCCAGTTTTGCAAAGTCCCTTCAAAATGTAAGGGTCTGGAATTCATCTGCATTTGGCAAAGTCTAACCTTCTGTTTCTAAGAACCAAAGGCTAGTAGGAAAGGTCTTTTTGGACACTAAGTGATTCTTACCCAACTCCAGCTTAATGAGATGTCTAAACGACATGGTTTAAAACATATGGGGCATTTTTAAGTAAGGAGAAGAGCACTTCACAAAACTAAATGGGAGGTTTCAATGAGACCTGGGGCACTACAAGAAGTTTCAGAACCCCAAACCATGACAGTCTCCCCTGTTTTCTAAAGGGTATGTTTTCCCTCAAACCATGAGTGTGTTACACTAAGAGAAGCAAGCATAGGTCAGGAACCTCAATTTGATAGGCTGGGGGTCGGCCTTTCAAATTTGTTTGGATGGGCATATTTTTGTTTACTATATCTCGTGTTCTTTTCCAGGCCCTAAAGGGCAGTCATGAAACTCAAAAAGTTCAGTAAAAGGAAAAAATATATATATATATTATATATATATTATATATATATATATATATATATATTCTAGATGGCTTAGTGCTGAATAAATTATGAATGTTGACCATCTATTACTACTGTGGCTCCATACCCTCTCCAGCTTTATATCTTAAAGTTCAAGAACAAGCTAGCTGCCCTTACCCAAAAAGTCCCCTGATGAAAACACATTCTTCTTGCAACAGCAGCTTCTCTGCAAAAATTGAAGACAGAAGTTGAGCTCTAAATTGAGGAACGACCTAGAAGGAATGTTAACAGATGAGACACCCATTTTGCCATTCACTATTTTTCAATTCTGGCCAGAAAAAAGTAAAAGGACAAATACAAATAAGTGAGAAAAAAAATGAATGTGTATATTATTGGGGCAACAGATATCCTGTTGGTGTGAACAGTTCACACTGCTCTGTTCTGCCATTAGACTATCAGTTTTTCAAAAATAGAGATTATGATTTTTTATATCCTATAAACATCCTTAATAGTGTTTTATACATGTATACTTCATTTTATGTAATTTATTTTTCCTGATGAATTTGGTATAAAATATTCACTTTTTTTTTTTTGCGGTACGCGGGCCTGTCACTGTTGTGGCCTCTCCCGTTGCGGAGCAACAGGCTCCGGACGCGCAGGCTCAGCGGCCATGGCTAACGGGCACAGCCGCTCCGCCGCATGTGGGATCTTCCCGGACCGGGGCACGAACCCGTGTCTCCTGCATCAGCAGGCGGACTCTCAACCACTACGCCACCAGGGAAGCCCAATATTCACTTTTTAAAATGCACAAGAGGAGCTCCCTACTTAAGGAGAAGTTTTTTTACTTCCTAAAGGGAAAAAAAAACAAAACAAAAAAGTACTACCAATACTTTTCTCCTAATTTATCTGATTTGCAAATTTGCCTCAATGTCGATCAGACTCTCTTAATGTACATCATTCCATTATTAATGTTAATTACTGCAATTAAGCATTAAGCATTTATTAATGTTAATTAATGTAAATCGTGAGGCAGAGGTCAATTTCATCATCTTTATGGGCTATAAATTAGCATCCTTCTCTTATAAAATCATAAACCATGACTTTCACCACACTTGAGGATCAGATATATCAAGATGGTTGAATCAAGTAAGAATTCATCACTCCTGAAAAAGATCTGACTGTGTCACCACAGGGCTTAAAATTCGTCAACGGCTTCCCCTCATCCACAGTAAAGTCCAAGCTGCTTTATATAAAATGAGATCTCTTTAAAAAAAAAAAAATGTGATCTCAGCTCTCCCTACTCTGCAGCCTCATCTCCCCTAACTCCCCTGTTTAACTTTAGGCTGTAGCTCCCCACACTGCTGTCTCTTGACCTGGTGCCACTGCAACTTTGTTCTGCCTCTAATGTACACGAACTCCCACCAGCCCCCTTCTGTTACCATGACCCATCCTGGCTTGGCTAGTCCCAACCACTTAACACCTCAGTTGGGGTGCATTTCCTGACACTAAATCTTATCTAACTCCACCAGAGTACACCAATATTTTTGATACTTAAGTACTTACCAACTTATTTTACAATTAATATCTTTTTTTTTTTTCTAGTGCCTGCCCTACTAGACTAAGAGGACAAGGACTAGACCTTACTTAAAGCTTGAATGCTAAGTACTGAGCACAGTGCCTGGCAATGGGCTGTCATTAAACTTTTGCTGTGGACGAAGGGAAGAAGGAAGGGAAAGAAGGAAGAGAGAATGAAGGAAGGGAGAGGAAAAGAGGGAGAGAGAGAAGGAAGGAGGGAAGATGGAGGGATTGAGGGAGGAGAAAAGAGAAGGGAAGAGAAAGGAGTAGGGAAGAAAGTAGAGAGGGATAAAATACATAGCTTGGATCCTCATGATGGATCTGTTTGTATCATGTTTAAGGTAAAGCACACAAACAAAGTTGATCAGGATACTTCAGATAATTAATATTAAAATCAATAATTAATTCATACCAGTTCAACTAAATGGGATGGAAATAAACTAGTTCATGCTTACAACTTGCCAGGCATTCTAAATATTTTAACTCATTTAATCTTTAAAACAATTCTATAACATAGGAACTTTTATAATATGTATTTTACAGATGAAGAAACTGAGACACAGGGCAGTTAAGTAATTGTTCAAAGGACTCACAGCTATGTGTTGGAACTGAAATTTCATATCCAGGCAGACTGGCTCCAGAGCCTGTGCTCAGAAAATATTTGAATGCATTCAGCAAGATTCCTATAAGAAAGGGGTCACCAAACCTTTCATGAGAAAATAACTGTTTTTAGCACCCTTGAGTTGAGACTTTTTAATTTAACATTGAATGGGGAGACATGATCATCACCACACCTAAAACAGGGGGTGCTTGGGATCATTATTTCAGCCCAGTGAGATGATCACTCCTGATATAAGACAACAAAGAAATACTGTTTATTTTAAATCAATACTGCTTATTTTTTAAATTGTTTCATAATAAAGGTTTATCCCAAAGGTTTCACAATTAAAGGGAAAATTATCTGAGCCTACCATGTCATATTTTCTTTTAACTTTTAATAAAGGCAAAAATATTTGCTTCTCTTTTCAAGCATTTTTTTGTTTGTTTGTTTTTTAATATTCTTTACAATTTCTCAGCGTTTTTTTTTTTTTTTTTTTTTTTGGCCACGCTGCATGGCATGCGGGATCTTATTCCCAGACCAGGGATCGAACCTGTGCCCCCTGCAGTGAAAGCATGGAGTCTTAACCAGTGGACCACCAGGGAAGTCCCTCTTTTCAAGAAAGTTTTGATAGTATATATCTATCACAATACAATTTTATTAAGTGGAAGATCCAATAATTTTATCTTAAATGTACCCAATATATTCTTGACTTCTCTGTTTTTCCACATATCTGAAACGATCTTTAGTAGAGAAACTTGCCCACTGCTAATCATCAAAATGGAGAAAAGAACATCTTTATTTATGAATCCCAGTTTAACACCATAATTCCTAAAGCCAACTTAATTAAATAATATGACTCGCCAAAGTCTGGGAATTCAAAAGCATGTAGGAAGTATGCTGTGGTTCTGTAGAATCAAGAGTCCAAGCAAGTGCAGCATTACTATCTGATCATGTCAAAGAATCCCATGATGTTAGAGCTAGATATTTAATGAGGACTTTGCTAATGAAGACAGCTGGTAATCATAGTAAGAAAACAGAAATTCCTGTGAAAGGAGTCAGGTCTACTAAATATTTCCCCTTTAGAGATCTGGAGAGAAAAAAAAAAAATAGACTCTGTTATGGGCTGAATTGTGTCCTAGACTAACCCCCAACTTCCTATGTTGAAATTCTAACCCCCAGTACCTTAGAATGTGACTGTATTTGGAGATAGGGTCTTTGCAGAGGTAATCAAGTCAATATGAGGTCATGAGAGGGAGCCCTAATCCAATGTGACTAGTGTCTTTGTAAGAAGAGGAAATTTGGAAACACAGATGTACAGAGGAAAGGCATGTGAAGACACTGGGGGAAAACAGCCATCTGCAAGCCAAGGAGAGAGGCCTGGGACTGATCTTTCCCTTGTAGCCTTCAGAAGTAACCAACCGTGCCTAAACCTTGATCTCAGACTTCTAGCCTCCAGAACTGTGAGACAAAAAAACTTCCGTTGTTTGTCACCCAATCTGTGGTGTTTTGTTATGAAAGCCCTAAGAAACTAATATAGATTCCTTATCAAGTTTAGCTTTTACTAACAGTTTTTGCTTAAATGTGTATGTGAGGGTAGCATAAGCAATGCTGATGTATTTATTTAAGGATTTCCCCCCCAGGCAAATTCCAGCTAGACAATAATGTCTAATAGACTGTCTGGTGAATCGGAAAATCTCCTGAATGAAATCAGATCCTTTAATACTCAAAAGGGATAAAGTGAGTCATCACTGCTGCCTGTGAATGAAAAATAACTGCTCTGACAAAACACATGTAAAAAAATGACACCATGTGGATTAAATAGGGAAACACAAGTGCACACAGATAAGTTGGGTGTTTCCCCATACCAATTTAATTATCCTATATTCTAAGATTATAAATCTTTACTCTTGCTTTCTCTTGATTTGAGTATCTCAGCTTTTTACAATCAAACGTTATTTACCTTTTTCTCACGACTTCATATAGTGATCCAATTCTACCATTAAAAATAACCTTGAGGGGACTTCCCTGGCTGTCCAGTGGTTAAGACTCTGCACGCTGAATGCAGGGGGCACGGGTTCCATCCCTGGTCGGGGAACTAAGGTCCCACATGCCACACAGTGTGGCCAAAAAATAATAATAAATTTTTAAAAAAAAACCTTGAAAATAAAGTTTGAAATAAAAAGAAAATAACCTTGAAAGCTCATTTTTGCTTTTTGCCTTAAAAAAAAAAGGTGGTTTAGCCCAACTAATGGTCTATTATTTCAAGTAATATTTGATCACAAAAATTCTATTAAGACATCAGCTCATCTATTCTCATGCTCTAATCCATCCTCCATTACGCTGCCAAAGATATTTTTCTAGAATACGGATCTGATTGCTTCCTTTTCAAATCTAAAAACTATCATCAGTCTCGCATTGCCTATTAGCTGAGACACAAAGTCCTTAATCTGGCAGAATCTTCAAAGCCTAGACTCAATTCTGTATTTTCAGCCTCTCTACAGTCAACCCATACCCCACAACCATGTACTTTATTTGCTAAAAGTATTTGGTTATGCTCCATTCTCCAAACATTGTTCCCATAGCACTGTATGCCTGGCAGTTATGCCTAGACACGGTATGAATATGATATATAATACTGATTTTGTCATCAGATTATAACCACCTTATGGTCAATGACCAGGTCTCCCATGTTTTTTCAGTGGCCCAAAGGCACCTGGCACAGGGACAGTAACACTCACCCATTTTACTTACCTCCTCAGAGAGGCCTTCACATAATTCCTTAGCTAAGACAACAATTCTCTCTCAAGATGCTACCCTCTATCCCCTTGGACCTACTTTACTTTTCTTCTCAGCACGTAGTAACACCAGATATATTACATATTTAATTGTTTGCTATTATCTATCTCTTCCGATTTGAAAGTAAACTTCAAAAGTCCAGTACTTCGGCCTATTCACTGCTTGCTCCCCAGTGCCTAGATATTTGACACATTATAGACACTCAATAAACTTTGTTTTAATAAGTGAATTCATTCAGCAAATATTTATTGATAGCTTACTATGTGCCATAAAATATTCTAAAAGCTAGGAATTCAGTAGTCGAAATAAAACAAAATCCCTGCTCTCATGGAACTTGATACTCTCCAGAGGAAGCAATAAAAAAGGAAAGAAGGATCTTATTTTACATAATTTCACGTAGTGATAATAGGTGTTCAATTACTGCTTCTGCAATTGAATCAAACTTATACTGATTTTGGGATTCACAAATATTTTGTGAAACTTAAATTTGTACAGGTTTACCAAAACATAATATATAAATTGATTTATTTTTGCAAATACTAAAGTCAATAAGAGAATAAACCATGTAAAAGAAAGTCATAATGTAATATCCCTTTACTAATGAAAAATTATGTTTTTAAAGACAATTTTCAAATATGTCAGATAAAACAAAAGAAGCTAAATAGATTTTCATCATAAGCATAATACGAGTAAGGGGTGCTTTTACGAAGCATATTACACCATAAACATTTGCCAAAAGGAGTTTTGACTAATACTTTTAACAGAACATTTAAATAAAGGGGCAAAATTGGGACAGAATTATCGTAATATGTATTATCATTGCTTAATAAGAATGATAGTTGGTTTATGTACTACTTGGCAACCCATCAGTGCAAGTGATATGATTTGTATTCTTCCTCCTATTTTAGAAAATCCAAGCTTTCCTGTGGTACTAATTTGGTATTTGATATGTCAACCCCTGTGTTTGTTGTCATTTTTGAATTGGAAATCTGGCTTTTTATGTGGCCAAAAGGGATTTATTTGTACTTTTAGATTACAAAAAAGAATCATAACTATAATAGGAAGAATTCTTTAAGATGACCTGTTTACTTGAAGGATTCTACTTCTGATCAGCCTGGTCATAGCTTCTATGAATGTGGATTAGTGACTCAGATCTGGACTTCATTAATAAGAAAGGCTGGGTTTCCTAGAGAGAAAGAGTTGCCATCAGGGATTGTCAGGAACTAGAAAGTCAGAGTATCTCTTTAATGAAATATGAAAGGTGAGTTAATGTAAGTAACACCAAAATCAAAATGTAAGCATTGGGCTTCCCTGGTGGCGCAGTGGTTGAGAGTCCGCCTGCCGATGCAGGGGACACGGGTTTGTGCCCTGGTCCGGGAAGATCCCACATGCCACGGAGCGGCTAGGCCCGTGAGCCATGCCCGCTGAGCCTGCGCGTCCGGAGCCTGTGCTCCGCAACGGGAGAGGCCACAACAATGAGAGTCCCGCGTACCGCAAAAAAAAAAAAAAATGTAAACATAGTAAACACTGAATTCTCATCATGCAAAACTGAAATAGATAGCAACTGTAAATACCATGTTTCCAAAGTTTTTGATAACTCATATAATCATGTTGAGCTAATATTTTTAGCATTTTAAGATGTAAGGAATTTTTCATTTTAATTTTTATTCCTACAGAAAAGGGGAAAAAAGAGATCCATGAAAAATTTTTTTAAATAAGTACCACTCCACTAATTAAAATTTGGCAATGGATATTACTTCTACTTCCCTCAAATATTATCACACAAAAATCACAGGAGCAGGGGGCTTCCCTGGTGGCGCTGTGGTTAAGAATCCGCCTGCCAATGCAGGGCACACGGGTTCGAGCCCCGGTCCGGGAAGATGCGGCAGAGCTACTAAGCCCGTGTGCCACAACTACTGAGCCTGCACTCTAGAGCCTGCGAGTCACAACTACCGAACCTGCGTGCCACGACTACGGAAGCCCACATGCCTAGAGTCCGTGCTCCGCAACAGGAGAAGCCACCGCAATGAGAAGCCTGCGCACCTCAACGAAGAGTAGCCCCCGCTCGCCTCAACTAGAGAAAGCCTGCGCACAGCAACAAAGATCCAACACAGCCAAAAATAAATAAATAAAATAAATAAATTAAAAAAAATTTTTTTAAAAGAAGAAGGAAAACAATTTTTAAAGCAATGCAAGGCAATTAATTATTTGAAATATAACTACATCAAGGAAAGCCAGAACATACCAAAATCCACCTGGGCTCATAAAAAAACAAATCCCTATTGTTTGCAAACATCTTCCAAGTCAACTATCTATTTTCCCTATTATTTGCAAACATCTTCCAAGTCAACTATTTTTTTTCCCATAAGAATACAAATAATAAATAAATCTTTTAAATGCAAACAGGTAAATATCTTGAGAATCGGTACACAGTACTTAGGATATTACTTTGATATACCCATCGTTTATCTCTTTTTTTCACCTCTCCCTACTTCCTTTCTGTTCAAACAGACCAAAACTTCTCAAATTTGACTAGTTTCACATGGAAGCTAAAAGACCAAATTCAGGACTACATCTATAAAGAAGAGTCACCTGGGATGAGAAGGTGAAATCTGCAATTAGTCTGCTTGTCTCCCACTCTGGTTGACTTCCAGTATTTATTAATGTTATTCCCACTACAAAAGAACTCTGATGCAGTGTGCCATACTAGCTCAGCACCCTTCAAAGCTCCCCATCACCATCACAAACACCACAGAGGTCCAACCAGACCACCAGGACCCAAAGATATATTCATAAACAGGGAATAATAAGGGATTCACACCCTCTTTTTTCTAGTACTTCCCAACATCACCCACCCTGCCCTCCCCCCGCCACCCCATACACACACTCACACACCCCTAGATAGAATTACAGTTGTTGCTATTTCAATGGGAACAAGTGATTTGGGGCAGAAAATGAGAATTCTGTTAGATGAGAAGAGCAGTCATCTCATACCAAGATTTAATACATTCCTTTTTCATTTTCCTATGACTCATACTTTCTTCCTGGCAGTTTGTTGGGGCAGGGATACGAGGAGGAACTCTGTGTTTTGAGCAAAACAAACAAAAAAAACCCTTATACAAAAAGCAATTGAAAAACTATGGGAAATACAGTAAAGAAACAAGGGCTGATAGTCTAAAAATCTAGTTAGTTGGCAACTGGGTGGTTTAGGTAGCCTCAATTAACAGAATTCGTGTTTGCATTTTGAAAATGAAGGATCCAGGAAATCTAACTCAAACTTACTAAACAACAGACTTCAAAAATAAAGGCAAATCTGACTTTCTGGGCCAGCACTGTGGGGAATGATAATACCTTAACATTAGTTTGTAATAGGAAAACAAGAACTAACTAAACTATAAAAATTTGCCGACCTGACAAAATATTCTAATGAATAGATGAGAGCATGTATAGTCATGGTTGAAGAAAAAAAATTTTTTTAAGAACATTTTCTCCGAGGAGCAGAAAATGGAATTTAATTTGAGAAGAGGGGGATTGAGGAGGGGATCATTTAGTCATTCAATAAATAGTAAGTGAGCCTCTACTATGTACTAGAACCAAAACTCTACACAAATGCTTCATAAAGTCAGAGATCTTGTTCTCTGCTAAACCCATATTGTTCTTTTCCTCCTCTGGGTTTCTGCTTTGTTTCTCTGGGTTGCCTTCTTTATATAATACTAAATCCTATCCAACTCTCATGATCTACCTCAAGTCCCACCTCCTCCCCAGGACATTTCCTGATAATTAGTAAGCATATTGCTCCATCTTTTTGCCTATATATACTTAGGGTAATCAATCAATGTTGGGTCAGCCATTTCTTCATCAAAGAACTTGACATTCTGTTGGTTGTAGAAGTAAGTGCTAAATACCTAATTCTGGTATAAATCCATAGGAAGAAACATCTTTTAGCAAATTCATAAATCTTCCTGCAGTTGTACTTCAGCATTCCTTTAAGTGGTGATTTATTCTTGCATTCAATTTGTTAGCATATAAATATATTCCCTCATTGAGTTTCCTGGACAGAAAGTAGTACTTGTGAAATTAAAATGGTTTCATTTATTAACACTCATTATATACTCTTATTAAGAAGAAATTTAGGGGCTTCCCTGGTGGAGCAGTGGTTAAGAATCTGCCTGCCAATGCAGGGGACACAGGTTCGATCCCTGGTCTGGGTAGACACCACATGCTGTGGAGCAACTAAGCCCATGTGCCACAACTACTGAGACTGTGCTCTAGAGCCTGCGAGCTACAACTACAGAGCCCACGTGCCACAACTACTGAAGCCCATGTGCCTAGAGCCCATGCTCTCCGCAACAAGAGAAGCCATGACAATGAGAAGCCCACATACCACAACGAAGAGTGGCCCCTGCTCGCCGCAACTAGAGAAAGCCCACGCACAGCAATGAAGACCCAACAGAGCCAAAAATGAAAACAAATAAACTTATTTAAAAAAAGAAGAAGAAATTTAAAAGGTACTTTTTATTTTAATAAAATGAATGGTGAGTGTTATAAAAGAAACGCCATTCAATGAGAGCATGTAACAATGGAATCTAACCTAAACTGGATGGTCAGGAAAACAGGAAAAAAAAAGCAGTTATGTACAGTTATCTTCAGCAACTAGGACCATTCATTCTCCACTCAAATCTTCAGGGAACTGGCATGTGATACTGATAACCAAATATTTGTTTCTCAAAATATATGAAAAAAATAGACAAAAGAAATATACACAAGTAAACATGAGATTATTCCTTACTCCAAATAGATAGTCACAACTCTCATAATGCCAAGACTCACATTTGTCTTAAGAAACATTTAAGTGAATTCTTATTTTTGTGTAGTTTCAGGTGTCTTTTCCGGAAGTTTTCTGGGTCATAACTGACAAGCTGGCTTTAACAAAGCAAAGATGGGCCCATTGTTCCCATTACTTCAAAAGTTTCAGAGTGCTGAAAAGTTAGTATCTCTAGAGAAAACTAATCGGAAGCACAGCTGTTCAGCAGGAATGAGAGGTTATGGAAAGAGACCCAGGAATGTCAGCAGCCAGAAAGCTATGATTTTCCAGTAGAGAACTGCTTGAAAATGAGTCAAGAACATTTGGTGTGCTGGTCAGGTGAATGTCTCATGCCACTTATGACACTAGATCCCCATCATGATGTAACCACAGTGGTGAGGACTTAGGACTGGGTCTTGGAGGTACCAGTTTGTCACTGTGAAAACTAAGTATTGATAAAACTTAAAGCTAGATGTCATTACGTTTGATACCTGACATTTGTAAGAGACAAGGGACAGGGATGCTGGAGGCTTAACTAAGAGCAAAAATGTAACACTAAAATGTGAATTTTTCAGCTGACTGACAGCATTCTCCATTTTCTTCCCCCCAGCTCCAATCCAAATCAGAGTTCTGTGGCCCACACATAATTGGACATGATGGGGATGAGCCTGGGAGAGTGACCCCATGGGACCATCTGGCCAAACACAGCTGCAAAAAACATGTCTCCCTGTCCGGAAAAAGCTGTAATGGACAGAGAATTGGAAGGGCTTCCAAGAGAAATGGTGGATTCCTCACTAGAAACTCTCAGTGCAGGCAGAGTACATAGCAGGGGCCACTCCAACCAAGAACAGGGTGTAACAGGCTTTTCCAGTGGTGACTGATGCAGTTTGTCTTTTAGGACTATTCTCCCACATTACAGTGGGGAAGATAGGCCATTAGAGTCATAAAATTTTTCCATAGATGTATCTCCGTACATTTTTTTGGAACTTGTGATTTTCTGACTCGAAACTGGCCCCACATGGCTCCTGTGAATGTCAACACAATTCAAAGTCTGGAAATCAGCACAATCCAGTCCTGCTGCTTAAATTCAGCCCTGTCCTCAGTTAACATCAGGTCAGCATTAAATGATTTCTAATTTCCTCCCCAGAACAAACCAACCTTATTTTTTTTTTTTTTACCAACTTCGAGTAGAGGCAAAAAGTAAAGACCACTCAAAGCAAACATGTCATCATCTCCCTAGCTAAGAGCAAGTGTGAGAACTAGGGTACAGTCCCTCTGAAGTCTTCACAGGAAGCCCTGAATGTTGATTCCTTATATTGGTGCTTCAAGAAATGAAACCTGATAACAAACACCACTGACCAAGATAAAGGCATGATTTTCTTTGTCAAGATTTTGTTTGGAGTGAAGACTATGGAGAGAAAAAAAAACACATATGGGAAAAATTCTACACAAATGTATTGAAAAGGAACCCTCTACTATGCACAAAGGAGAATCTGATTAGGGAGTAGGAGAGCTGAAGTTCTATGTTTAGGATCTGGGAATGAAGTTCTAATGCACAACGACACCTGGGAAAATAAGAAGAGACTGGAAAGGAACTAAAATGAGGAGAGCTAAAAGCAGAAAGCCCTAGTTTCATTAAAGAAAAGTTTGGAATGCCTATACAACACCAATTCAATTCAAAATAATGATTGGCCATCTCCTCTAAGTCTAGCATTGTGCTTGAGAGTACAAAGTTAAATAACAAATAGTACAACTCGAAAAATGAATAATTTGCAGAAAGAAAATTTGTACATTTTATTACTTAAGATGGTCCTACTCATTCTTCACTTTAGTATGGTCTTGGTCAAAATGGCATACTGAAAAGACAGAATTTGGAGTCACCAGACCTGGATTCAAATCCTGCCTAAACAATTTGTAAGTATAAACAGAGATAATATTTTGGCTTGCCTGCAAAGTGGGCTGAAATGAGGGTGCGTAAGAACTGCAAAGCTCATACACTCTGCTGTTCACAACAGTAGCACAATAAATGGATTAATTGAATGGTTTAAAAGTGGTTTAAATTTGCTTTATGTTATATAAATACATCCTTGGAAATTAGCTGTCATTAAAATCCATTTATCTAGATAGTTAAAAGCACTTTTTCCTCTCCAATTTTAAATCCAAACACTTCAAATAATGCTTGGAAACTGGCATCTGGGTCATTTACAAAGTTATTGGTTTTTATATGTTGTGTCTGCTTCCTGATCAATAGAATTTTCTTTAGTGAAAAGTGGTTAATACACAATAATTTGTTAGAAGACCAACAGCCTACCTCTTTACACCAGAAGGACTGCTAGCGAGATCAGCCGTTTGCACTTGCCTTCATCGGCTGAGTGAATGCAGAATCTAAGATAAGTATCTAAGCAAACAGGATTCGGTTGGGCAGGATTATTTGAACAAAAATATAATCATTTCACAGTCATCAAATAATATCAATTATTTTATAGAAGTACAAAATAATTCACAGCCATCAGAAAGGATAATAACTATGATAGGGTAGTGAGAAAGTGAAGGCTAGCACAAAAATCACTATTCTAAATTTTCAACTCTTGGCAATTTGAAGGCTTTTCTTTCTTTCTTTTCTATTAATTTATTAATTTGATTATTTTTTTGGCTGCGTTGGGTCTTTGTTGCTGCACATGGGCTTTTTCTAGTTGCAGAACTCTTCATTGCAGGGTGCAGGCTTCATATTGTGGTGGCTTCTCTTGTTGCAGAGCACGGGCTCTAGGTGTGCAGGCTTTAGTAGTTGCTGCATAGGGGCTCAGTAGTTGTGACTTGCGGGCTCTAGAGCACAGGCTCAGTAGTTGTGGTGCACGGGCTTAATTGCTCCGCCGCATGTGGAATCTTCCCAGACCAGGGATCGAACCCGTGTCCCCTGCATTGGCAGGCGGATTCTTAACCACTGCGCCACCAGGGAAGTCCTGACTGCTTTTCTTAAAGACTCTTTCAAAATTAAGGGGGTCTTATCAGGGGCATGGGCCTAGCTGTCCTAAGAGTATAAGAGTAGAAATTTACAATGAAATGGGAACTGTCATCAAATATTCAAATAAGTAATGTTCCCGAAATAAAATATCCTGATATACCCTGTCAGATTTAATTTTGTAGACAGACATTGTTAACGGTTTTATAAACAGGAAAAATGTGCTAGCTGTAATAAGTCTAAATATTGGAAATATTAGTTTTTCCCACCTCTCTTTGTTGTTTTTTTTTTTTTTAACAAAGGCCGACTATACAGCCTTCCCCCAAATATAGTTTGGCACTGTTAGGAAAGCATCTCTGGTATGTAACAAATCATACCCGATTGTTTTGCTTTGGAAAAAAAATCAATATTAATTGTCACTGCTAAAAATTCTATCAGCAGAGCAGCATTTTCACTCTCTGCCCAGCTACTACTTTCTAGAAAAGTGAGGTTGTTTATTATACTGTTTGTTCCTTCTTAAAATTCATCCTATTTTTTCCCAAAATAAAAATAGAAAGATGGAGGCTCTTTAATAATAGCTCATGGAAACTGAAATACAGAGAACAGAAATAAATCAATTCTATGAAAAATATTTTAGAAATAAAATATAACATTATGGTTATGTAATTTGTTATCATTGCGGGAAGTTGAGGAAAAGGGGCATGGAAACTCTCTGTACTATTTTTGTAAGTTCTATGTGAATTGAAAATCATTTCAAAACAAAAAGCTAAAAAATACAAAATTATGTTTTTTGCCTAGGTATGAAAGTCCTGAGTGAGCGGAGATTATGTCCTTTGCCATGCATCGGTCCAAATGCTCTACTAGGACTAGGGTTTAGACTTTATATATTTAGGATACTATAGTTTCTGTAGCTGTTGAATAGAGGAGAGAGCACTACAGTGACTAACAGACAAAACAATACCCAATACCTTTAGTCACTTGACAAAGGAAAGACTAAATATAATCTGTACTGACAGGATTATTAGTCATCCTTAGGAATTCCAACAGCAGGATTTCCATAGATAATAAGGGATCATCCCAGGGCCAGAGGGAGAAACTTGTATAAAACCTCAGGAATAAAGAATTCTCTTACCCATAGGGAGGTTCTAAACTATGGCCATTCTTCACCCATATTTGTACATGAGTAAATTTGCCTTCACTAAAATTCTGAGCTATGTACAATAGTGAGCAAACACAAGGTTAAAAAATATAAATATATTATATTTGTCTGGGACAGAAAGAAAATAATAAATGTGTTTGTCCTAGGAGTTTTAAGTACTATTTCTAAGAAATCTGAAAGTGAGTAGCCATTTTTTATTCTTCCTCCTCCTCTATCAGTTCCCTCATTGTTTATAAATGAAAGTAATACACAGCTACCCTGTACTCTGAGCTCTGTATCTTTTTTTTTTTTTTCCTTTTTAATCATTCAGGGCCCCTACAGGATATAGACAGCACACTCAAACCACGATAATTTGAGGATAAGTTTGTTTACAAATAGACTACGTACGAAGGTGCAGGAGGGTGTGGGGGAATCATAAGGTAAGATGTAGTAACTAGTAACTCAGAGCTTTTAACACCAGAGGATCTGTTACTACTCTTAGGCACAAAAGAAGAAGGGTGAGGTAACCAGAACCCAGAAGGGCAGTGTATCATATCAGATGATAACCTCTGAAAGAGGGATGCAGCCATCCAAAGTAAAAATTTACGGAGAACACCCTGAACTACTGCCAAAGTTCCCACTGGCCAAAAGACCAGAGTCGATTGACTAGTCCATATCTGTCAGGCCTCCAGGGTGAGAGCAGGGAGAAGCTAGGTATGGCTGGGAAGAGACAAACCTGGAGAGATGAATGCAAGCTACATCTAGCACACGTTTGACACCTTATAAGCAATATGCTAAACCCATTCTTGCTTTCCTGATGGTATAAATAAAGAGTAATTTAAATCACCAGAAGAGAAAAAAAATTAATACAGAATTTATGCTTTATTATCTGTATGTGGGTGTTCATAATAGATCTATAATCTCAGACACTTATGTAAAATAACCTCCAAGTCATCATTTAATGTGTTTGGGGGAAAACCTTTTAAAATTAGTCTAAATAAAACTAATTAGTGAAGATATGTACATAATCAATTGCAAAAACAAATAAATGATTTTGAATTATCTTTTTTTATCATCCGAGCCAATAAACTCTGACATTACCATGAAGAATCAGGAATTTCCTGAATATACCCTATTTTTAAGAAACTTCCTTTCTCATATATCATATCCTAAGGAAGCAGAGGATGGAGAACAAAGCAATGAATTAAAGATCCCAAGGACTGAATTCCAAATTACACGCCACTCCTGCAGAAATGAGGCAGGCCAATAATGCCACTTTTTCCATGTGCAAATACAAACCAGCCTCTCAGAAAAAGACTTGAGAAGATGTGATGGGAATCATGTGCTCACCAAATATTTACTATTCAGTAATTGGGCCCATAATGAGAGCCCCCAAATATATTGGCTCAGTCCACACATGAACCAGTATGGTCATTTTTTCAAAACAGCCAACAGCCATAAATAAACAAAAGAACCCTCTTGTTTTATTTTCTTTGAAACGTATTTTTCTTTTCTCAATATAAAATATTTGAAATAAATTAAAATAATCTAGTTCACTTCCAAAGGTAGGCTTAATAAATATACGCTGAATGACTAAAAGAATTAAGTAACAGCGGTACTTCCCGAGTCGGAGTTCCTCTAACATTTACAGTTTGTGTCCCACAACCAAGGACTCAACAATTCAATGTCTGACGGGATTAAAAATACCACAGTCTTGTACAAACTGCTTTACTCTGACACTCTATGAATTCAACCTTGCTGTGCTTAAAAAGTAGGAGGTTGGTGGGAAAAAGATCAAATGCCTGCTGAATGCAGGAAATCCACACCAGGCTATAAATGAGAAAACATCAAGGACTGCACCAGAAACTCTGTACGGATGAAAACTAAGATACTTCATTTTCACTCCTGTTTGAGAAAGGCAGTAAATTCAACCCAGAAAACACAACTTGTACTCTCTCATCAGGATCTCCTCAAAAATATGTGCAGAAAAGATTGCTAAAATGCTGCTAGGCTTGCTGGGGAGGGAAAAAAAAAAGTATGTATTTGGATAACTTTTAAAACAGCACTGAACACACTTGCTCCCAACACCTGGAGAGGTGAACCTGAGGAAACCACCCTGGTGGTGGCATCTAATTGGCATCAAACTTCAAGGAGAGCTAAAAAAGGAAAGAAAGTCTAAATGCATGGCTGAAATACTATATGGGTGCTTAGGTTTAAAGTGGCCTCAGGAGACCCTGGCTGATATCATCTGATTCCCAGGACTGAGAACTTGGGTGTTAATTAAATATTCATATTGGAGAGACACTGGAGGTCTGACTATGTCAAATATCTTCAAAATTCCTAACCATAAGGTGAGAAAGTCAGGGTATAAGGGTTAAGAAGGGGAGATGACTGGACTCCCAGACAAATAAGACAAGTATATGGCTGCCTATCAGATCAAAATGATTCCCCAAATGAAAAGGATTCTCCATCTGACCAGACTTGTAAACTGGAGCCAAAAATTCTCCAATTTCGTATTTTAGGCAGGCAAGACATGGTCATAAAAAGAAACAGGCAACATCTCACTGCCATTTTCCTCCTGCCCACAATTCTTCTTTGCCCACCAGGTGACCAGACTGTGTTGTGTGCCTCTGTCTGTGCTCAGTGCACAGGCACAGTGTACAGCTGTACATTCTGTTGAGAACACATAAAAGGCTCATGCTGGTGCCTCTCAGAGGCCACTCTCCTAAGAGGAACAGAGCGGGAAGAAAATCAATGTGAGCTTACTTTTCTATTTCCACATCTCTGTTATTTTGATGAAGTGAAGTTTGATTAAAATGGACATCATGGACAGTGATGAATTTTAAAATAATGTAATGAAAGGACAGCTTGAGAGTGAAATGACAGAATTCTATCTCTTTTGGCATGAAACACTGAAATTGTGAAATAGTTATGTTCAGATAACTGTAGGTCTTTTTGTGCATCTGCTGGCAGAATGACATCGTTCTCCCTGTCACCCGCCTAATTTTCCTTCCACCAACACACAAAGAATAGAGAAGAAAGTCTAGGGAAAATTCTCTTAACGTGTAGAGACAGCTCTGATTATAGAACCCACAAACACTACCAGGCTACTAGAAGAGTGAATCTTGAATCAGATACTAATGAAAATGATACAGGATTCCAGCTTAAAATTAAGCATGCTTAAACTTCAGTGATAATCACCATGAAGATTTAAGTTCTCTATGGCAAATTAGCTTAGTGAAGTCCAGTGAGACGGAGGTAATGGTTTTCAGTACTTTATAAACCAAATCTGGTTTGATTGATTTCATGACTACAGACTATACTAGCAATTTCACAAATTGTACCAAAGACAACAGGCAAACTCATATAGGTTAATTTACCACAACAGAAAACATCCAAAAAGCCTAGACTTGTGGTCAGAAATCTTAGGTTGAGAGTAGCCTTGGACAAGTCACTTAATTTTTCCGAGGCTTAGCTGCCTCACCTGTGAAACGAGTATTTAAAATATCTATCTTATAGAATTGTTATGAAGATCAAGTGAGTCATGTATATGATAAATATTTGGTAAAGTGTGCTCTACCATCCAATAACTGGTAGGTAAAAACAAACATTATTGAGGAACTACCTCACTTAGCATTATCTGAGATTAGAATGAAACACAGAACAGCATAAATTTGCATAATCTATCACTCTAATTTTATAAGTGTTTGTTGAGTTAAAGAAAGAATAAAGGAATAAAGTAATATTTCTGTACTTTCAAGCAGAGGATTTCTTTGCAAGTCAACTAATTTAGCCTAGTGGTTTCCAAGGCGTGTTTTTGTAAAAGCACAAGGATCTCTGAAGGGGCAGCTACTCAGAGCAAAGGGGGAGATAAGTAGACAGAGCTCCAGAGCTCTCACCTGACTTCAATCAGAGCATCTCCTGGTGTGAATAGGGTCTTCAAACTTGCAAATGTTACAGCAAACGTTCAGTTCACCCAGAGCTGCCTTGTGTATCTCTATACTTGAATCCAGGCCAGTAGATCTCTGCTGGATTCCAGCATTTCTTTGGTGTACCTCTCTTAAGATTTAAGAGGAAATATCATTGATTTTATAGTCCACCAAACATCCTAAATCCCAGACAGGTCTAAATCTGATCATCAGGGTGAAGAATAAATACTCTGATGTCTCTAAGCAGACAATGGTTGAAGCAAAATACTATCTGATGGGCTCTGAAAGGACAAATGGAAGGGCTTAACTGTTATTTCCTGTTTTTCTGATACCTCCTTTTGTCTGTGCACATGTGGCCAGTGGGCTGTCTCAGGAGGCCAGCTGACACAGTGGGAGAAGTACTGATTTGAAAGTCAGGGGATGTAAACTCAGGCACAGCTCTGGGACTAACTCATTATATAGTCCTCAACGAATCTCTAGACCTCTAGAATGTTTTAAATAATGGGCTGAGAATCTCCTCGGGTCCTATGATTGCAGAAATTCTATGATCTATGTAGTAATGGCATCATCTAAGGGGGTTACTCTGGCATAAGTCCCTAGAGGAGCATACCTGTTGCAAGACAATTTTACCTCACACGCTGTGGAGGATATATCATATGTTAAGACTTCATGAGCAATATAGAAACACTCTGGTGATTGACTCAAAGATTTATCATGGTGCTTATAGCTCACAGTGCTGGAAGAACTTTCTTTGGAATATAGAACACAACAGTGTATCAATTTCTCATAGACTTGGCAAGAATGGTTTTGCTTCTTGAGGGAAAAACTGGCTCCATTAAGAAAAATTGTAGGATAGTATCCTGTCAACCCCATTTTTCATATAAAAAAATAAGGGGGTTATACGGACTCAATACTATTTCTCTTTAAACTGATGCAAGGCTTTTACTAAAAATAAAATTTAGTGTGGAACATGTATGAAAATACACAGATTTACTTATTCTTCTCGAGGGCAATGAACCCCAATCAAATGCTATAATCTTGATAAAGATTCTGCTTTGCTATGTGTGCTTTATCTTGGCCCTAAAGAAAATCTTCATCTATTTATATCCAGTCTGCTCCTATCATTTTGTTTATTTAGACTTAGATACAAAAGTCTTTTGCCTGCTTGTCACCACCATTGCTCACAACTCCTTTTTTAAAGCTAAATTGACATCAGAAACCCAAACTTCATCCATTCATTAATCTTCTGGCGCCGCATTCTGGGAGGTCAGTATCTGGTCATAGTCTTCAGTTTCATGTGATATGCAATATTTGTATCATGTGAAACTATCTAAATAACCCAGTCTTGGATATCAATCCAAGGAGGTCATTTGGTTTAAAAAAATACTACTTGGACTACAGAATATCCACTGACCCTGCACAGGGAACTGACGCTGCCCTTCACTTATCCTCCCCAGTCCCACAGAGCTGACCATAGAAGAAAGAAGTAGCATTATCTATGAAGTATGTTTAACCAGTGGCTTTTTACGTTGAAAGAGCATTCCTCGCTGCCTGTCACTACTCTTTTCTATCTTGCGTTCTTTATGTCTTGTAGGTTTTAGGCTCTTCAGGAATTTCCTCTTAAAATTCAGGTACCTGAAGACGGGAAGGAGTTGGGGGTGGGCGGATGATTGTAGCAGCTCAAGAGTTGAAGAACTGAAGAATCTGAGAAAAGACAGACATGGATAGAAGCAGGATACGAGAAGTCACCAAAAATCAACATTGCCTATTTAATAATTTTGCCATCTCCTATTATTTATCCCTGCAAAAAAATGCAAACCCATTTGCCTTCAGCAAACACTAAATTTCTATGTTCAAAAAATAAGCAAAACCTCTCCAAATGATAAAAGTTGAAGACAGGTCTTATTTTCCCCTACTGACTTAGCAATTTGCTGAGTTATTAATGAAAAGTCACTGTATTTGGCCATCTTTGGAGCTTTCCTCTAACCTGAGCAATTAACAATAATTAAGAAAATGTAAATGGTGGCAGCTTGTGATAATTCTCTTTCTGATCCTGTTTATCAGGGTGCTTCATTAAACTCCCACAGTTGATCCATTAATCCAGTGGTGTTCAAAATGGCTTTATAAATAATTTTATTTCCAAGTCCTCAATTTCCACACATTCTATTTACTAAAGCTGAGCTGCCTGAGAATATGCCTATGGTTGCTCTTTCACAATCTCCTCCCTTTTTACAAAAGACGGGTGAAACTTTCACCCAGCCAGAACCTTACCAGGTCACGGCTCATGACCAACAAAACTCTGGAACACCACACAAAAAAACTTTTTCAAACATCTGCATCAGTACTGAGAAAATGAATTATTCTAATGACAACATAGCAAAACCTTTTGTAAATCAGGTGGTTTTAAATTCTTTGTTTTTAGTAAAACTGGAGGACCAAAATCAACTTGTCAGTTGATAGAGCATTACAGTTAATCTTGATAAAAGTTCACCATGTGAATTCTGGCACTTACTACAGAAGAAAAATGAAGAACTGAGTGAATATTGCTATAACAAACTTCCTCCATTCTCATCTACTTATTTATCAGCATTTACGCATTTAAAAACAGAATAAAATTGATGCCAAATCCCGTTTCACCCTAGCAACAAAAAGTACCCACAGATACACAAATTGATAGGGAAAAGACCTGCTCTATCTATATCATTAGGGTATTTCTAATAATTTTTTGTTTTTCATGTTAATAATTATCAAAATTTGTAACATATTTATTTTGTTTTGATTATCATGTTCTAACAATAATTGTAGTTGACAATGCAATCCAGGAGAATGCTTTTAAATACTTTTTGTTTTTAAATACCTGGTACTTTATAGTCACAAAAAATTAATTTTGTAAATTTTATAATAATAAATATGTATCTTTTTAAAGAGGAATATAATAACTGGTCCGTAAAGGACATTAAGCAAAAGTTACTTACATTATGACTTCTGGGAGAAAAATGGAATGGGAATTGTAGTTTTAGGAGAAAAAGAGGGAAAAAATTTTCAACTGCTAAAAAGAGCTTATTCATGAATTTTTTTAACAGATTAATGCATTTTAATAGATAACTGCATTTATATGCCACTGGACACATTTCAAAAAGTGACACTGGCATTTTTATTTTAATATGTCAGTATTTACAATACAAATGGCAATTCCATCATTTGCAACTATTTCAATAACAATTTTGGATGTCAATTTTAAAAAGGTATAAGGAGAGTTACAGTTTTCCAAAATTCTCTTGGAGACAAAAGCAAGTGTTTGATGTCACTGAGTTAATCAATAGTGGAGTAATTTTGTGACATGTTGAGCAGGTTATAAGTACATTTGGAAAGAACAATAAGCCTTGAAGGCTCAGGAGCCCCATTTGGAACCATTGTTCTTCTACTATCTAAAATGCTAGCACACACTCAGAGGTCTCACTGGTATCTGAAATTACTGCAAGTTCTTTTTCAAGTACTTAATTCACATTTCACTCTGTTATCAAAGGATGGACAGTATTTCACTAAATCTTACCTAAAATTATTTACTTATTTTAATTTTTAAGCAGTATCATTGTCACTAACAATGTATCCAAGACCCAGCTCAGCCAATACTCAGTGAGTGAACTTAAACAGTTCTGGCAAACTAGGCAATTTCAGTCAAAGGAAGAACTGAATATTTTCCTTGCTATTTTGCTGGGTTTTTGTAAGAATAGATACTTTACTTCTTGCGAGACTCTAAAGATCTATGTAAAACTGAAGTTATTTTCATTATTATTATTCGATCAAAAACAATTACTGATTATTTACTATGCCTCTAACCTTATGCTAGACACTACTGGGAAATAAAAATACATCATCCAATTTCCATCTTTAAGGAGCTTCCAAACTAGTTGGAGGATGTGGGAGTAAGAGGGGTGCTGGTATAGTAAGAATAAACTCCCATAAGATAGAAAGCACTACTGCTGCTCTGACATTCACCTTGCCCATTTTGGTATTCAGTAAGAGAGAATGTTCTCCGTCAAACACTGGCCAACCCACTGGGAACAAATCCTATGAATTTAAGAATTTTTTTCTGCCTTTCAGCACAAATATGAACTATAAGAAAAAGAGAGCTAGCTATGTGCTCTCTTACCATCTCAATTTCCCCAAATTAAAGAGACTTAAAAATAAGGCAAAGGTTTTTTCAGTTTACGCATACATTTGTATATTACTTGGAAGTTTTGGGGGATTGTTGAAGAGGAAATAAAATAAAAATGTGACATTGTTTACAGAGGGTGTTTCCCTAAAATCAAAAGTTAAATAAAACAAAATTTGCCCCACTTTAACATATCTTTAATGAATAGTGGAGAATATGACAGAACAAGTCTCTACCCTTATGGAGCTTATATTCTAATAGGACAAGAGAAGCAATAAAAAAGTAAATAAAAAATAAGGTAATTCCATTTAGAGGGTGACATGTGGGTGGGTGAGAACAAAGGTTTAGGGAAAGAGTCAACAAGGCATAAAGACACAAAAACAAGTTCAAAAGCCATGAACCAGGAATATACCCAGTATGTCCAAATCCTGGAGAGAGAGGCAGTGTAACTGAAGCACAAAGAGAGGACAGTGGGAAATGAGGTCCTAGAACAGGTCTGGGCCAGATCAAGTAGACCTTTGTAGGCAGAGGCATAGAGTTTGACTTTTATTCTGTGTATTGGGAAGCCACTGAAAGGTTTTAAGCAAGGCGATATTATTTGGTTTATATTTTTAAAAGACTGATCTGGCAGATTTGTTGATATGGAAACTGTGAGAATATTCTGATTGCTATGTCTTAAATAAAAAGCAGCCTCAACAAAAGAGAAGGAGAGGGGGAGAGATGGGAGGAGGCTGGAGCAAGGGATGAGACACCAAGGGAAATGGCTCAGAGATAGAATACAGTGTCAGTCTGTGATGCCATTACAAAAGCAGTATGTCCTTAGAAATGGATCTTCCTTTCCTTACCCCTTTCTCCTCCTTACTCTAGATTCCTTAGGTAGCCACTGCCCTTGTCTTTCTTCTAGCTCTCCGTATATTGCCACTGCTTATACCTAATGTGCCAAATTAATCAACAATTTCTTCTACAAATCCCTTTTTGAAGAAAAAAGTTTATTCTCTCAATGAGGTTCACTTCAGGTAGGTGTTAGAAGGGAAACAATCTGATTCTACTAACACTAAGATAACAGTTTTCTAACATATTTTAAAAACTTTTATACACATTTTAAAAAAGCTTGTTGAAACACATGATAGCAACTAAGAAAGTTTACATAACTATGTAATGAATTTTAGACAATATGGGAAAGCAGCAGGAATCGACAAGAGTATGATGAGGGGCATTCTCTATATTTAATTCACCTCTGTATATTACAGTATCTAGCATAGTGCCTGGTATATAGGTATTTAGGAAAGAATAAATTAATGCATTTCTTACAATGGAGTACATCTTTGCCCTTGTTTCAAAAATAAGATCATTTGTACTCCTTATGATGTGATCACGTCAGTATATTTATCTACCTTTAGTCCCAGAAAGCAGATAACAGAAAACTGTACTTAAAGAAATTAACTGTTATACCAAAAAAGAAAGCTATCAATGCCTGAGTACCTGACCTAAGGACAAGTTCAACTAACACTACTCTATGCCATTGATACCTAAGCCTAGTAGCTCATAAGCCATAAGGTTAAAATGTAAAGCAAGTTATATTGCTACAACTTTTTTAAAACATGAAGAGATAAATAAGAAAAAAGGAAGTTATACTGAAAAAAAAATGTTTAATTAAATCAGCACAGTAATCTCTAAAGTGCAAGGCACTGTGGGTAAAGGAGAGGATACTCCAAATTCATTTGGAGATTAACTGTGAATTTAGACAGCCCTGATCATCTTGCAATGACCTATTCAGGCAGCACTTACATTCTGAGAGACACATGGATTCACATAGCTACTTATCAGCCAATTCCTTTCATAATTATAGACTCAGACCAGACACTTGTTGTTCCTACCAAGATGCTGTAAGGTGTCACATGGTGCAAATCAATAGGGGACATTAGCTCATATTTGGAAGTGTTTCCAAATATAACCACTCTTCATTTTTCAGAATCATCTGAGAATAAGGAAAGCCATAAAAATAAAATTTGACATATCTGAAACATGTTTACATGCTAAAACATGTTTTATTTACTTTCAAATATATTGAAACATCTAACTGCTCTCCAACAGAGGATGTGGTCATGACTGGAGCTTTTCTTGATTCAAATCATGATTATGAGTATCATTCATTTTACTGTAATATCCTCAGTGAGGAAGTATGAAGTACGATTTTCTCCTATACTCATTACCTGGAGAGTATCCTTTCCCCTCATTTGGCAGTAGCTGTGAAGAGCAGACCTTCCTTTTTACCACCATCTACTATGCTGCTTCTAGTCACCAATAAAGTAAGAAATCGTGTTGCCCCTGATATCTTTTATGAGAAAATTCGTCATGAATTCATACCAGTATTTCCAATTCAAAAATATGAGTGCAGAGCTTTTACTTCTTTGACTGTATATTTTATCTCTTTCTCTTATACTGAAAATAGTGATTAGTAATGACAGCAACGTACTTATTAGTGTTATCCTACTATATATTATACATACACATATATAATAGGTTGGTTCAAAATAACAGTACTAATATTATTATTACAATATGATCACTAAAGACAGTTTAAGATTTCTTTTGCAGTTTGTTTTGGCCATAGGATACATCTCACTAGGGGTGTGCAGTCAAATTATTCTGTTTTAAAATCACTGAAACAATTCCTCTCTATGTGCTTAAGCCAGCAATGCAAAAAGTAATTACATTTTAATTTCATTCTCCTTTCTTTAAAGGACTTTTTTTTCTTTATTTAATTTGTCTTATAATTACATAAAGCATTTCAATGGTTCAGGTGATTTAAATCTACAAAACAAGATGCGTTAGGAGGCTTCTAGTTTCTATCCCTATTGCCTCTATCCTGTTCCCTCCTCCCCATTGTAAGTAAATTTTTATTATTTTCTGGCTTATCCTTTCATTTTTTTCTTTATTCTTTTTTTAAACTTCATTTTGGAATAATTATTGGTTTTCAGAAAAGTTGCAAACATAGTCCTGAGAGGTCCATCGGCCATTCACGCAACATCCCCCCTTGCTGACACCTTACATAACCACGGTACACTTGTCAAAATGACAAATGAACACTGCCACGATACTATCAACTAACTACAGACTTTTTTTTCAGATTTCACTGGTTTTTCCATTAATGTCCTCTTTCTGTTCCAGGATATAACCCTGATATCCCATTGCATTTAGGCCATTTTTACAAAAATAACCTAGCAAGCATATATTTTAATTTTATATTTATATACTTATTTCTTAGAGAAAATGTGGCATACTATATACATTTGTCTTCATTTTTCTTTTTTAAATTAACACATATCCTGGAGATTATCCCATAGCAGTATATATAATTATTCCTCGCTCCTTTTTATAACATTTTGTATTACACTGTGTAGATATGCTACACATAAATACTTTAGCTGTTCAATAATAAACTGAATTACTGTGGAGAGTGTCTTGAATAATAAAATGGTGAATTACTAAAAGACATTCATGTCTATAGCATATTGATTAAAAACCCTAAAAGTAAGTGATGACATGATTAAACCTCACAAAAAACATAAGTTAGCACCAAAACATCACCACTGGGCAAGTACAAGCAACAGGTTTAAGGTGTTACGACATGTTTTTTAATGCATATGGACCCGTTTAGAACGGGTAAAAACATTTAGAATAATGTTTTTAAATGCATACAATAAAACACATAAAGTTAAAACGAAACCAATTATAATGAAACACACTTATCAAATCACTAAAAAATTTTGTGAGATAGTAATATATGTGCATCTCTACCAATGCATTCAATAACAAGATCTAGTGGCGGTCTAACAACTATCAGTTTCAAAGCAGTCATGAATATAAATCATGTTCCAAAATTTCTGTAACTCTCATGATGTGACATGAAAAATATCTGTGACTCTTACTGGTGATAAAGTCACTAGTATTGCCAATATTGCTGTTTGCAGCCTACATTTATAATTAAAGGAAATGCAAAATTTCAGTTAAAGGTTAGTGAAAATAAAGATGTAATTTTTCCCCATCCACATTCACAGAACAACTCTGATTTCTACTCATGGACCCCAAGTTACAAACCTCTGCCTTAATGTCAGGAAAGAGCAGTGAAAGAAAATACTACCTAGGTACCTTGCTGATTTGCCGTTCTGAGAAGCAGGAAACTAAAGTTTATTGAACATCTGTTATTTACCAGGACTTACTCACTCATTGGGTTTTGTGAGAATATGTTAAAACTTAATCCTCACAAAACTCAGTGAGTCTAGCAGAAGTTTAGTCACTTGCCCATGATCACATGGTTAGCAAGAACAGACTCAGAAATCAAGGTCTGCATAATTTCCACTGTATCATGAAGCCTTAGACAGCAACATACCAGGAATGTTTGCATTTTAAAGGAGAAAGCCTACAGAAAACTGTGTTAGAAAGAAAGGAAAGGAAGAAGGGGAGAAAGAATTGCTTTAGTGATAAAATCTCAGGCATCAGAAATGAGCCAGAAGGAATATTCTTTGGAGGTTAACTCCTTTCTTAAAACCCTTCAGATTACTTTGCTGTTCCATACACGTGCAAGAGCAGCCTCACACACCATCTCTGGTTATCTTCCATGAGAGTGGCCTGCCTATCGCCAACACTCTAGAAATATTTCAATTAAAGGAATGAAATACATATAGAACAATATGGTAACTTTTGAAGAGCTCTCAGTAATCACTGCCATGCTTTAGTCACATCATTTACTAGGCTGTTCCTCACTGTTGTATTAAAGGAAGGTCGTGTAGCTAGAGCTCAGAGACCTCAAGTGGTGAAACTTGAAGAGCTGGCATTATAAACAACAGGACTGGAGAGACAGGAGCGTTGGAATTCAGCCACGTGATTACTCATGTGCACACCTCTCCGGGCTACGGCTGATTCGGCACATGTTCTATCATAGGCATGGTCACATCTCTACTCACAGCTCACATTCCAGAGTGACTGCCTGATAGGAACCTCTCACCCAAGCAATCCAGTTGGTGCAGTATGGGATGGTACAGTACAAACCTTATCAAGAAATATCCACAATGTCTCCTTTAGAGCTAGTTTACTAATGTTGCTAATCCATTGGGTTGCAAGCACCAAAAAGATAATTGATTTTGCAAAACCTCATAGTCTTCATTTTTTCATTGCTTACAACACTATTTTAGCAGCCAAAATGTTTGCATAATCAGCATTTTTGCAGACGGCTTCATTTCATATTTGAATTTTTTTAAGCCCATGAGGTGCTTAGCTTGGGAAAAGTCTTTTTGTCTCAGTCTGATAATGTATCCAAATTGAACTGTAGCCTGTTGATTTCAGCCTTTGCTTGCAATAAGGGAGAAACTCTAGGGGAAAAAAAGCCTAGTTCTGTCCACTGGCTTGGTTGCAATGAGTAGTCCCCAGAGCCATCTAAAATCATCACAGAAAGTCTCCCCACCAACTGCTTCACACTCTTTTCTTTGGCTGCTGTTCACAGCTTGAGTTTGCTCCAGGGCACATGGCCTTGTGTCAGTAGCTCATCTTACCACTCACTGCAACCTTCTGTATAAATCCCCTACCTCATCAGCACTTCACTTCCCCGTTCCCTGCGGTGGACTGTTTGCAGGAATGGTCACAGTTCCTCCCATCTCATATGCCCTTTTGTGCTGTCACTTTGTCCTTCTTCCTATTAAGAGATGGAGTCTATTTCCCCTCTGCTTAAATCTGGGCTGGCCCTGTGACTTGCTTTGACCAGCAGAATGCAGTGGAAGTAATACTGTGTGACTTTAAGGGCTAGGCCTTCAGAGGCCTTACAGCTTTCATTTTTCTCTCTCCTGGAACCCTGAGACCACCATGTCTTGAAGAAGTCCAGTCTCACCAAAGGAGGATAAGAGACCATGTAAAGGAGAACCAAGGTACCCCAGCTGACTGCCAGCGCCAATTTCCAGAAGTATTAGGGAGGACATCTTGGGCCTCCAGCCCCAGTCAAGTCATCATATGAATATAATCATGTGATCCCAGTCAAGACCAAAAGAAGAACCATCCAGACTGCCAATCCAGAGAATTTTGAAAAGTGATAAATAGTTGTGACTTTAAACTACTGTTTGGGGGTGGTTTGTTATACAGCAGTAGATAACCGAAAACCCCTCTTTAGCAATCTTTCCTCAGCAACAGTCATCCAACACTTTACCTCAATCTTTTGTTCAAGAGGGAAGAAAATCTCATTCTTTACCAAAACACCTTATCTTTTTAAAATCACATATGGGTTGCATTTTATGCCAAATTTTGGTCAATCCAAAGGTAGGGATGTGGCCTACATGATTAGGAAGCCCCCAAACAGCTAGCTGTTAATAAAAGAAACAGAAAACACTGAGTGGTTAAGACAAAAGAAATAGAATATAGGCATTAAAGTAAGGAAAACCTAGGTTGGAATGGTAGCTCCACCACTTTTAAGGATTGTATTAATAGGAATTGACAGTTCTTTTCAGTATATAAAAGAATCATCTTTCTAGGCTAACAAAATGGAGCTCTGTAGAGTCTGGCTGTGAGGATTGCCCAGCCTGTCATAGAAAGAGCCCTGAGTCCTGTATTTCCTAATCATGTTTTTTTCCTTTTCCATTCATGGTGGTTTTTCAGCTTCATAGCTCTTATGTTACCAATACATAGAATAGAGTTCTTTACCATGGCTCTATATGCTACCTGTGAACACCCTAAATTGTAAGCAAAATTTAGGAACATAAAGTATATTTTTTTAATCAAATTCTCAAGCAAGTCTTTGGACACCGCCCCCATTCCTCCAAAAAAGAATAAGAAACACTGATTGGAGAGTAAAGTGTCCCTTTAAAGCAGTTTTTTAAAAATAGCTCCTATTTAATGCTTCACTTAAAAATTAGTAACTCACTCATTTAGGGAAAATTTATTAATCCCTAATATCTTTCACACAAATAACAAGTATATGAATTATGAAACTCAGAACATCTGGAATACTGAAGATCTAGACTAATATTTAAAAATAAATTCTTCAGGGGACTTCCCTTCTAAGAAGGTGTAGTAGATGCACTTTTCCCTATTCCTCCCACAAAATTCAATAGAAAACCCTGGATGTTATATATAAAACAAATGTAAAAGACTAAAAGCTGAAGAGAAGAAGGCAGATGGGTGAGAAACCTCAGGATCCAGGTAACAACACTTGGGGGAGTTCTCTGCGTTTTCTTTTTGCCTGGTATATCCCAGACTTGAAGGTGAAAAAGTCAACAACCTGGAAACACCAGTGAATAAAAGAGACGTAAATATCGAGACTAACCTGCTTTCCTTAGGCAAAGGTCCAGGAAAGGGCAGTATAACACAAGAGAAAATGTTTAGAAAATAAACACTA
Organism: Phocoena sinus; assembly: GCF_008692025.1. Classification (NCBI taxonomy): domain Eukaryota; kingdom Metazoa; phylum Chordata; class Mammalia; order Artiodactyla; family Phocoenidae; genus Phocoena; species Phocoena sinus. The sequence continues at coordinate 146,352,292 of NC_045765.1, read as the reverse complement.
AAGAAAATGAGCATCACAGAAGAAACTGACCCTACCTCCATCCTCACCCTCACCTCCACCAGTGAAAGACAAGAGAGGACCCTAGACTACGACTGTCACCCATCTGTAATAAGGCAGCCCAACACCCACCACCATGGTAGTATCAAAGAAATAAGTAACAAACTGGGACATTCATCTCTGCTGGTCAGTAATGAACCACCCTCTCACATACATACCCACAATGTCTGTGGAGACCACATAGCAGCCTGGACTTCTATCCTCACCCAGCAGTAATATGGTATCCCCCTGTCTTCCTGCTAGAATGGTGTCAAAGGAGCTCTAGGGGAGAATAAGGACTTCTGCCACTTTCCACTTCTGCCACTTCTGCCACTCCCCTTCTCTCTGTGGTGTCAGTGGTGGCCAGATAGATAGCAATAAGGAGGCATTCCTACCCTTCCCAGCCAGAAGGATGTCAGTGAAGACCTAGTGGGGAGCTGGAATACCCATTCCTGCCCAGTAACAAGGAATACCTAGCCTTGAGTACCAAGGAGCCAGAGTGGGGAACCTGGATGGAATTCTACCCTTACCTGGCAGTAAGGAGATAGCACCTCTCCTTCCCTTGGTGTCAGAAAAAGCCATATAAAACACAGATTCAGATGAGATCTAGAGCCTTATAACATAGTACCCCAAATATCCAAGTTTCAATTGACAGCTATACATCACATACCAGGAACCAGGAAAATCTAAAACTGAATGCAAAAAAAGTCAACAGATGTCTATACAAAGATGATAGAAATCTTAGAATTACTAGACAAAGATTTTAAAGCAGCCATGATAAAAATGTTTCAATGAGCAATTACAAATACACTTGAAACAGAATAGAAAGTCTTGGCAAACAACAGAATATATAAATAAGAACAAAATGGAAATTTTAGAACTGAAAAATATAGTTACTGAAATTAAAAATTCAGTGAATGAGCTCAACATCAGAATAGGGATAGAAGAATCAGTGAACCAGAAGACAGAACAATAGAATTACCTAATTTGAGAGAAAATAGACTAAAACAAATTAAGAATCTAAGGGACCTCAGAAACTATAACAAAAGATCTAACACTTATGTTTTGGAGTCCTGGAAGGAGTGAAGAAAGAGGGTGGGGCTAGAAAAGCACTTGAAAAAAATAATAGTTGACTGAAAATACCCTAAATTTGGCAAAATACATAAACTTGCAGATTCAAGACAGTTTGCCCCAAACAGGATATACCCAAGGAAAGCCACACTATTATGCATCATAACCAAATTCTTAACAAACTAAAGAAAAAGTCCTGAAGGCAGCAAAAAAGTAGCACCTTACCCATAAGGGAAAAATATTTCCAATGATAGTGGATTGCTAACAAAAATCCACAGAGGCCAGAAAGAAATGGCATATCATTTTTAAAAAGCAGAAAGAAAAAAACTGTCAACCCCAAAATTTATCTGATAAAAATATCTGTCAAAACTAAAGTAGAAATCAAAACATTTTCAGATGAAGGGAAACTAAGAGAATTTGTCACCAGTAGACCTACTCTAAAAGTTTTCTACACAGAAAGGAAATTATAAAGGAAGGAACCTGAAAACATCAGGAAGGAAGAAAGAATATGGTAAGCAAAAATATGAAGAAATGAAATAGACTTTCCTTTTCCTTTTAAGTTTTCTAAATTATGTTTGATGGTTGAAGCAAAAATCATACTATCTGATGTGATTCTAAATACATGTAGAGGAAATATTTAAGATAATCGTTTTGTAAATGAGGGAGGGCAGTAAGATGTAAAGGGAGGTAAGGTTTCTATATTCATTCAAACTGGGAAAATGATGGTACCAGTAGACTGTGATGAGCAATGTGTACATAATATAATATCTAAATCACTAAAAAATCTATACAGTTACACTCAAAAACACTATAGAAAATAATAAAAAGGAGTGAACTATTGATATGTACAACAACCTGGATGAATTTCCAGAGAATTATGCTCAGTAACAAGTCAATCCCTAAATGTTATATACTGTATTATTCTATCTACATAACATGTTTGATATATATAAGAAAATTAGAGAAATGGAGAACAGATTAGCAGTTGCCAGAGGTTAAGGAGGGGTTAAGGGCAGGAGGGACCTGGATATGGCTTTTATAAAAGAACAACATCAGAAATCTTTGTGGTGACGTGATATTCTGTATCTTGACTGTATCAGTGTCAGTATCCTGCTGTGATACTGAACTCTAGTTTTCCAAGATATTACCACTGGGGAAAACTGGGTACACTGAACCCCTCTGTATTAGTTGCAACAATTGTGTATAGATCTATAGCTAACTCAGAATAAAAAGCACTTAATTGAAAAAATTCCATAAAGGTGAACAAAAATAAGTAAATAAATGATTCCTGAAGAGTTACTATGGCCTTCTAGTTTACTTCTCTTTCTGAGGCAAAATCAATGTCACCATTGACTGAAATTTTGTGAAAATATAATGACAAATAGGTACACTTGGCTAGAGTGAGAATAATACAGGAGTGAGCAAATTTTTAAAACCTTGGACTAAATTCTGCCTCTTCGACTCTCTTTGAAATTTAAATATACTAAACTATTTAAACACAGGTATTAGAAGTTCTACCACAGAAAGCACTTGAGGGTGCTTTTTTGAGGGTCCTGAGTAGGACTCTCCTTGCTTATTTGCTATCATAGCTTATGTCTGGAAACAATAATAGTGACAGAATTCCAATAGGCAAGCTAAACCTGCCATTCTAACTCTAATTTTATGCCAGTTCTACCTCCATAGGGTGGGCCCAAAATCATCAGGTGAATCCAATTCCCTACTCTCAACTTCAGCCACTGGACCTGCAAATATCATTTTCACCTATCACTCATCTTCTAAGACTTTCAATAGCTTTTCTTTTCCTATAGGAAAAAGTACAAACTTCTTAGTCTAGCACACAAGGCCACCATCTAGCCCCCATCTTGTCCCCCAGAAAACCATCTACCTTAGCTAGAATGGTCCATTCATTTACACCAAACTTCTGTTCATCTTCCTGCCTCCCTGTTTTTTTATCACACTACTTCTACCTGGAAAGCTTCCCGCTACCCCTCTCTGCTTCAATAAGTTCCATTCTTCTTTCAAGACCCACGGCCATTCCAAAGCCTACCTTAGAGATGTCCTTCTCAACTAAACACCTTCTCTTTCTGCCACCATTCATTTTTCTACATAGCATACGTTGCTTTTGTTATTTATATTTTTCTGCCTAAATCCTGTCTCTCTATTCAGATTGTAAGACACTCAAAGGATCTTTTATCTCTATAGATTTCCGAAAACAGAAAAGAAAAATGTTTATGGTGATGACTGCAAAGATTTTAAATTAGACCTTGAGCAGGAGTAACTTGCCCTCCCTCTGGACTTCAAATTCTTCAGGAAAAAAAAAAAAATGAGGAAGGTGAATTAGACCAGTGATTTTTAACCAGAGATATACATTAAACGCATCTGGGGCTATCTTTGAAATATACATGTCTAAGTCCATCTGCCCCCCAGAAATTTGGATTCAGTATGTCTGTGGGGAGTCTTGGATTCTGAATTTTAATGCTTACCCAAATGTCTCCCTACTCTGCTTGAGAGCACTGTCTTGTATCCCTGTATCCCTGCCAGGTGTATTAGGTGACTGTTTTTTTATTAAAATACACTTTTGTTCCAGGAGCAATAAACTGATAGCTATTTCAGCTTACCTCTCTCTGATTCTGTGATATATGCATGAAAATCAGAATTTTCTATGAGTGTAAAACATCATACTAAACTTTCAAGTGAGTAAGAGATTTTAATTCAGCGAAGGAAAAAAGTGTTGTGGTTAATGCCAAGCTCTGGAATTTCTTGTACTGGGGCTCAGATCTGCCACTGATTAGCTATGTGACCTTGAAAAAGTGACTTAAACCCTTTAAGCTTCTCTCTCTACATTTATAAAACGGAGACAATGGTAGTACCTACCTTATAGGACTAACTATGAGAATTAAGTTAGTTAATACATGTAAGGCAACTCTGCATAATTTCTGGAATGTATTAAGTTCCCAATACACTTGTAGCTGCAGCTGAATATTATCAATAAAACCCAATTCACTAGGAGGTATTTATCATCCTACAACAATGGCTCCCAATTTATAGTTTTGGGGAAGCTACAGAAAACCTGTATCTAAATCTCTAGGTATGTCTAGTACTATCTCTCATCTAAATACATGATATATTTTGCTCATAGAAGTACTCATATTTTTTCAAATATATGTGTATGTTTTGTGACCAATAAAACACTAATTCAAGTAAACAGTATTACTGAATTTATAGTAGCTCTTTGTCATTATGTATTTTCACAGTCAACACATATTATAAATATAACTATTATCATGCAAAGTTCCTTCAATTTATTTTCTTCATTTTAAAGGTTTCAAACAGACCTGGAAACACTCCTCTCAGAATATCAAGTTACTATCAACATAATTTCCTAAAACTATTCACCATCCTGTCTCAGAGTTCTGGGAAAAGTGATTTATAGTCATGACATAATACACAAGGAAAAAAAAAAGGTTTGTCAAAACCATAAAAAATATATATATAAACTGCTGAGTAATTTTTATTTTGCAAGGGACAGATCTGATGAAAGGAGAGAAAAAACAGACTATGGTCAATGTGCTATCCAGTACTGCTACAGTCTCTCAAGCAGATCTAAGTCCTAGCGACTCCCTGGAATTCACAATTCAGTAACTAAAACACTCAAAGAAAGAAAAACCATAGAAAGTATCATTATATTAGTAGATCACAACTGCCATAATTTTTATGCAGGCATATCAAAAAGTGGATGAGGCTGGATCCACAAATCTTTCCTGTTTAAATCAACAAAAGCAAAGCTGAGGTGGAAGACGGCTCCTTGTTAAGTATGTTCTTCTAGCATCTTGCAAACTGGAAAAACCATTATAAATAACTAAGACATAAATTTAGAAGAAAAATTAACTCAGAAAAAAATGATAATGAGCTAGATTTCTATAATATTATTTTAGAAAGTTTCAAAATTTTTTTACTCCATTCTTTCCTTAACTTTCTTGTATTATTTTTAGTGAACTATTTTAAGAAGGGCAAAATATTACTTAAATCCATTTTGAAGAAACAGAGAACTTAAATCACAAAAAGTTTGATCACACAAGATTCCCCAGTTGCCCGAAGCGCCCTTGCTCTAGAGCTCATTGGTGATAAGGGAGCTAGAACTGGTTTAAATATTTCATCCTTCTTATGAGATTCTATTTATTTATTTGGTAAATACAAAGCAATCCTGCAAACTCCCATTTAGTTGTGACACCCAAGGCAGACCATCTAAGTTTACTCAAAAAACAAAAGGCAGCAGCCCAGTGGAAAAACAAGGGATGGGAGTCTGGAGACTATTTTGGGGGTAAACTTGTACAAATCACTTATAACCTCTCTGGATCTCACGTCCTTAGTTGTAAAATGTCCTTAGTTGTAGAAGCTGGTGTGCTCAGGGATTGCTAAAATCTGATTCAACAATCAACAAAGCATATAGCTAGTAACTCTAGATCTCGTCCCCTGGATCTGGAGATGTAGTAAGGACAGAACCTTCTTGAATAAACACAACCCTTCTCACATAATTTTACTCCCTCAGGCTAGGCCTGTAAGCATGTCATCAGGGTGAAAAGAAAGAACTCTGATGAAACTAGGGCAACTATGACCCCAGGGGTGATCAGAATAGAGTGATTCTATCCTCTACTAAAGGATGACTTTTGGTTTTCTAAAAAACTTCAGGCTTATCTATGATGAATCTTCTATGAAGAGATCCAAAGTGTTTCAAAGCAACATAGCTACATTCCTTTTCATCTAAACGTTATCACAGAAAGAAAGAAGTACAGCACACTCAGGACCAGCTGCAATTAAATTCAAATTATCAATATTAAAACAAATGTTAAAGGTGGTAGTGCCATCTAGCTGCTGCAATAGCAAGACATAACTTATTTTTATAAACTCCTGTAAGGAAGCAATGCTGTAATCATTTTACGTAGGCAGTGAAAGACAATCTTTCTTCTGTCATGTCTCCATATACAGGTAAGGAAACACAGTCACAGAGTGGGTAAATTTTGCTTAAAGTCAGCTAATCACCAGCAGAACTAGGATCAGAGCACCGTTCTTTTGATTCCTAGACTTTTAACTCTGTCCACAGCCTCACCACTAATGAAAGAGAGATCCTGAGGCTTCAAAGCATGGCCCCTTTTCACCAATCACCTCTCCCCACACCAAATAAATCACTATATTATAAAAGTATTCTCCCCTTTTACACATGTGGTAAAATTATCCACTAATCAACTCTCTGAGAACCTATTTCTATGAAGATCCCACAAAAAAGAAGTCAGAGACCACTTCCAAAATAAGTGACTAGACAGATCTTGTTTTCCACTTGAAAATCCCTCGAACCAGGTTCCAAAACCATCAAAAGGCTTGTAATACAAGTATTGAAGAGTTTCCCTCTCCTAACACTTGGGAAGGCTATCTGCACTAGAATAGGATCATTCCTTTTCCTTTTTCTTCTAGTCACCCTAGTGTTGGTGCCGCCATCAAAGCCTTGGCAGAAGGAATGGAGGAAAATCTTATTCAGTGTCATAACTCCTGAGGTCCTCTCCTCAGCCTCTCATCCATGGAGAAGCCATTCTCCTGGAACAGAGCAGCAGTTCTAAGAAAGTTCCCCAATAAACAAACACCTGGACTCATATACACATATCACTACCATTTTCTTTGAAACACAAGATATATACATTTTAAATTTCTGGAGCAGTATTTGAAACAATTCAAACAATATAGAAGCAATTAAAGAAAAAAACATTGTCTCCATCTCCCCTATCCAATCTCATTCTCTTGACAAAATCAGTGTTAATAATTTGGTGTATACATTCTTTATGCTTTTTATGCTTATATAACTATGTAAAACATAGTGTTTTCTTTTTTATGTACATGAAATTATACTGACCATTTTACACTGAAACTTGCTTTTTAAATTTATCAATGTATTCCGGGTATCTTTCTATGCTGATATACATAGCTTTAACTCATTTATAATAATACCAAAGTAAGTCCATAATAGAGTCATTAAAATTTTTTTTTAGTAAAATACACATAAAATTTATAAATTTATAAAATTTACCATCCTAACCATTTTTAACGGTACAGTTCAGAGGAATGAAATACATTCATAAGGTTGTGCAACGATCATCCTGTGCAATGATCATCACCCTCTATTTCCATAACTCTTCATCTTGTAAAACTGAAACTGTACCCATTAAACAATAATCATCCCATTCCTCCCCAGCTCCTGTAAACTACAATTCTACTTTCTGTCTCTATGGTTTTGACTACTCTAAGTACATCATATAAGTGGAATCACAGTATTTGTCTTTGTGACTGGCTTATTTCACTTAGCATACTGTCCTCAAGGTTCATCCATATTATAACATATGTCAAAGTTTCCTTCCTTTTTAAAGGGTTATTAATATTCCTTTGGATGTATATACCACGTTTTATTCATTTATCTGTTGATGGACACCTCGGTTGCTTCCATATTTTGACTATTGTGAATAACGCTGCTATGAACATGGGTGTGCAAGTATCTCTTTGAGACCCTGTTTCAATATTTTTGGGTATATATCCAGAAATTGAACGGTTGGATCATATGGTAATTCTATCTTTTATTTTTTGAGGAACTGCTATACTATTTTCTATGGTGGCTGTACCAGTTTACATTCCCACCAACAATGCACAAAGTTCCAATTTCACCCCCTCCTCACCAACATTTGTTGTTTTCTGGTTGTTCGTTTTTTGATAGTAGCCATCCTAATGGGTGTGAGGTGGTATCTTGCTGTAGTTTTAATTTGCATTTCCCTAATAATGATTAGTGACGTTGAGCATATTTGTATGTGCTTATTGGCCATTTGTGTATCTTCTTCGAAGAAATATCTACTGAAGTTCCTTGCCCATTGTTGAATCAGGCTGTTTGTTTTGCTGTTGTTGAGTTTTAGGAGTTTTTTTAATATATACTGGGTATTAATCCCTTATCAGATACATGATTTGCAAATGTTTTCTCCCATTCTCAGGATTGCCTTTCTATTCTATTGATAGTGGCTTTTATTGCACATAATTTAAATATTTTTGTGAAGTCCAATTTGTCTATCTTATCTTTCTTTTATTGTTGTGCCTTTGGTGTCATAGCCAAGAAATCACTGCCAAATTCAATGTTGTGCATCTTTTGCCCTACACTCTCTTCTAAGAGTTTTATAGTTTTAGGTCTTACATTTAAGTTTTTGATCCATTTGGGGTTAATTATTGTATATGTTGTTTGGTAAGCGTCCAATTTCATTGTTTTGCATGTGGATATCCAGTTTCCTCAGCATCAGTTGTTGAAAAGACTGTCATTTTCCCATTGAATGGTCTTGGCACCCTTGTCAAAAATCATTTGACCCTATCTATACCGTTTGGTCTATATGTCTGTCTTTATGCCAATAACACAATGTTTGAATTACTGTAGCTTTGTAATAAATTTGAAAATCAGTAAGTGTGAGTCCTCAGCTTTGTTCTTCTTTTTCAAGATTGTTTTGGCTATTTGGGGTCCCTTGAGGTCCCATAAGAATTTTAGTATGGGTTTTTCTATTTCTGCAAAAAAACATCATTGGGGTTTTAACAGAGATTGCATTGAATCTGCAGATCACTTTGGGTAATACTGACATCTTAACAATATTAAGTCCAATCCATGAACATGGGATGTGTTTCCATTTATTTATGTCTTTAATTTATTCTTTCAGCAATGTTTTGTACTTTTCATTGTACAAGACTTTCACCTGCTTGGTTAATTCTTTTTTATTCTTTTTAATACTATTGCTAATGGAATTGTCTTTGTAATTTCCTTTTCAGATTGTTCATTGTTAGTGTATAGAAATGAAACTGATTATTATGTGTTATATAATAAAGCTATTTTTTAACCATAATGCATTGATGAGTATTTATGTTGTTGTTTCTAGTTTATTTTCTTGCTTTCCTCTTTTTTTTTTTCCCCTGGACTCTCATAAAGATCATCCTAGAAACATCCCTGTGTACATCTATTCTTATGTTCTGGTGATCTTATTTCTCTAAGGGAGATTCATTAAAAGTGGTGTTCTAGTTACCAATCTTTATATAACAAATAACCCTAAAACAGCTCATGAATTTATAATTTGGACAGGACTCAGCAGAACAATTCATGTAGCTTAAGCTGGGGTAGCTCAAATGGGGTTAAGGAATTCTTTTCCAAACAGCTCACTCAAATAGCTGGCAAGTTGTTGCTGGCTGTTAGCTGTGCACTCAGATGGGACTATTAACCAAAAATTTCAACTCCTTTCCACCTGGACTCTCTGTGGACTGCTTAGGCTTCATACAGCATGGTGGCTGGTTCTAAGAGCAAGTTTCCCAGAGAACAGAAATGGAAACTGCTAATCTCTTAAGGCTTGGTTCTGAAACTGGTGGTTTTCCTTCAACCATATTCTATTGGTCAATCAGTCATAGAGCCTACCTAGATTCAAGGGGAGGGGGCATAAACCTCATCTCTCAATGGGAGGAGTCCAAAATAATATGCAGCCAACTTTAATTTACAAGTAGGAGTGATGAGTGAAAGAATCTGCTCATTTTTAGTATGAATAAGTACTGCCATATTCTTTTCCAAAAGGGTTTAATTCACGCATTCAGCAAACATTTGGGGGATATTACTTTACAGGTACTGTGTTATATATGAAATCAAGCAGTTATCAAAGCAGACCTAAAAACTTTTTACCCTTACAGAGCTTAATTTTAGTGGTGGTAGATAGATAATATGTTAGTCAATCAATAGTATGCCAGGTGGAGATAAGTGTCATGAGAAAAATAAAGCAGGGGAGGAGACTAGAGAGTATCCAGGAAGAAAGGGTGAAATTTTAAATAGGATAGTCAGCGAAGGTTTCAATCTCAATATAATAGAAAATAGCAAGTGAAAGAAGGAGGAGCATGCCTGCAATTTTCAGAGAATAGCAGCAAAGCCATCTTGGTAGGAGGAGAGTGAACGTGAGGGAGGTTAGTGAAAACTAAAAAGTAAATGTGGGTGGGTCAGATTGTGTTATGATAATTCACCCTCCCAGACCCCTGCCTACTAGTGATAAATCCTACAAGCATATATTTATTGGACATTTGCATGTTCTTTTCTGTGAATGGTCCCTCAAGATGAAGTAAAATATTAAAAAACATACACCAGCAATAGAAATTACTTATAGGAAATTAATCAATTTTTGATGAGGATGCTGAGAGAATAAGGTTCAAAGCAGGCTATTTGAAAGAAGACAGCCTGAAATATGCTGCCCAAAGGCTTAGGTTTGACATGTTAGTTATAGTTAGGTAGAAGATGGGAAGGCAGCCTCTGGAAATGGTATATAAGGGCAGTAGATATCCTGGAGCAAGGTATAGCAGAAGGTAGAAGAGTCCAGAGAACTGAACAGGGATAGCAGGCCCAGAAAAGACAAACTTCATCTTCTTGCAAAATTTTTATTAGGATCAACCTTAAAAAAACTTGAACTTTCAAAGTTGAAAGTGACTGTTTTAATTAGTTTTACAATTCTTCAATAATTATTTTCCAAAAGAAGTCTTCAGAACTCCCATATGCCTTCTTTACTCATGGTAAAAATCCTGTTCTTGCTACAGTTAAAAATGTCTTTGAGTTTTACCAAAATAAATGCTTTTTCGCTTAAGTCTATAACTTAGAAAATATCCACTTTGGGAAGAAAAGTCTACAACAGAACATCTTCAACCAAAAGCCTTTGTCTACTAGAGTTCTTCTAAATGAAATCCAGTGAAATGGTATTAGCAAGTTTCACAGTTTATCTGTAACTTGCCATCAGTTTTCAGGAACATGGCATTCACATTCCTTAATTGGTTCAACAGTACTTTATTGCTTGGTAATATCTGAACTTCTGAGATCTTCAGACCCCTGAAGTTGAAGTCAAAATGCTTTAAACAAAACAACATTTATTCAACTCATCAAGTTAATTAACTAGCATTTTTCTCCCAAAATAGGAATATTGGTGGTCATTTCCCAACCTCTATGTTTACCATATTCTAAATTGCAGCTTGTAGAAGACCTGCTGACTAAATACCTTTAAGTGGACTTTTCTATTGGGCCTTTATCAGAAGACTTCTTTGAAAATTTCTGTAAATTAAAAGCTTAAGAATTCTTCAACCATCCTGGTCATAAGGGAATGAAAAATACATCAGAAACAGACCTTACACCCTTTACAAAAACTAACTCAAAAGGGATCATAGTACTAAACGTAAAATACAAAATTATAAAACTCTTGGAAGATAACATAGGAAAAAATCTAAATGGTCCTGGGTGTGATGCCCTTTAAAATACAACACCAGGGAGAGGAGTCAAGATGGCGGACTAGGAGGATGCAGAATTTGCGTCTCCACACCACTAGGGCACCTACCAGGAACCGATGGGGGGCCATGGACACCTAAGGGGATGGGAGGAACCCACAGCGACTGGGTAGGATGTGGGGCATGGGGGGAGAGTGAGGGAGGAGGACAAGTGAAGGCGGGAGGGGACTGGTGTCCCTGAGGGGTGGTTGGAGGAGGGAAGGAGTTCCTACACCCAGTGGGATCCACCCACGGTTAGGGGTCCGGCATCGACGGGGAGAGACCCTGGGGGAGATGGTGGGAAAGGGGCGTGAAGGAAGAGAAAGGAACGGGGCCAGTGCTTCCCCTGTCCACTTAGGTACAGGGGAGCCTGTTGGGCTCCCGGGTCTAATCCTCTGCCCTTCGGGCCTTCCGCCTGCTGCTCAGAGCCCAAGCCCCGCCCCTACACCCCCACCCAAGGCCCTACCTCTATACTTAGAGACCGCCTCCAAGAACCCCTCCTACAGCGCTGGGCCTAAACCCCACCCATATACCCTCACCAGGGCCTTACCTCAAAACTCCCGAACTCCACACTCCGGAGGCAGCCCTTTGGACATGCTGCCTCCACTTCTGGGCGGGTCCTAAGCAGAAGCCCCACCCAACGCTTGAACGTAGCCCCACCTAGGCCCCTCCCCAAAGGCCCTTTCCGGCTAGGTGGGTCCTGAGCCTAGGCACTGTCCCACTCTCAAATGTCACGCCCCCACACCCAGGTCGGGCCCCATCCTAAACCCCGCTGGTGCCTAAGTTCCACCTCTGCCTAAATTCTGCCCCTCCATAGCGACGGTTATCTTTTTTTCTTCTTCTTCTTTCCTCTTTTAGACTGGGTTTCTGTTTTACCTTGTTGTTGATTCTTTTATTTTTATTTTTCCTAATAAATCTTTTATTTTCTAATTTTATTTTATTCTTTATACTTTGTTATTGTTCTGCTCCTTTTTGCTTGTTCCCCTTTTTTCTTTTTTCTGTTGTGATTTTGTTTTACCTTATTGCATTTTTTCAATTATATTTTTATTTTTCCTAATACATATTTTTTCTTTCTAATTTTGTTTTTTATTCTTTGTTATCATACTGCTCCTTTTTTTTCTTTTTTTTTTTTTTTTTGCCTCAAAACATGGCTCGTGAGATCTTGGTTCCCAGGCTGGAGGTCGGGCCCAAGCTCCTGTGGTGGGAACTCTGAGTCCAAATCGCTGAACTAAGAGAGAACCTCAGACCCCAAGGAATATTAATCAGAGTGAGGGCTCTTGGAGGTCCTCATCTGAGAACAAAGACCCAGCTCTATCCAACTACCTGTAAACTCCAGTGCTGGATGCCTCAGGCCAAACAACCAGTAAGACAGGAATACAGGCACACCCATCAAAAAAAAAAATTAAATACAAAAAAATATGTTACAGACGAAGAAGCAAGGTAAAAACCTACAAGACCAAATAGATGAACACGAAATAGGCAACCTACCTGAAAAAGAATTCAGAGTAATGATAGTAAAGGTGATCCAAAATCTCAGAAACAGAATGGAGAAAATATAAGAAACATTTAAAAAGGATCTAGAACTAAAGAGCAAACAAACAGTGATGAACAACACAATAACTGAAATTAAAAAATACTCTAGACGAAATCAATAGCAGAATAACTGAGACAGAAGAATGGATAAGTGACCTGGAAGATAAAATAGTGGGAATAACTGCTGCAGAGCAGAATAAAGAAAAAAGAATGAAAAGCATTGAGGACAGTCTCAGAGACCTCTGGGACAACATTAAACGCACCAACATTCAAGTTATAGGGGTCCCAGAAGAAGAAGAGGAAAAAAAGGGTCTGAGAAAATATTTGAAGAGATTATGGTCGAAACTTCCCTAACATAGAAAAGGAAATAGTCAATCAAGTCCAAGAGGCACAGAGAGTCCCGTACAGGATAAACCCAAAGAGAAACATGCCGAGACACATACTACTGAAACTAGCAAAAATTAAATACTAAGAAAAAATATTAAAAACAGCAAGGGAAAAGCAACATATAACTTACAAGGGAATCCCCGTAAGGCTAACAGCTGGTCTTCCAGCAGGAACTATGCAAGGCAGAAGGAAGTGGCAGGACATATTTAAAATAATGAAAGGGAAAAACCTACAACCAAGAATACGCTACCCGGCAAGGACCTCATTCCGATTCAGTGGAGAAATCAAAAGCGTTACAGACAAGCAAAAGCTATGTGAATTCAGCACCACCAAACCAGCTTTACAACAAATGCTAAAGGAACTTCTCTAAGTGGGAAACACAAGAGAAGAAAAAGACCCACAAATACAAACACAAATCAATTAAGAAAATGGTAATAGGAACATACATATCAATAATCACCTTGAATGTAAATGCATTAAATGCTCCAACCAAAAGACACAGACTGGCTGAACGGACACAAAAACAAGACACTTATATATGCTATCTACAAGAAACCCACTTCAGACCTAGGGACACATACAGACTGAAAGTGAGGGGATGGAAAAAGATATTCCATGCAAATGGAAGTCACAAGGAAGCTGGAGTAGCAATACTCAAATGAGAAAAAATAGACTTTAAAATAAAAACAGTTACAAAAGACAAAGGACACTACATAATGATCAAGGGATCAACCCAAGAAGACAACATGACAATTATAAATATTTATACAGTCAATGCAGGAGCACCTCAATACATAAGTCAAATGCTAACAGCCATAAAAGGAAAAATCAGGATAGGAGCTTCAAGATGGCTGAAGAGTAAGACATGAAGATCATCTTCCTCCCCACAAATACATCAGAAATACATCTAGATGTGGAACAACTCTTACAGAACACCAACTGAACGCTGGTGGAACACCTCAGAGCTCCCAAAAGGCAAGAAACTCCCCCACGTACCTGGGTAGGGCAAAAGACAAAAGAATAAACAGAGACAAAAGGATAGGGATGGGACCTGCATTAGTGGGAGGGAGCTGTGAAGGAGGAAAGGTTTCCACACACTAGGAAGCCCCTTTGCAGGCGGAGACTGCAGGTAGCTGAGGAGAGAAGCTTCGGAGCCATGGAAGAGAATGCAGCAACAGGGCTGCAGAGGGCAAAGCAGAGAGATTCTCGCACAGAGGATCTGTGCTGACCAACACTCACCAGCCCGAGAGGATTGTCTGCTCACCCGCTGGGGCAGGTGGGGGCTGGGAGCTGAGGCTCGGGCTTCAGAGGTCAGATCCCAGGGAGAGGACTGGGGTTGGCTGAGTGAACACAGACTGAAGGGGCTAGTGCGCCACAGCTAGCCGGGAGGGAGTCCAGGAAAAGGTCTGGAGCTGCTGAAGAGGCAAGAGACTTTCTCTTGACTCTTTGTTTCCTGGTGCGCGAGAAGATGGGATTAAGAGCGCTGCTTAAAGGAGCTCTGGAGACAGGCTATCAGTGCGGACCCCAGAGACGGGCATGATATGCTACGGCAGCTGCTGCAGCCACCAAGAAGCCTGTGTGCAAACACAGGTCACTATCCACACCTCCCCTCCTGGGAGCCTGTGCAGCCCACCACTGCCAGGGTTCCGTGATGCCGGGACAACTTCCCCAGGAGAACACACGGCACGCCTCAGGCTGAGGCAACGTCATACCTGTCTCTGCTGCCGCAGGCTCGCCCCGCACTCCATACACCTCCCTCCCCCCAGCCTGAGTGAACCAGAGCCCCCAAATCAGCCGCTCCTTTAACCCCGTCCTGTCTGAGCGAAGAACAGATGCCCTCAGGCGACCTACACGCAGAGGAGGGTCCATATCCAAAAGCTGAACCCCAGGAGCTGTGAAAACAAAGAAGACAAAGGGAAATTTCTCCCAGCAGCCTCAGGAGGAGCGGATTAAATCTCCACAATCAACTTGATGTACACTGCATCTGTGGAATACCCGAATAGACAATGAATCATCCCATATTGAGGAGGTGGACTTTGGGAGCAATGATATATTTTTTTTTTACCTTTTTCTCTTTTTGTGAGTGTGTATGTGTATACTTCTGTGTGTGATTTGGTCTGTATAGCTTTGCTTTTACCATTTGTCCTAGGGTTCTGTCTGTCCGTGATTTTGTTTTTTTTAGTATAGTTTTTAGCACTTGTTATCATTGGTGGATTTGTTTTTTGGTTTCATTGCTCTCTTCTTTCTTTCTTTTTATATTACTTTTCAAAAATATTTTTCTAATAATTATTTTTTAGTTTTTATTTTAATTATTTTATTTTACTGTATTTTATTTTATTTTATCATCTTCTTCCTTTCTTTCCTTTTTTTCTCCCTTTTATTCTGAGCCGTGTGGATGACAGGCTCTTGGTGCTCCAGCCAGGCATCAGTGCAGTGCCTCTGAGGTGGGAGAGCCAAGTTCAGGACACTGGTCCACAAGATACCTCCCAGTTCCACATGATATCAAATGGTGAAAATCTCCAAGAGATCTACATCTCAACGCCAAGACCAAGATCCACTCAATGACCAGCAAGCTACAGTGCTGGATACCCTATGTCAAACAACTAGCAAGACAGGAACAAAACCCCATCCATTAGCAGAGAGGATGCCTAAAATCATAATAAGGCCACAGACACCACAAAACACACCACCAGACGTGGACCTGCCCACCAGAAAGACAATATACAGCACCATCCACCAGAACACAGGCACTAGTCCCCTCCACCAGGAGGCCTACACAACCCACTGAATCAACCTTAGCCACTGGGGGCAAACACCGAAAACAACGGGAACTATGAACCTGCAACCCGCGAAAAGGAGACCGCAAACACGGTAATGAAGCAAAATGAGAAGACAGAGAAAGACACAGCAGATGAAGGAGCAAAGCAAAAACCCACCAGACCTAACAAGTGAAGAGGAAATAGGCAGTCTACCTGAAAAAGAATACAGAATAATGATAGTAAAGATGATGCAAAATCTTGGAAATAGAATGGAGAAAATACAAGAAATGTTTAACATGGACCTAGAAGAACTAAAGAGCAAACAAACAGTGATGAACAACACAAAAAATGAAATTAAAAATTCTCTAGAAGGGATCAATAGCAGAATAAATGAGGCAGAAGAATGGATAAGGGACCTGTAAGATAAAACAGTGGAAATAAATACTGCAGAGCAGAATAAAGAAAAAAGAATGAAAAGAACTAAGGACAGTCTCAGAGATCTCTGGGACAACATTAAATGCACCAACATTCAAATTATAGGGGTCCCAGAAGAAGAAGAGAAAAAGAAAGGGACTGAGAAAATATTGGAAGAGATCAGAGTTGAAAACTTCCCTAATATGGGAAAGGAAATAGTTAATCAAGTCCAGGAAACACAGAGAGGCCCATACAGGATAAATCCAAGGAGAAACATGCCAAAACACATATTAATCAAAATATCAAACGTTAAATAAAAAGAAAAAACATTAAAAGCAGCAAGGGAAAAACAACAAATAACACACAAGGGAATCCCCATAAGGTTAACGGCTGATCTTTCAGCAGAAACTCTGCAAGCTAGAAGGGAGTGGCAGGACATATTTAAACTGATGAAGGAGAAAATCCTACAACCAAGATTACTCTAACCAGCAAGGATCTCATTCAGATTTGACAGACAAATTAAAAACTTTACAGACAAGCAAAAGCTAAGAGAATTCAGCACCACCAAACGGGCTTTACAGCAAATGCTAAAGGAACTTCTCTAGGCAGGAAACACAAGAGAAGGAAAAGACCTACAATAACAAACCTAAAACAATTAAGAAAATGGTAACAGGAACATTCATATCAATAATTACCTTAAATGTAAATGGATTAAATACTCCAACCAAAAGAGATAGACTGCCTGAATGGATACAAAAACAAGACCAGTATATATGCTGTCTAGAAGAGATCCACTTCAGACCTAGGGACACATGCAGACTGAAAGTGAGGGGATGGAAAAAGATATTCCATGCAAATGGAAAGCAAAACAAAGCTGGAGTAGCAGTTCTCATATCAGACAAAATAGGCTTTAAAACAAAGACTAGTACAAGAAACAAAGTAGGACACTACATAATGATTAAGGGATCAATCCAAGAGGAAGATATAACAATGGTAAATGTTTATGCACCCAACACAGGAGCACCTGAATACATAAGGCAAATACTATCAGCCATAAAAGGGAAAATCGACAGTAACACATTCATAGTAGGGGACTTTAACACCCCACTTTCACCAATGGACAGATCATCTAAAATGAAAATAAATAAGGAAACAAATGCTTTAAATGATACATTAAACAAGATGGATTTAATTGATATTTAAGGACATTCCATCCAAAGACAGCAGAATACACATTCTTCTCAAGTGCTCATGGAACATTCTCCAGGATATATCATATCTTGGGTCACAAATCAAGCCTTGGTAAATTAAAGAAAATTGAAATCATATCAAGTATCTTTTCCAACCACAACGCTATGAGAGTAGATATCAATTATGGGAAAAAATCTGTAAAAAATACAAAAACATGGAAGCTAAACAATACAATACTTAATAACCAAGAGATCACTGAAGAAATCAAAGAGGAAATCAAAAAATACCTAGAAACAAATAACAGTGAAAACATGACGACCCAAAACCTATGGGATGCAACAAAAGCAGTTCTAAGAGAGAAGTATATAGCAATAAAATCCTACCTTAAGAAAAGAAACAGCTCAAAACACAACCTAACCTTACACCAAAGCAATTAGAGAAAGAAGAACAAAGAAACCTCAAAGTTAGCAGAAGGAAAGAAATCATAAAGATCAGATCAGAAATAAATGAAAAAGAAATGAAGGAAATGATAGCAAAGATCAATAAAACTAAAAGCTGGTTCTTTGAGAAGACAAGCAAAATTGATAAACGATTAGCCAGACTTATGAAGAAAAAGAAAGGAGAAGACTCAAATCAATAGAATTAGAAATGAAAAAGGAGAAGTAACAACTGACACTGCAGAAATACAAAGGATCATGAGAGATTACTACAAGCAACTCTATGCCAATAAAATGGACAACCTGGAAGTAATGGACAAATTCTTAGAAATGCACAACCTTCCGAGACTGAACCAGGAAGAAATAGAAAATATGAATAGACCACTCACAAGCACTGAAATTGAAACTGTGATTAAAAATCTTCCAACAAACAAAAGCCCAGAACCAGATGGCTTCACAGGCAAATTCTATCAAACATTTACAGAAGAGCTAACACCTATCCTAATCAAACTCATCCAAAATATAGCAGAGGGAAGAACACTCCCAAACTCATTCTACGAGGCCACCATCACCTTGATACCAAAACCAGACAAAGATATCACAAAGAAAGAAAACTACAGGCCAATATCAGTGATGAACATAGATGAAAAAATCCTCAACAAAAAACTAGCAAACAGAATCCAATAGCACGTTAAAAGTATCACACTATGATTAAGCGGGGTATATCCCAGGAATGCAAGGATTCTTCAATATACACAAAGCAATCAATGTGATAAACCATATTAACAAATTGAAGGAGAAAAAGCATTATGATCATCTCATTAGATGCAGATAAAGCTTTCGACAAAATTCAATATGCGTGTATGATAAAAACCCTACCCTCCAGAAAGCAGGCATAGAGGGAACTTTCCTCAACATAATAAAGGCCATATAAGACACACCCACAGCCAACATCATCCTCAGTGGTGAAAAACTGAAACCATTTTCACTAAGATCAGAAACAAGACTAGGTTTCACACTCTTACCACTATTATTCAACATAGTTTTGGAAGCTTTAGGCGCAGCCATCAGAGAAAAAAAAGAAATAAAAGGAATCCAAATCAGAAAAGAAGAAGTAAAGCTGTCACTGTTTGCAGATGACATGATATTATACATAGAGAATCCTAAAGATACTACCAGAAAACGACTACAGCTAATCAATGAATTTGGTAATGTAGCAGGATACAAAATTAATGCACAGAAATCTCTTGCATTCCTATAAACTAATGATGAAAAATCTGAAAGTGAAATTAAGAAAACACGCCCATTTACCACTGCAACAAAAAGAATAAAATATCCAGGAATAAACCTACCTAAGGAGACAAAAGTCCTGTATGCAGAAAATTATAAGACACTGATGAAAGAAATTAAGGATTATACAAATAGATGGAGAGATATACCATGTTCTTGGATTGGAAGAATCGACATTGTGTAAATGACTATACTACCCAAAGCAATCTACAGATTCAGTGCAATCCCTATCAAACTACCACTGACATTTTTCACAGAACTAGAACAAAATACTTCACAATTTGTATGCACACACAAAAGACTCCGAATAGCCACAGCAATCATGAGAAAGAAAAACGGAGCTGCAGGAATCAGGCTCCCTGACTTCAGACTATACTACAAAGCTACAATAATCAAGACAGTATGCTACTGGTACAGAAACAGAAATATAGGTCAATGGAAAAGGATAGAAAGCCCAGAGATAAACCCACACACATAAGGTCACCTTATCTTTGATAAAGGAGGCAAGAATATACAGTGGAGAAAAGACAACCTCTTCAATAAGTGGTGCTGGGAAAACTGGACAGCTACATGTAAAAGAATGAAATTAGAACACTCCTTAACACCATACACAAAAACAAACTCAAAATGGATTAAAGACCTAAATGTAAGGCCAGATACTATCAAACTCTTAGCGGAAAACATAGGCAGAACACTCCATGACATAAATCACAGCAAGATCCTCTTTGACCCACCTCCTAGAGAAACTGAAATAAAAACAAAATAAACAAATGGGACCTAATGAAACTTCAAAGCTTTTGCATAGCAAAGGATACCATAAACAAGACGAAAAGACAACCCTCAGAATGGGAGAAAATATTTGCAAATGAAGCAACAGACAAAGGATTAATCTCCAAAATTTACAAGCAGCTCAATATCAAAAAAACAAACAACCCAATCCAAAAGTGGCGAGAAGACCTAAATAGACATTTCTCCAAAGTAGATATACAGTTTGCCAACAAACACATGAAAGAATGCTCAACATCATTAATCATTGGAGAAATGCAAATCAAAACTACAATGAGATATCATCTCACACCAATCAGAATGGCCATCATCAAAAAATCTACAAACAATATACGCTGGAAAGTGTGTGGAGAAAAGGGAACCCTCTTGCACTGTTGATGGGAATGTAAATTGATACAGCTACTATGGAGAACAGTATGGAGGTTCCTTAAAAGACTAAAAATAGAACTACCATATGACCCAGCAATCCCACTACTGGGCATATACCCTGAGAAAACCATAAATCTAAAAGAGTCATGTACCAAAATGTTCATTGCAGCTCTATTTACAGAAGTCAGGACATGGAAGCAACCTAAGTGTCCATCGACAGATGAATAGATAAAGATGTGGCACATATATACAATGGAATATTACTCAGCCATAAAAAGAAACAAAATTGCGTTATTTGTAGTGAGGTGGATCAACCTAGAGTTTGTTATACAGAGTGAAGTAAGTCAGGAAGAGAAAAATAAATACCGTATGCTAACACATATATACATGGAATCAAAAAAAAAAAAAAAGAATGGTTCTGAAGAACCTAGGGGCAGGAGAGGAATAAAGATGCAGACATAGAGAGTGGACTTAAGGACACGGGGAGGGGGAAGGGTAAGCTGGGATGACGTGAGAGAGTGGCATGGACATATATACACTACCAAATGTAAAACAGATAGCTAGTGGGAAGAAGCCGCATAGCACAGGGAGATCAGCTCGGTGCTCTGTGTCCACCAAGAGGGTTGGGATAGGGAGGGTGGGAGGGAGATGCTAGAGGGAGGAGATATGAGGATATATGTATATGTATAGCTGATTCACTTTGTTATACAGCAGAAACTAACACCATTGTAAAGCAATTATACTCCAATAAAGATGTTAAAAAAATAAAATGGAGCAAAGACTGTAATAGATTACTGAAGAAGATACACAGATGTCAGATAAGCATATGAAAAGAAGTTCTACATCATATCCTCAGGGAAATGCAAATTCAAACAACAATGAGATACCACTGCACACCTATTAGAATGGCCAAAATCCAGAACACTGACAACACCAAATGCTAGCAAAGATGAGAAGCAACAGAAACTCTCATTTATTGCTGGTGCGAAGGCAAAATGGTACAGCCACTCTGGAAGATGGTTTGGTGGTTTCTTGCAAAACTAAACAAATTCTTACCATATGATCTAGCAATCACGTTCCTTGGTATTTACCTAAAGGAGTGGAAAACTTATGGCTACACAAAAATCCACACATGGATGTCTATAGAAGCTTTTTTCAAAATTGCCAAAAGTTGGAAGCAACTGACATGTCCTTCAGTAGGGAATGGATAAATAAACTGTAGCATGTCCAAACAATGAAATATTGTTCAGTGCTAAAGAGAAATGAGCTACCAAGCCATGAAAAGACATGAAGGAAACTTAAATGTTCATTACTAAGTGAAGAAAGAAGCCAATCTGAGGAGGTTACATACTGTATGATTCTAACTATGTGACATTCTGGAAAAGATAATACTACGGAAACAATAAAAAGATCAGATTTGCCAGAGATTTGGGAGGGAGAGATGAATAAGCAAAGCCAGAGAATTTTTAGGGTGGTGAAAATACTCTGATGATATCATAATGATGGATATATGTCATTATGCATTTGTCCAAACCAATACAATGTACAACACCAAGAGGGAACCCTAACGTAAACCACAGACTCTGGGTGATTATAATGTGTCAGTGTAGGTTCATTCTTAGAAAAAAATGCACCATCCTCGTGAGTAATGTTGAAAATGAGGGAGGCTATGTAGGTGTGGAGGCAGGAAGTATATGGGGAATCTGTGTACCTCTCTCTCAATTTTATTGTGAACCTAAAACTTCTCTTAAAAATTGCCTTTAAAAAATCAACTGCAAATGTGGGGAAGAGAGGAGACCTTGTTTAACATAATTCTTATGAAAGAGGCATGTAGGTTTTAGTTATTTACACACTCGTTGTGTGAAACAATGGGATATAACTACCAAAACGGTAAATAAATTCTATGTTAGGCTTTATTAATAAAGAAGAATAGTGTCTTGATCCAAGGAAGTAATTTTCCTACTTTTCCCTAATCAGAACACATTTATAACATTTTGTCCACTTCTTGGTGCCACATAAACAGAAGGCTGAAAACCATCACCTATTCAATAGGTGATGATATAGATCAGTGGTTCTCAAATTTTGCCACACAATTAGAATCCCTTGGGGAGCTTTTAAAAATCTTGATGCCCAGGTGACACCCTGTGACAATTCATCAGAATCTGCAGGGGGGGGCAGAGGGGAACAAATATTTCTTTAAAACTTTCCAGATGATTCTAATGTATGGTAAAGTTAAAACCAAGACAATTGATATCACTCTCTTCTATTAATCTCTTGTGTCCATTATCCATCTCCCTCCCTCCCCACCTCTCTGCTCCCATCTACATCTTCTCACTTTCTCTTTTTCTCTCATTCTTTCTTCCCTTACTTTTTCTTCCTGTCTTCTTTTTAGTTTTTCTTTCTTCCTGTCTTTCCTTTCCCTTTTTTCTTTTCTCTTCATCCCTCTCCCTCTCCCCCATTTCTTTCTTAAGTACAGAACCACCCCCCCCCCAAGGTTTTCCTGAATTACCTTAGTAACCTAAATAGGCTCCTGGATTCTAGGTTTGCTTTACTTTTTCCCTTTACCTGCTGCCAAGGGTGATCTGACTAAAAAGAAAATGTGATCAAGTTACTTCCCTGCTTAAAATACTTCAATGACTATCCATTGTATTCCATATAAAGTTCAAACTCCCTTAAGAACACAAGACTCTTCAAAGTCTGGGCCTGTGTACGATCTATAGCTCCTTGTCTAGTCTTCTTTCCCATCACTACACCACATGCTGTCTTCACTCTTGCCATATTTCACTTGAATGTGTCACACTGTTTCATATTTCTATGCTTTTGCTATTGCTCAGTCCAAATATCTCTTTTTCTTCAAGTCCCAATTCAGGTGACCCTTTAAGAGAACAAAATGTCTTTAATACATCTACTATGTATTCTGCAGCATGTAGTATATACTTTTATTTAGTGTGAATCATGCTAAACATCTTTCCCATCACACTGTAAACTTTTCGAGTTTAGTATCTAATTCTTACCTGCCTTCATAATTTCAATTCTAAATGTGCAAAAGAAAGACATTCCATTTTGTTACAGAAGACCATCCAGAATAAATGACTAGAAACTACAGGAAGTGTATTTTTGCTCAATATATAAGTAGAACTTTTACAAACTGGATGGTTCCCATGAGGTAGGATGTTTACTCTCAGCAGAACTGCTCAAGAAGAGTTTGAATGTATTTCTTCACCAAATGGAAGGCAGATAAATAATTTCTAAGATTCCTTCCAACTTTAAGGTTTTTTATTTTAAAATGAACATTTAGTAAACAAATCATGAAACGTTTTTAGTTAGAGGAACTATTCCAAGAGGAATGAAGGCTAAAGCAGAAAGAAGTTGGGAATTAAAAAAGCACCCTTTAGGGCTTCCCTGGTGGCGCAGTGGTTGAGAGTCCACCTTCTGATGCAGGGGACACGGGTTTGTGCCCCGGTCTGGGAAGATCCTACATACTGCGGAGCGGCTAGGCCCATGAGCCGTGGCCGCTGAGCCTGTGTGTCCGGAGCCTGTGCTCCGCAGCGGGAGAGGCCACAACAGTGAGAGGCCCGTATACCGAAAAAAAAGAAAAAAAGCACCCTTTATTGTATACCTAACATTAAGATAGGGGCACCAACATACTTAGAAAAAGATACACTGCTATTCCAAGCTATTGCTGAAGTCTCATAAATCTGGTAAAATTTTGAGAGCAAGTGGATCAGAGAAAAAAAATAACTGCTGTTTATATCAACCTCCTACCCTAAACCCTAAAAGCTTTATGCATTGACAATGACTAATTTAGAGGATTAAAATACCAAATCAAATCACTTATATTCTAACACTTTTACTATCCAAGAATAGCCATATCTTCCAATGAAGGAAAACTCAATAATTTAGAAAGAGCAGCTCAATCACCCTAGCAGCTCCTGGCTGCCACCCGAAAGATCAGAGGAAGTTATTATTAGAAACTTAGGAAAGACATATGAGAAAACACAGCAAAGAGCTTGGACATTTAAAAACTCAAACAGTTTCCATCTGAGTTTAAAGTCATAACCAAGTTTGCCCAAACATTGAATACATGGGGGAAAGAGATAAATTAGATGCAAGATCTATAAATAAGAGATACATAGAAAAGAAAACCCTTAGAAAATGTAGATGTAGATACCGAAGAACTAAAAGTGAGGGCAGCGGGTACAGAGGGCATTGTTGATAGGGAAAATTGCACACGGTTCACTTCTTCCGAGCTATAAAGTTCTGCATTTCACACAAAAATTGCAGAACTTTCCTAGCAAATAAAGCAAGGTTAATGCTTTATTTCACCATAAATATTTATATTTTAAGACATACTCCAAAACCCATAACAAAAGATTTTAAAATATCCAGGCCCTGAAAGAAATCTATGTTTAGCTCTTCCCTAAAACTCAAAAAAAAAAAAAATTCAAATAAGCAAATTGTGGAAACATCACCAAAGGGCCACAGAATATTTGTCAGAGGCCTCTAGATGAGCCTGTATCTCTCCACGTGGTGGCTTTACCTTGCCTTTACTTACCTGGGCTTGATACCAAACCCCAGAAGCTCTCCTCCAGGAAAGCTTCTTCCCTAAAGGCCAAGATTCCCACCTTCTTATGAGACATGCAGCATTCTGTACATTCACCAAAAAATGCCTATTGTAAAGACTAGCACATAGTGTGTTCTCAACAAAAGCTTGTAGAATTTCTGAGTGAACAAATTTACCTGTGATAAATGGATGTAATCAGGCCCCAGTGCCCTTTCCTTTTAAACAAATTTAAAACTCTCTAGGTACAAATATTTTGGAATTCAAATTCATGTCCTCTAGCACAGGACAATTATGATACAACCCCTAGACTATATCCATTAGCACATCTTTGAAATATATTTTCTGAAATCATTCAAAATAAGAATCATTCACATACAGAAATTCTATGTCCTCAAAATTATTCCTGAATTTCATTACTATAATCTAAGCCTCCTAACAAGTTCCAAAGAACTTAAGATACTGCTAATGAACATGTAACATCTGCACATGCGTGCTTTTTCAAGTTATTTTTCCCCTTGTAGAGATAATGAATTTTCACTAATCCATACAAACACTTGCCCCCATCTGGGCTCTTCTTGGGATCAAAAAGAGGACTTTTTTAAAATGTATCTGGCCCTTAATTAAGGTTGTAGTCATGGCCATGAATGTACTTTTCCTCTTACCCATGTAACTGACCTTTACAGAGTGTCTAATACTTTTATTAAATGAACAGATTCCCAAATCTTAGTCCTTCCTGTAGTAGCAGCATATGAGACAGAAGATTTCCTTTACATATAGTGAGTCTCCTTCCTCCCCTATCCCAACCACATGTACACCTGAATAAAATTCCATCAAAACCAAGCCTTCAGGACTTCCTTGATGGTCCAGTGCTTAAGACTTTGCCTTCCAACGCAGGGGGTACGGGTTCGATCCCTGGTCGGGAGCTAAGATCCCACATGCCTCGTGGCCAAAAAACCAAAATATAAAACAGAAGCAGTATTGTAACAAATTCAATAAAGACTTTTAAAATGGTCCATATCAAAAAAAAAAACTTTAAAAAAAAAAAAAAACAAGGCTGCAAGGAAAGATGAGCTAGAAAAAATACATGAAATTCTTTTTAGGCTTCCAGCCTGGTTTTCATCATCTTCGCACAGATTTCTTTTAGGGCTTGGCTGTTTTAAAATCTCTTGTTATGAGGTTTGGAGAATGTCTTAAAAATATAAATATTTATGAAGAAAGCCAAAGTCATACAGTTTTACAGTCAAAACTCCTCCCTGGACATTACAAGCTTATTTATTGCAAACGGGTTTCTCCCAGTGTAAGGAAAGAAGCAAGGGCATGCGGTATATCACTAAGAAATCTAAGGATAAACAGCCCAGCTCTATGTTATATTCACAGTCACCAGTGTTACTATGCAGTGTCACTTAATTCCCCATAGGCAGTTTGCTAATGCTCTTCCTATTTTATCTTTTTCAAAGCTCCATAAACCCCAAAACTACAATAGGATCCCACATTGGTTGAGGATAAGATGGAAATTATGAGCAACTGAACTACAAAAGAACTCCAGGGCAGCAGCCCCTTTACTCTGTCCCTCTATGAGACATCCCTTAACCACTGCCTTTGGCCACTGCCAAAGCTAAACTTACACCATCCAGACAACCTTGTTCCCCAAGCAGCTAGTCTGGACAATTGTGTCCTGTTCTGCCTCAGCAACCTCAGCTCCCAACATAACTTGCTAACCATTAAACTGTTCCTCTAATATCTCTTCAGGGACCAAGTCCAGGCTGCAAGCAATACAAAGCCAGTCTACTGGAAAGAGCTGTATACAGCAGAAGGCAAACTGGCTCGAGGTCAAGAAAAAAAGAACAGAAAACAAGAGCTACAAAAGACAGAGTGATTACATTCATATATCACTTCTGTAGTTCTTTTCAGCCTTTGCTCTCAAAATTGTAAAAAAGCATATTTTAAAACCATCCAGTCCATGGTTCCCTTTATTCTTTCATTTTGAATCCTAACTCCACACATTCAGAAACTACCACATGGTTACAAAACGCAAGGCATGTACAGCACATATATTTTTTAAAATTCCAAACATATTTTAAGAGACCCTAAAGGTAAATGGCACACTGAACCATGCGTGTTAAGACAGAAAAATCTCCACCATGGAGTATGTCACTTAAGTAAATTATTAACTTATCCTAAGCCAAAGCTAAATACAAGTTGCAATATGCTGGTAAATATCAGAGGGTTTTCCTCTTACCAAAAAGATACAGCTACAGGGACTTCCCTGGTGGCGCAGTGGTTAAGAATCCTCCTGCCAATGCAGGGGATACGGGTTCGAGCCCTGGTCTGGGAACATCCCACATGCCGCGGAGCAACTAAGCCCGTGTGCCACAACTACTGAGCCTGCGCTCTAGAGCCCACGAGCCACAGCTACTGAGCCAGGGTGCCATAGCTACTGAAGCCCGTGTGCCTGGAGCCTGTGCTCCACAACAAGAGAAACCACCGTGGGAGGATCCCACATGCCGAGAAGCGGCTGGGCCCGTGAGCCATGGCCGCTGAGCCTGCACGTCCGGAGCCTGTGCTCCGCGATGGAAGAGGCCACAGCAGTGAGAGGACCGCGTACCGCAAAAAAAAAAAAAAAAAAAAAAAAAAAGAGAAGCCACCGCAATGAGAAGCCCGCGCACCACAACGGAGAGTAGCCCCCACTCGCCGCAACTAGAGAAAGTCCACGAGCAGCAACGAAGACCCAATGCAGCCAAAAATTAATTAATTTTTTAAAAAGATATGGATACAATCTTATCCAGCTATAGAACTGAACTCTAAATATGTAATTATGCTTGAAGAATGGAGAGCACTAAAAGCTACAGGTACCTGTAGAAACATCTAGATTACTACCTGAATTTCTCATATGATTCTTTCTTCTCACTGATCATATTTTGCCCAACATCATTAAATCCTCTTCTGGAAAGCAATTATCATGTTTGACTAGCCTGTATGTGGTACAAACTTTTCAGACGTTTTCTCTTAGAGAATTTACCTTTGTGGACCATCTATTTGCCCAGCACCCCATATCTGAATCAGAGACAATTTTATTTATTTATTTATTGTAAAAGAGCTTGAGTAAGATGTTGATGACGAGGAAAACTGTGTGAGGAGTATATGAGAACTCACCACTACTATCTTTGAAACTTTTCTGTAAGTTTAAAATAATCTCAAAATAAAAAGTCTATTTAAAAAAAAGAGAGGGCTTCCCTAGTGGCGCAGTGGTTGAGAATCTGCCTGCTAATGCAGGGGATATGGGTTCGAGCCCTGGTCTGGGAGGATCCCACATGCCGCGGACCAACTAGGCCTGTGAGCCCCAACTACTGAGCCTGCGCGTCTGGAGCCTGTGCTCCGCAACAAGAGAGACCGCGATAGTGAGAGGCCCATGCACCGCAATGAAGAGTGGCCCCCGCTTGCCACAACTAGAGAAAGCCTTTGCACAGAAACGAAGACCCAACACAGCAAAAATAAATAAATTAATTAATAAACTCCTACCCACCCCCCCCCCCAAAAAAAAGAGAGATTGACTTCAATCAGACACGGGATGAAATGTTGGTCCACCCTAACCAGGCTGTGATAAGAGGCAGATTACTTTTATTTTCTTTAACTGTTTTTATGTTGTTTTGACATCAAGGAATATCAGTCTCATAAAATGAATTGCAAAACACTGCCTTACTTT
Source organism: Phocoena sinus (assembly GCF_008692025.1). Taxonomy (NCBI): domain Eukaryota; kingdom Metazoa; phylum Chordata; class Mammalia; order Artiodactyla; family Phocoenidae; genus Phocoena; species Phocoena sinus. The sequence continues at coordinate 146,323,414 of NC_045765.1, read as the reverse complement.
CTTTGCTGTGAAATAATTTGTAATAACATAGGTTATTGCAAGTATGTATTACTCAATAATTTTTAAAATCCAATGAAGTATTAATGTATAAAATGTAAATTATAGAGACTTCCCTGGTGGTCCAGTGGTTAAGAATCTGCCTTCCAATGCAAGGGATGCAGGTTAGATCCCTGGTTAGGGAACTAAGATCCCACATGCCGCAGGGCAACTACCTGCACGCCACAACTAGAGAGCCTGCGTGCCACAAATACTAAGCCCAAGTGCCGCAACAACTGAACCCGCGAGCTCTGGAGCCCACATGCCACAACTACTGAGCCCGCATGCTCTAGAGCTCGAGCTCCACAGCTAGAGAGAAGCCCATGCATAGCAATGGAAAGCCCGCACACTGCAGCAAAAGATTCTACACGCCACAAAGAAGATCCCGCTTGCCACAACGAAGATCCCGCATGCCACAACTAAGACCTGATGCAGCCAAATAAATAAATAAATATTTTCTTTAAAAATGTAAATTATGCACTACAGTAAAGTGTGTTACGAGAGTATATCTAGTGCTCTTGACTAACCTCAAGCAAAACTAGAGCAAGAAGCAGTGACAAAGAATTTTATTGACCAGAAAACCCTCATGTCCCAATAAAGAACACTAGAACTAATATTTTCATTATCAAACCACTCATTATTCCATCCAGAAAGACATAGTTCACCAACCTGCAAGCATGAGAAGCTGATAGAAGGCAGATGCCTCTTCTGCTAGGGTTTAGTTGACAACACACTCCAGTTTCCTTCCCAACTCCTCTTACTTTTATAAAATAGAACCCTCATTTGGGGGAAGTTCTTCCTTGTGACTAAACAGAAGTCCTCATTTTGCTGTTTAAGAACATTTGAGAAACCATCTTCCAAAGGAGCCCTCCCCACCTAACAGAAAACTTTTCTTTAGAAATCAAGAGTGGAAAATGAGATTGTGGCAGATTTACAGACAATTCAGCAAAGATATCCCAGCTGAAAGGTATTGCTCATAAAATATCTTTCCCCATTCCATCAAAGCCTGCCTCTTCCTTAGCAACGTGCTTTGACTCTAATGCACAGAAGTTGAATAACACAACAACTGAAACAGAATGATTCAACTCAATTGCATAGACATGCATCTGAAACAACACGATTGGATTTGTTCTATTCAAATAGTTTGAGATCAGAAAACTAAAGGGAAAATCAGTCCAAATGCTCTTGGGTGGAGGGCAGAAGACACAAAGAGAAAAGGAGTAGGTTTCATCCTGAGCGTTGATCAAGAGATTTTTGCCCCAGAGAAAACCAGTTTTTTTTCCTCCTCTGTATACTTGTACTTAGTTCCTAAACTGTTTTGAATTGTATCTTGAAACAGGCTGTTTGCGCTCAAAGTTTACTATGTCAAGCAAGCATGCTCCTTTGTAACTGCTGTTCCCTCCAGGACTCTCTTCAACACCTCACCCTGCCACTCCCCAAAATATACACAAATCCAGCTCCCTCACTTCTTCACATCTCTGCCCAAACATCACCTATCAGGTCTCTTCTGATCACCTTATCTAAATTGTAGCCCTACCCCATGACTCTCTCTAACCTTAATTTTTTCTCCACAGTACTTATTGCCCCAAGACATTTTATATATATATACATTTTTTTTTTTTAATTGTCTGTCTCTACCTATTTAAGTTCCATGAAATCAGGGACTATGTCTGTTTTGTTCCCTAAAGCCTATGCCAGTCCCAGTAAATAATGAATAATCAAAAACTATTTGTTCTTAGCTGCAGATAGGTAAAGTATATCAAGGAAAAAGGATTTCTGTGCTTTTGGTTGCAGTATACAAAGTATGACTATAATACATGTGATTTATTTTATTTTTAACACATACACACACACACCAAAATCTACACATCCAAATGTGTACTGTCCCATCTAAGGTCTGCAACTTTGGTAGCTATACACATATTCTCTTTAAGTTGACCTTACTTGAAATTTGTCAGAGCTCTGTTTTATTATAGACAACATACCAAATTCTTTTGAATAGTCTCAGTTGTAGCAAAAGCTCATCCTCTAAAGGTAAATTTGATTTTCTTAACACAAAATCACTCAGAGTAAGGGATAGCAATGAAGTGGATAAGCAGGTTGGGTGATACTAGTTGTGGTCAAATATTAAAGATGGCTGTGGGGCTTCCCTGGTGGCGCAGTGGTTGGGGGTCCGCCTGCCGATGCAGGGGGCGCAGGTTCGTGGCCCGGTCCGGGAAGATCCCACATGATGCGATGCGGAGCGGCTGGGCCCGTGAAGCCATGGCCGCTGGGCCTGCGGGTCCGGGGCCTGTGCTCCGCAGCGGGAGGTGCCGAAGCAATGAGAGGCCCACGTACCGAAAAAAAAAAAAAAAAAAGATGACTGTGAAGTAATAAGAGCTCAATTTTTCAGAAACTGGATTTGAAAACAGTTACTCCCCCAAAAGAGCTACAAACATTTTTACACAGTGGCCATATTACCAGAATAAGTGCACCATCCTTCAGAGTAATCACTCTGAGGGAAACCTGCCATTTTAATGCAAATACTCAAAAGTCATTTTATCCCCACCCCCCCCATACGGTAGTCTCAGATTTTCTTCCCTAAAGAGTTAAATGGAAGTTTAAAATAGTGTCCATGAGCTTCACTTCCCTCAAACTCTTAGAGGACATATTTTAAAGTATACATCCTCACACTGTATTTTTGATTTATGGGACATTATTTTCCTTCTCCTTAGAAATATAAAGCTGTGTTAGGGGTCTCATGATTAGGTCCCGCAGTGAGAACTATTTGAGAAGAGCATGTCCAATATAATAATCCCTTGTGTTTACAGCAATTCATAGTTTACACAGGAACTTGTAAAATGAACTAAAAGAAATGTTTCCTGATTCCATGAGATTTCTGAAAACTATCAGTACTTGGCATGAACCAAACCAAAATATGGCATCTCCACTGGTCACAAACACAAGCTGATCACAAAGCCTTGGATATCCCCAAACTTGAAAAGTCCATTAGCTCTTGACTTGGTTATTAAATACAGCATGGATGTCCAATAATGTTTCCAGCTAGTAGACACATGAGATTAAGTGATCACTTGGTCTTTTTTCCTCAGAATTAGTATCAAATGCAAACAGCTTATGGTAGGCATGACCCCTAAAGACACCAGGAAATGCTTTTAAAAAACAGGCCTTGGGGCTTCCCTGGTGGCGCAGTGGTTGAGAGTCCGCCTGCCGATGCAGGGGACACGGGTTTGTGCCCCGGTCCGGGAAGATCCCACATGCCGCGGAGAGGCTGCGCCTGTGAGCCATGGCCGCTGAGCCTGCGCGTCCGGAGCCTGTGCTCCGCAACGGGAGAGGCCACAACAGTGGGATGCCCGCGTACCAAAAAAAAAAAAAAAAAAAAAAAAAAAAACAGGCCTTTTGGATTTTACGGTAGGTTGAATAATGTCCCTCAAAGATATTAGACTTTAATCTCTGGAACCCGTAAATGCTACCTTATAAGAAAGAAGGGTCTTTATAGATGTGACTAAGGAACTTTAGATGGAGAGATTATCCTAGATTATTCCGGCCCTAAATGCAATCTTATGCATCATGTGCCATTATAAGAGTGAGCAGATACATAGATACAGATACACAGAAAAGAAGGAAGCAGTGTGACCACAAAGTCAGAGACTGGAGTGATCAAGCAAGGGAATGCCAGCAGCCACCAAAAGCTGGGAGAGGTGTCAACCTGAAACAGAGCAAAAAGCAATTTTATTAAAGCAAAAAAGGAGATTATTTGGGAATAGCAAAGGAACTGAAATTCAGGACAAGCAAACTATGGTGAACCATAGGCAAGTCCAGAGAATAAAGGAAAGCATTATTTCATAGGAGAAAGGACCAAGTTGGGAGGGTTATTTTGAACAACAATTCATTGCATGAAACTGAAAGTTCCAAGTAGTGGTGGTTTCTCATTGACTATAGGCAATCGAAGTGGTGGGGACTTCTTGTCTGCACATGAGAGCAGCTTGCTGTTGCCATGTGAGAGGAAATCTCCCTTCTTCCTGTGGGACTGTGTGGCTGCTACGAGTGCCATGTGTGTGGGAGCCCTCCCTTCAGGTTTTCCCAATGCCAATTTTGAATTAGGTTTCCTTAACACATTTTCACAGAAGCGAAGAACGAAGTTTCTCCCAGACCCTCTGGAGGAAGGGCAGCCCTGCCAACAAGTTAATTTCAGCCCAGTAAAACTGATTTTGGACTTCTGGCCTCAAAACTTCAAGGGGATAAATCTCTACTGTTTTAAGCCACTTAGTTTGTGGTACTTTGTTACAAGAGGCTTCGAAAATGAACATGGATTTCTTTTGCTTCCCCTCATTTTTTCTTTTCCTTTTTTAAAAAATAAAACTGCTTTATTGTGATACAATTCACACACCATACAATTCATCCATAAAGTGTACAATTCAAAGGTTTTTTTAGGGATATTCACAGAATTGTGCAACCATCACCACAATCAATATTAGAGCATTGTCATCACCTCAAAAAAGAAACCCCACACCCATTAGTTAATTGCCATTTCTCCACAACCCTCAGACCTAGGCAAACACTAATCTCCTTTCTATCTCTATAGATTTGCCTACTCTGGACATTTCATAGAAATAGAATGACACAATATGTGGGTTTGTGATTCGCTTCTTTCATTTAGCATGTTTTTTCAAGGTTCCTATCAGTAGCACATATCAGTACTTCATTCCTTTTTATTGCCAAATAAATTCTGTGTTGTTCATTTATTTATTATTGCCATACTATTCCACTGCATGTCTGTATCACACTTCGTTTATCCATTCATCAGTTGATGGATTTTGGATTGTCTGTTTTTTGGCTATTGTGAATAATGCTAATATGAAAATTCATGTACAAGTTTTTGTGTGGACATGTTTTTTCATTTCTCTTGGGTATATACCTAGGAAAAGATTGCTAGCTTTATATGTTTAACATTTTGAGGAACTGGCAGACTATTTTCCAAAGCAACTGTACTATTTTACATTCCCACGAACAGTATATGAGAGTTCCAATTTCTCTATGTTCTCACCAACACTTATTATGCTGTCTTCTTTATTATAATCATCCTGGTAGGTATGAAGTGCTGTGTTGTTGTGGTTTTTATTTACATTTTCGTGCTGTATGTTCATCAGTGATACTGGTCTGTAATTTACTTTTTGTGTGGTATCTTTGTCTGGTTTTGGTATCAGGGTGATGGTGGACTCATAGAATGAATTTGAGAGTATTCTTTAGTCTGAAATATTTTGGAATAGTTTCAGAAAGATAGATGTTAACTCTTCTCTAAATGTTTGATGGAATTTGCCTGTGAAGCCACCTGGTCCTGGACTTCTGTTTGTTGGGAGGTTTTTAATCACAGTTTCAATTTCAGAACTCATGATTGGTCTGCTCATACTTTCTATTCCTTCCTGGTTTAGTCTTGGGAGATTACACTGTTCTATGAATTTGTCCATTTCTTCCAGGTTGTCCATTTTATTGGCATATAGTTGCTTGTAGTAGAATTTTACGATCCTTTTTATTTCTGTGGTGTCGTCGTAACTTCTTTTTCATTTCTAATTTTATCGATTTGAGCCCTTTCCCTTTATTTTGGGGTGAGTCTGGCTAAAGGTTTATCAATTTTGTTTACCTTTTCAAAGAACAAGCTTTTAATTTCATTGTGCTTTTCTATTGTTTTCTTCATCTCTATTTCATTTATTCCTGCTCTGATCTTTATGATTTCTTCCCTTCTACTAGTTTGGGTTTCGTTTCTTCTTCTTTCTCTAGTTGCTTTAGCTGTAAGGTGGTTGGTTATTTGTGATTTTTCTTGTTTCCTGAGGTAAGATTACATTGCTATAAACATCCCTCGTAGAACTGCTTTTGCTAGATCCCATAGGATTTGGATCGTCAATCTTCCATTTTCATTTGTCTCTAGGTATTTTTATATAACATCTTTATTGGAGTATAATTGCTTTACAATGGTGTGTTAGTTTCTGTTGTATAAAAAAGTCAATCAGTTATACATATACATATGTTCCCATCTCTCTTCCCTCTTGCGTCTCTCTCCCTCCCACCCTCCCTATCCCACCCCTCCAGGTGGTCCCAAAGCATCTGAGCTGATCTCCCTGAGCCATGTGGCTGCTTCCCACTAGATATCTATTTTACGTTTGGTAGTGTATATATGTCCATGCCACTCTCTCACTTTGTCACAGCTTACCCTTTCCCCTCCCCATATCCTCAAGTCCATTCTCTAGTAGGACTGTGTCTTTCTTCCTGTCATACCCCTAGGTTCTTCATGACATTTTTTTTTCTTAAATTCCATATATATGTGTTAGCATACGGTATTTGCTTTTCTCTTTCTGACTTACTTCACTCGGTATGACAGACTCTAGGTCCATCCACCTCATTACAAACAGCTCAATTTCGTTTCTTTTTATGGCTGAGTAATATTCCATTGTATATATGTGCCACGTCTTCTCTACCCATTCATCCGATGATGGACACTTAGGTTTTTTCCATGTCCTGGCTATTGTAAATAGAGCTGCAATGAACTTTTTGGTACATGACTCTTTTTGAATTATGGTTTTCTCAGGGTATATGCCCAGTAGAGGAATTGCTGGGTCATATGGTAGTTCAATTTGTAGTTTTTTAAGGAACCTCCATACTGTTCTCCATAGTGGCTGAACCAATTCACATTCCCACCAGCGGTGCAAGAGTGTTCCCTTTTCTCCACACCCTCTCCAGCATTTAGTGCTTCTAGAGTTCTTGATGATGGCCATTCTGACTGGTGTGAGATGATATCTCATTGTAGTTTTGATTTGCATTTCTCTAATGATCAATGATGTTGAGCATTCTCTCGTGTTTGTTGGCAGTCTGTATATCTTCTTTGGAGAAATGTCGATTTAAGTCTTCTGCTCATTTTTGGATTGGGTTTTTTTGTTGTTGTTATTGAGCTGCATGAGCTGCTTATAAATTTTGGAGATTAATCCTTTGTCAGTGGCTTCATTTGCAAATATTTTCTCCCATTCTGAGGGTTGCCTTTTCATCTTGTTTATGGTCTCCTTTGCTGTGCAAAAGCTTTGAAGTTTCATTAGGTCTCATTTGTTTATCTTTGTTTTTCTTTCCATTTCTCTAGGAGGTGGGTCAAAAAGGATGTTGCTGTGATTGATGTCATAGAGTGTTCTGCCTATGTTTTCCTCTAAGAGTTTGATAGTTTCTGGCCTTACATTTAGGTCTTTAATCCATTTTAAGCTTATTTTTGTGTATGGTGTTAGGGAGTGATCTAATCTCATAGTTTTACATGTACCTGTCCAGTTTTCCCAGCACCACTTATTGAAGAGGCTGTCCCTTCTCCACTCTACATTGCTGCCTCCTTTATCAAAGATAAGGTGACCATATGTGCGTGGGTATATCACTGGGCTTTCTATCCTGTTCCATTGATCTATCTTTCTGTTTTTGTGCCACTACCATACTGTCTTGATTACTGTAGCTTTGTAGTATAATCTGAAGTCAGGTAGCCTGATTCCTCCAGCTCCATTTTTTGTTCTCAAGATTGTTTGGTTATTTGGGGTCTTTTGTGTTTCCATACAAATTTTGAAATTTTTTGTTCTAGTTCTGTGAAAAACGCCAGTAGTAGTTTCATAGGGATTGCATTGAATCTGTAGATTGCTTTGGGTAGTAGAGTCATTTTCACAATGTTGATTCTTCCAATCCAAGAACATGGTGTATCTCTCCATCTATTTGTATCATCTTTAATTTCTTTCATCAGTGTCTTATAATTTTCTGCATACAGGTATTTTGTCTCCTTAGGTAGGTTTATTCCTAGATATTTTATTCTTTTGTTACAATGGTAAATGGGAGTGTTTTCTTGATTTCACTTTCAGATTTTTCATCATTAGTGTATAGGAATGCCAGAGATTTCTGGGAATGAATTTTGTATCCTGCTACTTTACCAAATTCATTGATTAGATCTAGTAGTTTTCTGGTAACATCTTTAGGATTCTCTATGCATAGTATCATGTCACCTGCAAACAGTGACAGCTTTACTTCTTCTTTTCCGCTTTGGATTCCTTCTATTTCCTCTTCTTCTCTGATTGCTGTGGCTAAAACTTCCAAAACTATGTTGAGTAAGAGTGGTGACAGTGGGCAACCTTGTCTTCTTCCTAATCTTAGTGGAAATGCTTTCAGTTTTTCACCATTGAGGATGATGTTGGCTGTGGGTCTGTCATATATGGCCTTTATTATGTTGACGTATGTTCCCTCTATGCCTACTTTTTGCAGGCTTTTATCATAAATGGTGTTGAATTTTGTCGAAAGCTTTCTCTGCATCTATTGAGATGATCATATGGTTTTTCTCCTTCAGTTTGTTAATATGGTACATCACATTGATTGATTTGCGTATACTGAACAATCCTTGCATTCTTGGATTAAACCCCACTTGATCATGGTGTATGATTCTCTTAATGTGCTGTGGATTCTGCTTGCTAGTATTTTGTTGAGGATTTTTGCATCTATGTTCATCAGTGATATTGGCCTGTAGTTTTCTTTCTTTGTGACATCCTTGTCTGGTTTTGGTATCAGGGTGATGGTGGCCTCGTAGAATGAGTTTGGGAGTGTTCCTCCCTCTGCTATATTTTGGAAGAGTTTGAGAAGGATAGGTGTTAGCTCTTCTCTAAATATGTGATAGAATCCACCTGTGAAGCCATCTGGTCCTGGGCTTTTGTTTATTGCAAGATTTTTAATCACAGTTTCAATTTCATTGCTTGTGATTGGTCTGTTCATATTTTCTATTTCTTCGTGATTCAGTCTTGGCAGGCTGTGCATTTCTAAGAATGTGTCCATTTCTTCCAGGTTGTCCATTTTATTGGCATAGAGTTGCTTGTAATAGTCTTTCATGATCTTTTGTATTTCTGCAGTGTCAGTTGTTACTTCTCCTTTTTCACTTCTAATTCTAATGATTTGAGTCTTCTCCCTTTTTTTCTTGATGAGTCTGGCTAATGGTTTATCAATTTTGTTTTTCTTTTCAAAGAACCAGCTTTTAGTTTTATTGATCTTTGCTATCATTCCCCTCTTTTTCATTTATTTCTGATCTGATATTTATGATTTCTTTCCTTCTTCTACCTTTGGGGTTTTTTGTTCTTCTTTCTCTAATTGCTTTAGGTGCAAGGTTAGGTTGTTTATTTGAGTTGTTTCTTGTTTCTTGAGGTAGGATTATATTGCTCTAAACTTTCCTCTTAGAACTGCTGTAGCTGCATCTCATAGGTTTTGGATCGTCGTGTCTCCATTGTCATTGGTTTCTAGGTATTTTTTGATTTCCTCTTTGATTTCTTCAGTGATCACTTCATTATTAAGTAGTGTATTGTTTAGCCTCAATGTGTTTGTATTTTTTACAGATATTTTCCTGTAATTGATATCTAGTCTCATAGCGTTGTGGTCAGAAAAGATACATGATACAATTTCAATTTTCTTAAATTTACCAAGGCTTGATTTCTGACCCAAGATATGATCTATCCTGGAAAACGTTCCATGAACACTTGAGAAAAATGTGTATTCTGTTGTTTTTGAATGGAATGTCCTATAAATATCAATTAAGTCCATGTTGTTTAATGTATCATTTAAAGCTTGTGTTTCATGTATTTTCATTTTGGATGATCTATCCATTGGTGAAAGTGGGCTGTTAAAGTCCCCTACTATGAATGTGTTACCCTCGATTTCCCATTTTATGGGCTGTTAGTATTTGCCTTATGTATTGAGGTGCTCCTATGTTAGGTGCATAAATATTTATATTGTTATATATTCTTCTCGGATCGATCCCTTGATCATTATGTAGTGTCCTTCTTTGTCTCTTCTAATAGTCTTTATTTTAAAGTCTATTTTCTCTGATATGAGAATTGCTGCTCCAGCTTTCTTTTGGTTTCCATTTGCATGGAATATCTTTTTCCATCCCCTTACTTTCAGTCTGTATGTGTCTCTAGGTCTGAAGTACGTCTCTTGTAGACCCCATAAATATGGGTCTTGTTTTTGTATCCATTCAGCCCGTCTGTGCCTTTTGGTGGGAGCATTTAATCCATTTACATTTAAGGTAATTATCGATATGCACGTTCCTATTCCCATTTTCTTAATTGTTTTGGGTTTTTTAGTGTAGGTCTTTTCCTTCTCTTGTGTTTCTTGCCTAGAGAAGATCCTTTAGCATTTGTTGTAAAGCTGGTTTGGTGGTGCTGAACTCTCTCAGCTTTTGCTTGTCTGTAAAGGTTTTAATTTCTCCACCAAATCTGAATGAGATCCTTGCTGGGTAGAGTAATCTTGGTTGTAGGTTTTTCTCCTTCATCAGTTTAAATATGCCCTGCCACTCCCTTCTAGCTTGCAGAGTTCCTGCTGAAAGGTCAGCTGTTAACCTTATGGGGATTCCCTTGTGTGTTATTTGTTGTTTTTCCCTTGCTGCTTTTAATATGTTTTCTTTGTATTTAAGTTTTGACAGTTTGATTAATATGTGTCTTGGTGTGTTTCTCCTTGGATTTATCCTGTATGGAACTCACTGTGCTTCCTGGACTTGATTAACTATTTCATTTCCCATATTAGGGAAGTTTTCAACTATAATCTCTTCAAAAATTTTCTCAGCCCCTTTCTTTTTCTCTTCTTCTTCTGGAACCCCTATAATTCTAATGTTGGTGTGTTTAATGTTGTCCCAGAGGTCTCTGAGACTGTCCTCAGTTTTCATTCTTTTTTCTTTATTCTGCTCTGCAGTAGTTATTTCCACTATTCTTTCTTCCAGGTCACTTATCTGTTCTTCGGCCTCAGTTATTCTGCTATTGATCCCATCTAGAGTAGTTTTCATTTCATTTATTGTGTTGTTCATCATTGTTTGTTTCATCTTTAGTTCTTCTAGTTCCTTCTTAAATGTTTCTTGATTTTGTCCATTCTATTTCCAAGATTTTGGATCATCATTACTATCATTATTCTGAATTCTTTTTCAGGTAGACTGCCTATTTCCTCTTCATTTGTTAGGTCTGGTGGGTTTTTATCTTGCTCCTTCATCTGCAGTGTGTTTTTCTGTCTTCTCATTTTGCTTATCTTAATGTGTTTGGGGTCTCCTTTTTGCAGGCTGCAGGTTTGTAGTTCCCATTGTTTTTGGTGTCTGTCTCCAGTGGCTAAGGTTGGTTCAGTGGGTTGTGTAGGCTTCCTGGTGGAGGGAACTAGTGCCTGTGTTCTGGTGGATGAGGCTGGATCTTGTCTTTCTGGTGGGCAGGTCCACGTCTGGTGGTGTATTTTGGGGATTCTGTGGAATAATTATGATTTTAGGTAGCCTCTCTGCTAATGGGTGGGGTTGTGTTCCTGTCTTGCTAGTTGTTTGGCATAGGGTTTTCCAGCACTGTAGCTTGCTGGTCGTTGAATGAATCTGGGTGTTGGTGTTGAGATGGAGATTTCTGGGAGATTTTCGCCGTTTGATATTATGTGGATCTGGGAGGTCTCCTGTGGACCAGTGTTCCCAGGTTGGCTCTCCCACCTCAGAGGCACAGCACTGACTGCTGGCTACAGCACCAAGAGCCTTTCATCCACACGGATCAGAATAAAAGGGAGAAAAAGTAGAAAGAAAGAAAGAAGGAAAGAAAGAAAGAAAGAAAGAAAAAAGAAAGAAAGAAGGAAAGGAAAGAAGGAAAGAAAGAAAGGATAAAAGAAAATAAAGTAAGATCAAATAAAATAAAGTTATTAAAATAAAAAATAATTACTAAGAAAAAAAATTTTTTAAGTAAAAAGCAAAACGGACAGATAGAACCCTAGGACAAATGGTGAAAGCAAAGCTATACAGATAAAATCTCACACAGAACCATACACATACACACAAAAAGAGGAAAAGGGGAAAAAACTCATAAATCTTGTTCTGAAAGTCCACCTCCTCAGTTTGGGATGATTCGTTGTCTATTCAGGTATTCCACAGATGCAGGGTACATCAAGTTGATTGTGGAGATTTAATCCGCTGCTCCTGAGGCTGCTGGGAGAGATTTCCCTTTCTCTTCTTGTTTGCACAGCTCCCAGGGCTCAGCTTTGGATTTGGCCCCACCTCTGCATGTAGGTCGCTGGAGAGCGTCTGTTCTTCGCTCAGAGAGGATGGGATTAAAGGAGCCGCTGATTCGGGGGCTCTGGCTCACTCAGGCCGGGGGCAGGGAGGGGCACGATGCGGGGGAAGGGAGGGGCATGATGCGGGGCGAGCCTGCAGTGGCAGAGGCTGCCGTGACGTTGCACCAGCCTGAGGCGTGCTGTGCATTCTCCCTGGGAAGTTGTCCCTGGATCCCGGGACCCTGGCAGTGGCGGCCTGCACAGGCTCCTGGGAGTGGGGGCAGTTGGTGTGGACAGTGACCTGTGCTCACACACAGGCTTCTTGGTGGTGGCAGCAGCAGCCTTAGCATCTCATGCCTGTCTCTGCGGTGCGCGCTGTTAGCCGCAGCTCACGCCCGTCTCTGGAGCTCCTTTAAGCAGCGCTCTTAATTCCCTCTCCTTGCGCACCAGGAAACAAAGAGGGAAGAAAAAGTCTCTTGCCTCTTCAGCAGGTCCAGACTTTTCCCCGGACTCCCTCCTGCCTAGGCGTGGTGCACTAACTCCCTGCAGGCTCTGTTCATGCCACCAACCCCAGTCCTCTCCCTGCGCTCCCACCCGAAGCCCGAGCCTCAGCTCCCAGCCCTGCCCACCCTGGAGGGTGAGCAGACAAGCCTCTCGGGCTAGTGAGTGCCCAGGTGGCTCCGATCCTCTGTGCGGGAATCTCTCTGTTTTGCCCTCCGCACCTCTGTTGCTGTGCTCTCCTCCGTGGCTTCGAAGCTTTCCCCCTCCGCCACCCGCAGTCTCAGCCTGCAAAGGGGCTCCTAGTGTGTGGAAACCTTTCCTCCTTCACAGCTCCCTCCCACTGGTGCGGGTCCTGTCCCTATTCTTTTGTCTCTGTTTATTCTTTTTTCTTTTCCCCTACCCAGGTACGTAGGGAGTTTCTTGCCTTTTGGGAGGTCTGAGGTCTTCTGCCAGCGTTCAGTAGGTGTTCTGTAGGAGTGGTTCCACGTGTAGATGTATTTCTGATGTATCTGTGAGGAGGAAGGTGATCTCTGCGTCTTTCTCTTCCGCCATCTTCCCCCTCCACCTCTAGGTATTTTGTGATTTCCTCTTTGATTTCTTCAGTGAACCACTGGGTGTTTAGTAGCATGTTGTTTAGCCTCCACATGTTTGTGTTTTTTTATGGTTTTGTGTTTTTTTTAATTCATATTTTTTATACAGCAGGTTCTTATTAGTTATCTACTTTATACATATTACTGTATACATGTCAATCCCAATCTCCCAATTCATCTCCCCCACCCCCCAGCCCGGCTTCCCCCCTTTGGTGTCCATATGTTTATTCTCTACATCTGTGTCTCTATTTCTGCCTTGCAAACCTGTTCATCTGTACCATTTTTCTAGGTTCCACATATATGCATTAATATACGCTATTTGTTTTTCTCTTTCTGACTTACTTCACTCTTCATGACAGTCTCTAGGCCCATCCACGTCTCTACAAATGACCCAATTTCATTCAGTTTTATGGCTAAATAATATTCCATTGTATATATGTACCAAATCATCTTTATCCATTTGTCTGTCAATGGGCATTTAGGTTGATTCCATGATGTGGCTAATGTAAATAGTGCTGTAATGAACATTGGAGTGCATGTGTCTTTTTGAATTATGGTTTTCTCAGGGTATATGGCCAATAGTGGGGTTGCTGGGTCATATGGTAGTTCTATTTTTAGTTCTTTAAGGAGCCTCCATACTGTTCTCCATAGTGGCTGTATCAATTTATGTTCCCACCAACAGTGCAAGAGGATTCCCTTTTCTCCACACCCTCTCCAGCATTTATTGTTTTTAGATTTTTTGATGATAGCTATTTTGACTGGTGTGAGGTGATATCTCATTGTAGTTTGATTTCCATTTCTCTAATGATTAGCGATGTTGAACATCTTTTCATATGCCTCTTGGCCATCTGTATGTCTTCTTTGGAGAAATGTCTATTTAGGTCTTCTGCCCATTTTCGATTGGGTTGTTTGCTTTTTTAATATTAAGCTGCATTGGCTGTTTATGTATTTTGGAGATTAATCCTTTGTCTGTTGATTCATTTGCAAATATTTTCTCCCATTCTGAGGGTTGTCTTTTCATCTTGTTTATGGTTTCCTTTGCTGTACAAAAGCTTTTAAGTTTCATTAGGTCCCATTTGTTTATTTTTGGGCTTTTTGCCATTACTCTGGGATGTGGGTTAAAAAAGATCTTGCTGTAATTTATGTCAAAGAGTGTTCTTCCTATGTTTTCCTGTAGAAGTTTTATAGTGTCCGGTCTTACATTTAGGTCTTTAATCCATTTGGAGTTTTTGTGTATGGTGTTAGGGAGTGTTCTACATTCATTCTTTTACGTGTAGCTGTCCAGGTTTCCCAGCACCACTTATTGAAGAGACTTTTTCTCCATTGTATATCCTTGCCTCCTTTGTCATAGATTAGTTGACCATAGGTGCGTGGGTTTACCTCTGGGCTTTCTATCCTGTTCCATTGATGTATATTTCTGCTTTTGTACCAGTACCATATTATCTTGATTACTGTAGCTTTGTAGTATAGTGTAAAGTCAGGGAGTCTGATTTCTCCAGCTCCTTTTTTTTCCCCTCAGGATTGCTTTGGCTATTTGGGGTCTTTTGTGTCTCCATACAAATTTTAAGACTTTTTATTCTAGTTCTGTATAAAATGCCATTGGTAATTTGATGGGGATTGCATTGAATCTGTAGATTGCTTTGGGTAGTATAGTCATTTTCACAATTTTCTGGGGTTTTATCTTGTTCCTTCATCTGGGACATAGTCCTCTGCCTTTTCATTTTGTCTATCTTTCTGTGAATGTGGTTTTCGTTCCACAGGCTGCAGGACTGTAGTTCTTCCTGCTTCTGCTGTCTGCTCTCTGGTGGATGAGGCTATCTAAGAAGCTTGTGCAAGCTCCTGATGGGAGGGACTGCTGGTAGGTAGAGCTGGGTGTTGCTCTGGTGGGCAGAGTTCAGTAAACCTTTAATTCATTTGTCTGCTGATGGGTGGGGCTGAGTTCCCTCCCTGTTGGTTGTTTGGCCCGAGGTGACCCAGCACTGGAGGCTACAGGCTCTTTGGTGGGGCTAATGGTGGACTCCAGGAGGGCTCATGCCAAGGCGTACTTCCCAGAACTTCTGCTGCCAGTGTCCTTGTCCCCACGGTGAGGCACAGCCACCCCTGCCTCTGCAGGAGACCCTCCAACACTAGCAGGTAGGTCTGGTTCAGTCTCCCCTAGGGTCACTGCTCCTTCCCCCTGGGTCCTGCTGAGCACACTACTTTGTGTGTGCCCTCCAAGAGTGGTGTCTCTGTTTCCCCCAGACCTGTTGAAGTCCTGCAATCAAATCCCACTAGCTTTCAAAGTCTGATTCTCTGGGAGTTCCTCCTCCCACTGCCAGATCCCCAGGTTGAAGCCTGACATGGGGCTCAGAACCTTCACCCCAGTGGGTGGGCTTCTGTGGTATAATTGTTCTCCAGTTTGTGAGTCACCCACCCACTGGTTATGGGGTTTGATTTTATTGTGGTTGCACCCCTCCTACCATCTCATTGTGGCTTCTCCTTTGTCTCTGGATGTGGGTTATCTTTTCTGGTGAGTTCCAGTGTCTTCCTGTTGATGGTTGTTCAGCAGTTAGTTGTGACTCCAGTGCTCTAGCCAGAGGGCGTGGGAGCATGTCCTTCTACTCTGCCATCTTGAACCAGTGTCCTTTGGGTTTTTTTCCTGAAGTTGATTTCTAATCTCATAGCATTGTGGTTGGAAAAGATGCCTGATATGATTTCAGTTTTCTTAAATTTACTGAGGCTCATTTTGTGGCCCAGCATGTGATCAATCCTGGAGGACGTTTCACGTTAACTTGAGAAAAATGTGTATTCTGCTGCTTTTGGATGGAATGCTCTATAAATATCTGTTAAGTCCATCTGATCGAATGTGGCATTTAAGGCCTGCATTTCCTTATTGATATTCTGCCTGGATGATCTGTCCATTGATGAAAGTGGAGTGTTAGTTTCCCCCAGTGTTATTGTGTTACTGTCGATTTTTCCTTTTATGGCTGTTAGCATTTGCATTATATATTGAGGTGCTCTCCTATGTTGAGTGCATATATATTTACAATTGTTATATCTTCTTCCTGGATTGATCCCTTGATCATTATGTAGTGCTCTTTGTCTCTTGTAACAATCTTTATTTTAAAGTCTATTTGGTCTGATATGAGTACTGCTACTCCAGCTTTCTTTTGATTCCATTTGCATGGAACACCTTTTTCCATCCCCTCACTCTCAGTCTGTATGTGTTCCTAGATCTGAAGTGCATCTCTTGTAGACAGCATATATACAGGTCCTGTTTTGTATCCATTCAGCCAGTCTATGCCTTTTGGTTAGGGTACTTAATCTGTTTACATTTAAGGTAATTATCGGTATGTATGTTCTTTTTTTTTTTTTTTTAATTTTTTGGCCATGCCACATGGCATGGGGGATCTTAGTTCCCTGACCAGGGATTGAACCCACACTCCTTTTATTGGAAGTGTGGAGTCTTAACCACTGGACCAAAGGAAGTCCCGCAATATGTATGTTCTTATTGCCATTTTGTTAATTGTTTTGGATTTGTTTTTGTAGGTATTTTTTCTTCCCTTCCTCCTTTGTTCTCTTCTCTTGTGATTTGACGACTAACTTTAGTGTTGTATTTGGATTCCTTTTTCTTTTGTGTGTGTGTATTTATTGTGGATTTTCAGTTTGTGGTTATCATGAAGTTTTTATATAGCACTCTATACATAAACAGGATTGTTTTAAGCTACAGGTCTTTTAATTTCAAATGCATTTCCAATATCTTGCATTTGTGCTCTCCTCTTCTCACAGTTGCTGGTTTTGATGTCATATTTTTGTGCAGATGATTTCCTACCTTTACTGTATGTTTGTTTGCCTATTGGTGAGCTTTTGCATTCATGATTTTCTTGTTTCTGGTTGTGGCCTTTTCTTTTCTGCTTAAAGATGTTCCTTTAGCATTTGTTACAAAGCTGGTCTGGTGGTGCTGAATTCTTTTAGCTTTTGCTTATCTGTAAAGCTTTTGATTTCTCTGTCAAATCTGAATGAGAGCCTTGCTGGGTACAGTATTCTTGGTTGTAGGTTCTTCTCTTTCATCACTTTAAATATATAGTTCCACTCCCTTCTGGCCTACAGAGTTTCTGCTGAGAAATCAGCTGATAAACTTAAGGGAGTTCCCTTGTATGTTATTTGTTGATTTTCCCTTGTTGCTTTCAATATTTTTCTTTGTTTTCAATTTTTGTCAATTTGATTACTATGTGTCTCAGCCTGTTCCTCATGGGGTTTATCCTGCCTGGGACTCTCTGCATTTCCTGGACTTTGGTGACTGTTTCCTTTCCCATGTTAGAGAAGTTTTCAGCTATTATCTCTTCATAGATTTTCTCAGGTCCTTTCTCTCTCTCTCTTCTCCTACTGGGACCCTTATAATGTGAATGCTGGGTTGGTTTAATGTTGTCCTGGAGGTCTCTTAGACTGCCTTAATTTCTTTTCATTCTTTTTTCTTTAATCTGTTGTGCAGCAGCGATTTCCACCATTCCATCTTCCAGCTCACTTAACCGTTCTTATGCCTCAGTTATTCTGCTATTGATTCCTTCTAGTGTATTTTTTATTTCAGTTATTGTATTGCTCATATGTGTTTGTTTGTTCTTTAGTTCTTTTAGGTCTTTGTTAAACGTTTCTTCTATCTTCTTGATCTGTGCTTCCATTCTTTTTCCAAGATCTTGGATCATCTTCACTATCATTACTCTGAATTCTTTTTCCAACAGATTGCCTATCTCTGTTTCACTTAGTTGTTCTTCTGGGGTTTTACCTTGTTCCTTCATCTGGTACATATTCCTGTGTCACCTCATTTTGTCTAACTTTCTATGATTGAGTTTTCCATTCTGCAGGCTCCAGGATTGTAGCTCTTCTTCCTTCTGCTGTCTGCCCTTTGGTTGATGAGGCTGTCTAAGAGGCTTGTGCAGGCTTCCTGGTGGGAGAGACTGGTTCCTGCCCACTGGTAGGTGGAATTGGGTCTTGTCCCTCTGGTGGGCAGGGCCATGCTCAGGAAGACTTTAAGTAGCCCGTCTGCTGATGGGTGGGGCTGTGCTCCCACCCTGTTGGTTGTTTGGCCTGAAGTGTCCAAGCACTGAAGTCTACCAGCTGTTGGGTGGGACTAGGTCTTGAGGAGGAAACAGCAGCCTCCAGGAGGGTTCACACCAATGAGTACTCCCCAGAACTACCGCTGCCAGTGTCTTTGTCCCTGCAGTGAGCCACAGCTGCCCTCCATCTCCACAGAAAACCTTCCAATACGAGCAGGTAGGTCTGGCCCAGTCTCTTATGAGGTCACTGCTTTTTTCCCTGGGTCCTGGTGTGCACAAGATTTTTTTTGTACCCTCCAAGAGTGGAGTTTTTGTTTCCTCCAGTCCTGTGGAATTCCTGCAATCAAACCCTGCTGGCCTTCAAAGCCAGATTCTCTGGGGGCTCCCCCTCCTGTTGCCAGACTCCCAGGCTGGAAAGCCTGATGTTGGGCTCAGGATTTGCACTCCTGTGGGAGAACTTCTGTGGTATAATTATTTTCAAGTCTGTGGGCAAGCAGGTATGGGATTTGACTTTATCACGATTGCTTCCCTTGTATCATCTCGTTGTGGCTTCTTCTTTGTCTTTGGATGTAGGGAACCTTTTTTGATAGCTTCCAGCACTTTTTTGTTAATGGTTCTTCAGCAGTTGTGATTTTCGTGCTTTCATAAGAAGGGGTGAGCTCACGTTCTTCTACTCCACCATCTTGAGACCTGCTTGCTGTCTGCTCCGTGATTTCTTTGTTGGCATTACATATCAGTTCCTCCCTCTGGACTGTGGGCTCCTCAGATGCATGAACCTTGAAATCTATCCTTTAAAGCACAAAAGGTTTTGATTTTGGTGAATTCCAATTTACCTATTTTTTTTCTCTTTCTTCATGCTTTTGGTATAATACCTAAGAAGGCTTTGTCTAGCCCAAGATCATGAAGACTTACGCCTGTATTTTCTTCTAAGATTTTTATAGGTTTTATAGTTCTTATATTTACATCCATTTTGAGTAAATTTTTTGGTATGGTGTGAGGCACCAGTCCAATTCCATTTTTTTTCATGTGCATATTCGGTTTTCACAGCACCATTTGACTGAGTTCTGATCCAATAAAGCATCCGTAACATCCAAATCAGCTTCAGGCAACACACCAAACACTCAGAGATATGAAAAGTTTGGTAAACCCTGGAAGTATCTGGTGGAGCTGAGGACTACATTAATCCATCCTTTAGATCCCAACAACAACAAAAGCTATTTTTTTCTGACTGGCATGGCCTTTGTCTCCATCAATACAGAAAATGGGCTTATACTACAGATGACACTTTATACATTAGAAATGGGGTGGTGGGACACTTATTGAAAGTAAAGAGTAGCAAGCTTTAAATTTCAGTAAAAATGGGATTTGTGGACTTCTGAAGCTATCAAAGATGGAGTAAGCTACTAAAGCCTATTTCTCCCTTGGACAAAATACAAAAAGGAAATACCTGACAATTCTGAAAAGAAACAAAAGCAGTTGTATATAAAAGATGCTTTGGGAACTGAAGTAAAAACTTGAAGAATACCCTGTACATGGATTGTAAAGTTCCTGTTTTTCATTTTTTCATTTATTTATCTTCTGGATTTAACCTGAAGATGGCATAAATTGGGGAATGAGTTTAGCACTGTCACAAGACACAATGTAAATACAGAAAATCAATTCTGTTTCTATATACTAGCAATGAATCACTGGAAATTAAAATTGAAACATAATATATGTCATTTTCAACAGCACCAAAAATTACTTAGGTATAATTGCATGAAAATACATTCAGGATCTGTTTGCTAAAAACCACAAAACCCTCATGAAAGAAAATTTTTTAAAAAACTAAATTAATGTTCATCGATTGAATGACTCAATATTAGTAAAATGTTGTTTCAATGCAATCCCAATCAACATCCCAGAATGATTTTCTATTTTCTATCGACAAGGTGATTCTAAAATTTAAATGGAGGGGCAAAGGACTTACAATAGCCAAAATAGTTTTGCAAAAGAAGAACAAAATTGGAGAATTCAAACTAATTGATTTAAAGACTTATTATAAAGTTAAAGTAAGATATTACAGTATTTCTGAAAACACAGAAACAGATCAATGGAACTGAGAGCCCAGAAATAGACTTACACAAATATGGTCAACTGATTTTTCACAAAGGCGCAAAGGCAATTCAATGGAGAAATCATACACTTTTTTTTCTTTTTGAACAAATATTTCTGAACCAACTAAATAGCATATGCAAAAATGAACCTTGATGTAAATTTCATTTATTATACAAAAATTAATTCATAGTGGATCATATACCTAAATGTAAAACATAAAACTATTAAACTTTTAGAAGAAAACATATGAGAAAATCTTTGTGACTTTGGGTCAGGCAACAAGTTCTTAGATACAAAACCAAAAGCAGAATGCAATTTTAAATTGATAAATAAGACTTCATCAAAACATAGAATGTTTGCTTTACAAAACATACTATTAAGAGGATGAAAAATGAACAACAGATAGGGAAAAAAATATTTCCAGATCACATTTCTGACAGAAAACTTATACCTAGAATATATAAAGAGCACACAAAACTCAACAATAATAAAACAACCCAACTTTTACAAATGACAAAAATATTAGAACAGAGATTTCACCAGAGGAGAAATAGGGATGGCAAATATGAATATGAAAAGATGATCATGATCACTGATCATCAGGGAAATGTAAATTAAGGGAGTAAGGAATATCATTATTTACTTGTTAGTATACCTACTTATAATACCAATTGTTCACAAGGATGAAGAGCAAATAAAACATTGCTAATAGGAGTGTGAAACTGTACAGCCACTTTGGAAAGAGTCTGAGCTTTAAACATACACGTAGAATATGATCCAGCAATATCCCTCCTGGATATATATCCAGGTGAAATGAAAACTTACATTCATGTACATAAATTTTTATAGCAGAATTATCAATTATTGCCCCAAACTGAGAACAACCCAAAGCCAGAAGGGACTGGCAGGACATATTTAAAGTGATGAAGGAGAAAAACCTACAACCAAGATTACTCTAACCAGCAAGGATCTCATTCAGATTTGATGCAGAAATTAAAACCTTTACAGACAAGCAAAAGCTGAGAGAGTTCAGCACCACCAAACCAGCTTTACAACAAATGCTAAAGGATTTTCTCTAGGCAAGAAACACAAGAGAAGGAAAAGACCTATAATAATAAACCCAAAAATATTAAGAAAATGGGAATAGGAATATACATATTGATAATTACCTTAAATGTAAATGGATTAAATGTTCCCACCAAAAGACACAGACTGGCTGAATGGATACAAAAACAGGACCCATATATATGCTGTCTACAAGAGACCCACTTCAGACCTAGAGAAACAAACAGACTGAAAGTGAGGGGATGGAAAAAAGATATTCCATGCAAATGGAAACCAAAAGAAAGCTGGAGTAGCAATTCTCATGTCAGACAAAATAGACTTTAAAATAAAGACTATTAGAAGAGACAAAGGAGGACACTACATAATAATGAAGGGACTGATCAAAGAATAAGATATAACAATTGTAAATATTTATGACCCCAACACAGGAGCACCTCAATACATAAAGCAAATACTAACAGCCATAATAGGGGAAATCAACACTAACACATTCATAGAAGGGGACTTTAACAGCCCACTTTCACCAATGGAGAGATCATCCAAAATGAAAATAAATAAGGAAACACAAGCTTTAAATGATACATTAAACAACATGGACTTAATTGATATTTATAGGACATTCCATTCAAAAACAACAGAATACACATTTTTCTCAAGTGCTCATGGAACATTTTCCAGGATAGATCATATCTTGGGTCAGAAATCAAGCCTTGGTAAATTTAAGAAAATTGAAATTGTATCATGTATCTTTTCTGACCACAACGCTATGAGACTAGATATCAATTACAGGAAAATATCTGTAAAAAATACAAACACATTGAGGCTAAACAATACACTACTTAATAATGAAGTGATCACTGAAGAAATCAAAGAGGAAGTCAAAAAATACCTAGAAACCAATGACAATGGAGACACGACGATCCAAAACCTATGGGATGCAGCTACAGCAGTTCTAAGAGGAAAGTTTAGAGCAATATAATCCTACCTCAAGAAACAAGAAACAACTCAAATAAACAACCTAACCTTGCACCTAAAGCAATTAGAGAAAGAAGAACAAAAAACCCCAAAGGTAGAAGGAAAGAAATCATAAATATCAGATCAGAAATAAATGAAAAAGAGGGGAATGATAGCAAAGATCAATAAAACTAAAAGCTGGTTCTTTGAAAAGAAAAACAAAATTGATAAACCATTAGCCAGACTCATCAAGAAAAAAAGGGAGAAGACTCAAATCAATAGAATTAGAAGTGAAAAAGGAGAAGTAACAACTGACACTGCAGAAATACAAAAGATCATGAAAGATTATTACAAGCAACTCTATGCCAATAAAATGGACAACCTGGAAGAAATGGATACATTCTTAGAAATGCACAACCTGCCAAGACTGAATTAGGAAGAAATAGAAAATATGAACAGACCAATCACAAGCAATGAAATTGAAACTGTGATTAAAAATCTTGCAATAAACAAAAGCCCAGGACCAGATGGCTTCACAGGTGAATTCTATCAGACATTTAGAGAAGAGCTAACACCTATCCTTCTCAAACTCTTCCAAAATATAGCAGAGGGAGGAACACTCCCAAACTCATTCTACGAGGCCACCATCACCCTGATACCAAAACCAGACAAGGATGTCACAAAGAAAGAAAACTACAGGCCAATATCACTGATGAACATAGATGCAAAAATCCTCAACAAAATACTAGCAAACAGAATCCAACAGCACATTAAAAGGATCATACACCATGATCAAATGGGGTTCATTCCAGGAATGCAAGAATTCTTCAATATAGGCAAATCAGTCAATGTGATACACCATATTAACAAATTGAAGGAGAAAAAACATATGATCATCTCAATAGATGCAGAGAAAGCTTTTGACAAAATTCAACACCCATTTATGATCAAAACCCTCCAGAAAGTAGGCATAGAGGGAACTTTCCTCCACATAGTAAAGGCCATATATGACAAACCTACAGCCAACATCGTCCTCAATGGTGAAAAACTGAAAGCATTTCCACTAAGACCAGGAACAAGACAAGGTTGCCCACTGTCACCACTCTTATTCAACATAGTGTTGGAAGTTTTAGCCACAGCAATCAGAGAAGAAAACGAAATAAAAGGGATCCAAATTGGAAAAGAAGAAGTAAAGCTGTCACTGTTTGCAGATGACATGATACTATACATAGAGAATCCTAAAGATGCTACCAGAAAACTACTAGAGCTAATCAATGAATTCGGTAAAGTAGCAAGATACAAAATTAATGCACAGAAATCTCTGGCATTCCTATACACTAATGATGAAAAAATCTGAAAGTGAAATCAACAGAATACTCCCAGTTACCACTGCAACAAAAAGAATAAAATATCTAGGAATAAACCAACCTAAGGAGACAAAGGACCTGTATGCAGAAAATTATAAGACACTGATGAAAGAAATTAAGGATGATCCAAATAGATGGAGAGATATACCATATTCTTGGATTGGAAGAATCAACATTGTGAAAATGACTCTACTACCCAAAGCAATCTACAGATTCAATGCAATCCCTATGAAACTACCACTGGCATTTTTCACAGAACTAGAACAAAAAATTTCAGAATTTGTATGGAAACACAAAAGACCCCAAATAGCCAAACAATCTTGAGAACAAAAAATGGAGCTGGAGGAATCAGGCTACCTGACTTCAGATTATACTACAAAGCTACAGTAATCAAAACAGTATGGTACTGGCACAAAAACAGAAATAGATCAATGGAACAGGATAGAAAGCCCAGAGATATACCCATGCACATATGGTCACCTTATCTTTGATAAAGGAGGCAGCAATGTAGAGTGGAGAAGGGACAGCCTCTTCAATAAGTGGTGCTGGGAAAACTGGACAGGTACATGTAAAACTATGAGATTAGATCACTCCCTAACACCATACACTAAAATAAGCTCAAAATGGATTAAAGACCGAAATGTAAGGCCAGAAACTATCAAACTCTTAGAGGAAAACATAGGCAGAACACTCCTAAAGGAGTGTTTAGGAGTGTTCTCCTAAAGGAGAACAACAACATTCTCCTTTAGGAGAACACTCCTAAAAGGCAGCAACATCCTTTTTGACCCACCTCCTAGAGAAATGGAAAGAAAAACAAAGATAAACAAATGAGACCTAATGAAACTTCAAAGCTTTTGCACAGCAAAGGAGACCATAAACAAGATGAAAAGACAACCCTCAGAATGGGAGAAAATATTTGCAAATGAAGCAACTGACAAAGGATTAATCTCCAAAATTTATAAGCAGCTCATGCAGCTCAATAACAAAAAAACAAACAACCCAATCCAAAAATGGGCAGAAGACCTAAACAGACATTTCTCCAAAGAAGATATACAGAATGCCAACAAACACATGAAAGAATGCTCAACATCATTAATCATTAGAGAAATGCAAATCAAAACTACAATGAGATATCATCTCACACCAGTCAGAATGGCCATCATCAAAAACTCTAGAAACAATAAATGCTGGAGAGGGTGTGGAGAAAAGGGAACACTCTTGCACCACTGGTGGGAATGTGAATTGGTTCAGCCACTATGGAGAACAGTATGGAGGTTCCTTAAAAAACTACAAATTGAACTAGAATATGACCCAGCAATCCCACTGCTGGGCATATACCCTGAGAAAACCATAATTCAAAAAGAGTCATGTACCAAAAAGTTCATTGCAGCTCTATTTACAATAGCCAGGACATGGAAAAAACCTAAGTGTCCATCATCGGATGAATGGATAGAGAAGACGTGGCACATATATACAATGGAATATCACTCAGCCATAAAAAGTAACGTAATTGAGCTATTTGTAATGAGGTGGATGGACCTAGAGTGTGTCATACAGAGTGAAGTAAGTCAGAAAGAGAAAGACAAATACCGTATGCTAACACATATATATGGACTTTAAGAAAAAAAATGTCAAGAAGAACCTAGGCGTAAGACAAGAATAAAGATGCAGACCTACTAGAGAATGGACTTGAGGATATGGGGAGGGGGAAGGATAAGCTCTGACAAAGTGAGAGAATGGCATGGACATATATACACTACCAAACGTAAAATAGCTAGCTAGTGGGAAGCAGCCCCATAGCACAGGGAGATCATCTCAGTGCTTTGTGACCACCTAGAGGGGTGGGGTAGGGAGGGTGGTAGGGGGGAGATGCAAGAGGGAAGAGATATGGGAACATATGTATATGTATAACTGATTGACTTTTTTATACAACAGAAACTAACACACCACTGTAAAGCAATTATACTCCAATAAAGATGTAAAAAAAGAAAAAAACAAAGGTCTCTCAAGTGGTGAATGAATAAATAAACTGTGGTACATCCACACAAGTGAATACTACTCAACAATAAAAAAGGAACAGACTATTTATACACACAATAACATAGATAAATCTCAAGTGTGTTTTACTAAGCCAGATTTTAAAGGCTAGATACTATATGATTCTATTTACATGACATTCCAGAAAAGGCACAACTGTAGGGATGGAGAACAGATCAATGGTTTGTAGGCATTCAGGATGGGAGGAAGGCTTAACAGTAAAGGGTTAGCACAGGGAGTTTGGAGAAAGATGATGTAACTGCTCTGTATCTTGATCGTGGTGGTGGTTACACAATTCCATGCATTTTTCAAAACTTGTAGAACACCTCCCCCTGCCCCCAAAAAAGGTGAATTACTATATGTAAATAAAGATTACATCTTTAAAAGTTGGGAAAGGGTGGGGGAGATTTGTAAAAATGTCTTTTCTGAGAATGTTTAAGAAGAAGAGGGATCATCAGCAGTCCTGAACGTGTTTTTGAATCCAGTAACCTATGGAGTACTTCAATTTAGCTTTTTATGTTGATTTCAAAGCACTAGTTAATAACAGGGATATAGCTCTGGTTTTCATTTTATCCATGAAAATAAAGAGGTTGACAAGGCATTGTGAAAATCAGGTGTCCTTTTGCTCTATCTCAAAGAAAGCCTGATGCAACAAAGCAGCTTCCACAGTAATGACACTTTTTATTCAACACCAAGACAAATAACTATAAAAATACATAGTAGACAATGCAGAAAGCATACACACCAGAACTAAATGAGGCCTCTAGGGAAATGATTGGCCACTTTAAAAAAAAAAAATCCCTTTCTAAGAGCAAAGTTAGTCTCTTAATCTTGCTTTCACCTTCCCCACGGTGAGACCCTGAAGGCCTTTCTGGTGGAGAAGGGGGTCCCACTACCTATATCTGAGCATTGAATGTATATGTATGTTTTGAGGCGGGGAGGTGGAATTAAAGATGAATAGTTAATGTGTTAATAAGAACTGCTTTGTCTTGCCTTCAAGAATTTACAAATGAGTCACATAATCAAAGGACTTGGCATTGCACAGAATCTTAGAGGCCATTTGATCCAACTTGTTTCAGAGATGAACAAGCGGTGGCCAAGTAAGTCATCATACAGCTGGGTTGTGGCAGAGCCAGAACCAAAACCCCAATCTTCTGACCCCTTCTGACCCCTAATATTCTACCCTGGGGCCAGCCTCATGGGCATGTGACCTATAACATCTCATAGAGCCTCACACTCAGAAGGGCCCCACTCTTGGTTTAATGCTCTGCTGTTCCTATTTTGAAATTCTTAGTAATTTTTGAACAAAGGGCCCTATATTTTCATTTTACAGTGGGTCCCACAAATAATGCAGCTGATTCTGACCCCACAGTTCCCCTCTCAAAGGTGGTCTCACAGAAAGAAAACTTCATATTCCAGCCAATAGAAGGAAAAATTCAAGAGATAAGGGGATTTAAAACAAAACAAAAAAACAACAACAGGCAAAGTTTATAAAGAGAAAATCTTCCTATGCATCCAAGAGAACATCAACCAGCATGGGACTGGAAAATGGTTTTGTGGGAAGTAATGAAGAGACAACCTCAACCAGTTTTACTAGTGCTCAACTCAAGTTCCTAGGGAATCATCAATAGCAGTGATTAAGTGGGAGGGAGGGAGGGTATATTCAACTAAGTACGTAATTCACTTGAATGTTCTCTTACCAACCAGGCCTTAACAGACCTGGTTTGTCTTCTCATTCAGGAATCACAGGAAACATCTTATCATGTGGAACAAACCAGTCTCTAGAATGGTGGCCATCATGAGGTGTTTTACACATTGAAGTGCACACAGATTATCTGCCACTGGGGAACTGGGGGAGTCTAATATTGGGTTTGCTTTACTAAAGAAAGATTTGGAGCCTTAAAAACACAAATTCAACTTTAAATCCCAGTGTTATCACTCAGTGTTATTATTGGCAAGTTATGTAAACCCTCTAAGCCTCAATATCTTTATCTGTAAAATAATGACCATAAACCTATCTTGCTTAACTTGTTAGATATGTTAGCTTACAAGGATTTGCTTTTCCCAAAGTGTGTTCCACAGAAGACAAGTTCTGGAGAGTAGTAAATGAGATCTGGGGATCAAACTAGTTTAGTAAACAGAGTTAAAACTAATCAAATTAATTTATTTAACATAAAGCTTCTCAAAGTTTTTAATATAATAATTTTCTAAGTGAATCAACAAGAGGCAGATACCATGTACAGCATTTCTCAAATTCATTTGATCAGAAAAAAACCATTTTTGAAACTAGTGTTGCATGGGAGCACATTTTTGAGAATGCTGAATTAATTATATAGAGTAACTAATAAATGTTACTTCCATTTACGTTAGTTTCATTATCTATAAAAATACAAAGATTCTTATTATTACAACACATCATACACTGAAAAAACAAGATTTCCTTCACTCTTTCAAACTGCTCTCCTCCTGATAACCATGTTGGTGCTGTTGCTGTTTTTCTAGAACATCACCTCTGCTTCCTATTTAATCATATGCTTATTGTTCCAGTCTTCCCTGGATTTCTATTTGAGAAGAAGGTACATTATCACTGTGCTCACTTGATCTAGGGTAAATAGCTATGGACAAATCCAAAACCTCAGTTCTAATACCACCTCTGCTACTAACTGTATGACTAAGTTTGGGGTGTTTTTTTTTTTTTTTTCAACTTTCCTAGACCTCTGTAAAATGAATGAAGTGTAATTGTTCTAAGATAAAATAAAATTTTATAACATTCTAGAACTGGATGAGTTGACTTAAAAGACTTCAGAGACTTCTACTTTCCAGTCCAGCATATAAGGGGCTTGGAAGTCATCACTCCCATCCGCATAAGAAAAAGCTGAACAAACTGAAGATCAACAACTTTTCTTAGATCTATCAGAGAGTCAAGATCACAAAACAAATCACTTCCCCCAAATTTTGAGAGGCAGACAGGCAGAAAGAGAGAATCACAACTTATTAGAGCAGAAACCCAGGAGCAGAAGCCTCCAAGGGAATCAGTATCAGGGTAAGAAAATCTAGACTATAATTGATGAAATGGTGGAAACTCAAAGTGGACAAGTTTGAGAGTTAAAAATTCCATGGAAGGGCAGTCTTAGGTGGGGCTCTTACTCTTTGTAAGTATTCCCTCCAGGAGCCCTAGGAGGTTCTCACAGAGATGATTAGAGAAGAATCTCCTCATGCTTCCATCACAGGGAAGGAAAAAATAGTCATTTTGAATCCAGCACAGAGCACTCTGCTCTTCTCTAACAAAATAAACTACTTCACCAGAGCCTAACAGATCTGGGAGAAGAGAAATACCCAGCTCCATTTCCATCTAGCCTTTGATGTGGAGGAAGGAAGATATACAATTGCAGCCTCTTCTAGTCTTCCTGTCTCATTTAAATGTGTGTGTGTGTGTGTGTGTGTGTGCATGTGTGTGGAGGAGAGGGGGAACATGAGAAGAACTTTTAAATCTCACAGCCCAGAGGCATAGGCTCACTAAAAAACTGAGACCTAATCATAGGGCTATGGAATGCTACCTGTCCCCCACACCTTACCACCATATCAATAAGGCCTATATACTGAAGTTCCTTTTACCCAGTATATCAGGTCCAGCTTTCAACAAAAAAAGTTACAAGGCATACTAAAAGGCACAACATACACTTTAAGGCAAGCATCAGAAAAAGACTCAGATACAGTAGGGATGTTGGAATTATCAGCAGACTGAAAATTTTAAATAACTATAATTAATATAATAAGGGGTTAAGAAGATGAGAAGACAAGCCACCATCTTAAGAGAAAATATTTGCAAGATACATATCTGATAAAGGACTGCTACCCAAAATATATAAAGACCTCTTACACCATGCCCAAGTGGGATTTATCCCTGGCTTGCAGGGTTTAACGTATGTAAATCATACTACATTAACAGAATGAAAGATAAAAACTACATGATCATCTCAATAGAAGCAGTAAAAGCATTTGATAAAATTCAACATCCATTCATAATAAAAACTCTCAATGAAATACGTATAAAAGGAAATTTTCTCAACACAGTTAAGGCCATTTATGAAAAGCCCACAACTAACATCACAATCAGTAGGGGAAAAATTAAATTTTTTACTCTAAGATCCAGCACAAGGCAAGGATGCCCACTCTGGCCACTTTCACTCAACACAGTACTGGAAGTATGAGCAATGGCAATCACACAAGAAAAAGAAACTAAAGGCACCCAAATCGGAAAGGAAGACATAAAATTATCTGTTTGTGAATGACATAATCTAATATATAGAAAACCCTATAGACTCTACCAAATAACTGCTAGAACTAATAAATGAATTCAGTAAATTATGAAAAGTTTTTAAAACAAAAATGTATTTGTATGTGCATGTGTGGGCACACACACACACACACACACACACACACACACACACACATACCACAAACACTGTAAAGGAAAAGTTGCAAAATTTGATTTTACTGGAAGGGTATAAAAACAGCCACAAGATGGGAGAGGATATTAGCAACAGAAAGCTGTTTATATTTGTAGAAACTCATCAAATAAAAAAAGACTATCCAATAGAATAAAAAACATAAAGGCTAGAGACTTGAGCAAGAATATTATGAAAGAAGAAATCCAAATGACAAATAAATATATGTATCAACCTAATATCTGATCTCACAAATATAAATCAAAACCAGAATGAGATACCATTGTACTCTAAACCAATTAGGAAAATTCAAAAAGTCTGAAAATACCATGTGTTGGGTGAGGAAATTGAGCAAATTTAGAAACTCTCAAATTGTGCTGCTGGGAGTACAGATTGGTACAAACCACTTTGAAAAAGCAAGTGGGCATTGTCTACTAAAATTGAATATGTGCATATCCTATGATCCAGCAGTTCTGCCCCTGAGTACATCCCCGAGAGAAACTCTTACATATTTGCATCCAGATACATATACAAGAATGTTCCTAGCAGTCTTCACCTCAACAAACCCAAACTGGAATTTTGGAAACAACAGTGTCCATCAACAGTAGAATGAATGAATTCTAGTATATACCTCTAATGAAATACTACACAGCGATAAAAATGAATAAACAAAAACTATATACTACAAGATGACCAGCTCTTAAAAACAAAATATTAAGCAAAAGAAACAAAGATGACAAGATAAATATATGAATCCATTTTCATGAAGTTTAAAAATGAGCAACACTAAAATGATTATTACTTAGCAATATATACCATTAAAGTAAACTTTTCAGGTTCTTTGGTTATAGGTAGGTATCAAAGTTGTTCATTTTTTTAAAATTTTACACACAGGGAAAAAGATACGTAGAGGTCTATTCAAATATTTATTCTTTGTAGGTACATTTTATAGGAAAGGAGAATGCTAGGTAGTCATTTTTAGTCTAGATAGCTGAAGATGAGGGTCTGGTTAAAGGTAGCAGATTTTTGACTGACAGTCAACTGAAAACCAAATTGACTGGTGAGCAATACATTTCCAAAACAAATCTCATTAAAGTTCAGCAGAACTTTTGTTCAGGCACTCTATCAGGAATGCTAATCTTCTCCAAGAAAGTGGTTATAAATTACACCACACAAAAAAGTTTCTATTCCAGAGCAGGCTTGAACAATTTTTCTTTTACAGTACGTGGCGTACAGAGCTAAAAAGAAACACGAGGAAATCACTGCCATGAAATGCAGGGCAGTGACTACCTCAAGGACAAAGTGAGAGGGTGGCTCTTGGGAAGAGACACATAGGGCTTCTAGAACACTGTTCACGTTCTCGAATTACTATCACATTTGTGGCTTTATTTTATTTTATTGATTCATTAAACTGTTTTTCATTATGTTATTATTCATTAAACAGTTTTGGGTACTTTTCTATATATGTGTTATATTTTTCAATTTGAAAGAAGGTGATAAATAAAGGGTAGATGAAAAATCTGAGGAACAGAGTGATTAATTTATGTATTTCATACCCACATGAAATATATTACATGAGCACCAAACTTTATACCATAGAGCCTTAGTATAAAGCTGGTTACTCTAGTCCTCCAAAAAGCCTTCACGTTCCTCCCCAGCCCACAGGGACTACTTCCTCCTCTGCTCTCACAGACCTCACTGTTTAGACCTCTCACTGGCAATTAAGTGAATATGCCTCACAAGAAAAGCCTCACAACCATCCCTGCGCTGTTGTTCAGCCTTTCACATTTGTATGCTTTGTCTTCCAGTTTATGGCTTGGCACGTAGTATTCCCTTGACACACTTTTACTCATAAGAAGCAATACAGAGTGCAAGTGTGAAGCTCACATCAGAACAGGTCATGTTAAAGCAATGTTCCAGTATTTATCGTCATCATTTCTAAAACACTTTTCTCAAGTCCAGCTCCACGTGTTGGACATGAAGTCTCATGCCCCTCTTTCATCAGTCAGAAAACTCTCCTACTCTTTCTATAAACCCAAAGACTGGTGATGATATGATAGCACTCGTTATCCAATTATGTGGCAGCTCCTCTAGGGACTCACAAGGACTTGGAGGCTTAGGAATTGCTGACCAACTCCTGTGCATAAAAAAGAGAAAAAAAAAAAGCAATACCTTGGGTAGTAGTCTAGTGCAGAGCAAGGACACAATTACCTTATTTGTACTGTCCTTGTGAGGGGTGGACTTAATTCTGACCATGAACTGCTTTCCTCATGAATTTACTTTGCAGTTTCCATTCAAGGCACAAAATTCAATCCTTATTTCAACAAACATTTGTTAAGGATCTACTATGTGCGTATTGCCGTGCCAAGACCTGAGGATATGACATCCTGAATTTTCTTTTTTCTCCCTGCTAAACATATTCTCATTCATTGATAGTCATTACCAAAGCAGAAATACACAATTCATTATTAATTAGCCCTTCCCTTTGTAACATGATGTTGCAACCAAGGCACAAAAATATAATAGCTATGATATTCAGGGTGAAGTACCAGGCCAAGACGCAAATTTTCAAAGGTGGCAGTCCACCCCACACACGAAAAAATGGTTGCAAAACTCTGGAACCCCTCACTTGCAACCAGGGCATAAAAGATGGAGGAAAAATAGGGCTCAGGGAAAAAGATTTCCTGAGAGAATGCTATACTTTCTCCTGCTTCTTTTCCTCCATGGAAGAGATATGAGAGAAGTACTAGCTCCTAAAATAAAGTCTAATGAGAGGGTTTCAAAGACATTTCCCAGGGAGAATTTCTAAAGATTTCTGCAGAGAAAATTCTTGACGTTCTTTAAGTCCACCCCTTCCAAGGACAAAGTGAATTCTTCCTTCTTCACTCCATCAGTAGAGACAGATGACAAAGAGAGCACTCAGAGTAATTCATCATTAAGTTCCTTTTGTTAAGAAGGAACCCAGTGAACTGGTGTCTGACACTGGCCTGGAAACTCTAAAGAGCAAGAGATAGGTTGGTCTGCAGCTTTGGCAGTGGGAGAGAAGTTGCTACTGCATTTACTGTGTTTACTGAAGCAATGATGAAGGAGGAATTCCCATGAACTAGATATGGGACATATACTACTGAGAATCAGCAGTTCCGGTCTGGTCAAAAGGAGCTCACTGGAGAAAACTGAAGACGAACCCTCAGATTCCCAGGTAGTTTACTAATCTGTCTCCCTGCTTCTGTCCTTGTCCCCTTCAGTGTATTGCACACAGAAGTCAAATGTTTCACTAAAACATAAGTCAGATCGTGTCACTTCTCTACTCAAAACCCTCTGGTGGCTTCCCATGTCACGTGGGGTAGAAGCCCAAGCCCTCACGAGACCCATGAGGCTCTACACAATCAGACTCCATGCCGCACGCCCTTATCTCCTCCCCTCCCCTCTGCTCTCTGCAATGCAGGCACACTGGCCTCCTGTTCCTCATGCCCCCAAGGCCTCTGCGCTCGTCAGGCTCCCTGCCTCGAATACTTCAATGCCTGGGAGTCCAAGTCACTAGAAACAGAATTTCCACAAAGGCAGAGATTTTCATCTGCTTTGTTCACTGCTGTGTACTCAGGGCCTAAAACAGTTCCTGGCACGGAGTAGTTGTTCAATAAATATTTGTTGACGGACTGAATGCATTTTAATAAAATTTTTGTAAATGATAATATTTCCTAGGTTGTTGTTCCAAGGGGAGATCAAAGGGGAAGAAACTTTCTTCTCCCCAGGGTAGAAAGTTACCAAATCCACATATAAGTTTGCTGGAAGCAGTATGCTTGAGCCTATCTGTCCCTTCCTCTCTCACGTGCCTGGTGTACAGATCTCAGTCAGCGATGATTATGATCTACGTTGTTCCCCTTTGTTTCCCTTTTGTTCTTGGTGTTTAATAAAGAAATCTGCAATTTCACCATTAGAACATCATAAATCACCCTCATTACACAGCCTGCTCAGGCAGCTCTGATAGGAACCTCCTGGGCAGGGGGAGAGCTCAAACAAACCAGGAAATGTTTGTACAGATGCAAAGGCAAAAGGGGAAAAATCCTAGGGCATGAATCATGTGGGATTTTAATTTCCCTGATGCTAAATATGATAACTATCATAATTTCTAAGTAGTATTGAGAAAACATATTTTACTTTGACTCCAAAATTTTCTAGAGTGTTCCTACCATTAAAATTCCTGAGTCCAGAGTTCCAGTGTTATAGGGGGCAAAGTTACCAGGTGACAAAGGGGTGAAGAGCAGGAAGACTACAATGTTAAAATGGCCTTCTTACCTCCCTTTCAGCATGACTTCTCGTACAGTTTCTTTCAAGATAAGCAAGAAACCCCAAAGTTTTAAGGAAAAGGAACACAGAATATTAAAATTAGCTGAATAATATATAAACAGTATCTCAGATCCAAATAAACTGCTTAAAACACAACCACTCATGCACACACATGAACACACACATGCGCACACTCATAAGCACCCACACAAGCATATTCTGAGGACCCCTCATTCCAACATGCCACAAGGGAACCACAACCTTAAACTTTGCAGACTCTCCCAAATGTCACGGTTTATTATACACAGGAGTTCCATTCATGCTACTTTGCGCCCCTCTCAACCCATTTCTTCACAATGAGGCTAGAAGAAAACTGAAATTACAAATGAATGTGCCGGAGGCTTACTCAAAGCCAGAAAAAATTCTGAAGTATAAGTACAGTAGTGGTAGTAGTAGTAGTAATAACAGTAGTAGTAGTCATGACTATCACTACTGACCATTAATGCAGATAAGTGCTTCTAATGCACTACGTCATTTGAATCCTCACATTCCCTTAGATTATGGGGCTTAAAAGATTTATTTCATAAGAAACCATCATCCAGTGTAGTTTTAAATTGTGAACTCTAACAACTTAGCAAATTATAGAAATGAAAAAAGATATAAAAGAAATGTTTTTAAAAATTCAATTACAAGGGGATTCTCTGGTGGTCCAGTGGTTAGAACTCAAATATCATACAATATATTAATGCATATATGTGAAATCTAGAAAAAATGGTACAGATGAACCTATTTGCAGGGCAGGAATAGAGATGCAGACGTAGAGAATGGACACGTGGACATGGATGGGGGGTAAGGGGGGTCGGGATGAATTGGAAGGTTGGGATTGACATATATATACTACCATGTGTAAAACAGATAGCTAGTAGGAACCTGCTGTATAGTGCAGGGAGCTCAGCTCAGTGCTCTGTGATGACCTAGATGGGTGGGATGGCGGGTGGGTTGGGGGAGGTCGAAGAGGGAGAGGATATATGTATACATATAGCTGATTCACTTCACTGTACAGCAGAAACTAACACTACATTGTAAAGCAGCTATACCCCAATTTTTTAAAAAAAGAGAATATACAAGGACCTCACTGCAAATTGTTAGCAGTAAATTAGGAAAGAGGCTACAAAGTCCCTACACAGTGTAAGCCATCAATAAGTGTTTGATGAATGCAAAAATGAGTGAATAAATAAATTAGTGAATGAACAAACAAGTCAAATAACCAGCACTCCTCTTTGTACTCTTGGTTGCCTGAGAAACACTGACTCTTGCTCTTGAATGTTCTCTTGCTGGATCTCAGTCTCTCTCCAAATGCAGCAAACTCTCCAATGTTTTTGTGGATATTAACACTCTAGAGGGACTTCCCTGGTGGTCCAGTGGGTAAGACTTCATGTTTCTAATGCAGGGGGCCAGGGTTCGAACCCTGGTCAGGGAACTAGATCCTGCATGCATGCTACAACTAAGAAGTCCACATGCCACAACTAAGAAGTCTGCATGCTGCAACTAAGAAGGCTGCAGGCCGCAACTAAGAGCCCACATGCCACAACTAAAGATACTACAATGAAGATCCTGCATCCCACAACTAAGACGTGGCGTGGCCTAAGTAAATAAATATTTTTAAAAAATACTCTAGAGTCCTCTGATATTCAGAAAAATTCAGATTCTACCCCTTCCATTCTATTCCCACTGCCACCATCCTCATTCAGTTTCAAATCCATATCACAAAATCATCTGCTTTCACACTACACTCCAATACATCTTCCACACTGTCACAGATTAAGCTGCCTTTTATATCACTTTGTTTATATCATTCGCCTTCTCAAATGGTCTATATTGCCTACACAAATCACAGCTCTACTCTGACATTCAAGGCTTTCAACAACCCGACACCTACCCACATTTCCTCCTCTATCCCCTTCCACTTCTCAACATATACTTTAGATGCAGCTATTTTTGACAGTACATAATTTCCCAAAACCTACTACACTTTCTCTCTGTTCATGTCTTTATTCTTGTCATTCCTTTTATCCGTAAATGTCTCCACTCAGCTCCAACTATGAAAATTCTACCCATTCTTCATATTCTAGTTCTGATTTTCCTCCTTCTATATGCATTCCATGCTTGACTTAGTTGGAGAGATCCCTCCATCTTGTCATCCCCAAAGAAAGTCTCTGAGATCAAAGAACACAGTTTTTTTGCATAATTGCAGAGGTAAATATTATTCAGTGCAGTGTTTCACTAACTGTGCTCCAAAGAACAATGTCTCATGATTCTTAAAAAAAACATAACCAAAACCAAACCAAAACAAAACAAACAAGAAGAGTAAAGGCCCTGATCAAACAGTGTTAGAAAACCCTACACACTCTACCCTTCTCTTGGAGATTCCTGGTGCATATGAGCATATCAAAGGCTCTGAGAATCTTAAGGTGAAGAAATGTGATTAACTCGGTTTAACCCAGTATTTCCAAAATATATTTGATCAAAATTTCCAGTTTTCACATATTAATAAATCTTTCTTGGAAAGCTAGTTCTCCACGGAACACAGTCTAGGAAACACTGATCTAATACAACTCCCTCAAGGGAAGAGATGATGAAATTGAGCTCTAGAGAAGTGAAGTAACTGAATAAAAGACCATGAGCTAATTTGTAGAAGAGCCACTAGTACACCCAGTCTCTTGTCTTCCAAACCAATTATCCTTCACTATATCACTATGATCAAATTACATTACAGTACAAAATTGTAGAAGTTTTATATTTTATACCTTGCCAAACTTCTTAGACATTGAAATCCAGTAATTTGTTTTGGGAAGACTATACCAGAGTCACAAAATAAAGCCATTTTTTAGCCCAGTAAAGAAGCTCGATATACACACAAAAAGAAATTAATCAGGGAAGCTAATACCTGTATAGTCCCCAAGGATTAGAATTCACATTACCAAATTGAATTTACAGGAATCCAAAATTCTGTGATACTCTATGGACAAGGTGGTTAAGAAACATTAAAAGATACCCACAAAATAAAATAATAAAAAAATCTACCATTAAAAAAGAAAGACAAATTCAGTATCATACTACTCAAGTAGGCACAAATATTAAATAAATAAATGAAATCCTTCCCAGAGCTCACTGTACAGTATTCGTTCCCTTATCACAAAAACAAAAGCAAAAGCATATTCTTGTCTAGTGAGAACTCAGCTGGAATTATCACTTATGGCAGATACTGTTGATTGCCTATTCAAAGGCTTCCCCTCCCATTTTGTTTTCCCTTCCTGATATGCTCAGGAAAGGTGAGCTCCTCCCCCATTTTCAAAAGATGAACCATGATTGGTCCATGCCAATCTTGATTCGTCTTACTGCATTTGCCAGTGGATTTAAAAGTGGGAATATGACCAATATATACGGAAAGTATATTGGGCATTCTGGAGATTTTTACCCCCAGTAAGAGACAGGGGGTGGGTTAGGGCCACGTTTTATACCTTCCCATGTTCCTATAACTGTATGCAGTTATAATGAGGAAGTGATGTCTGGAATCATTGAAACCATCTTGATACCGTAAAGAATAAGCCTAAGAACAAAAACGAATACATTAAGGCTGGCAGAACAGTAGGTTCTCAGAACAGGAAGCTGCTCTCCCCTCACACAGTACTCCCTGTTTTCTCTCTTCTCTCTCCTTTTATTCCTCTAGGCTATGCACTCTATATCAACCTCTCTTTGGCTTCTCTCTGTTTCTGCCTTCACTTCCAGCAACGAGTAGTTCTCCACAAGTCCACATTGTCACCTCAGTGCAAACATTTAAACACTTAAGATCATACATTTGCTATACATAGCAACATGCACCACTCTTCAACCTCCCAGGCTGGATTTCTCTCTTCTCCCCACACATCAGCACCTTTTGGAAAGCATATTTTAATGAAAACAACAAAGACAAATTCACAGCTTTACCCAAGGCCACCCTGCCTCCATAACACTCCTTGGTGATAGACTATCCTAGAACTCTTTGTATCCACTGCAGTATTTAGCAGTAAATTTATTAGTGCTCAATAACTACTTTCTGATCAATTTACCAAAAAAAAAGTAGGCCCAATTAATTTATTTCAAGAAAAATTAAAAGTTCAGGAAAAGACATTTGATTAATTGAAAGGAACTGCTTGAGTAAAATGACATGGAAATAAGTTCTATGGATCCAAGACTATTTCAACAGTGATTTCAGAACTGACATGTTGAACATATGAGGACCTTAATTACAATATCTCATATTTGTATAGTGTTCTATGACTTACAAACAGCCTTGTGTCTATTACCTCATCCGAGCGTTCCTCATGTGATAAATTACTTTTAGGTATAACAAGTTTGTACAACGATACTGGTAAACAATTTGAGAGACAGCATATGATCAGAGGTCACTCACAAACATATTTCAATTATAAGTTGATTTTAAGCTTAAAAAAAAAAAGAAAGAAAATAAAAATGCAAAATAAACTTTCCAGAATAGAACCCAGTGTATTAGTCAGGCCGGATCTGGGACACTATGTTTATTTCTGAACATTATACTGTAAAAAAAGGACACTGTCAAAACAATGTATCTAGACAAAGGCAACCAAGATGAAGTCTGGAAATTATCTCAAATGTAGAATGAAAGAACTGGGAGTGTTTAGCCTATAAAAGAAAAAATTTTAGGGATTAATTCATAGACATCTTTAAATTCAAAGTTTGTTAAGTGAAAAGGTGACAAGATCCTATCGTGCTTCTGATGGCAGAACTAGTGCCAGTGAGAAGTTAAAATGACAAAGTGATCAACATAAAAACATAGAGGATTTTCTAATACCCATCTCTACCACTGTTCTCCAGCCTTCCAGGCTGTTCAACACAAAGAAGAAATTTTCTTAACTCCAAAGTTGTTTAAAATAGACTGGACTACTTTGAATTAGAAATATCTAAAGAGTTTCTGGTGCCCTTCCTCAGGAATTCTATGAAAGGGATTCCTGTGTTGGCAAGGTGAACCAGTTAATCTCTAGAGACCTTTCCAGTATGAACACTCAATGATTCCAAACCCTGAGAGCAGCCCAACATACAACTGTCAAGTCCCACTCAATGTATTCATGTAATCAATCTTTTTTTAAGGGCTTCCCTGGTAGCGCAGTGGTTAAGAATCCACCTGCCAATGCAGGAGAGACACGGGTTCGAGCCCTGGTCCAGGAAGATCCCACATGCCACAGAGCAACTCAGCCCATGCACCACAACTACTGAGCTTGCGCTCTAGAGACCGCGAGCCACAACTACTGAGCCCACGTACCACAACTACTGAAGCCCGTGCGCCTAGAGCCCTTGCTCTGTAATGAGAAGACACAGCAATAAGCCTGCACACCACAATGAAGAGTAGCCCCCGCTCGCCGCAACTAGAGAAAAGCCTGCGTGCAGCAACAAAGACCCAATGCAG
This sequence comes from Phocoena sinus, assembly GCF_008692025.1. NCBI lineage: Eukaryota > Metazoa > Chordata > Mammalia > Artiodactyla > Phocoenidae > Phocoena > Phocoena sinus. Next base: position 146,283,475 of record NC_045765.1, on the reverse strand, counting down.
CCAAAAATAAATAAATAATTTTTTTAAATCTTTTTAAAAAAATTTTTATTGGAGTGTAGTTGCTTTACAATCTTGTGTTAGTTTCTGCTGTACAGCAAAGGGAATCAGTTACATATACATATATCCACTCTTTTTTATATTTCCTTCCCATTTAGGTCACTGCAGAGCATTAATTCTCCAAAAAAGACATACAGATTGCCAAAAAACACATGAAAAGATGCTCAACATCACTAATTATTAGAAAAATGTAAATCAAAACTACACCAGTCAGAATGGCCATCATCAAAAAATCTACAAACAATAAATGCTGAAGAGGGTGTGGTGAAAAGGGAACCTTCTTGCACTGTTGGTGGGAATGTAAATTGATACAGCCACTATGGAGAACAGTATGGAGGTTCCTTAAAAAACTAAAAACAGAACTACCATACGACCCAGCAATCCCACTCCTGGGCATAGAACTACCATACGACCCAGCAATCCCACTCCTGGGCATATATCCAGAGAAAACCATAATTCGAAAGGATGCAGGCATCCCAATGTTCATTGCAGCACTATTTACAATAGCCAGGACATGGAAGCAACCTAAGTGTCCATCGACAGATGAATGGATAAAGAAGATGTGGTATAGATATACAATGGAATATTATTCAGCCATAAAAAGGAATGAAATAATGCCATTTGCAGAGACATGGATGGACCTAGAATTTATTCAGGTAATCAATCTTATCTTTCAAAGTAACAAGATTAAATATATAATTTGCAAAAAATATGGGTAGACAAAATCTAACCTATAATGGTTGGCACTGAGCATCCCCAACACCTAGAATAATACCAGGCACAGAGCAGGAACTCACAAATATGTGTGATTTAATGAATGATATAACTATCTAAATGTTAGGTAATTCTGACAGGTCTCTAACCTTTTTCACACACCCTGGCTCTTTGAGGTTGTTGTCAGCAACAGCCCTCTAAGGTAGGCTAGGCAGGTTGCTATGCCCCCTTCACACACCTTATTTTATTGCCCTCTCCCAAGAATGCTCTTCAATTAACATTATGACTTTATGTTTCACTAAAGGTTGTTAAAAGAAAAAGTTATCACAACAACATCTTATGTAAAACCATGACTGATACCATCACTGTCCCTCATGCCCCTCACGTCAGAAACAACAAGATAAATTCCTCCTGCAATTAATACCAAGAAAATGCTTGCCTTGCCATACAAGGCATACAAATTTGTCTGCTCTCCCTTTCCTTCCTTCCTTCCTTCCTCCCTCTCTCCCTTTTTCCCTCCTTCCCTCTCTCCCTTCCTTTCCATTTTTTTCCTAAACAAAATAATGGAGATTCTGTAAACAAACATGGTTCCTTTTTATCCTCAGAAGTTTCCAGGAAGTTCAGTCAACCTTGTGGTTCTAACTTTGACATCCCAAATTCCTAACATAAATCTCTCCAACATTACAACAAATAAAAACTTAGAAAAAAAAATTTAAACAATGGACTCTGGTTTGAAAAAAAATTACTTGGAATCTTGATACATAAAACAAGATAAAATATAACTTGAGAAAGGAGCTCAGAGCCCTACCAACTAAGCCTCCCTCAAAAATCCCCCACCTCCAGTGGCCCTAGATTCCTTAGGGTTCCAGTGATCGTCATTTGATCATCATTTGAAAACTACTGCTCTACAGTATTTTTAAAAATTATTTTAGCTACCTTGTTTTGTGCATTTTTATTATAAACCACAAGAAAACGTCTTAGCATTAGGCACATAAAAACTGTGTGCATTTCCATATATGCTTACATATGAGAAGATCAAAACATTAGATATTAACAATAGATAGCAAGTAGGTGGAGCCAAGATTATAACCCCAAACTGACTTTAGACTCAAGCAGTACTTAGGCTGGAATCTCAGCTTCTCACTGTTTAAGTTTGAAAATGTTACTGAACCTCTCTCAGCTACAATTTACACACCTGTTAAAACAGTTACAATATCTACCTTACAACACCGCTTTGAGGATTAAATGAAGTGTATAAATAACACTATACAGTATTTGACTCATAATAGTTACTTTTTATTATCTTCATTACTTTTTGACTCCTGCCACTCTAGTCTGATCAATATGTAATGTCAATAGGAAATTTAAATTAAAAAAAAAAAGGAGACACTAAGTCTGGAACCAGGAAACCACAGGGACAACTGACAGCACTGAAAAGCAAGTGCAGGATGAGACTGGCCAAGAGAAGGAGTTGGCCTGGTAGTCATCAGTGCTGTTGAGAGAAAGGTGTAATTGTCAAACTTTGCTAACAAAAGAAACTAGGTCATCATAAAAGGCCAGAAATGAGTCAAAGACTGAAATTTTAAATAATAATAATTAAAGATTCTGTCACTAAACCAACCAACGAATCCAATAGGTAAGGGGGGCTTCCCTGGTGGCGCAGTGGTTGAGAGTCTGCCTGCCGATGCAGGGGACACGGGTTCGTGCCCTGGTCCGGGAAGATCCCACATGCTGCGGAGCGGCTGGGCACATGAGCCATGGCTGCTGAGCCTGTGCGTCCAGAGCCTGTGCTCCGCACCGGGAGAGGCCACAACAGTGAGAGGCCCGCGTACAGCAAAAACAAAATCAAAAAAAAAAAAACAATAGGTAAGGGAAAGTTTTGGCTTTCTTGAGCCATGTCCCAGCCACGTTACTTTCAAGGAAACGCATTAAATTGCCTGTATATGAAGAATTACAACTTCAGCAGAGCCATCAGGAAAAGCACTGAAGAGCATTTATTGGCCTAGCCCAGCAAGACTGTCCTACAGCTCCTCTGTCAGACCCCTCCAACAGGAAATCTTTTAAAGCAATGCTTTAGCTCTACCACTGACATCTCCCTATAAACTAATGTGATGTATGGCATGGAAGGTTGTTTATTTAGGTGTGTGAAGGTTCTGGCTGTTAACTTGGTGAGAAGTTATTTCTCTACCTCCCTACAGAGACCACCCATTACACACAAAAGAGGAGCTGGACAAGGCTTCTGCAAAACTGAGTAGGTGAACTTGTGTCTGACACTTCCTTCCCACCTCTTCTGGCTGTGAGCCCTATTCCCTACTCCAAGCTGTCCTACTGCTAAACCCAGGTGTCTACCCTGGGCTCTTGTTGCCAGGATTTTGTTATCATTTAATTATCAACTGACACCCTTTCTCTCTTTGTCCTATCCCTTCAAGCAGGTTACAGTTGATAAGTGTTCCCAGGAACACTTAAATTTTAATTGTTACTTAGGAATGTTAAAAAGTCTTTAGAATTTAAAGGAATAAAACCGAACTGACAGAATTTGAGGTTCCATAATGGGTCTGAGGGTGATGTTTACAGGCTCACACAAGTTGATCAATCACCCCATTAAAGTGACCATCTACAATGCCTACACTCAAGGCTGACCTGGGAAGAGACAGTCATTTCCCTAGAAACACCTAAGAGAAGAAGATTATAATACAAATATAAATAGACATAAAACCTATCTATACTATATGTATATTATCTATCTATACCATATACATATATATAGGAAATACTATATGCATATATATAGGAAATACTATATATGTAAATATATGGTATACTTAGTACAGTATACAGTATATTTACATATATAGTACATATACACATATATAGGATAGGTAACACAAATATTGATATACACATAAAGCATATACACATATATAGTATATACTATACTATATGTATACTTTATGCATATATATGATAATGCGTGTGTGTGTGTGTGTGTGTATATATATATATATATATATATATATATATATTTCATGCACACCTAAACCCTGTAAGTTTTTGAAATGTATTTAGGGAATTCATCTTGTAGGTCATATACATTTTACAAATGTTACCATAATTAATCTTGGCTGGCTGCAGAGTCATTCTGCATCATTAATTAAGGATGTTTCTGCACTAACAGTTCATTTCCAAGAGTATTCCAGAATAGTGTAGCTAGGCAACAAGGTGACTGCCAGACAGCAGGCTCTCAAATTCCCATGAATATGGTTCATAAGGCTGAGCTGCGAGAAACAGCAAGTCACAAACTCCATGCCTCCCACCCTTTTCTTTATCCTGAAGAGTACAGGATACCCCACAAGGCACAGACACAGGCCAAACACCCAGGGATGATTTCAACACTGACAACAAGTTCAAATCATTTAAATCCAGCGAAGTAGATGCCTTGGTGTGCAGAGACGTGGGATGATATGGAGAGTTGGGAGGAATGGAAGCAAAGGCAGAATATGAAGAGGAAGGTCTGTTAAGCTCTGGGAAGACCGGAGGGGGGGAAAATGGAATTCAAATTCTTCATGTGTAATTATCACAAGAAGCTGACAGTGAGTATTTTTTAACAGACTTAAAGTGAGACTCAGGCCAAAACACCTGTGGGATCGAAAGGGAATAAAAGGCTTTATGATTGCCAACATCTCCATTCTGTTCCCCTCCCTCCTCAGCACCAGCAATGAGCAATAGATTAAAAAGGTGTTTGGACTGTCAGAAAATGTGATTGATTTTTCTACCATGCTATAAGAGCTGCTACATGTTGGAACAAAAAGCAAATGCTTTCCGCACATCCAGCTCTGGGTGGAACTTTTATATTATTTTAACACCCATCAAGGGATAGCCATGGAGACAGGAAAAGCAATCTATATCTACAAAAAGGTTTTTGGCCTTTCATTGTTCCTCTTTCCCTCCAGAACCCACTGGAATCTTACTCAAGACTAGAAAACCCCACAATGGAAAATTAATACAAATGGTCTATCTATTTACAGGACCAAAATGGGATGAAGAAATACGAAAGCCTGGATTATCTGAGAACTGAGCCCTGTAGGATGGAAACAAAGCTGGGTGGAACTAACCATTTCAGAATAAATGAGGCTACACTTAATGTTTTGTTTTTCCATCCATCAAACTGACAGTCAAGGCACCAGAATAGAATTGATCACTGCTGAACTAGGAAAAGAAAGGCAGAGCTCGGAGCCACATGCCAGAATTAAGGATCAGGTGTCTTTTAAATTAGTGTGGACAGCAGACAGTAATTACTATTAAGTAGTTACATAATTGCTTACTTAAGGTGAAAGGTCACACCTCAGTCTGTAACTTTGCCAGAAACAGACTGTCAGAAAATGTTAATCTTAGAAAAGACAAAAGGGCCAGATGTAATAATAAACAGTTGTGTAATGTAAATTCTGAATTCAGACTTTATATTATGCAACTCTATTATCCTTCAAATCCACTAAATAACTGATGGTTTTTGAAGGATGTAAGTTTACTATAAAGGATCAATAATTAAATCTAAGCAACATCTCCCAAGGGCTTTTGCAAACATTAAAGTCATTATTTCAGTTCATATGGTACAGTCTACAGTTCATTCAATGGTAATTTTTTTATTGTTTTTTCTGGGTCCCTGTAAGGTCAAGTTGCATGGGATAAAGAGTGAGGGGGGCAGTTGTATTGGTTTGCTGTAATTTGGTTTATTACTTTACTGTTAGAATGGAAATTGGATATAAGGAGGCTCTTACCTGGAGACTTTCTGGGGCAGGCAAAATTTATGGTAGTGGTACCTTTTCAGTGACTGTTCTGTGTTTTTAGAGACTGAGAAACATCTGGAAGAAATGTGAGTTATAGGGGAAAAAACCCTCAAGGGATATGTGCCCTATGATCTGAGTGATTATTAGCATTTAGGTTTATTTCCAAAATGTAATGGCTGGAATTTGTTCTATTAGAAGCTATTATTGCTCTTACATATTGCATATTGGATAGGTGACACTTGATCAGGACTCGTGCTTCCTCAGTTTTTTTGTGTGTTTGTTCTGGAGGAAGAAAAAAGAAAATTATTAACCACCAGGTCTGGAGTAGTTTAACAACCAAAGGAAAAAAAAGTGCCCGAAAGGTCAATAAAAGGTTTGTCTGCTCTATTTTCCAGTCAATAAGAAATAGGCTTTTTTTTATTATTATTATTACCTATGTGGGCAAAAGAGGGAGAAGTCAAGAGTATTACTGATCATATTCTGGGAATAATTAGCATTTTATTAATTCTAACTAGCCAACATAGTATTATATTCCCCATACTGAACTTACTAAGACAAGAAAACAAACTTTCTCCAACAAGCCTAGGCCAAGGTAACCTCTCTTTCTTCTTAACTTTTGTAGTATCTACCATACTATAATAGTCATTTGGGACATATATAAGCCACCATCTCTATCCCACTCACCTGTCAAAGACAACGCAAGACACATCTGTGGGACTGCCACCTCCAAAGTTTCCAAAGAAGAAGGTAGAGCACAAGTTCCTCTATTCTTGGACACCTGAAAATCTCTAGGGGAATGTTACCTTGTCCTCTGCCCAGCCTCACCCGCACTGGGATGCTGAGAGCAGAATTCTACCAAGTAAACTAGCTGAGATTTGACTGTATTATATTTCCAAACTGAATTTCCATGTTCCATCTCTGTATGCAAAACAAAATAAAACCAAACAGGCATCCTAGGGACTAAAAAGAGAATTCTTTCCCTCTCTCAGTACTACTCAAGACAAACAGTCTCTTGGTATCTTTAGTATATCAATTTCTGATGCTCTAACCTGTCCTTCCTAGTCCCGGAAGTCCTTAACAGAGACACTGAACCACATGCATATTATTTGATCAGTTCTTCATATGGGCAGAAAAATATTCAACAGCCCCCAAAAGATACGAATCAGCTTGTCCTTCATAAATATAAAAATGATGAAAGCAATGGTGCTTTTATCTATCCAAGGAAAATATCTATCAAAGAGCAATCTAATTCTATAGAACTTGGGTCAGCTTTTCAAGTCTAAATGCAGCTCATGAATATAAAAATTCCTTTCTGCATCCATAGTAGCTGACATTCATTACTGACCTAAGGTCAATAGATAAATGGATGAGAGAAACCAATGATTTCTTGCCAGCCACATGGTAGACACTCATAAATACATTTTTCTTAATGGACTGTTTTATTTTTAAGTATTCCCTCATGGAGTGACATATGCCATAGAGGACAGAACCATTTTCTTTTAAGTTAAGGAAGATCCATGAACCAGGAAATTTTGGTGCTCTATAATGAAATTTGCACACAGAAAATTTTTTGAGAGTACAGACCCTTTGTTGTTATTTATAAACGTTTTCAGATTTAATCATAGGCAGCATGGTCTGAGGTTCAGAACATTGTATGAAGCATTCAAATTTATTACGCTTTATCATCTTGGTGATAGCTATGTTCTAACAAGACACTTCTTGTGAGCTACAGACAAGGAGAGTGAAAAAAATGAAATGTGCACCAATCTTTGTCATTTTTTATCTTTAATTAGATCCAAAAATATGCATAATAAATGAAGGATTTTTATGGGTAAAACACCACCAGTACTCTCACTGAATGACTCATAATGATAAGTAGGACACATTTCATTTTCTAGACTGAAAAAATTTCTCTCACATATGTTTTGTTATTTTTCAAATGTATGACGCAGCGATTTTCTTTAATAAAATAAATGCTCTCTAAAAAGCTTTACTACACTCATAATAGCTCATAGTCCATAACCCACTATGGATTTTCTTAAGTAACAGATAAAAAGTAAAACTAGTATTATGTATGTGTGTAGGTATGTTTGCAGCGGGGGAGGGGGACGGCATAACATTCTGACGTAGTCCTCATTCTGAAAAAGATTCCAAATCATTGCTATGTGATTTGCAGCATAACTTCTTCGGGCACAACCCACTGTCAGCTATCTGCATCATGATTAACAACTAGCACATGAATACGGTAGCCAACAGAACATGAACAGATTCAACCTGAGTAAATATCAAAATAAACATTTACATTTATAAGAATGCTACTTTCTTCTCCTTTTAAGTATTGTATGAATTGTAAGATGCTGCAACAGGCTGTTAAAGGAGACTCTGACGTAATCTCTTCCAGTGGAGACTTTAAGAGATTTAATAAGAGGACAAACGAGAGGCTAGCTTAGGTGGAGCATTGGGCAGTCATGCCTGGTGATTTTGAATGTGCTAAATGGTGTTTTAAGGTTACTTACAGCCCAAAGTTGATAAAAACACAAGTCAATCATTCCTTACTCTTAATGGACTGTTAGTTTCGTACTTAACTCGGAAAATTTATTAAAGTGTATGTGAATTTCAAGCAAAGGTTTTAATGAGAAACTTTTGATTTCTGAAAAAAAATGAGTGTTGTATTCACTCAGGTAGTTCCAGAATGGAGAAAATATTGGCAACGAAATTGTAAGGGCTTCTTTCCACTGAATATTCAAAGCAAGGAAAGCCATCAGAGACCTTTTGAAGAGAAGGTTCAATTTTAATGGAGCAAAATTTATTTCAGGGACACAAAAGCTTCCTGGCGAAGAGTTTGTAGTAGTTAAAAAGCACTAACAAAATAAAGTTAAAAATGCATTCTCCTTCTTCATACCTTGTGTACATATAAAGGTCTACAAATGTTGGGGTGTGGGGAAGGTATTAGAACCAAAAGAAAATCCCCCAGGCTTTCCTTTTGGAATCCATGTATTTCACCCAATCAATCCTTTCTCATTTACAAAGGCCCCAACAAAGCCCATCATACAGCAAGGTCTAGAGTTAACGTTACCATCCAAACTCACTGTGTCTTACCCTCATTATGGTTAGATATAAGCCCAGCCCTCTTGATTAGAGACAGAAGTCACCATGTAAAAAAAGAGATTGGTGCCCACTGGTCAACTTTCTCTCCTATAATAAATGAAAACAATCTTTTGCTATAAACTGGGCTTAGTGGAAATAACACATTGCTATAATCAAAACACTTAAACAGGACACTTTAAAGACTTAAATGGATGTAAAAAATGAAACATGAGTCCTTTCTCTAGCAGTGTCTATGGAAAACGCTATCCAAACCATCCAACAGAACGTTTGAGATCGACTGGTACAAAATCAAAGTAATAGCTGTTAATAATAGCTGCAATAATCTACTAACTTATTTTTTTCTGAGCAACAAGATGTTTGGAGAAGTTGGAAGAGTTCAATAAGAGAAACTAGCATGCTGCTCCCTTGCTAAGAGAGCCATAAGAGAACAAATACAGTTGGATAAAAATAGTTAATATTTATTAAGAGCTTACTATGTTCCAGGCACTATACTAAACTATCATGTATTATTTCATTTAATCTTCACACTAATACTATCATGTAGGTACTACTATTATCCAAGTTTTACAGAAACAGAAATTGAGATTCATAGAAAGCTTGCTCAAGTTGCTATAGCAAAGAAATAGTGTAACTCTACGTCCAAATCCAGTGAACTTAAGCATTACTCAAAGCTGCTTCTGTAGGATAGGTGGCTTGTCTGTAGTGTTACGTGGACTTAAATAGAATTCTCAGGCCCAATTTAATACTGTGATCAGTTTTAAGGGCACAGAATATAAAATGCATCCTTAAATAGAATGTGTAAAATGAGACTGAGACAAAAATTAAGTATATAATCAACAATCTTTCCTAGGTATCTCTATCCCTACATGAAGGTCAAAAAACATGAGTTTTATATTTCTTTGTTATGTGTCTTTTGTAGACAGACTCTTTCAGCTATAATTCTTGAAATCACTATTCTGACTTCATCACTTACGAGATTGTCTGGCATATTGAATGAACTGCTTAGACTAAATTCAAGCCCTGTACTACAGATACTTTGAGCTATCTGAATGATGTCCACCATGTATTACCATACAGTCTTAGTGGAAATCCAGTCACCATCAAATCAGCTCTTGCATGATATTGCTTCTTTTCCAGATTTGTTGTAACATGATACGGTTTGCATCTTGAAACAGCAGGAATAATCTCTTTTTCAACTACCTAGTCTCCCTCTTAAGTAAAACTGAGGAAAAACAAAGATTAGTTGCCTCTCTAATTTTTATTTTCACATTTCTCTGATATGAAGCTGAAATTGAATATCCTTAGCCACCTGGGAGGTGAACATCAAGTTTGCCATTGAACTAAAGACAGCTCCATGGTGTTATTATGCCTATTATGCCTATTATGCCCTAACAGGGCCCTGCTGCAGTTAAACTTCTGCTAATGCATATTAAGCATTAGTTTAACTTTCTGGTTCCTCACATCCTAACCCAGGTTTATTATTTTTGACCCTAGTTTAAAAGAAGGAAAAATAAACCTTAAAACATATAATCTGGAGGCCAGGATACAAGAGGGACTTGATTGTGAAAAATAAACAAATTTATCCACAGGTGAACACAAAAAACGGGCAAAGTGCATAACAACCACACACTCGTTATGAACTGACATGCCTGTGCATGTGACAGTGAGCAGGAGGGAGGGGGTGGTGGAAATATTAAAAGTACATATTTCTACTAATGTAAACAGTATTTATGACCCTATTCATAAGCCTTTAAAGTCAGTTGTTAGCACTGGGCACTGAATCAGGCTCTAGCCAGGGCCTGGCAATAGAATAACTCTAACAGTTAATAAACACAGTGAGAAGAGGATATGAATTTATGCCTCCTGAGAATTACTGTATTCACAAATGACCACTTCAGCACAGCAGTTTTGGCCATCTCTCAGGAAAGAAAGCACCATGAGAGTAGTTTGAAACAGGAAGAATGTCACCTTCCAGGTAACCAACAGACGTGGTGTCCTTTCTTGGGAAGGCAGGAGGACCTTGAAAAAACAGATTTTCTAAGTGCCAGTAGGTGATGTAGAAACAGAAGGGGGAAAAAAATGGAGAGAAAAAGAACCCTTGTAGTTTTAGGCTGTCACATAAAATACATAAACCAAACAGGCCCAAAAGAACAATGTCGATAAGAAAATCTTATTCATAAATGAGAAAAATCATGAACTCTTTCCTGTCTTCTTTAGAGGCCCTGGAGGTGAAAGGGACGTCAAGCACCACAAGCTTTTACTTTTCCTCGCAGTGCATTTAATCGTGGACAGATCCTGTCAGGTATAATCCCTGAGAATGCATAAGATCCAGGGCTATTTACTAAAAATTTAAAAATAGCAAATGTTTCTGATACCAATTAGAGCTAAAAAATACAGAACTGCTACTACCTTATGTCTTGGAAAGTTAAAAGCAGATCACCTGACACTCATGGCCTAACCCCTGAAGGGGGCCATTGCTCAGTCAACGGATGAGCACAGACCGAATTCCACCTTTGGTTCAATATTGTGCTGGGCGCCATGAGAACTAGAGAAGCAAGTTCATGAATTCTATGTGGTGTCTGTCCTCAAAGAGCTGGAAATACACTAATGCATGTAAGAGAATCTGGCAGCAAAGCAAGATACTGAATAATTAAGTCCCAAAAGAAGTAGAGCAGAATAAAGAGTGTGAAATTTCAAGGCCTGGAACCAGGGACAGTCATATTGAAATAAAGAGAACAAAAATAGTAGGTAAAAAATTATTAAGTACTTCTTAGATGCCAAGCCCCATCCCGAGCACATTTGTATTAATGCACTTAATCCTCACATTTCTAGCACAGGATGTGGTTATTCCTATTCTGCATATGAAGAAACTGAGATGCATAGGCGTTAAGTACTGAATTGCATGCAGTTTTACTTTTGTCATAAGTCATTTAAGTGACTGTTTTGGAATCTCTTCTGTTCTATTCGTCTATTTGTCTATGCTTGTCCCAGTATCACATTGTTGTAATTATTATAACTTTGTTCAAATTTATATACCTAAAAATCATCAAAGCCAGGATTCAAAAAAGATAGTTGAGCTCTAGAATCCCCTCTCTGAATCATTTTATTATTTGGAATTTGAGGAAAGGGAGAATTTGAGAAGAAAAAGGAACAGAGAGAAGCCCGTATGAGCAGAGCGTGTTTTTCGAGGATTAGTCTGACCTGCCTCCTTTCACTCATAGAGCCATCACTTGTAACTTCTGATCAGTTTTTTTCTACTCTGGCCATTGGAGGAATACAAAATTATCTGTCAGCCTTATCAATAATTTTGGTTTTCAGAATTTTTCTTAATTGCTAGTAAGCACAAAATCAGGTTTAAAAAACCCTTCCTGTTTTCTCTCTCCTTTCTTTATACTTAGATCCTGATGAGGAAGACCAAAACATTTTAAGATCCCTCTGAGTCCACAAAAGAAAAATTTATCCACTCACATAGAAAGGGTCCTTAAAGCTTTTCTCAGAGGACTGAACTTTTGGGATTGAGATGTAATTGGTAAACAGGCAGGAATGTGGCTTAGAGCACTGGGGCCAGAGACATACATTTTGAGTTTCTCATGTTACCCCTTACAGTCATGATCTCTGTTGCTTGCAGCTACGTTCTGAACTAGCATTGGCATCAGGAGAAGAGCAAAGATCTGAGGAGATGAAGGAAGATCCTAGGAAGAGGAACTGTCATGAGAAAGAAAAAGAGGGAAAAGAAGAAGAAAGTTCCATGCCTTTCCCTCTTGCAGTCATCAAACCCTGCCACTAGCAAACCTAACCTGGACAACATACTAGATGAAGCAGAAAGCTAACTAGCTACAAGTGGTGAGCTGGGGGTGGAGGCGGCTGTTTAGCAGAATGCAGGTTCACACTGTGGAGCCCCAGAAGGATCGGGAACTAGATGCATCATGGGTCTCTAAACATGGAAAATAATGGTAAAGGATTCATTTAAAAAAAAAAAAAAGTTCTTCTCCTGCCACACAGAAGTCTGAATACTGATTTTTTTTTTTGGCTCCATTGGGTCTTAGTTGCAGCATGCAGGATCTTCGTCGAGGCATGCAGGATCTTTCATTGCAGCACGCGGGCTTCTCTCTAGTTGTGGCGTGCGGGTTTTCCTCTAGTTGTGGTGCACAGGCTTCAGGGTGCATGGGCTCTGTAGTTGTGGTGCATGGGCTCCAGAGCACATGGGCGCTGTAGTCTGCGTCACGTGGGCTCTCTCGTTGAGGCACGTGAGCTCAGAGTGCATAGGCACTCTGGCTTAGTTGCCCCAGGGCATGTGGGATCTTAGTTCCCTGACCAGGGAACAAACCTGTGTCCCCTGCATTGGAAGGCGGATTCTCTACCACTGGACCACCAGGGAAGTCCCTGAATATTGATTCTTATAAACAGATTGAAACTGAAAGACTATAGACTCAGAGACATCAGGCACAGCTGAAGGCAGCTGTTCTATACTGTAAACAATAGGTTAAGTAAAAGTCTATTACTCCCAGGTTCTTGTTCATAATGCTAAAACCTAGGTTATATCTTTATGGCAAGACATGAGAGAATTCTTCTTTGGGGCAACAAACCACTCCAAAGGAAAGATCCAAGTGACGTCCTCTTAATACTGAGTCAAAGAAAAAGTACTTGAAAAAATGGTCAGGCTCTCCCCTGATCATTCTACAATGACTCGTATTTTGACAAGCACATTTACTGAAATACTTTAAAGTATTTCAGTAAAATATGAATGGACAGCCAAATATCACGCAATGTAGATAAAAGCATATATGGAACACCAACAAAACAAACTTGAAAAAGAAGGGAATATGTGGGACACCAACAATGCAGCACAGAGATTTGAAGAAAAAGGTGAAAGTGAATAGATATAAAGGATAGAAGGAAAAACTCCAACATGCATCCAAAAGGAGTTCCAGAAATATTAAAAAATAGAGAACGAAGGAGAGGCAGCACATTGACAGCACCTAGAGAGTTTGTAACCACAAATTCCTGATCTGCTCCATATCAGATCTACTGCATTAGAATCTCCATTGTTGGAACCAGAGCATCTACATGGTTCTACAGTTTTACAGGTGATTCTAATGAACAACAAGGATTAAAAATTACTGCTTAAAACTGTGTCAAGTAATCCACCTAACTAATTCCCCCCTGGACCTTCATATAATGAAAGAGCACTGAGCTAGGAGTTAAGAATCTCAGAATGAAATCCCACTCTCAGTCATACATTAGTCATATGACCTCAGAAGTCCCTGTTAATCCTCTGGGAGCTTTAGTTTCCTCACCTGTAAAGTTCAGGAAACAATACACCTTCTGTCTCACAGCTGAGGAGGGACAAATACTCACCCACTCATAACGCTACGGGCACTGAGTTAAATGCTTAATGCACAATCTCCTTGGAACTTCACAACAGCTCTTTGAGATGGTGCCATTATCAGTCTTACCTTATAAATGAAGAAGTAGAAACCTAACACTTTAAATAACTTTCATTTGAAAGTTACTAATATTAAGTTACCTGAATTTCTCTCTCTAGCAATTCACTCTTGCATATACGAGTATCTATACAGAGTAAGAAATTCAAAGATCTTAATATTTTCTCTAAAAATTAGAGTAATCCAGTTATAAAAATCAGCACAGTAACCTCGAGTTTTCTAAGAAACACTAAGATTAGCCTAAAGAAATCCATCTGCAAAAATTGTAAATCCCTCCCCAAAAAACTGAAAACGTGCTCCCATCATCACTTTAACACCAGTTAGTCAAGGGAGTGCTGATGACTGTGTGAGTGAGTGGGAATGCCAAGTGTAAAAGGCCCTTTGAGGACTGTTCTGGAGGAAGAAAACCCTGAACATTTATGGAAATGTTTGCTCAACTTAGTAATAAATGTCTGTAGCACTGGAGTGTCTGCCAGCATCTGTCTCCTCAAACAATGGCTGCGTAAGCAGTTTTTTAACTGACTTACAATCAAACTGGCACTAAGGAAGAGCAATAAACATAAACTGAATTCTCAATAATATGTTTTCAGGCAAAGGCTACATGACTATTTCCAGATTTGATTGCTATGATTCATAAATTCCGAAGGCCTCATGCTTCTCCGTATCACAATGTTACTTGGGTTTCACTAGTCCCTGTGGAGAAGTAGAGAATTAATTGCTTACAAACCTTAGGAATAAAGCCATCAGTTGGACCCAATGAGAAATAGAGACAAGCTGGCACATAAACAGAACAGGTAAGAAAGCTGGATGCAAGCCTGCTACCTATGTATAGAAACATGCCTTTAAAAATTGGTTTTTGCAGCAAAACACTGCAAAATAGAACATGCACACAATATGATTAGTCACATTTTAACCTAATGCAGGACTTTTAAGGCGAATTGCTTCCAAAAGACTCGTGGGTGTAACAACTCTTTCGGTCAATGCCAGGGGTAAAATGAGCCATAAAAAGCACAAATTTCAATGCTGGCAAATGTCATTGTTTCGAAAGATTGTTTTCCCCAAAAAGGGGTTTTAGATGAGATTTCTTTGAGTTTTCTGTGGCCTAATGGAGAGGCCAAGTTAATAGGATTATCTGAGCCTCACTCTAGATAATGGTCAAAGAAAAACTAAAAAGCTTTCCAATGTGAGGGCAAGCTTACAAAGGGGCATATTACACATGAGTAGGCCTAGGGCTCCCAAATCCAAAGTGAGCCCGGAGCAAGAGGAGCAGTTGTTCAAAGACCGCTCGGCCATGTGGACGCTGCAGTACGATGGGTTTCACTATGCAGACAGCCAGCAAGGACAGCTACAGAAGTCCTCGGAAAGCCTGACTCTAGAATACCTGAGTGTGAGGAGAGTGAATGAATGGAGGAATATTAAAGTCATTAGTATTTTTTACTTGACCCTGAAACCTTTAGTAACTCAAGAGAAACAGTGAAAAGAAGCTGTGACTAAGAATCTAAAAGCCTTTACTAAGTACCACATCAGCCTTGGTCAAACAAAAGCCTAAGTAAGGATTAATAACAGCAATAGCCTCCTATACTCCGTGCCAAGCTCTTTGTGTGCATTAGCTCATTTAATTTAATCTTCTAGCAACATTACTAATCTCATTTTACAGAGACACATAGGCCAGGAGACATTAAGTAACTAAATCGCCAAGGTCACAAAGCTTGTAAGGGAGGAGACTAGGATATGGATACAGGTCAGTCTGACTCTAACATATGTCATTTAATGATCCCTGAAAGAGATTTTCAAAAATTCATTTTATCAAAGACATTTTTTAAAGACCAACTATCAGTCTAAAAAATTCCAAATAAGGGATTCCCTGGTAGCGCAGTGGTTGAGAGTCCACCTGCCGATGCAGGGGACACGGGTTCGTGCCCCGGTCCGGGAAGATCCCACATGCCATGGAGTGGCTAGGCCCGTAAGCCATGGCCGCTGAGTCTGCGCGTCCCGAGCCTGTGCTCCACAATGGGAGAGGCCACAACAGTGAGAGGCCCGCCTACCGCAAAAAAAAAAAAAAAAAAATTCCAAATAAGATTCAAATAGCCTCCTAACTGTATGAAACAGAAACTCAGTCAACCATAGAGGAATAAAATTCAATCAGAGACAACATGGGGTTATCTCCGATAACAAATCATGTTCAATTAGAACCTCTCACAAGGCTAGGGACTGCACCCTACAGTCTGTGCTATTGTTGGAGAGTTCTAATTACTATTAAGTTCTCAATACTGAGTTGAGGGACTTCCCTGGTGGCACAGTGGTTAAGACTCCACGTTCCCAATGCAGGGGGCCCAGGTTTGATCCCTGGTCAGGGAACTAGATCTCACATGCATGACGCAACTGAGAGTTTGCAAGCCACAACTAAGGAGCTGGCGAGTCGCAATGAAGAAGCCAGCGAGCTGCAACTAAAGAAGCCACAAGCCACAACTAAGGAGCATGCCTGCTGCAACTAAGACCCAGAGCAACCAAGCAAATAAATAAAAATAAATAATAAAAAAAAATACTGAGTTGAAATCCTCCTCCATTTAACTTCCATTCATAAGTCCCTTTCTACTCTCTCTTATACATAGAAGTAGGCTGAATCCCTTCTCTACATTCTTAGAGGCAGCTTGGATGTCATCTCTCTGTCTTCTCTTATCTAGGTATCAATAAAATAACATCAGTTTCTTCAACCATTCCTATTACAGTTTTTGTCAACCTTGACCCTCCTGTTTTTATCTAGACTCATTTCTCTTTATGAATATCTCTCTCCAAGTATGATACCAAATCTGACTAGATACTTCTGGAATGGTCTAACCACTAGGGAGTATAGTAAAACTACTATAGACCAATTCTGCTATAGATGTTATTACTTGAACCCGAAAATCATCTTAGCTTTTTTGGCTGTCATGTAACACTCCTGGCTCATTCATATTGAGTCCTCAATCCTTTCTGCACACACCCTCATTCTAGGCAAGTGGATTTGAGGTCCTAAATATAAGATTCTGTATTTATCTCAATAGAGATTTTTTCTTATAAAACTTGATTAAACCCTAAACTCTCAAGATTGGTTTGTGTTACTTTCAAGCCAAAGACTAATGCAGATGCTAGATCCTACAGAGTTGATTTTTTCTCCTTCGGCCACTTTGACCAGCAACGTTCCAAATGGCGCCTGCTCTGTCAACTCCCAGAGTGAGGACAATCGTGGTGCATAACAAAGCCCTCTGTTGACCCATGGTAGACATGTAGTGGGAACAATAAATACTCCTTTGTTATTTTAAGCCATTTGGGCTTTGGCATAGCTTGTTTCTACAATCTGGTCTGCCCTGGTGAATAAAAGACATCAAGTGTTGTAACACAGCAGCTGACTCTGTAGGTACCAGATGCTAGTTTCTGCAGTTCATCTCTCTTACATAATTTAAAAAGCTGAAATACAGAGACTTCATCCTTCACTCAATGTTATTAGGACAGAGCTCCTCGGAACTGCTGTCCTATCTGTAAAATTTGCCCCTACCACTTCTGTATGTACACACCCCTCCTTCTCAGGCGCTTTCTTCCCTTCAAAAACAGAATCCTGCCAAGAGCACTGGTTTTAAAGTCCAAAGACTGCTTCACCTTGGACTGGTATGGTGACTCCCAAGGTGGATGCATGCAATTCTTGTCCAAAGGACCACAATTACAGCATCATGCAGACATCCAAATATTCAGCTTAATTGCATACGTCATGTTCTTTTGTTCCCAAAATGCCATCACCACACAAAAGAATCCTGTGTTGTTTTCTCTGGTGGGTGGTTAGGGTGGGATTACATTATTGAGAAAGGCAGGAAAATGTTCAAATAAAAATTATAGACGGAATTTCTAATATGTGACAGGAGGAATTTGACCTTTAACCAAATAGCTAGTCTGGGAAGATACTGGAATAATAATTTAATAACTCTATCAGGCACCACAAGATAGACTACTTCAGCTCATATTAATAGATTCTATACCTAAGTAGTGACTGTATGACACAGTATGTCATTTAATCACTAGTCACTGTTTTCTCATAAATTCATGTGTAGTTTTCTTTTTTCCTAATTAGATTGTAAATGACTAAAGAGCAAAAATATCTTAGATTTTATTTAAACCAACTACATCTGCTAGTCACACTGAGTCTATATAGGGAGTCCTCAATCAATATCTTTTTAGCACATTTTAATGATAATTTTGATACTAATAATGAATTTATAACATAATTAACTAAAAATATAATCAAACCTCAAAGAAGCAGAAAGTTCACATTTAGACAGCAAAACAAATTTTAACAAGAAGTCCCTAAAGATGGTTTTATAGCTACTTTTTCAAAGTTCCTATAAATGTTCCTTGTATATTTTCCTGTTAGCTATTATTTAGTTCAGAATCCCTTCATAAAGTGATCTGTAACTGTCATATACTTAATTACATACTTAGTTTTTCATTATTAGGAAAAAGCAACAGCATAACATGGTTATGTTATAAACTGTGTGCTTAGAAATTTTTAAATAGTAAAAGAAGTAAATAAGTAATATACCTGAGCTTGCAGAATCCATAGAAAAATGTTCAAAGAGAAACAACATAGGGGGTCCCAATAAATTATACTAATGAAACGGGGTAAAAAATAGTAGAGTAAGAATTCTAGAAATTCACCATGAAGGCTGGTGCATTTAGAATCACCTGGTAAGCTTTTAAAAATACTGGTTCCTGGGCTTCCCTGGTGGTGCAGTGGTTGAGAGTCCGCCTGCCGACGCATGGGACACGGGTTCGTGCCCCGGTCCGGGAAGATCCCACATGCCGCAGAGCGGCTGGGCCCATTAGCCATGGCCGCTGAGCCTGCGCGTCCGGAGCCTGTGCTCCGCAACGGGAGAGGCCACAACAGTGAGAGGCCCGCGTACCTCAAAAAAAAAAAAAAAAAAATACTGGTTCCTGGATCCCACCCCAGAGTAAATCAGAACCTGAGGGCTGGGGACAGCATCTAGCATCAATAGTTTAAAAAGCTCCCCGGTGATTCCAATGTGTAGCCACAGTTGAGAACCACTGCTAGGGGAAACTGAAGTGGAATTTCTAGGTGCTTTCAAGGGCTTCAGCAAGTGAGGTTACCAATTCTTTAAATTTTTTCTAGTTTTACTGTAAAATAACTTGCTTTCAGGTTTTTCTTCTTTGGACCAAGCTATTACTGCATATCACATCTTACTCAAAATTAAGGTCATTTGGGGGCTTATAAATGCACTGAACACTCTCTGTCCTTTCAATCTAAATACAACATAAATTCTACAACTGACAAAGCTAAATGTCCTTCTTAATCAGCCTTTCTCTTAACTTAGTTCTGCAGGTTCCTGTCTAAGGGTTTCTGTCTCTGACTCTTTCCATGTTTCTTTCTCCACTGCCTTCATGTTCTCCCCTCCTTCCAACCCCAGGAGAGGCAAGATGTTCTCTTCGTCCCCCTGCACCGTGTTGTCCAGGCTCACGGGGAAGGCAAAGTCCATGCAGTTGGGAGTAGCCAATGAACAGGCTAAAGACAAAGACTGAGACCCAGAGAGCAGGACAAAATCATCAACCAGAATCAGAGAGAACAGAGTGGGGGTCTCCAGATATAAAGGGAGTTTGCCTGCTGAGAAAAACACTTAATTTTAGGTGTTTAAAAGTAAGAACTGTCTTCCTGTAATAATATCAGTTAGTCCCAACTTAGATTTTAGGACTAAACTCCTTAAGCCATCTATAGTATTTTTAAAGACCAAATGGAAATATGCTCTAAGATAAAAACGCACAAATTAACTAAAAGAGTAAATTTCTTTGCTTGCAGCTGGACTGATGTCAATTCAGAATGTTAATTCTAGTTATATTAACCAGACCTTGTGACTGACAGTTACATATGTTTTATTTATTATGTAGGGAAATGACTTCTTTATAATAAATGCACTGTGGTTTTTCTGTTTAGGTTTTGAGTTTTTAGAAAACTTATTTAAGAAACAAGGGAAGAGGAACTCTACTCAATTAAAAGAAACTTAAGAGACACAGGAACCAAATGCAATGTTTAGGCTTTGTTTGAATCTTGATTCAACTATTGATTCAACTGTTAAAAAAAAAGTATTTTTGAGGTAATCAGAGAAATGTGAATATTGACTGGGTGTTAAATGATAAAAGAAATATCATTAATTTTGTCAGATTGATGGCATTGTAATTATAAGGAAAAAATCCTCATCAACTGAATATACATAACAAACTATTTACCTGTAACTTATATGATGTCTGGGGATTTGCTTTATAATATTATGGCCAAAATAAAGGGAGAGCAGGAGAGATGGGTAAAACAAAGTTAACAAAATACCGATAATTGTTGAAGTTGAGTAATGGGTACATGGAACTCATTATACTATTTTCACTACTTTTATGTTTTAAATGTTTAAAATTTCCCTAGTAAGAAAATTATCTTTAAAATATGCTTTCAATCATAACATTCATGGGAAAATAATTTTAAAGAGAGACTCTTTATGTGAAAAATGTTAGAAATTGCTCTCTAGATCATTTGCCCAGAGAATGTGTAAATCATGAAATTAAAGGAGTGGTGTGGAATGGTGAAAAATTTTATCAAGGAGGTAAAACTGGAACCAGAACTTAAGAAATCATAAGTTAAAACAATTAAAAGGAGGGTGGTGGTAGTGGTGGTATGATGAATCGGGAGATTGGGATTGACATATATACACTAATATGTATAGAATAGATAACTAATAAGAACCTGCTGTATAAAAAAAATTTTTTAATATATATATAATAATAAAAATATAAAGTAGTGGTAGAGGGATATTTATTAAAAGAAAATATGTTTGTTGTATAAGAATAAATGATCCAAAGAACATTAAAAAGAAGGAAAGAAAATCAACTATACTTCAATAAAAAATAAACTGAAAAAAAGAAAAAAAACAATTAAAAATAAGTAGGGTTTTGATTGAGAGAGATTTTCTTTTCTTTCTTTTTTTTTAAACTTAGAAGGGTTTATACTCTATTACAGCAAAAAAGAAGTCTCTTTACATAAATCCAAATTGTTGATTGAAAGATATTTTCTTTAATGAAGATAGGAATAACACCAACCCACAGATCATGGTGTAGGAGACACAAAATAGTTCACTTTTATGGAAGATTAATAATAAAGGTATCAATAATAATAACAATAATAAGGCAACTAGCAGCAATTGAGTGCTTACCACTTGCCAGGTACTATTCAAAGTACTTTATATACATTTCTTATTTAAGCCTCACAGCAATCCTATGATGTGTGAGCTATTATTAGCACCCAACCCCTATCCCTTTCATATATGAAGAACTTGAGTTCAAAAAGGTAAAAATAACTGCCCAAAGTCACTTGCTAGTAAAAGTCAGAGCTGTAACTTTAATCCAGGTCTGTTTAAACCTAAACCCCAGGTCCTTAAACATCTTGTTATTCTATTCCCTCATGATATGGTAAATTTCTCTACATATAAGGGAAGTATAAGGGATATTTGGGGCTGTGATTTCTGGTATTAGTGATTCTTTATTGTTGCCTAGAGTATTTGAAGGATGATCTAAAAAAGAACTAAAGAGAATCCCACAGGGAAAGGGTTACAAACAAGGCAAGTACACAGTATAAGAACAGAAGTAGTGTACCTCAGCCAAGTGCCCACCTAAGAAGGAGGAAAAAGAAAAGGGAATTGTATATCTCTCACACATCCAGAGGTGATGAAATACCAAAAACACCAGCTAAACAAAAAGTGAGAAGGATATGTGCCAGGGCAAATCCTGCTGTTAGAATCCATTTCTACCCAAAAAGCAACCCATCTATCCTAATTGTAGGTTCTCAGATTGTTCTATGCTCTCCTCCATGAAACATTCTTCTCAGGAAACAAACTCCTATCTAGATTTACCTAATAGGATGGAATAGAATAGCTGTCTACCATCCCCCAGGTATTTTTGCTTTAAGCCTTAACACACCTTCCCACCACTCCCAGCAACAATCAAAACAATCTCCAACCCTCCTTAAGCAAGCAGGGAAGGCATGTGAACTAAACAGCCAAGGAACTCTTTCCTGGCCCCTGAAATGTGCAGAGTTGAATCACAGTGTTAGGGATTTGGTATACTTGAACAAAAAGCACCATCTGGGAGCTGGAAGACCTGAGCTTCAATGTCCCATTTCTGCTACTAACCTGCTACATTATCTTTGGCAAGTCACTTCACCACTCTGGGCTCCAGAATCCTTATTTGTAATGAGCTGGGGCTATAATAAAGAATTTTATAACTCATTTCTATCTGCAGAATCCTTTCATCAAATGATATCTTTCAGGGAAACTAACCATGTGTAACAGACAAAGAGTAAAACTACTCTTAAAAAAAAAAAAACTACTTGGAGAGAGTGTCAAGGGGACCACTTCCCATGCCCCATTATACTAGAGCATGTTAAGGTGCTTCTCAGCTTCAGCATTCCATGATTATAAGTAAAATCCCTGCAGCCTGAGAAGGAGGCAGGGTCCTAGAGGGCAGCTGCACAAGAGGATCCCCTGGCCCCCATATGGCTGCGCTCCTTTATCAGTGAGCCTCTTCCTAAAGCAAATAAGCAAAGAATGAAATCCCACAGAAACAGAGTCCGACGTGAGGACTCAGGGAGCCAACAGAATGAATACTCAGCTCCATCCAGGCAAACTAAAACACACTCCAAGGAAGAGATAAGGTTTATGAAAAGGAAACTAACACAATCACTTAAAAGAATTTCAACATTAAACCACTCAAGACAGGCTGCCAGGCCACTGGAAGGCTGCAAAACATCCAAGGTCAGCCCTGAAACACTTCGCAGAGACCCAAGCCTTGATTTTCCTCCTTTGTTTCTCACTGCCCTGGGGTCACGCTCCTTCAGGTCCAGATGTATGGGACGTGGCAATGCACTATACACAGCACACGTTTCTCCTGACACTGAGACCTACAGGACTTCAGCACTTTAGAAAAAGGAGTTATAGGGGGAGTGACTACAATTTAATAAATCTGGAATTTTACATATATTAGAACAAAGTAGCCAACTCAGAGGGTCGTCACATGAAAAACATGACACCGTTTACTTCTGAATTTTAGATAAACAACAAATACTTTTTTCACCTGAAATTCAAATTTAACTGAGGATTCCCCTTTTTCTTTTTTCAGAAATCTGGCAACCCTATCCCTCAAGATGAAAGCACATTCTAGCCATATTTCCAATGCCCAAATCATTTTTTAAAAATTCCTCCTTGGGAATGGCCTTACAGAATAAGAAACATCCCTTCCAATAGTCTCTATAAAGTTAAAACTTCAGCCTCGAACCTGGATTAAATTTCTTAAAATTGCCAAATGTTATTCATAAATGAATGAGAATGATCAAGGAAGGTGACTCCATTTGGAGCCAAAACAGGAGGTATGATTCTATGTTAATGAAACTAGTTGTCTGTGACAGTCATTATTCTTACTAAATCCCTACTGCATACACACACACACACACACACACACACACACACACCCTTCTGATTTACCCAACTCCTATTCTATGTAGGCATTCTCTAACTCCAAAACGGGTCTTCCCAGATTTCAGGACCCACCAAAGAAGATGGAATTCCAAAAAGCTATTTTACCAAGGTACACAAGAAGGAAGCACCTTTTCAAAAATGTATTTGGCAACAAGAATGTATACTTTCTCCAAGGTGATTTGGGAATCATTATTTCAGAGAGTTCCTGACAAAGAAATTAAGCTAATTTATTATTTAGTATTGGTAAGGTCTACTGAAAATTGGATTCCAAGACAGGTTGTAAAAGAAAGTCAAAATAAGGACTAGAATCATAATCAAGAACTGACCATATTTTTAAAAAATAAAATTCAACCCAAACATTTGAAGAATACTTAAAGTGCTTCTATGGATGGAGCCCCATGGAACATAGTTTGAAAATACTTGACTGGATATTATATAGGTCATTCCTAGTACTGTATTTCTGTAACTCTAGTTACTCATTAATACAGTGTTTTCATAATGAATCCAGACTGTGAAGAAGAAAGATGTTTTTTTGGCTACCTATTCAATCTCAGAAATCACAGGCCAATGAGCCTCAGTCAGGTTGGAGCCAGTTCTGACCTTGAAGAGTTCTTCCCTGCAATGCAAACAGCCCCATGTGGTTGCTTTCCCTTCCTAAACCAAAAAAAGTATACAGACATATCTTCAAGTGTCAATTTCCTCATTGAGACAGTGCCCCTGTTATAATGTAAGTGTTTTGCTGAGAGCTATTCATAGTAGTGTCCTTCCTGATATACTCTCTATTTCTGGTAAAAAACAAGGAAATCTACCAGCCTCTTCCTGGCAACACTTTGCTACTCACAAAAGAAAGTGACCTACAGAAACAGGATGGACATGTACAAGGTAAGAGTGTAGGTAAAGGACCCACCAGAGAAATGGGAAGAAGCTGGGGTGATTTTACTTTATTCTCCTACAACCCCACCACCCATTTTTGTGTATGAGAAACAAAGTAGAAAGGTTCCCCTATGGAATACTACTCAGCCATTAAAAGAATGAAATCTTGCCATTTGCAACAAAGTGGATGGATCCAGAGGGTATTATGCTAGATGAAATAAGTCAAACAGCGAATGACAAAATACCCTATGATCTCACTTACATGTGGAATCTGAAAAACAAAACAAACATACAAACAAAAGAAAATGAAAACAGACTCAGAGATGCAGAGTAGATGCTAGAGAGAAGGGGGTTGGGGGAGGCACAGAGGTGATAGGAGTTAAAAGGAGCAAGCCTCCAGTTATAAAATAAATAAGCCACAAGCATATAACATACAACATAAGGAGTATGGTCAATAATATTGTAATAATTTTGTATGGGGAACAGATGGTGACCAGACTTATCATGGTGACAATTTCATAATGAACGCAAAGGTCAAACGAACATAATATTGTACATCAAGTATATTTCACTTTAAAAAGGTTCTGCAAAATGATAATAACAAGAAATGAATAAATAATAGGGCACATTCAAAGATATATAGCAAAGCTAAAGTTAGAAGCAGGCCTTTTAATTCCTGGCCCAATGTGACTTTGATTTCAAAAATGAACTGTAAAGAAAAAAAAAAAGAGTGAACTGTGACAACACAAGGCATTAATGTAAGTGGGAAAGAGAGGAGGGAATAGAAGAAATGCTAGTCTTGTTTGGAGAAAATACGGAGAAGACCCAGATCGACACAGGACAGATGCATCAGGGAAGGCTATGTGTGTGAAGGAAGATTCATTTGATTCTGTTGCTAAGGCTCTGACTCATCTACACTGGTGGCGTCTGCTCCTCTTTGTCAGAGTGTCTCAGGCAATTCAAGAGCAAGAATCATACTGCATGCAGTGGACTCCAGGCATAAATACTGTCACCCCCAGCTTGTCCTCCAGGCCCTCTAATTCTGCTTTTTCATCCCTCCTCGTAACTCCTTTCCAATCCCCTAGAAACAAATTCTGAGTCAAGTGTCTTTACTTTTCCTAATGGCAGAAGCTTTGTGACCAAGAGTAGTAGAACAGAGCCCCGGGCATTCTATGAGATAAGGTGAGAGTTTAGTGGTTAAAGTAAAAGTCCATTGTGCCTTATTCTTCCTTCTAGATCTTATCAACTTGGAAAATAATGCCCTTCACGCAATGGCAAAGAAAAGTACAATGTGGTCTTTAATCTGTCCTTCAGTGTTTATATGTCAGCCATTTGGCACCAAGTAAGCAAACAGGGGTTTTGTTAAGTGGGGAAAAAGTTGTCACTTTCACACAATGCATCTGAGCTGGGTGATGTGATGTCACTACTGTCTTAAGGTAGAACTACCCACTAAGGAGTTCTAAACTTCTCTTGCTTTTATTGGCTTCAGTAGCCTGTGGTTGAACTGCACGTAGCTGAGTGACTCAGTAGTTCCCTGATGTATACAATCCTCATGACCTACAATGCATTAGCTTTTAGGACTGGAAGTTTCCTCAAAGATCTAGAGGTGTGGGTGGGAGGTGGAGTGGGGAAGGGGCAAGAGTGAGGAGTGGTCCATTTACACAGCAGATCTGCTAGATCTTGTGACCTGAATCTTTCTTGAGAATCTTAATATGCAATTGATATTTGATTATTCTCTGGCCTACTTAGTCTCTAATTGTTCCTTCCCTGGTGGCTTTGCTTGCCTAACAACAACAAAAGCTCCCAAGGAGAGACTTTATCATAGTGCTAGGCCCTAGCAGATAATAACTACACACCTTTATCACAGTAGTTACCATTTTATGAGCACCTAACATGTTCCAGACCTTGGATTCTTACAATAATCCTATGAGATGGGCATTATAATCCTCACTATATAAACGAGAAAACCAAGGCTACCAAAGTAGGTAGTGGCAGAGGTGGTTTGATCTCAAGTCTAACTAAAAATCCTCTTCATTAATCTACACTTTTCATGGCATTTCCAATAAGAAAACTTTTGTAATTTTGATTACCTACATAACTCTCAAACTTTCGTGATTTCTTTCTGTCTATTGAATTAAAACGTTTCAATTTACCTTTAGCATTATTTGTCTTAGTAATTCTTTTAGAAAAGCAAGAGACAGAATTGTCCCAATGACCAATGACTATTTTTTATTTGTCCTGCCAGATCCATTTCCTCCATTTTCTACTCAGCATTGTGCCCTGGAAAGCAGCCTTTACAGACTACACCCTCTGGCTTTCTGTTGGGTAAACCCAACTGGGTAAACGGCATGGGAGGCACTGGATAGAGGTCAAAGGAGGGAAAAGAGTATTAGCGATAATGGTGTTTTTTTGTTCTTATAATTCTGGCATCACTGGACAATGAAGAGGCCCTTCAGGTTAGCTGGGTTTGCTTACAATAGGCACAGCACCTATCCCCTGACTCTCTTCTAGAGCTACAACTATTCTCTTAAGGGCAAAACTGCTCCCTTCCCTGCCCAGTCAGTTTTAGGTGTACCAACTTCTCCCCACTGTTGCTAGCCCCAGGATGCTTCACTATTCCTTGTTACTTTCCCTTAAACTTATTAACACTTGTGTAAATCGTTCCTAAATTAAACTTTCCTCAATTGCTCCATCTGAGATCCGAGTGTATTTCCTACAGGGATTTGGACTGATACAACCTGAGCTCTAAACTCTCCTTGATGCTTTGGATCACTGAAAAAATAAAAGATGCCTTTTCATGCATACATATACATTCATGCCACAAATATTTATTGAGCTCCAATAGCGTGCCAGGCAGTGGGTTTACAATGGTAACTGATGTGGCCACTGCTCTCCTATAGCATAAAATACAGTATGGTAAATAACTTAAACAGATAATCACACTAACTAGTGGAAAACTACAATTGTGCCATGTGCTTTGAAGGGAGGTACATGGCCTGATGAGGACAAACAACAGGGGTCAATCCAGTCAGGGAGATCGGAAAAGGATTGCGTGAAAAAGGAAAACTTGAATAGATATCCACAAGACAAATAGGTGTTTATTGGGCATAAAAAGAAAGATGATTCCAGGCACAAGCTGATGGCCGATCAAGGCCAGTGTGGCTGGAACAGAGAAAGCAGGAGGGTGCCTGAGGAAATATGAAGCTGAACAGTCTTTACAGACCATATTGAAAATTTGTTTTTATCCTCCAGTTACAGTGTAGAGAGTGGATTAGAAGGCCACAGTGAACCGAACAAAGACCAGGTGGGAGTCTGTTACTGCAGCAGACAAAGTGAGAAGTGATCTAAATGGTGGTGGGAAAAATGGAGAGAAATTGATAGATCTGCCCCTTCCTGGGAGATTTCAGTGCTTGGTTCCTTATATATATTAATACAACCGTCTAAGGGTAATGACTTCTCAATAAATGGAAAAATGCTACCTTCTCATTGTGGGATGGGGGTCAAGAAACATTGTTCTAGGTCTAAGCAAAAGGATGAAACTCAGTAATGCAGCCTATATACAGGCTCAGGATATAAAAACTGTCCTCATGTTGACTTCCTGCCTTTCCCTCTAACAACTCTCACTGCTTACAAAGTCCATGAGAGAGAGAAACCAGAGACCTGAGAGACCTAGGTTCCCATCATGGCTCTTCCACTAACTGTGGACTACGAAATTAATTAATTTCTCTGATCTTTACATTCGTCTTCTGCAAAATGAGAACAATAAGTACTTCATAGGGTTGTTATAAGGATTAAATTGAGTAACGTATGTGTATAAGTATGCCATAGAAAACCAAAACAAAGAAAACATTATATATTAGTAGGTCTTAGGTGTGGCAGATTTCAAGGTTGATTGACTCAGCAGCTTAATTAATTTCTTTCCGACTTTCTCTTCTGTCCCCTTTGATGTGTTAACTCTGTCTTGAGCTGGCTCCCCTCGTGATCATAAATTAGAAGTATCACATTTAAAGAAAGAAACACTTAGAGGTAGAAAGGAATATCTTTTTCACTATTGCCTACTTAAATGTGAGAAACCTTTACCAAACAACCACAAATTTATATCTCATTAACTAAAACTAGAATAAAGATACATGAAGGCAGGAATTTTTGTCTGTTTTGCTTACTGATGTATCCCCAACATTCAAAACAGTGGTTAGGACTTAATAACTATTTGTTGTTTGAATGGACCACATGCCTAACTTTAATCCAATCACTAGTAAGGGAAGTGGTATTGGCACTTTTCTGTAAAAGACAAAATAATGTCAATTTTAGGCTTTGTGGGCCACACACAATCTCTGTAGCATATTCTTCTTCTTTCAACCCTATAAAAATGTAAAAAATATTCTTAGCTCATGGTCCGCCAAAAACAGGCCAGGGACTAGATGGCCTGCAGGCTGTGGTTTGCTGACCCCTAGCTTAGACTAATCATGTAGGGTAAAATGGAGTCAAGCACCATGATCAGTAGAATATGTAAAGCACTCAGCAGCGTCCTCAACATGTAAAAAGCACTCAGTAAATATGTCCTGCCATTGTTTTTGATGATGCTATCATTTTCCTTATTCTTGTTATTCTAGGATAGCTGGACTCTAGAGACCTCTGCTCTGTGATAAACCTGCCATGGGGAGTTGAGTGCCTTTAACCCTGGACTAAAGCAGCATCTAGGGTAGGGACCATGTGAGCCACTGCACAGAAAGACATACTATATAAGAATAGATAAAGATATAGAAAACAGTAAGTTAAGGGTCAAAAACCAAGATCCACAAAATCAGCAGAGAATGTGATAGGTGTTTTATGGTTGAGAACTGAGTTCTATTCCCAAACATTAGAAAATTCAAAGTTAAAGATGTAAAATAAGTTCCTTTACCATATGAGAGTCTTAAATAGACTAATAGACAACAATCTCACCAAGGTAAAATCCTATGCATTATTTTCTGTATAACAAAACTTTTTTCCCCCGAGGTCATTGCTATGACATTTTTAAACATTGCTTTTAAGGTTTATAGCTGATCTGTCATCTCCATTGTTTTATATTATCTGATCTTCAACAGCAGCCCACTGAAGTGGGGAAGAATGTTATCATTATTATTGCTAATCATTCTTGATATTAACAATATTTAACAACCAGTATGGTTTGGGACCAACCATACCTCCCTGAAATGGAGTGGATCCTTAATGCCCCCCGCTGGGTCCCACGTTAACTCTTTTGTTGCTCAATCATGGGAATATGGGGGGGATCTGAAAGGAGGGGGACAAATGGAATGGCTAGTCATCAAATAATACAGAAGGATTTCAATATTTTAATAAGCAGTATGGCTGTACCACTATTTCTGAGGTGACTATCAGCCCTGCCTATTTTTTCCAAACGGGAAAAAAAAATGGCTTTTCTAGGACTCTAAATCAGTAAATGGCAGAGCTTGGATTCAAAGTTAATCCTCAAAGATTTAAATCCTCTGCTGTTTTCTTTCTGCCATCCACTGTCTTTACTTTTGTGTTCTTTTTCACATCCTATGGATTACCTAGTCACTAATTCAGACCAGGGAAAAGAACACCAAATTTGGAGACAGTAGGTTTATGTCCAAGTCCTACTTCTGCTATTTATTAATTGTGAGACCTTGGGCAATTCACCTGATCCTACAAGACTATTTATTCACTGGGAAAATTATGGTAGTCATGTCTGCATAGCAAGGCAGCTGAAGAAAAGCTTCGTACAATATTAAATGCTATTCAGATGTTAGCCACTCACACAAGGTGCAGATTGGCAGTTTTCATCTTAAAAATCAGAATGTTGAACTGGAATTCTTGTTCCAGATGAGGAAACTCAGACTTCTGAAAGATTAAATTACTTGCCCAAGGTCACACAGCTGGTGATGATAGAGCCAGGGCTAATTTCAAAGACCTTGAATTCCAATTCAGGGCTTTCATCTGGGCAGTCTCCAAACTCACATCACAGGCTGCCTACAAAGATGGAAATGTGAATGATCTTAACTTACAGTCTCAGCACTGTTGGCAGGCCTTTGTCATCAGCTTCTTCCAGGTCTGCTTCTGGCCCAATATACAACTTCTTTAGTTCAGGGGACACCTTGCCAACTGCTAAGTCACTCTAGCAGCTCTGGGACTGCAAGTCATTTCAGCAGCTCTGGGCCTGGAAGAGTAGAAACTGGTGTTAATGACACTACTTCTGCTATAGATACAGCAAGCAGAAGACGGCATGGATAGGGACAGTACCTATCCTACTAGGGTCTGACTTTCAAGCCTCAACTACCATAGGCCAAAGGGGTCATGTTTGCTGGTGTAACAACTGAGAAGGAAGAGTTATTCTCAGCCTAGGAAGATTCAGCATGGGTTACCTCAAAAAGACAACCCTCGATGAAACTCGAATGGATACTCCCCATTCCCAAAACTCTAGGTAAGTTGAGTAAAGCAATGCAGTTTTGTGATATAAACCTGATTTTGAAGTAGGTAATTTTTGAATTCATAAACCAAGTTGTCCACTTACTAGCTCTGGTAGTTATTTGCATCACCCTCAAAATGTCTCACTCTGTCTTCCCGCACATGATAGGGCTCCATTTTCCTAGTATGCCTATATTTGTGTGGAGTCATGTGACTAATCCTGACCAATGCATTTTGAGAAAAAGGGCTGTATGTCACTCACAGGCCAACTTTTATTGCTGGTGTGACACTCTCTAGAGATATCTTTTCCTCTAGCACAGCAATATTTGTGATGGTTGCTGTTCTGTGGCCTGGATCCCTAAGGACGACAAGTGGGGCCCTCCAGCTGACTCAATATGAACACATGAGACAAGCAAAAAATAAACCTTTGTGTTTTAAGTCACTGAGATATAAAGATTGTTTATTATCACAGCATAATCTAGCCTACCCAAGTTGATATGCTAGCTATATGATCTTTAGTAAGTTACTCAGCATTTCTGAGCATGAATTTCTGGTGTTTAAAATAAGGATACACACCTTTTCAGGGCTGGGAGGATGACCAAACGTTCATGTAAAGTACCTCACAGCTCCCAGCACATATCTGGTACTCAAGCAATGTTAGCTATTTCTATTATCAAAATAGTCAGGGAGAAAAGCCAGGTGGAATCAAGATATCCTTAAGCAAACACACAGTTCACAGACTCTACTGAGCCAGTCACCTAGACACAGAGCTTTGGCAGCCAGGTCAGGCAGCTAGAGGGAGGCCCTTGAATGCCTCCAGTCATTCATTCATTCTTTCATTTTATAAATATACAGCAAGTACCTGCAATGTGATAATCACTGTTCTGTAAATATAACAGAAAAAAAAAAAGCCCCAGCTCTCATGGACTTTGCCTATACCACCTAATGCATTTGAATGGCTTGCTATCAATCAGGATACCTAACTGTATCCTCAGAAAGAATAAGAAACCTGGAATTTGACCCTTTGCATTTTAGGGATTTTTTAACTACTTGGAAATATTTTCACATATATTAACAGATTTAATCCTCACTGCACTCTTACAAACAGGAGAAGAAATTATTACTATATATATATATTCATAAGTAGGGAAACTAAGGCTGGAAAAAGTTATTATTTTGTTTTTATTAGCATCCAGCTACTCAGTGGCACTGCCAGATCTAGTCTGCACTCTCAGAGTCCTCATTCAGGGTCATTTTTTTTTTTTAATCCCAGATTGACAATAAAAACCTGAATCACTGCTTTGTCTGAGGATACCCCTGGATAACACCTATACTAAAGTGGTGTAGGTGAAATATAAGATTGTTGTTCTATGACTATAATAATAATAATACTAAACCACAAATAGTATACTAGTCCAATACCAAATTCTGCCTACTAATGGATCAAATTTCAGGAAGTTCCTACTTCACAACCCCATGTGTGGACAGAGACCTAAGCACACATCTAATGTAGGCATTATTGCCACACTGGTGCAGTATGTAATAAGGAAAAACCAATGCAAATAGTATTTGGCTTCCCACATTTTTCATTTGAGTAAATGTCCTAGAAATCTAGGCCACACCTAGTCCCTCATCAACAGCTCAGTATTTCACTCTAAACCCATGCCTTGAAAATCCAATATATCAAGGATCAGTTCAAATGTCACCTCATTTATGAAATCTTCCTTGATTGCCCTATCAAAAATTACCTCCTATTAGCTTTGTTTGTATCTTAACCTGGTACCTACTATATCCTGAAGTCATATTCAGGATGGCAGTGAAACAGCCAGATTAAGCTGCTATTCCACATAGAGAAAAGATGGAAAATAAAACAAGAAATATAGATGGAGAGAATTAGGGAAGCCACCGCATGCTAGACTAAAAAGCTAGATTTTCCTCTATAGGCAAGAATAGCTGCTGGGAAACATACAGTATTTACAAAATAGAAATAAAATCATATTATCACTTGTGCTACTAAAGGAAAGGGAGAAAATGGATTAGAAATCAGGGTTTGGATAATGTGAAATGATAATCTGAAGAGTTATTTTTGTCTTGGAGATGTTCTTAGATTTACATTTGACTAGTTAGATTTGGTTCAAATACGATAAACAAGTTTCAACTGAACACCTGAATCCTCACACTTGAGAAACTGTCTCTGCAGGGCCATAATCTGTGAAATCTTGCAGGGATTCTCCTAGATCACTACTTTCATGGAAAATAGCCTCCACCTTCTCAGGAGATCAGAGAACTCTGGCTTTGGAAAGTGAATCCGTATTTACACAAGATACCATTATAATCGCCAAGAGACCCTGGTTTTTCTTCAGTTGGTAAACACATCATTCATGGCAACTAACTAACACTTTATACTTTTTCCTAATTGGCGTGTGAAATTCTGAGGTGCTTTTACTTGTGTGTGTAAGACACACACACTGCCTCTACTGAGTTGAGCGATGAGTGGTCAGGAACAGCCTTTCAGCATCTCCTAAGTAAAATCATCAGGACTCCTCTCCACCAGCACTGACTCCAACTCACCAACTGGACTTGGATGGAACAGGTTCAAGTCCCATCTCACAGGAAGCCTGTCCTGACAGTAGTTGTTGTCCCAAACCAACTCGATGCCACTAATCTGGCCAAATCTTTGCGGACTTGAACTTTTTTTTTTTTTTTTTTCGGTACGCGGGCCTCTCACTGCTGTGGCTTCTCCCGTTGCGGAGCAGAGGCTCCGGATGCGCAGGCTCAGTGGCCATGGCTCACGGGCCCAGCCGCTCCGCGGCATGTGGGATCTTCCCGGACCGGGGCACGAACCCGTGTCCCCTGCATCGGCAGGTGGACTCTCGACCACTGCGCCACCAGGGAAGCCCCGACCTGAACCTTTTTGACGACGGTCTCCATTTTGTTTTTTCTGCGCTTGTTCC
Organism: Phocoena sinus; assembly: GCF_008692025.1. Taxonomy (NCBI): domain Eukaryota; kingdom Metazoa; phylum Chordata; class Mammalia; order Artiodactyla; family Phocoenidae; genus Phocoena; species Phocoena sinus. Next base: position 146,249,558 of record NC_045765.1, on the reverse strand, counting down.
CAGAGTCACTTCCCGCTGAGCCCGGCAAAGGTCTCTCTAGTTCTCAGTCTTCCAGCGCCTCTCTATGGTACATCCACGATATACATACACATGTATAATGAGCGCTACTAATTATCCCTTCTTCACTGCTCTTGATTCTTCCCAACTACTCTTAGTTATTAAGACCTAAGAGTAAGAACTATTAAGAACTTAGTAGGAAAACACTAGCCTTAGCTAAACTGCATTTTGCACGTTCCCTGTACAGTGCTCTTCAAACTTTTTGGATTACTTACTCTCCAAAAGATTGAAAGCTATCTACCCATTAACACATTTTTAAGTTGTCCTCTAAAATTTTTCACCAAAAATTTAAATAATTGCAAAGGGTGATATTTCCAGTGTATTGTAAATAATAACATTTAAAAACAAAACTATTGCATCCCTTTATAAATTTGTCCAATGAATTCTAAATACTACAGTGACTTGATACCGATCCATTTGAAAATAGGTAAATGAACACTTCTTTAACATACATTTACATTGTTGTTTTTCTTTTGTTATCAGACAATGCCCCCGTAGAATTTATCTAAATGAACTATATCATTATGCTTTATTGATCACCCTATCATAGTTCTCTCTAACAAAAAGATGTATGTTATCTGCAATACGTATTTGTTTTTAATTCCTTATATCCACAATTCTCTTATGTTTATAATTTCTTCTAGATTGAGTTAGGCATTAAAAGTATTTGTAGTACACATCTGTTCCAAATAACAAATATATTACAAAGTTTGATAATAATTATTCAACATAAAAAGTAAAATTTTACTAGACACATATCTTTTAATAATATATAAACATAATATAAATTACATATAATATATTATACAGATATAATATATATTACATATTTTACAAAATACCTCATAGGAAATGTAGGGCTAAAGTTGCAATAGGAAGACCATTAGAACTATGACAGTCTTTTACAAGATGAAGAAGACAGGACCAACCTCCTTGCTTTCTATAAAAGCTCTTCAGCCAGGCATCTGAAAACCTCTCACATTGGGCCTAAGCTTTCCTTTCTAGATTTTTCTTTCACAATTTCCTTTACAAAATGCTCCCCTCTGCCAACACATATTTTTCTAATTTCTGCTTTTTGTTTTACATGAGGTACCCTCTCCGCAGGCAACACGGTATAGTAAGATTTGGAAATGGTGAGAGGTATGCCTTTCTCTCGTCAAGCAGTAGAAAGATGATTTTAAAAGGAAAGTTTGAGAAAGGGAACTAGAATGACATCTACCCCAGGCTGATCAATTTTAGAAAAAAGTAAATATGGAGTTTTAGGATCTAGAAACAAATTCCCTAAATCTCTCTAAGCCCACTCAACCCCTTAAAGAGTTTCTGGTTTCTGTGTACACTAGGGGTACAAGAAATCCAGTTTGCTGATAGCTGGTCTAAAGACTAGATATTTGGATTTCAAATGGCTCAACTGATGGGCATTTTCTGGGTACAAATAAACAGGTAGAAAAGAGAAATAGCATTTATTGAGTCTAGACTATGTGTCAGCCACTGGGCTAGGTGATTTCAGGTACACTAACTGATTTCTTTTTTTTTTTAATATTTATGTATTTATTTGGTTGCGTGGGGTCTTAGTTGCCACAGGCAGGCTCCTTAGTTGAGGCACGCGGGCTCCCTAGTTGTGTCATGCAAACTGTTAGTTGTGGCATGCATGTGGGATCTGGTTCCCTGACCAGGGATTGAACCCGGGCCCCCTGCATTGGGAGTGCAGAGTTTATCCACTGTGCCACCAGGGAAGTCCCTACAGTAACTGATTTCAGTTCTTACATTAACTCTGATAGAAAGATGGAGTGTGTATGAGCTTCCTCCACAACCTGGCATGCAAATATTATCACACTCTTATTTATTTAAAATCAAATTCGGTTCAGCCCCACCTGAGATGGCTAAAAATCAGCCACCATTTGATTCCCTCTTGACTCTCCACAGCAATCCCCCACTTCCAAACAAAGCTCTGGGTGGTGGTGGCCTTCGGGGAGAGGGATGCCTAATCTAAAAAGAAACTTAATTCCCTTAGGGACCAGGGAGCACAGAACACAAAGACCTGGATATAGAGAGTGAGGAGCATGGCAGGGAGAGGGAAAATTACCTTTCAAATTTCCCAACTTTCTATAACATTGAAACAAGGCAAGATAACAGGTACACCTCAGTAAAAATTTCCAGTGGCATAGTTACTCTTATCTATATTTTAGAAGTGAGAAAACTGAAATTCAAGGAGTGTAAACAAGTTGCCTAAGGCAAAGAGACAGCGAGGAATGGTTTTTCAGTGGATATTTGTGGCTAGACCTATAGGTGGAACACTGAAGCCTTGGTGGGGTTTGTTGCTCAAAGACAGGCTACAAATGAGGTTCTTGTGTGTCAGGTGCTACCCACTTTTCTTGCTTCCTCCATTGACATCTGTGCTTTTGACTGGCAGCAAAGTCCCTTGATCCCACTGGGGTAATTCCAGTGGAAAACTTAACAGCTAAGTGGCATATTTACTGGGCATCTTTCATGGCAGTCCCTTTTGCCAGCCTACTGAGGGATTCCTGGGAGATTCTGGTCTGCCGTGCTTCCACCAAACAGAGGATATGGAAAAGGGACAGTCCAAAATTTGACATACAGATGATGGAGCCAATAATTAATTGAGATATCTGTTTCTTTAAACCCCAAATCCAGACATTTCCTTTCTGATTCTATCAGTGTTCACACAGTACAAACAACATGAAATGAAAGATCATTTCGTGAAAGATCGTTTACCTTTTTACCCTCCCCCTGCACTTAGGGTGCATCCCTCAGAGAATAGTCCAAGTTCAATGTTGAGTCAACACTTGGCTTGACTGTCTTCTACTCAGCCCCTCACCATAACCAGAGGGAAATATTCTAATGCTGCAGAAGTCAGTCTTTCTAAGATTTAAGACCTTCAGTACATAGTTCTTGAGAGAAAAATCTCATCAGTGACTTCCTTTCTATTATTTCAATTCAAAATGTATTTTTAAACCATTTCTATCTGCTTGATGCCATAAGATATATAAAAATAAAATACTTGCAATAGAGTTAGGGGTCTAAAATGTGTAATAGGAACAACTGAGTTTCTCAGCAGCAGAGACAGAGTTTTCACTCTGTAATCCTGGAGCCTGGCCTGATGAGTGGTACTCTGAAAGTGCCTAATGAGTGTGAAATGAATTGAATCAGAGTAAATCTAAATAAGTCAAATATAAGGAGATGAGTGGAACCAAGAAATAAAAGATAGTCTGACGACCAAGTTAGAGAAGGCCTTAGGGATGGGGCAAGCCTGGTCTTGAGGGACTGGTAGGTGCTCAGTACAGAGAGGGTATTTTATATCAAGCAAAAAGCAGAAATTAGAAAAATGTGTGTTTTCAGAAGAGGAGAGAATTTTGTAAAGGAAATTGTGAAAGAAAAATCTAGAAAGAGAAGTTTAGGAAGTTTGGGGAAGTTTTCAAATCCTTGGCTAAAGAGTCAGGCCTTTCTTCTATATGCTGGAGTCTTTCTAGAAAGCAGAGGTGTTGCTACTACCTCTGCACCTCGTAAAAGACTGTCATACCTCTGATAGCCTTCCCATTGTAACTTCAGCCCTACATTTACTACAAGGTGTTTTGTAAAATATGTAATAAAAAACTTTGTCACTAAGGTTAGGAAGCAGATAGGCAGGTGTTTGTGTGTGTGTGTGTTTACTTAGGAGGGAAGTTTCAGAGTTATTGCAAAGAATCAGAGAATCCATATTTACAAACTGTACTATCTGTAAAATACACAAATAACACCTCACAGATACAAGTATCACTATTTTCAAAATGTATATATATATATATATATATATATATATAGTTGGTATTAAATATAAATTAGTCTAAACATGTGACAATTTAGAATAACTCTTCAGTTATTTCCTCAGTTTGATACAGCTAATATCATGTAAGGCTCTGTGAGTACTCTGTGATTAGAGAGAAGTGTTCAACCTCAGGAATCTTGAGAACCACTGTACTGAGGAAAATTCTTCAACGTGCGATCTCATGGGTCATCATAATCCCAGTATATGAATACACACGTTGTAAAGAAGCAAACTCCCCTTCTCTGGAATTGTCAATGCAGGGATTATCTTTGCAAGAAGAGGTAGCCAGACCTAGGTCAGCCCCAAATCTTCTAGTTCAGGATCCATCTTCTATTCAAGGAAAGCAGGTAAAGAATAATTGGGTAATTATTGGATAATTGTCGCACAAGTTAATAGGAGACAGAAAAGTGAGAGGGGACATGAGCTCCACCACTGTGACAGGTTGACTGCACTAATGGCCCTGATTTTTCACCTGTCCAGGCCCTAGAACTCTGGTCATGTGATTTGCTTTGCCAAATAGGATGTTAGTAGGTATGACATATGTAGAGATTTCAAGATCACTTATATGCTTCTGCTTGTTGCTCTTGCCCTCTGCCATGCCATGAGATGGGCATGCCTAGGCTAGCATGCTGTAGGATGAGCAAAAAGTGAAACCAAAAAAAATTCCCGGTCATTCCAGCAGAGGTCATCCTCTATCAGCCAATAACCAGCCAAACTCCAGACATGTGAGCAAGCCTAACCAAGACGACAGAGCCACATAGCCATCCCAGAGCTGGCCACAAGAGTGAGACCAGCTAAAATAAGCCAAGTCCAGATGAGATTAGCTTTACCCCACAGACCCATGTGCAAAAAACAAATGTTTACTATCGTATGTCAATGAGGTTTTGTGGTTGTTTATTATGCAGTATTAGTGTGGCAACAGATTACTGAAACTACCACTTACCAGTTCTGTAACCATCAGCTATAAAGTGGAGGTGTAAAGGTACTGACTTCAAGGACTGTCACGAGCATTAATTGAGACAATATGCATGAAGTTCTTAACACTGTGTTTAGCACCTAGCCTGTACTCCACAAGTGTTTAACAGTGTATGGAGAGCAAGAAAGTAAGAGTGGGAATGAAAGAGAGAGACAGAGAAAGGGAGGCAGGGAGAGAGAATGAATTACTGCTACCCCCATCACTCTGACCTCAAGGGGCATTCCTGGTTTTTGACTCAAGTGGCATAGCAGAGCCAAGATCAAGTTTAAGCATTCAAATAAAACTTCTGCTGCAGGTTCTCTGATCACCAAAGGAAAACAGAGTAATACGACCCGAGATAATCTATCTTCCAGAATATCTCCAGCTGTGTCTTCCAAAATATCTTCTGCGGGAGTGTCTCTTGGTGTGCCCCCTCTGACTCCAGATAAAAGTAAAAATCTTTCCTCAGTACTCGGTAAGGCCCTCAAGCCCATCTCAAAGTCCAGGCTCACAAAGAAGCAGACTTAAAAGAAGCAGGTGTTGTCTCCCTAAGAGCTGCTTCCAGAAAATTAGGAGAATCAATGTCCGGTCAGAAGAGTGATCCCTTCCACAGATGTTGTATTCAAAGACCCATCCCCCTTTAGAGGGGGACCCCATTACCTAGTCATGGTAGAGTAGCCTTAACAAAACAACCATGTCAGAACACAGTACAATAGTTCATACACCTGTACAAGATGTACAAGCAGGGAGGGGGCATTGGGGAGATGAGTCCACAGATAAAAGAGAAAACAATGCTCATGGAGCCTTTGTTCATTACGTCTTCTACCTGCAATGCCAGGTCCCTTCTCTCCCTCCCATTTCCACTGTTCAAATTCCAGCTGGTACTTCAAGGCCATCTCATATGGTCTTGTCTCTGAAGTTTTCTCTGACTGTCATCCCAGTTCAAACTTCTGTAGGCATTTGTCCATAGAATAATCACATAGAAGAGGGGGGAAATATAATTTTGACAGTCAGAATCCCAGCTATGCCACTCATTCTCAGTAGAACCTTAGGCAAGTTGCTTACTCCATCTGAGTCTCCGTTTCCTCTTCTAAAAATTGAGATGGGGGCACCCCTGGTAGCACAGTGGCTAAGAGTCCACCTGCCAATGCAGGGGACACAGGTTAGAGCCCTGGTCCAGGAAGCTCCCACATGTGTGGAGCAACTAAGCCCATGCGCCACAACTACTGAGCCTGCGCTCTAGAGCCTGTGCTCCACACCAAAGAGAAGCCACCACGATGAGAAGCCCACGCACCGCAACTAAGAGTAGCCCCCGCTCACCGCAACTAGAGAAAGCCCGTGCGCAGCAATGAAGACCTAACACAGCCAAAAGTAATAAATAAATAAATAATTTATTTAAAAAAAAAAAATTGAGATGGTAATAGCACCTACCTTGAACAAAGAGGAAGTTTTCTATTAAAGTACTTGGTACAGTCTGGCATATAGTAGATATTATTATCATTGAAATAATTATCTTGTAGTATGTGGAGTACTAGCATAATATCTGGCACACAGTAGTAAAATATTTTTTTTTTTATTACTGAAGCATTTCATAGCCTATATTTTCTACTTTTCCTCTAAGGATTCTTAATTCACACTAAGGACCTCTTTTGTAGTTAGTCACTTACCCATTTTATGAGTCTAAACTCTTGAAGGCACGTTATTCCAAAACACCTTATCTGTGAAGGGTAGAGAAATTTGAGGTATTCATAGTTTAGTGTTATTTGCTCTCTGGTCAGCAATTGCTAACCTCCCTCCTAATGAAAAAAATACCACCCTTAAATGCAAGTCCAGCTGTGCTGCTCTGCAGGGGTCACTGAACTCTTGGAGGGACACGTGGTCTCTTTTTCCCTTAGCAACCAGGAAGAATCTAAATTAATGTATCAAATCTCCAGCATTCCCTAGGCAGCCAGACACACAGACAGCCTGGAGAGAGGGACTGTCATTAAATGAGTTGTGACTAAGAAAACAAGAACTTCTTCCCACATTAATAAATATGGCAAATCCCAGCCTGGGTGCCTAGGTTCTGGGCAGAAATTGCTTTAGAATTTTTTTTCCTGTGAGTCATAATCGTCATGGTCCTAACACCTGTCACTAGAAAAAGAAAAAAATCAGTGTAATCACCAGAGCAGTTGCCTCAGGAATACATTCTTTTAGTAATTTGGTTGGAGGAAGTTCAAGAATGCAAGTGATGGGTTAGTTTCAAATGTAGAGTGACCGGAGTTGCCCTAAGTGCTGAGCTCTCTGAATTTAAGGGCAAGTGGGGGAGGAAAGAGAAGTTATAGTATTATTAACAGCACAAAATCAAGTTATTGAAGATTCATTCAGTAATGAGTAAAATCAGCTCTGATACCAATCTTTCTAGTCCACATGAAAATATGAAAAAAAAATTATTAGATTCCCCAACCAAGCAATTAGTAATGGGGTTGGCCTGATAAAAAGATAAGAATTAATGGCCTAAAGAACGATGGTCTGGGATTATACCCACCTTTTAAAATAAAGCCAGATGAAAAGATGACTAAGCAGGGGAAGGGTGTTTAGGTGGTAGGGTAGAGCTTACAGTTGATAGCACACTGCTGGCAATATTATTTTCTTGTTGTCCATGTTATTAAATTCCTTAAAGGTCCCGTAGGCCATCTAGATGAAACTAAAACCACAAACCAGTGTAGTCATCTTGTTCCTAGACCACCAACAATGAAATTCCTGTTGCTAATGGTCAATTTCCTTGAAATCATTTTAGCAAATCGAATTCTAATAAAGAGCCTCCAGTTTTGATGTTGGCCGGCTTTCAAGCCCCACCCCTCCTACTGCCTCTTTTTGTCCCACACCAGAGCAAGCCATAACAGGGTACACACACTCTCTCCCTTGGCACCAACAGACTATTCAAACCACACAAATGTTGGCCAGAGATAACACTTATCCTGGCCCTATCCCCTAACCTTAATAAAAACCAAAGTTACTCGTTTCTCCTTTCACTCAAACCATTCCACACACGCCTGAGTACCAGGCCTATCCTTTCCCAGGAAGAAAAGACATAAAAACATACAGATTTGAAAGGAAACATAAAACTGTCTTTATTTGAAGATGGCATGATTATATAAAATCCTAAGGAATCTACATGAAAGGAACAGGAAGTAATATGTGAGTTTAGCAAACTGGCAGCATACAAGATCAGTATAAAAATCAATTGTATTTCTATCAACTAGCAGCAATTGTAAATGGAAATTATTTTTTAATTATCATTTACAGTAATATCAGAACCATAAAATTCTTAGGTATAAACATAAGAAAATATATGTCATGACCTGCACATAGAAAACTATAAAGCATTGCTGAGAAAATTTAAAAGACATCAAGAAATTGAGAGATATACCATGCTCATGGATCTGAATATTCAATAACTCAATATTAAGATGTCAATTGTTTCTAAATTAATTTATAGATTCAATGAAATCCCAATCAAAAATCCCAGTTGACAAGCTGATCCTCAAATGTATATAGACATACAAAGGAACTAAACTAGCCAAAATCATTTTGAAAAAAGAACAAAGTTAATTTCATAACTTACTATAATGCTACAGTAAAAAAGAAAGAATGATACTGGCATACAGTTAAATATATAGATCAAAGGAACAGAATTTAAAATCTATAACAGATAAATTTATTCTATAAAGTATATATATACATCCAATTGATTTTCAATCAGTTGGATTGAAACAATGTTCCAAGGCAATTCAGTGAGGAAAAGGAAATCTTTCCAACAAATCATGCTGAAACAACTGATTATCAAAAAAGAAAAAAGAAACCTCTCAACTCTTACATTCTCCACTATGTAAAAATTAACTTGAAATGGATCACAGAACCAAATATAGTTTTAGTAAGAGCTAAAACTATAAAATTTCCAGAAGAAATCATAAAAGAAAAATCTTAGTGACTTTGGTTAGGCAAAGTTTTCTTAAATTGGATACCAAAAGCACAAAATATTTAAAAATTGAATCCCATCAAAATTTAAAACTTTTACTCTTCCAAAGACACTGTTAAGAAAATGAAAAGGCAAGCCACAGGCTATTATATGAAAATATTTGTAAAACATATATCCATCGAAGGACTTTTTATATTTTTAAAAACCCTTAAAATTCATTAAGAAGGAAACAACAACAAAAAGAGCAAATGTTTTGAACAGACACTTCACCAAAGGAGATATATGGATGGCAACAGAGTCTCAACATCATTAGTCATCCAGAAAATGTAAATTAAAACCATAATCGAATACTATCAGTCATACTCTAGAACTCCAGAATTTCTAAAATCAAAAAGACTGACAAGGCCCAAGGGTTGGCAAGAATATGGGGCAACTGAAATGCTCATAAATTTAGATTTCTTAAAGAGTTAAGCATAAATCCACTTCAGTTTTAGTCAGAAACTGGCTGAGGTAGAATCCAGGGCCTAACCATTTTAAAGCCTAGTAAGTCAGAAGCCAGGTAGGGGCTAATTCCACTTCAGTTTTAGTCAGAAAGTGGCAGAGGTACAATGCAGGGCCCAAGCATTTAAAGCCTAGTTGTTCAGAAGAGGGGGGCTTCCGGGAAGATGGCGGAAGAGTAAGACGCGGAGATCACCTTCCTCCCCACAGATACACCAGAAATACATCTACACGTGGAACAACCCTTATAGAACACCTACTGAATGCTGGCAGAAGACCTCAGACTTCCCTAAAGACAAGACACTCCCCATGTACCTGGGCAGGGCAAAAGAAAAAAGAAAAAACAGAGACGAAAGAATAGGGACGGGACCGGCACCAGTGGGAAGGAGCTGTGAAGGAGGAAATGTTTCCACACACTAGAAGCCGCTTCGCGGGCGGAGACTGCGGGTGGCGCAGGGGGAAGGCTTCGGAGCTGCGGAGGAGAGCGCAGCAACAGGGGTGCGGAGGGCAAAGCGGAGAGATTCCCGCACAGAGGATCAGGGCCGACCGGCACTCACCAGGCTTGTCTGCTCACCCGCCGGGGCGGGCGGGGCTGGGAGATGAGGCTCGGAGCGTTGGAGCTCCGGGAGAGGACTGGCGTTGGCGGCGTGAAGACAACCTGCAGGGGTTACTGCGCCACGGCTAGCCGGGAGGGAGTCCGGGGAAAAGTCTGGAGCTGCCGAACAGGCAAGAGCCTTTTTCTTCCCTCTTTGTTTCCTGGTGCGTGAGGAGAGGGGATTAAGAGCGCTGCTTAAAGGAGCTCCAGAGACGGATGCGAGCCGCGGCTAAAAGCGCGGACCCCAGAGACGGGCATGAGACGCTAAGGCTGCTGCTGCCGCCACCAAGAAGCCTGTGTGCTAGCACACGTCACTATCCACACCTCCCTTCCGGGGAGCCTGTCCAGCCCGCCAAGCCAGGGTCCCAGGATGCAGGGACAACTTCCCTGGGAGAACGCACGGCGCGCCTCAGGCTGGTGCAACGTCATGCGGGCCTCTGCCGCTGCAGGCTCGCCCCGCACTCCGTGCCCCGCCCTCCCCCCACCCGGCCTGAGTGAGCCAGAGACCCTGAATCAACGGCTCCTTTAACCCCGTCCTGTCTGAGCGAAAAACAGACGCCCTCCGGCGACCTACACGCAGAGGCGGGGCCAAATCCAAAGCTGAACACCAGGAGCTGTGAGAACAAAGAAGAAAAAGGGCCAGCAGCTTCAGAAGCAGCGGATTAAATCTCCACAATCAACTTGATGTACCCTGCATCTGTGGAATACATGAATAGACAACCAATCATCCCAAATTGAGGAGGTGGACTTTGAGAGCAAGATTTATGATTTTTTCCCCTTTTCCTCTTTTTGTGAGTGTGTATGTGTATGCTTCTGTGTGAGATTATGTCTGTATAGCTTTGCTTCCACCATTTGTCCTAGGGTTCTATCCGTCCTTTTTTTTTTAATAATTATTTTTTAAATTTTAATAACATTATTATATTTTATCTTACTTTATTTTATTTTACTTTATCTTCTTTCTTTCTTTCTTTCCTTCCTTCCCTCTTCCCTTCCTTCCTCCCTCTCTCCTTTCTTTCTTTCTTTCCTTCTTGCTACTTCTACTAATTCTTTCTTTCTACTTTTTCTCCCTTTTATTCTGAGCCGAGTGGATGAAAGGCTCTTTGGTGCTGCAGTCAGGAGTCAGTGCTGTGCCTCTGAGGTGGGAGAGCCAACTTCAGGACACTGGTCCACAAGAGACCTCCCAGCTCCACATAATATCAAACGGCGAAAATCTCCCAGAGATCTCCATCTCAACGCCAGCACCCAGCTTCACTCAACGACCAGCAAGCTATAGTGCTGGACATCCTATGCCAAACAACCAGCAAGACAGGAACACAACCCCACCCATTAGCAGAGAGGCTGCCTAAAATCATAATAAGTCCACAGACACCCCAAAACACACCACCAGACGTGGACCTGCCCACCAGAAAGACAAGATCCAGCCTCATCCACCAGAACACAGGCACTAGTCCCCTCCACCAGGAAGCCTACACAACCCACTGAACCAATCTTAGCCACTGGAGACAGACATCAAAAACAGCGGGAACTACGAACCTGCAGCCTGCAAGAAGGAGACCCCAAACACAGTAAGATAAGCAAAATGAGAAGACAGAAAAACACACTGCAGATGAAGGAGCAAGATAAAAACCCACCAGACCTAACAAATGAAGAGGAAATAGGCAGTCTACCTGAAAAAGAATTCAGAATAATGATCGTAAAGATGACCCAAATTTTTGGAAATAGAATGGACAAAATGCAAGAAATATTTAAGAAGGACCTAGAAGAACTAAAGATGAAACAAACAACGGTGAACAACACAATAAATGAAATGAAAAATACTCTAGATGGGATCAATAGCAGAATAACTGAGGCAGAAGAACGGATAAGTGACCTGGAAGATAAAATAGTGGAAATAACTACTGCAGAGCAGAATAAAGAAAAAAGAATGAAAAGAACTAAGGACAGTCTCAGAGACTTCTGGGACAACATTAAATGCACCAACATTAGAATTATAGGGGTTCCAGAAGAAGAAGAGAAAAAGAAAGGGTCTCAGAAAATATTTGAAGAGATTATAGTTGAAAACTTCCCTAATATGGGAAATGAAATAGTTAATCAAGTCCAGGAAGCACAGAGAGTCCCATACAGGATAAATCCAAGGAGAAATATGCCAAGACACATATTAATCAAACAGTCAAAAATTAAATACAAAGAAAACATATTAAAAGCAGCAAGGGAAAAATAACACACAAGGGAATCCCCATAAGGTTAACAGCTGATCTTTCAGCAGAAACTCTGCAAGCCAGAAGGAACTGGAAGGACATATTTAGAGTGATGAAGGAGAAAAGCCTGCAACCAACATTACTCTACCCAGCAAGGATCTCATTCAGATTTGATGGAGAAATTAAAACCTTTACAGACAAGCAAAAGCTGAGAGAGTTCAGCACCACCAAACCAGCTTTACAACAACTGCTAAAAGAAATTCTCCCCAGAGATAAACCCACACACATATGGTCACCTTATCTTTGATAAAGGAGGCAGGAATGTACAGTGGAGAAAGGACAGCCTCTTCAATAAGTGGTGCTGGGAAAACTGGACAGGTACATGTAAAAGTATGAGATTAGATCTCTCCCTAACACCATACACAAAAATAAGCTCAAAATGGATTAAAGACCTAAAGGTAAGGCCAGAAACCATCAAACTCTTAGAGGAAAACATAGGCAGACCACTCTATGACATCAATCACAGCAAGATCCTTTTTGACCCACCTCCTAGAGAAATGGAAATAAAAAAATAAATAAACACATGGGACCTCATGAAACTTGAAAGCTTTTGCACAGAAAAGGAAACCATAAACAAGACCAAAAGACAACCCTCAGAAGGGGAGGAAATATTTACAAATGAAGCAACTGACAAAGGATTAATCTCTGAAATTTACAAGCAGCTCATGCAGCTCAATTACAAAATTACAACCCAACCCAAAAATGGGCAGAAGACCTAAATAGACATTTCTACAAAGAAGATATACAGACTGCAAACAAACACATGAAAGAATGCTCAACATCATTAATCATTAGAGAAATGCCAATCAAAACTACAATGAGATATCATCTCACACCAGTCAGAATGGCCATCATCAAAAAATCTAGAAACAAGAAATGCTGGAGAGGGTGTGGAGAAAAGGGAACACTCTTGCACGGCTGGTGGGAATGTAAGTTGGTACAGCCACTATGGAGAAGAGTATGGAGGTTCCTTAAAAAACTACAAATAGAACTACCATACGACCCAGCAATCCCACTACTGGGCATATACCCTGAGAAAACCATAATTCAAAAAGAGTCATGTACCAAAATGTTCATTGCAGCTCTATTTACAATAGCCCGGAGATGGAAACAACCTAAGTGTCCATCATCGGATGAATGGATAAAGAAGATGTGGCACATATATACAATGGAATATTACTCAGCCATACAAAGAAACGAAATTGAGCTATTTGTAATGAGGTGGATAGACCTAGAGTCTGTCATACAGAGTGAAGTAAGTCAGAAAGAGAAAGACAAATACCGTATGCTAACACATATATATGGAATTTAAGGGGAAAAAATGTCATGAAGACCCTAGGGGTAAGACAGCAAGAAAGACACAGACCTACTAGAGAATGGACTTGAGGATATGGGGAGGGGGAAGGGTGAGCTGTGACAAAGCGAGAGAGAGGCATGGACATGTATACACTACCAAACGTAAGGTAGATAGCTAGTGGGAAGCAGCCACATAGCACAGCGATATCAGCTCGGTGCTTTGTGATCGCCTGGAGGGGTGGGATAGGGAGGGTGGGAGGGAGGGAGACACAAGAGGGAAGAGATATGGGGACATATGTATATGTATAACTGATTCACTTTGTTATAAAGCAGAAACTAAAACCCCATTGTAAAGCAATTATACTCCAATAAAGGTGTAACATAAATAAATAAATAAGTAAGAAATTTAAAAAAAGAGTTAAGCATACATTTACCATATGACCCAGAAATTAAAATTCTAAATATTTACTCAAGAAAAATGAAAATGCATGCTTACACAAAGACTTGTGTTCCTATGTTCATAAAAGCTTTCCTCATAATAACCAAAAACTGGGAGAAAAAACAAATAATTATCAGATGGGAAATGAAATAAACATATTGTGATATATTCATGCAATAGAATACTACTCCGTAATAAAAAGAAACAGACTATGATAAACCCACAATGTGGATGTGAATCTCAAAAGCATCATAAGTAAGTAACAGAAGTCAGACCAAAAAACAAACTACATACTGTATGACCTCATTTGTATGAAATTCTAGAAAAGGCAGAACTATAGTGAAAGAAAGCAAGTCAGTGATTAACAGGAGCCAAGAAACAGGGAGAGGGGATGGGCTGCAAATGGACACAAGGGAACTTTTTGAGATGACAGAAATGTTCTACGTCTTTCTTACAATGATTGTTACACAGTTGTGTATATTTGTCGGATTTCACCAAGTTGTGCCTTTTGTCCCATGAATTCTATTCTAAAGACCTGTTCTAAGGAGAAACCTTTGATATGTGGAAAGAGTTTGCCACAGTGGTATTTATTGCATTTTAAAAAATAATAGCAGGGCTTCCCTGGTGGCGCAGCGGTTGAGAGTCCGCCTGTCGATGCAGGGGACACGGGTCCATGCCCCGGTCCGGGAAGATCCCACATGCCGCGGAGCAGCTGGGCCCATGAGCCATGGCCGCTAAGCCTGTGTGTCCGGAGCCTGTGCTCCGCAACAGGAGAGGCCATAACAGTGAGAGGCCCGAGTACCGCAAAAAAAAAAAAAAAATAATAATAATAATAGCAAAAACGGGAGTAATGTCCAACTGTAAGGAATTTAATTAAATACATCATGGTATATTTACAAGATGGATTGCTTTGAAGCTATTAAAAAATGATGGTGTTGTTGGATATTTAATAACACAAAGATATATGGTTACTTTAAGGTAGATAACAAAGCAGTATATCCATAGTCCATTTTATTATCCATTTATGTGATTTTTACATGGGCATGTGAATATATATGAGCCTATAGAGATATTTAGATCTCTATATATTATTAGAAAGTTATGCAACATTAAATTAACTGTTTGTTTTTTTCATTTTGTTTTTTAAGTGTTTGATAATGAACATATATTTCCTTTGAAGGAAGAGAAAAAATAAAAGTCACTATTTTAAAAAAAATACATGTCCTTAAGCCTATAATTTACTCAAGACTTCCTTTTTAGCTCAATAAAGTCTTGCATTTTCATCATAATAAAAAAATACATGTCTTGCCTTTAAAAGACTTACAGTCTAGATAGAGAAAGAGACATGTAAATAGTGTAATACATGGTAGAATGAAATGAGTACCCATGGAAATAAGGGACAATTGGTTGGGTCAAGTATACTTTCTAACCAAAGCTGGAACCATTGTTCTCTTCAACATCCAGACAATGACCTTGAGGTTCTATCTGAAGCACTGAGCCCACTTTCTTCACTCATGATGATTTTCTCTCAGGGGATCCATGATTCCTGACTGCCACCCTATCCCCTAGCCCAGTGCATCAGACAAGAGTGTCAGTATTTGAACTTCAGTTGTAGACTGAGTGAAAGTTCCCTCCCACAACAAGCCAAGGATATACTTGGACGCTTGCTGCAGTGTCCTTGAATTGCAGGTCAAGGACAGTTTCTAGAGATCCTCTGGAAATTCCGTGATAAAAGATGACCTGCTTGGGGAAATAAGCACTCCTGAAAGGCATCATATGCCCCAATGCCTGGCACACAGTAGGTACTTAGTAATATTTGCTAATTGTTTAGTGGATATATTGAGAATAAAAGCATGGGCTCAAGATTTTATCCTGAGGCTGGTTTTTGCCCTGGCTCAGTCAGGGAGGGCTTCCTGAAAGAGCTGTGATTCTTTGGTTTGAAACAATGTCTGCACACTGCCTCCACCCTTGTTGTGCTCTTACATTTGGGGTAATTCCAAGACAGAAATGTTTCCTGCTGGCCACTAGGATGCTTTCCATCTCACCAATTGGGATATTTGTAGACTAAACCTATTTCCAGTGTTTTCTACCAAACTTTCCTGTAGTGCCGGGCAGGGCTGATCAAGTCAAGCAATGAACAGTTTGGTCCAAATTCTTCAACTCTTTCTCAATATTCTAGATTCACTAAAACCCAAAACAATCCTACCTGGCAGTTTTGTCTTTCATTTTTAAACCTCAGTGGGTTTTCAACAAAACTGAATCCCTGTTGCAGATTGATTTATGTTCTAGTCCATCCAAACTCGACTTCGCCAGAATTAGACTTCGCCTTCTAATTAGAATTAGCGATTCTAATTAGAAGCCTCCAAAGCCTCGTGCTGAGGAAAGGATAGCAAGGCATCCCAATTTACATTCAGACAAACTAAAAGTGAAAAAATCAAGTGTGGATAGAGACTGTGTAGTATAATAAAATCCAGATCATGAATCTTAATTTGTGGTGTAGGAAAATGAATGCTGTGTTAGGAGTGAGAGGCTGAGTCCAAAATCTGCTTTTATGGCCTGATTGATTAAGGCGGGTCACTTAAACTTTCTGGGCCTCAGATTCCCTCTTTCTTGTCTAGGGGAGATGGTTTCTTTTATTTGGGCCACTAAGTTCCCTTTAACTCTAGTATTCTGTGATTTTGTAATGTTCCCTTACAGATGCTTGGGGGAGACAGTCTTTGGCAAGATGCTTTCGCCGTCCCTGCCTTGTCTCATTACTTGTCCGTGTGTGCAACAACAATAAATAACCCATTGGTTGCAAGAAAAGCATGTATTGGATCAAGCTGTTGTGTCAGCTCTCTGCCTTCTGGAGAGGAAAGAGGAGGCTTTGATGTTGTCAGAATGGGTTCCACATTTTGACCTAGGGACCCCTCAGTTCCAAGTGGGCCCCGTTGCCAAGCAGTATTATGCAAAAATTATTTACAATGAAAGAAGCATTTAGTACATCAAAACTGCCAGAGGTATTTTATTTTATTTTAAAAAGAAAGAAAAGTATAATCCCAAAGATTAAATCCCTGATCTGGAAATGGAAAAAGCAAAAACAAAAGAGCCAGAAACCTGCTCTTCGTATACTGTTCCTGTTTAATAGCAGGCAAAGAACAGGCTCAGTGATGCAGCCAGTCTGTCTGTTAATATGGAGCTAAACAAGATTCTTGGTTTATAATGGAGAAAACAGACATGAAACACTGTGTAATCCTACGTGGCTCCCAAAGGATTGAGGCCTTTCTCTGCTCAACCCTGGTCTCCAGATCAACCCTTTCTTTGGGCCGGGGCTTTGTGATGGCCTGTGAGATTGGTTACATACAAGGTGTAGCACAATTCCTGTCACATGAGAATTGATACTTCTCTTCTCCTTCCCCAAATGTGCTGTTAAAGATATCCAAAGGCCTACCTTCCTCCACATTCACTCAGCTCCATTAAAGTAGAATAGCATTTTCTGGAATGTGTTCTATGTAACTCTAATACTGACAAGTAAATAAAGTGATACATGTAATACTAATAAATTTGAGATGTGCTGCATAATCTCTCCTTCTCTTGAGGTTCACTTATATACCAAAGGCTTTAAGATGTTCCACACACAATAAATGGTAGTTTGTTACTGGCCAGGCAGAACAAAGACTATCGCACCAAAGGAGTCCTTCACTTCTCCGTAAAGATTGTCCGTATTTCCTGATCCCAAACTTCCTTCCTGACTTATCTCTCCTGACTGTTCCCTCCATTGGAAATAATCTCTCCTCCTCTGAACTAGATCTTTATTTGCATTTGTCTCATAAACTTTTTTTTTTTTTTTTTTTGCGGTACGCGGGCCTCTCACTGTTGCGGCCTCTCCCGTTGCGGAGCACAGGCTCCGGACCCGCAGGCTCAGCGGCCATGGCTCACGGGCCCAGGCACTCCAGGGCATGTGGGATCCTCCCGGACCGGGGCACGAGCCCGTGTCCCCTGCATCGGCAGGCAGACTCTCAACCACTGCGCCACCAGGGAAGCCCTCTCATAAACTTTTAAAATTACTTTTTATATTATGGATATATACAGATAGGTCTTAGCTGTTCTAATTGCCTGTACAATACAAAAGAGCAGATTCCTTGTTCTTCGGTGTTTACCATAGAAGACCTTGTACATGAGAGGAATCTATACATGCTTGATTAAATGGATCCATCAGTCTAGGAGTTAGCATCTTCTAAATATCCACACCGTCATTGGCAAATAACAATGGAATGTATGTAAATTCCTAAATCATTAAAAAAAAACAGTACTATACTCAAAGCTAAAGTTGGGAAAATGAAAATATTAACACTAAAGGCAGAAGTGCGAAATGTCTCTCCTCTCTTCACTCACTAATTCAATTACAAAAAAAAAACTGGATATCATCACTCTTTCATCTTTAGGTCTGGAAATATGCTTCATATGCATGAAATTTATTTACCATAATTGAACATGACATCAGAGGGAAATATAAATTTCAGGAAATTCCCTATGAAGGGGTTACATTATTCTTTGTGAACAGTATTATGTAGGCTCAATATACACAGAACTATGGTATTAAAGGCTCTGATGCCAAACTTTGTTAGAATGGTATTTGTTTTAATTTTATATTCTTGTTATTTAAAAAATACCAAATAAAAGATCCACATAGATGATCAATTTTGAAACAATTTTAGTTCCGTAAAATATGCCTAATATTAAAACCAAATTGACAGAATTAGGTCAGTTTTTGAAGGATGGGAGAAATAAGTATTGAGCACTATGGAACAAATATGAATAAGATAAGATCTTTACCCTCATTAGGCCTACCGTACAGTAGGGTTTCTCAACCTCAGCACTATTTATATTTTGGACCAAAAAATTCTTTGTTGTAAGAAGCTGTTTTGTGCATTGTGGAATCTTTAATGGTAACCCTTAACCACATCCACTAATGCCAGTAGCACTTCCCTAATTTTGACAATCAAAAATGTCTATTCATTGTTACATATATCTCATAGGGGATAAAATTGCCCCAGTGGAGAAGTATTGCCATGCAGGAAGAGATCCTTAAAATTGTACAAGGTTTCAGAGTTACCTTTTAACCACCAATTCCCATTTAACAATCCTATTGGATGTAGGAAATGTAGAAAACCTTGGGCTAATTGTAGACTGAGTCCAAAACACAACAGTAGGTGTTTGATATTAATTCCCCTATTCAAAGATGAATAGAATAAAAAGTAAAATATTTGTTCTTTCTGGGGGTTTGAATCAGCCATTAACTACTCATTTAATGAGTTCTTCTTTGCATACAGCACTTAGCTAGGCATGAGGAAGATAGAAGGGTCTGATATGGTTCTGCATGCAATTAAAATCTCCTTGAGCTGCAGCAGTGATAGAATTAAATTAAAAGCCATCTTAGAGATGATTTACCTACTCCCCTGTTTTTTATATGAGAAAAATAAGACCCAGAAAAGTCAGTATGACCTAAGGACATCTACCCAGTAAATGAACTTGGGCTAAAACATTAAGTGTCTTGACTTCCTGGCTTCAGGGAAGGGCCAATCGTATCTTTTCCATGGACTTGGTGTCAAGCTGGGAATGACATGAGAGGAGACAGACAGGCAAGACAGCATCTGATATGAGCCAGGAACCGAGTTCACACAGGGAAAAATAAGATTTGGGATCATTTTCAAAATCATTCTGAGGAATCCCGGACTACCTTCTTTTCTGGGCATCATCCCCACATTTGTTCTTCAATCTACAACTGTGAATACCCTACTGGCCCAGAGAGGGCCTTTGGGAGCAGCTTTACTAGAGGTGGAAGGCATCCCTAAGTTTTAAGCACCCTTGGAGCTGCCCAGCCCCAAAAGGCATCATCTTTATGATTCAAATTATGAACTCAAAAAATTCTCACACACCAAAGCACTAGCAACAGAAACAATCATTGTGCTTCTAAAACCGCAATTTTCATCACCTCCTTCCCTTTAGTATTTGATCTTGAACACTGAAATGGACTTGATTCCTTTTGCGTTACACAAGCTAAATTTTCCCTTTGTATCAAGGGATGAGCCTGGCGTCAGTGAATGGATTATGTGAATCATAAGAAAAGTGAATCTGACTGTATGGTTTTATAAAGTTGAATTAATCCAATAACATAAATAAATAAACAAACATAAAGCATGACGATTTCATCAAAACAGGAAAAAGATCCATTGACAAGACTTCTTCAGGAAAGAGCTGAGGGAAGTCAGCTCACTAATATTGTCAGCTTCTCAGGAAGATTACTGGGAGAAAAGAAAAAGAGAAAGAGAGAAGCCACACCTCACTCTTTTAGTCCATTAAGCATAGAGGTGATCCTTCTAATGTTTGTGTGCACACATACATGTGGAAAGTGAGAGAGACAGAGAGAGAGGGATTCTGGGATAAAGGAGCAGCATGGATTTCAGAAGGAAAAAATGAAGAAGGTAGCTGGTCTAGCTCAGGTTAAAAAACAAAAATGCAGAGAGGCACGTACAGCTCCGAATAACCAAGGTAAATAAGGTAGTATCGTCTTTCTCCCACTTTCTCAGGCAAAACAGGCCACTAAGGCATTGAGGTGATTTTGCCCACTCTTCAAGCCTTCTAAACATATTGGCTGAGTACCAACTGTGTAATTCCTTTTCTCTCTTATGACCAAATTTCACTTGTGTGAAAAATTTTGGAGAGGAGAAATCAGGACACACAAATCCAGAGAAGATATCATCGAGCCTGTTTCAGATAATATTCCCAACCTTATGACTGAGTCCAGTGAAGGGGGACTACAGGCAAAAGCTGTAGGAAATGTTTGTAAAGCATTCAAATTATGAACTGTATGGGGGCATGGCAGGTCTCATTAGCTAGCACCATCCCAGGGAACGTCTGACACAGATTAAACCGGGTTTATATGAAAAAAAAAAATTACAAAGCAGCAGAGAAATTTGTCAATTCTTGTTTTCGTAAGTTTATCATGAAAGACACCTCTTTTAAATTTATAGCATGGTCAGAATTTAGAGAATCATGCTATCCAAAGCAAATTAAATTAATGACAGGGTAGTACTACCTCCTCCTTTACAAAAGAAAAAATTCTTTTTCTGCTTATAATAATATATATATATATATAAAACCACCATAGAACATTTGGAAAAGATAATATTATACTCCATGAGGTGTGGAGACCTGCTCAGTAAGGCATTGATGTTCTGGGTGACAAAGTGTGGCACAGAGCTAGGAAGCGGGGCTTTCTCTACACCTTTGTGTGAAGCATCCCTCCAGTACTGTGAGAACTTTGGGAAGCATAAGGAGACTGCACTCTTTGTGGGTCAACAGCTTCCTCAGAAAGAGTACCAACAGTTGGGACACTGTTGGGGCATATCTCTCAAGGAGACTTTGTATTTATTCAACACCTCAATAAATGCTTATGAGCAGCCTCTGTGCCAATAATTCTTCTACATTCTGAGGATACTGCAAGAAGCAAGGGCAGAAGAAAGCAATCAGAGAAATAGAACAGCCCATGAGAAATTATTGGAGCTCTTTTGGAATATCCCAGAGGCTCCCAGAGTTGACTAGGGTGAAGTGGAGCCGGAGGGCTACAGTTGAAGGCTGAACTATGCAGATGGGGACAAAATCCAGTTACATTTTGGTTCATATTCTTACTGTGACCCCACTGGTATGTGCACACTAGTGTGTGTGCACTGCGTATCCATGCATGGATAAGGGCTGGAAGGAAATATACCAAAATGGTAACAGTTGTCATTTATGGGCAGTAGGCTTATGAATATTTTTATATAATTTCATATAATATTATCTTTTCCAAATGTTCTATGGTGGTTTTATATATATATATATATTATTATAAGCAGAAAAAGAATTTTTTCTTTTGTAAAGGAGGAGGTAGTACTACCCTGTCATTAATTTAATTTGCTTTGGATAGCATGATTCTCTAAATTCTGACCATGCTATAAATTTAAAAGAGGTGTCTTTCATGATAAACTTACGAAAACAAGAATTGACAAATTTCTCTGCTGCTTTGTAATTTTTTTTTTTCATATAAACCCGGTTTAATCTGTGTCAGACGTTCCCTGGGATGGTGCTAGCTAATGAGACCTGCCATGCCCCCATACAGGGGCCTTACAGCCATCCCCTGGGGCTGTCCCCTTGGACTCTTTCCTCCTGTGAACTCCTTCAGCCAGTGATAATAGTAATAACAGTAACAGTGATGGTTACTGAGCATTTCTGGGGGTGGGGCCTGTACCTACATCCATGAAAACCCTATGACAGTGGGGTCGGGAGGGGGGGACCATGCACTGCAGGGAAGCCGCTTTTAAATTCTCTGATGATGTTCTCAGGTGGACGGGTGTAGGGATGCTGGTTTTGGTTTTTGATTGTCCTTTCTTTTTTTAAAAATTTTTATTAGAGTTGATTTACAACGCTGTGTTCGTTTCAGGTGTACAGTAAAGTGAATCAGACATACACATACCTGTATCCACTCTTTTTTTTTTCCCCCATATAGACCATTACAGAGTATTGAGTAGAGTTCCCTGTACTATACAGCAGGTTCTTATTAGTTATCTATTTTATATACAGTAGTGTGTCTATGTCAATCCCAATCTCCCCATTTATCCCTTCCCCTCATATCCCCTGGTAACGATGCTTGTTTTCTACACCCATGACTCTACTTTTGTTTTGTAAATATGTTCATTTGTACCCCTTTTTTTAGATTCCACATATAAGCGATATCATATATTTGTCTTTCTGTGTCTGACTTACTTCACTCAATATGACAATCTCTACGTCCATCCATGTTGCTGCAAATGGCATTATTTTGTTCTTTTTTTATGGCTGAGTAATATTGCATTGTATATATGTACCACATCTTCTTTATCCATTCGTCTGTTGATGGACATTTAGGTTGCTTCCACGTCCTGGCTATTGTAAATAGTGCTGCAATGAACACTGGGGTACGTGTTCTTTTCGAATTATGGTTTTCTCGGGGTATATGCCCAGGAGTGGGATTTGTAACTAAATGTTTAATCTTATTTCATCTTTTACTCCTTCCAGAAAAGTAAATTTTACCAGAAATGAAAAAGAAGAGGGTAATTACCTTTCTCTGGGAAAAATCATAAAAATAAGCTCTGTAGGGTTTCCCTGGTGGCGCAGTGGTTGAGAGTCTGCCTGCTGATGCAGGGGACGCGGGTTCGTGCCCTGGTCTGAGAAGATCCCACATGCCACGGAGCGGCTGGGCCCATGAGCCATGGCCGCTGAGCCTGCGCATCTGGAGCCTGTGCTCCGCAATGGGAGAGGCCACAACAGTGAGAGGCCCACATAGCGCAAAAAAAAAAAAGCTCTGTAATTCCTTGGAAGATATATTCTACATGAATAAGAAGATAATTAATCGAACTCTTCAGATAATTCAAGAATTTAAATACCACATCTTTGCCCTGGTGTCTCTATAAAGAGATGAAACGGTTTACATGCGTGCCTTGTTTTATATTCTATTACCATAAACGTGGCAGTTCTAATTCATTTGTAAGTAGTTCCCCTTGAAACATCTGGTCTTCAAAAGTTTAATGCTACCTCTAATGTAACCATGTACCTTAATGTTTTATATACATAAATGTTTTATTCTCCTGGAGAACTTTAATTCAATCTAATACCTGATACAATTGATATTCCTTTGTTAGAAAAAAAAAGCAATGAGAAATTTTATCTAGTTTTTCCCCCTTCAGATCTAATTGCAATTTTTAAAAAAGTGGCAGATTAATTTTCTTAAAAACAATGCAATGAGACTTTATGCCAACACAAGAAACATGTCTGTGCCAGGATTAGAGAAATGAATATGAAATAGAGATACAAAGCAAGCCTGGAAAGGCCAGGCTTGAGTGGGGCACAGAAATGAGGGTTCAGCATGGGGACCCCAAAATGTGGAGATTCCTGGAAGTGAGAGACTCTGGAAAGAGAGGTGATGGTGCTGATGTACACTGTTGTCCAAACGAATCACTAATTACTGCTTGATGATGGTTTTAGTGGCAGCTATGCACCTGAATCACTGCTCCCAGAAAATAAACTATAAACGCTGATTTGGTCGAACCCAGCCTTCAACAGAGTTCATCCAAGACCTTCAGAGAATTGCCAAGGACGTTTACTGTCCACAAAACATGCATGACTCCAATACAAACTCCAGGGCAAACTCACCAAGCTTCAGAAGCCAGAATGTCTCCATCATAAAGAAAGGATGCTCCAGGTGACCTAGCCATGGAAACATACATACATGGATATGTACGTATACTTTGTTCTGGAAGCCCAGATCTTGGGGTCTGTTTGTGCCTTCCAGGCCTAATTGGTTAAGAGTAACCTTTGAAGTGAGGAAGTTCACCTTCCTACGTCAGGTTCATTGGGAACCTTTGATGTACTACAGACCTTCCTTTGAGCCCATGTTTCCTTTCAGAGGCCCTCTGATAAGATCTCCTGGGAAATCTAAAAGAAGAGTTGTGAAGGGCATCACAGATCACAGCCAATGTACAGAAAGTCTTGACAGTTGGTTCTTTCTACTACATTGAAAATATGGGAACTCTCCAGTCAATACTCTGCTGTTTTCTTAATCAGTCCCAGCCTGCCCTGAGAGCCAGGCAGAGCCAGTTGGAAGACATGAGGTATTGGGGAGCTCTCCCCTCCGTGATGGAGATAAACCAACTTGGATTCTCTGTATACTTCTAAGTCTTGACAGATGAGCTGTTCTGCCTGAGAAACAGTCCAACAACCTTACTGTAAAAATGCATACACTTTCCACATTACAAATGCCAGACAGCTAAAACCACAAGCCCTTCAATGACTGTCAAATCGCACAAGAGGATGCGGATGGCATTCATGTTGAATTACAATACAATTCACCATTTTTTTTTTTTTTTTTTTTTGCGGTACGCGGGCCTCTCCCTGTTGTGGCCTCTCCCGTTGCGGAGCACAGGCTCCGGACGCCGCTCGGTGGCATGTGGGATCTTTCCGGACCAGGGCACGAACCCATGTCCACTGCATCGGCAGGCGGACTCTCAACCACTACGCCACCAGGAAAGCCCAATTCACCATCTTTATGGTATTTGCCGAAGCTTTCTCATTGTTTCCATTTCTTTTCTTTTTTCTTTTAGGGGAAAAACAGAAATAATATGCTTTGGGGTTTTTTCACTTAAAATGAGGAACTCAGATCTAAGTAAACAGTACATCTTAACACTTCTCTTGCTTTCAGGGGAGAAAAACAAGTGGAAAAATTATTAAATACATTTGGAGAGAAGAATAATCCCTCCCTTGTAAGCTAAAATATGAACGAAACAAGTAGAGTCGTATATCTGAAAAAAAATTATTTTGACACCTATTACCAAAGCTAAATTACAAGAATCATCTGGAAAATATGTTTGGTGGCCAAATATACTACGGCACTCACCAGTTGGAGTTATTAAGATTTGGGTCACATTTCCCAGTCTACAGTGATGTAGCCTAGCAGTTCTCTTATGGAAGCTCTCTTAGGTAGGTAAGTCTGTCTTGAGGCTGAGGCAGGTGGATGTGATGCTAGCACTCAGCTCTGCCAATTACCAGCGACATGTGTTCTTGTGTAAGTGGATTAACCTCGCTGAGCTTTGGCTTCCTCATTCATAGGCTGATGGCAATAACAGTACCTTCCTCGGACTTCCCTGGTGGCGCAGTGGTTAAGAATCCGCCTGCCGGACTTCCCTGGTGGCGCAGTGGTTGAGAGTCCGCCTGCCGAGGCAGGGGACGCCGGTTCGTGCCCCGGTCCGGGAAGATCCCACATGGCGCGGTGCGGCTGGGCCCGTGAGCCGTGGCCGCTGGGCCTGCGCGTCCGGAGCCTGTGCTCCGCCACAGCAGTGAGAGGCCCGCGTACCGCAAAAAAAAAAAAAAAAAAAAAAAAAAAAGAATCCGCCTGCCAATGCAGAGGACACGGGTTTGAGCCCTGGTCCAGGAAGACCCCCCACGTGCCGCGAAGCAACTAAGCCTGTGTGCCACAACTACTGAGCCCATGCTCTAGAGCCCGCGAGCCACAACTACTGAAGCCCACGTGCCTAGAGAGCATGCTCCACAACAAGAGAAGCCACTGCAATCAGAAGCCCACGCACCGCAACTAAGAGTAACCCCAGCTCGCGGCAACTAGAGGAAGCCTGCTCGCAGCAACGAAGACCCTACGCAGCCATAAATAAATAAATAAATTACAAAAAATAGTATCTTCCTCATCAGATGTACTAATGTACGTAAAGCAGTCAACGCGGTGCCTGGCACATAATAAGTATGCAAGCATGCATTAAACCCAGAGTCAGCGAATTATGGTCTGCAGACCACCAGTTTTGTAAAGTTTTACTGGAACACATTCACACTCATCATTTACATATTGTCTATGACTGCTTTCTGTTCACAACAGCACTGAGTAGCTGCAACAGAGACCACGTGGTCTGTAAAGCTGAAAATATTTGCTACTTGGCCCTTTCCAGAGTTTCCAATTCCTGCATGAACAATAAAAACAACTATTATGATAGTGATAGCTCAATTTTCTTTTCTTTTCTTTCTCTCTCTCTCTCCGTGTATGTGCATAGAAAGGAACTGACTTTCAAAGAAGTATAGCAACTTACTGAAAATCACCCAGCAAGGTGGTGACGGGGATTCTCTTATACCCATTCCCACCCCATATTCCTTCCTGCACTTACAGAACCTTAAAGGAGGTCATTTCTTTCAGGAAGTATGTTTAGCTTGCAGTCCCATAACACATTTGCTATTTTTTTCAACTGATTGGCTTTCAATTCAAATTGAACTTACTAAAACCAAACATTATCATTTAGGGCTTTGAAGATGATTAAATGTTGTACATAGGTTTGTTCATCCCAAGAACCCTACCCCAAAATATTCTTGATAAAACTTTGGCTCAGACATCCTCCCACTGTGCTTATCTCCCTCTGGGCTCAGTTTACTTTGAAGTCAGTGGATGCAGAAAACGTCCCCGGGGGAGTGTCCCCAACTGGAGGCTTGATCTCTGAAAGTAAGTTCAACAAAAGCCTCAGGGTCACTCCAATGATCACTGAGCCCGTAGGTTAAAAGCTGAGGAGTGCAGACAAATTGGCAGTTACAAATTAGGTGTCCAGAAAGACAGTTCAACTGAAAAAAGTATTTTACTTCTACAACACCCGGGCTCACTTACTGATAAGCTCTAAAGAGACATTTTTACAAAGTGAATTTGATGTGTAGCTTTGTTCTCTTCACTTCTATCCCCAGAACACCCTTGCTATTAAAATAAAAAGTAGAATTTGAACTAAATCCTTAAAAAGGGAAAACATATGCAAGTAACTCAAGAGAGAAAAGGTTAATAAACAGGTTTAATAATCCTGCTTATTAAACCCCCTCCATGGGTTTATCACTGAGGTTGAAAAAAGACAGCATCAGAACACACATAAGTGGTTTCTCCCGGCCCATTGTGTTGTCTGCCTTTCTACTATGTAACCCTTACAAAGCTACTTTGTTAAAAACAAGAAACTTTTACAAATAGAATTATTTTCTCACCCAGATGTTATGTCGGTTTATTTGCTGAGATATGTCTTTCTCTGATCCAAAGATGAACTTCCAAACTATACTAAAAGTCATATAGAATGAAAGAACTTAGTGAATTCAAAAATTATGCTTTAGGGTTTGGAGTTGATAAAAAAAAAAAAAGAAATAGCAACTAGATTTGAACCATTGGAGGTTTTGGTGTTAATTTTTTTTTTTTAATTTTTATTGGAGTATAGTCGATTTACAATGTTGTATTAGTTTCAGGTATACAGCAAGGTGAATCAGTTATACATATACATATATCCACTCTTTTTAGATTCTTTTTCCATATAGGCCATTGCAGAGTATTGAGTAGCTGTTAATTATTTTGACTCTTTAACATTTTATTCAATTTAAGGCAAATTTATTTTCTTCTTTCCTAAATGGCTCTGAGATTAAGAGCAAGTCTCAGACCTGAGGCAGAATTTTACAGCCAAGTTACAAAAGCCTGACAAACAAAGTTTATAATGGGAACACACAACAACATGACCAGCACTACTACGATGGAATCAAAATATGTGGGAAATAAATTTTTTTCCAGTAATATGCAGGAGAATATGAAATTCGCACATTGAAATAAAGCATATTTGCTGGTTATTTACTAGGAATAAGTATTTCTATGTTGAGGGAATACAGAAATTCAATCCGCACATGCCTGAAAAATGCGAACACAGGTAATGGCCAACTTGTCTTGCTTCCTCATTGAAACCAAATGGAATTTGCCTACAACAAGCAACTCTTATTTTGTGAGTATAAATTCAACAAGAGATTTAAAAAGAGGGAGAAAAAGACTGAAGCCAGACTACATAAAATAGGAAAAACAGCAGAATACCCCAGTTGTCCAACCCAGGGCAGATATAAAATAAAACTGAAAATAGCTTAAGGAAGATGCTATACAGGTCCTGGTGTTCCTTCATGTTGCATTTGAGCAGGAAAAAAAAAAAAATGGGGAGAATACAAGATCTGGTCCCTTAGCTTCACAAAGCTCCATCCCAGCTGGAGAGCCATAGTGTTACATGCATTCATGAACACAGATGGGTCACACTTCAGTACTGGTTCAGAGTGTCCCCATTTTCCAATCCCTGGCAGAATCTCTCTGATCATTTCTTATCTTTCAGAAAGTAGAAGATCAGTCCTGTTATTTACCACCACAGAGAAGTTAACCCATGGCCCACCCTCCTTTCTGTTCTTCTGTCTTTTTAAATTCTGGGTTCTCCTGTTTTCTCAGCTCATCTCCCCACAGAGAGCTTTTCTTGGGAGGGCATGTGCGTTCACTTTTCCTTACTGTCATCATCTTAATAGCTTACAGTTATGTAGCACTTCCCACTTTCCACACTCTTTCAAACATCCTAGGGGGCTTCCCTGGTGGCGCAGTGGTTGGGAGTCCGCCTGCCGATGCAGGGGACACGGGTTCGTGCCCCAGTCCGGGGAGATCCCACATGCCGCAGAGCGGCTAGGCCCATGAGCCATGGCCCCTGAGCCTGCGCGTCCGGAGCCTGCGCTCCGCAACGGGAGAGGCCACAACAGTGAGAGGCCCGCGTACCGCAAAAAAAAAAAAAAAAAAAAAAAGAAAAAAAAATCCCATAGCGCCCCTATGCAGTAGTATTATTATTCTCATATTCTCAATTTACTCAGGAAATGAAACCAGTATTAACAGACTCATTGTTTATATACATGATCCATTCCCAGCCCCATCCCGAAAAAAGGATTTATTATAACTTCTCATTTATAAGCATTACATAAATGACTTTCTCATATAAACAAAACATTCCTTTTGGACACCAAAGCTCCATTTTAATCATTTTGTAAGAAATCCTTCTCAAAAAACTTGTATGTCATAAAGGATAGTCAATGCAATTTAACATTTTCTTGAAGAGCCGAATATAAATGTAAATATCATTATCTTATAATTATGTAATATAGTTTTGTTCCTTTGAGTCTAGCAATTTTCCCCCTTATTCCTTTCAGGCTAACTGCTGTAACTTCCTATTTTAGTGGGCCTGCCTCTTACAGTCACATTTCTGTTTCAAATACCCTGAAGTCATCTAAACCAAGAATTGGACAACCATGTTTATTAAAAACTGCATGTCAGGTAAGGTTCAAGGAATGACATAGTAATCATTGTTAATAAGTTTGGTGCAGAGATCTTAAGAAAGCTATTTCACTTTTCAAAGAAAGCCCTTTTCAACTTTTCCATCCAGGACCATGTTAAGAAAGGAAAACCTGAGGTTTTCCTTATCTGAAGTCTAACCTTCAGATAAGCTAGGTGGTTGTGAACTTTGATTTCCATTTTCATTCACATCTAACCAGTTTCTTATATCCTCCTGTGAGTTATCTGCCAACAGGTCTCAAAGCAGAGTAGGAACCTATGAACAATATTACTTTTTTGCCCAGTGTTACTGGTACTACATTAAGTCACAACAATTTGAACAATCTACTCCAGACCCCCAAAATTACTTTGAATAATTTCAAGAAGAAAAAAAAATAATCAAAGTTGATAACTGATGCAAAATCATCTTTTCCAAGATTTACTTACTTTAATGAGAGGAAAGTCCACTGGAATAGAAGTCAAGAAATCTAGTTTTAATGCTAACTAGCTATGTGATCTTAGCTAAATCACTTGATTTATCTAGTTCAAATAGTCTATTTTTGTTTTTAATTAACTGACATGATTGAACAACATGAATTTTAAGGTCCCATTCAGCTTCCCATATAACCTGGCATTTAAAATAGGGTTTGATAAGCAAAATCTATGAAGTGTATGACATCTAGTGGCTTCTCAGTTCATGTACATCCTGACTATCCAACAATTCCCATGAAGTCGCCATGGATTAGTACAATCTCATACATGCAAACATTCAGAATTTTAAAAGAGTGATCTAGAGGATAATCTAGTTCAACCTCCTCATTTTACACTCATGACAACAGAACAAATAGTGGTCATATCCTTGCTTAATTAAGGACCCAGAGCTAGAGGTTACCCACAGTCTGTTGACTCTAAATCCAGTGTGTTTGTCTTCTTTATTTTTATGTTCCCCACAAATGCCAAAAAAGGCAAGAAATAGTACCATAAAAGACCAAGAAGAGTTTTATTCCTTTATGCAAGATCATGTCAATGAAAAATTAATCAGTTGATCTAAGAAAGAAACGCAAAATTTTATTCAAGCCAAATTGAGGATTTTAACCTGGAACAGCCTCTCAGAAAGCTCCCAAAACTATTTCGGGTGTTAGAAGTCAAAGCACAGTTATAGGGCTTCCCTGGTGGTGCAGTGGTTAAGAATCTGCCTGCCAACGCAGGGGACACAGGTTCAAGCCCTGGTCTAGGAAGATCCCACATGCCGTGGAGCAATGAAGCCCGTGCACCACAACTACTGAGCCTGAGCTCTAGAGCCTGTGAGCCACAACTACTGAGCTCACGTGCCACAACTACTGAAGCCCACGTGCCTATAGCCCGTTCCCCGCAACAAGAGAAGCCACCGCAATGAGAAGCCCGCGCACCGCAACAAAGCGTAGCTCCCGCTCACCACAACTAGAGAAAGTCTGCGTGCAGCAACGAAGACCCAATGCAGCCAAAAATAAACAAATAAAAATTTAAAATTAAAAAAAAAAAAAGAATTACCAAAAAAAAAAAAACACAGTTATATACGTTTTTGAGATGGGGCTATACATTAAATGATGTAGATAGTTTGCACAATCCAAATCTGAAAATACAAAATGGTGGATCATTGTGACCCTTTACAAGATTGTAAGGAGACAGGTTAGGGGGTCCCCTGAGAAAGAGAAGCAGAAATGGCTTTCTTGACATAAGAGAATCCATTTTGGCCTAAGCCATTGTGTGACCTAAGCCTGGCCACAATGCTTGCCCTTAAACAGGTCAAAGTAATTCATGATTTTAAGGGAGGGAATGCAGAAACTAGGGAGGAGCAGTCAAGAAACAATAGTGCAGACTTGGGGCAGGGTCCTGGTTCCTCAAGGGACATACACAACATATCTTTGAGTTCTGCAGGAACTAAGGCCCCCCACCGAGGTGGAGGATAGAATGATGACTTCAATCAACCTTTGTCCCAATTCTAGGCTGAATTCTCCTCTGCTCAAGCCCCTTCACGAATATACATGTACCCTTAGCTTAAAACTTCCCCAATTTTGCTGTTTGGGAGACACTGCTTTGGGAGCGATCCCCAGTGTTCTCCTTACTTCCCACAAGTAATAAACCCTTCCTTCTCGTGATCTTTAGCTCTGTTGTGTCTACTGGCTCAACGCCCACCAAGAGGAGAACCCAGTTTTCAGGTAACAAGATCAAGAAGGAATATAATCTTTTAGGAGTTGTTGGTGCTAGGAGATAGTTGCTCTTTATGGTTGAGCCAGTATTTCTGCCAAAAGGGATGGTTGATGCATAATGCAGCTACACAATGCACAGTAGAGGCAAAAGAGGAGGCCAAAGGGCAGAGAAAAAATTTTATGTTTAAATGTTCCTTAACTTGCCTTAGAATATGAGTTTTTATTTCACCCATCATTATCTGTCATCATACCTGTTAGTGATTATCACACTGTTTTATAATGGTTGTTTACTTGTTTAAATTTCCTCATTAGTCATGAGTTTCATGAGACTAAGAACCCCAGGTCTCACTCATTTTTGTGGCCCCGGTACCTACAGTTATATTGAGCCTATCACTGATGCTAAAATCTATATATTTACTAACTATCTATCATCTATTTATCTACCTACTTGTCAATCAAGGATTGGTAACATATTGCCAATATATCCTTTTTAAATGTAGTGAAGAGTGTGTAATTTTATAAAATACAAATGTAATTGTGTATTACTTGTGTGGCCAAAAAGAAGATAAGTTTATTGGACTGTTTTCCCCACCTTCCATTGGAAAACCACTTATCTTCATTCTGCATCACTTGGGTGGGTCTCCCTTGGCCCCAGAGGAGATTCAGCCCCAGAAGTTCATGACCCAGGCTTGGCCAGTTTGTCTTCCCCATTTTTCTGGGCATGTCTGTGAGGGTATTTCTGGATAAGAGTAACATCTGAATGAGTAGACTAAAGCAGACTGAGCCTTCCTAATGACCCACTGAAGATCTGAATAGAAGAAAGAAGCTACGTGAGAGGAAACTCCTCCTGCCTGATTATTTGAGGTGGGACATTGTCTAGTGGAAACTCAATTTCCCACTGATTAACAGGATTACGCATCCTGGCTAGTACAGTAATGTGGGAAGTTGGGTGAGGCTGGGGAAGTAAAGCTAGATCCCAGATAAGGGGGACCAGATCACTCTGCTTCCAGCTTCGCTCCACTACAATCCGCTCTCTGGTACAGCCAGCGTAACCTTCCTAAGACAAATCTGATAGACCTAATCCTTCTTATGTCTCTTCATTGGTCCTGAAAAAAAGTGTAAACTCTCTATACATTGGCCATCATCTCTAAATTCTGCTTCTCTGTCCAGGACCTTTTTTTTTTAACCACTACCCCATTTCTACGTGGCCCATTATAGACACACAATTTTAAACATCTTTTGGTTTTGTTTTGTCATTTGTCATGTGCTGAGATCACTCTTCACTTGCAAGACTGTCACTCAGTGAAGAAAAATTAGAATTATGATCCTAGTTACACTATACATAAAAAAGAAAACAGGTAAAAGAAGCTATTTATTCCTGAAAACCTTTCTGGAACAACTAACCAATAAATATATGGTAAACACATGCTATGCATTAAACCCTTAGTAAAGGTGCATTGGCTAATACAGTGACACATAAAACAATGTTTCTGTCTTCAGTTAGCTGTATGAAGAATATGGAGACAATATTCCTAAATATTAAAATAAAAATTAAAAATGATAAAAGATACAAACACTAAGATCAACATAACAACAGGAGTGCCTTCATATGCTTTCATGTGATAGTCCATGACTGTCAGGAAATCACCCAGTGTTGAGGTGATGCAGTTTGGAAGAGTGGAAGAAACATACATTTTGGAGACAGATAGACCTGTGGTCCACTCCTAGCCCTGATTTTACTAACTCTATAACTGTGACCAAACCACTTAACCTCCCTAAATCTGTTTCCAAAATGATGAGGTACCATGCAGAATAATTATGGGGATTAAATAAGTTGCTCAAAAGCAGTAGAGATTTCCACCTGGAACACAGATGTTTGAATGTGAAACACCTAGGCTGGAGCCCCTGGGATGTAAATGACCATCCTACAGCCAGAGGGCCCCTGAATGGTGAGGAACTGGAGAAGTGGTGCTCCTTGAGCTCTGTGCTGAGATAAAAGAAGCAGATCACAGAGCAGGAAAGGACCCAGAAAACACAGGTGAAGGAAGGAAACTATTAGAACACTGTAAAATTGATCACGTGTCTCCCTATTTGCTACCTCTGTCCTCTGTCATTCCCCCATCTACTCTCTACAAAGGCAAATGCAAATGCTTAAAATAAGGAACACTATGGACTTCATTTCAACGACATACACGAGAGAGGAGGTGAGAAGAATCCCATCTCACAATCTGTCTCGGAGGAAGAAAAGTCTCTGGAAAGAAAGTAGTTTCTGGCATCTTCAGAGAAAAGGGAAGTAAGCTGAGTCCTATGAGCCTGCACAGAAAAAGGGAGAGGTGAGAAACGCTGAAAATGTGACCCTTAATTGCCATGAGGCACATTCAGGTTCCCAACATCTGAATAACTTCCAAAAGAATTATATACCCAACATATGCTCTAGATACAAACGGTAACTATGAGGTTTGCTAAGGCCTTATGCTGGCCATAGACAAGTGGCAAGATTTAGATTGATCTGAAGGGCTAAGATCATGAGCAAGTGAGCAAAGGCCAGGATACAGAGACACACTGTCACCTCTCCTGGGGTACATCTATTTCACTGGAATTTATGAGGGCAGAGAAGAAACATAAACTGGAAAGTTACTAGGGTCTAAGTTGTGAAAGCTCTTTATTGCTAGGATAAGGACAACCTTTGCTCTAGGCAATGAAAAATCATTGTAAGGTTCTCAGCAAAGAAGAGGTATGACAAAACTGAAGATTAATTCAGGGGGATTTTTTAGGATAGTTCCTAACGAACCTAGAGTATACGTGAGAGGGTAATTAGCCAGAACATTCATTTCCCCAAACGTAATTAACTTTTATAGCCCTTTAGAGTTTGCAAAGGACTTTTCACACATCGAGTTTCATTTTATTCTCCCAACAAGTTCCAGAATCACGTGTTATTCTTATCTACATTTTATAGCTGAAGAACATGAAGATATCAGACAGGGTCTGCAGGATCTGCCTGAGAGAGTGGCTGCTTCAGGCTTCCCTGCACTAAACATTAGGCTGCGGCATTCTGTCAAGTATTGTCAAAAGGAATAATATTTGCTTTTTATAGTCTTTTTCTGCCCACGTGCAGGATATTAAAGCACAAAGGCAGCTAAGATACACATGGACTATAGAGCACTGCTCTATGGTAGTACTAGGACTAGCTGTAGTTTTAGAACTAGGTCTAGGTATCCAGAGCTAGATCAGCTGTCCCAAATTCCACTCCTCTTTGCATGACTTTTGAACTGTATTTAAGGATAAAAGCCTGGAGGGAGTGACTTTTTTGACTTTTGTGGTTTATCCAGCGATTTCACCAGCTATGTGATCTTAAGTAGACTCTTGAGAATTAAAAAAAAACATTTTTTAATTAGTTTGTGTTATTGACAAAAAGTCAAGGATATAGGCCTTTATTACAAAGACAATATGTTCTTTTGGGGGATTGCAGTAGAGAAACAATTCAATTAAATTATTGCAAGCCCAAAGGTGAAAAAGGTAATTAAAATACTAAAAAGACCTGTGTCTGAAGTCTCTGTCTCAGGGAAGCAGGTGTTCTTAGGAGACCAAGAGGAAGGAGAGGTGCTTGGAAAATACACTTCAGTTTTAGTGTTAGAAATCTGCAGTGTTACACTGAAAGTAAAACAAGAGAAGACAAGCTGATTAAGCTGCAGAGAGAAATTCCCTTAAGAAAAAAATTACTATGGTAGAGGCAAGAAGGGAAAAAGCGTATCTTTAACGAAAGGATAGATAGGAAACGGAGTAACCTCAAAAGGTAGAAGAGAACTAAGGTATTCTTCAAAAAAGCAGTAGAAAATGGGGAATGTGTTAGATGTTATTAGGTCAAAACAATGAGATCCACTGAAATAAAATCTAACAGGATGGGAAGCAAAGCCACTAAACAAACTGGAAAACTCAGAAGAAACCAGGGTTCAAACACCACAGAGTGCCCTCTTCAAGGTGTAGATAGGCT
This sequence comes from Phocoena sinus, assembly GCF_008692025.1. Lineage (NCBI taxonomy): Eukaryota > Metazoa > Chordata > Mammalia > Artiodactyla > Phocoenidae > Phocoena > Phocoena sinus. The sequence continues at coordinate 146,213,814 of NC_045765.1, read as the reverse complement.
TTCTATTTTGGAAGCACCTACTAAAGGTTGACACTGTCATTCAAAATGCCCACAGAACATCTGGACAGTTTTGAAAAGTAAACCAGAAACATTGGTGTAAAATACTCAAAGAGTTAGACAGTGAGTTTCAATTTGACCAAGTAATTATGCTTGTGCCCTGAGTAAACATATGGTTTTTTATATATATATATATATATATATGTAAAATAAATCTGCATCAGCATTATCTCCTGTGCTGTGGTCTATAGTGATGCTATATGCTATGAATCTGCATGATGATTGGTAACATCGTCAACAGCATTCACAATTTTAACCATATTTTTCAGATACAAAATGATTTGCAGGATTAACTGCAAAGAAATCAGAAGGGAAAAAATTCGTATCAGTAAGGACCATATGTCTGATAGCTCTAAGGATTTCAGACTAAAACATAAGCCAAGATTTATTTGGAAAGCATTGTGTCACTCCAAATGTGACTGGTAAGTAATTTTATCATAATAATGAACACCTTATAAGTGGTGTCACATTTTCCAAAGTGCATTGCATGGAACAACTAGTTTTGTCAGATGTTGTTAGACGTTAAGCACCCTTGCATCCCCTCCCCAACAAAAACCTCCACAAAAACACCCTCTTAGTTCTTTTTAAGTGAAATAGCACCCAAATTCCTTTATAGTAACTGTAAATACTGCTAAATGAATCACAAACACGTTTTGCCTTAGAGATAACACTCGCAGCACCTGTCATGCTCAGCGTCTCCTTCTAAAGGTGCCCCCAGTCCATGAGGAAAACAGCTGATCCCTGCAGCACGATGGCTAAACCACATGACCAGCCCCTCAGCCATTACAGACAAGACCAGGGGTGGCACCGGACCTAAGGAACAACCAATCCATCCATAAGTTGGCCTGTGACTTATGATGATGTGGCTTGGCAATTAGACAACTACTCTGATTCTCCCTGGTAACTTGAACCAGGACATGTGGAATAAATTGGCCAGCTGGTAATAGGAGGAGAAGCAAAAGACAAGACTGACTGAATCTTGTTACTAGCAGAGTACTAGAGTTCAAAGGCACAACTTCCTTATACTACAGAGCACCTCGGATTCTGATCAACCATCAAGCTGCAGTCTTTGCATGGGCCTCGCATGAGGCCCAATTGTCAATTTTCCTGCAATCCACCTGGCCTGGCTACACAGATGAGATTCTCCTTTCCCTTTCTACTTCATGTTATTTAAGAATAAATTTCCTATTTGTCAAAATCACCAAATGAGTTTCCTTCTTGCAACCAAAAGACCACGCCTCCCCATTCTCACTGTAATCAGATTCATTCTTACCTGGTTATGTTCCAGCTGAATGTTTTCCTAAGATGTACTAACAGCAAAGGAGAACTTTCCATGCAATCTTCCATTGTTACACACCCTCTGTACTTCCTTTCTTTTTTAATGTTCTTATCTGAGTGAATAAGAGATTATAGATCATCTTGAATCTTCTCTAATTCATATTTCTAAAAAGTTGATTATGTGCAATCTTCTATTATTTTTAACATTTTTTGTAGCGTAGCTCTTAAATAATTTTGTTCCACTTCTCAAAGCAGAGATGTTGAGAATCACTGTCCTAGAAAGTATGTAGAGTAGTAGGCATAAATTATAACACTGGATGTCAGTCAATATTTTTTTTGATGGTAAATACAAATAAAGTTGCATAAGAGCATGTTGTGCTCTGGATCTGAGATCTGCAGGAAGCTCCCATCATCTTTGCTTAGCCCTTAATGTGCATGATGAAAGTACCCCTTCCTAACACCAGAGGGCACTGTGCCATCAGGATACTGCCAGCAACTGATTTTTTTTTTTTTTTTTTTCCCAGCTGCTTCTATCAATACATTCCTGCACCACATTCAACCTCTCAGAAAAGCCTTCTGCTTTTTCTTTTTGCCATTCTTAGGCCAGGACTGGTTCTGAGGTTACGTGAGAACAAGGCATTAAGAGAGGCTGCTAAACACCAAGTTTCACAGGGATAAGAACAATCTGTAATTTTTTAGCCATTATTATTCTGCCTCTCGCAAATTCAGTATCTTGATCTTTCTGGCCCTCATTATTCTCATTTAAAATTAAGCTACAATTCCGGCTTCCCTGGTGGCATAGTGGTTAAGAATCCGCCTGCAAATGCAGGGGACACGGGTTCAAGCACTGGTCGCGGAACATCCCACATGCCGCGGAGCAACTAAGCCTGTGCGCCACAACTACTGAGCCTACGCTCTAAGGCCTGCGAGCCACAACTGCTGAAGCCCACGTGCCACAACTACTGAAGCCCGCGCGCCGAGAGCCAGTGCTCCACAACAAGAGAAGCCACCACAATGAGAAGCCAGCGCACCGCAACAAAGAGTAGCCCCCCGCTCACCATAAATAGAGAAAGTCCATGCGCAGCAGCAAAGATCCAACGCAGCCAAAAATAAATAAATGTTAGTTTTTTTAAATAATTAAGATACAATTATCGGGAAAACATGTCTAATGAGCATAATTAAACAGTTTTGCATTAGAAGGTAAGACTAGATCCTGTTGATTCTCATTGCAATTTAAATATGGGAAGTCAGATTGGTTTACTTAAGCCTATAAAATTGTGTCTAACTACTGGAACTTCTTAAAGAGAATACCCACCAAGTACTACCAATAATCTACTCTTATTATAAAGCTTCTTCTAAATCTCATTAGTACAGCGGTTTGGGCTTCCTTCTTTCACAATCCAGATTAAGAGGAAGTTTTTCAAGCAAGGATTGTCTCAACACTCATTAATTCCCTCAACATATACTGAACATTAACTGTGCGCCAGGCTTATATCTGCTAGATGCTGGCAAAAATACACAAGTTGTGCTTTCGTGAAGTTTTCAATCTGAGGCAATAAAATATTTTTTTAATTGTAAAACTGAACTGATACGTGCTATAAAGAGAGCTCCAGGAAGCTACCAGAATATATAACAGGGAGACTTGCCTCATCTGGTAAGAGTGGTCAAGAATGGTTCCCCTAAGGAAACGATTCTTGAGATCTAACAACTAAGTATGTGCTAAATATGCAAAAAAGGACCTGGGGCAGGCAGAGATGAGGATAGGGAGAATAATCTCAGCAGGTACAAAAAAATCTGTGGGAGAAGACCTGAGAAATAAGGTCACTAAGGTTCAGTTCAGTGTATGGTGGGGAAGTGGGAAAGCAGGGCAGAGGCCCTCAAAGCCATAACTATCTTTACACTGAAAAACACTTAAAGAATTTTAAGTTGGAGGTTGCCATGATCATATTTGTATTTAAAAATACTATTCTGGTGCCATGTGAAAAATGAACACAAAGTCAGGTTAGGAGGCTACTGATTATTGAGCTTCATGGAAGGATGACCCTGAAGGTGGCAAGTTGTCGAGAGCTGATGTTGAGAAAGTAAAATCCACAAAACTTGGTGATGGAGTATATAAATTATAAACGAGCTCATTGCGCTTCTGATTTAAAATCAGCAACTGTTTTAAATTGGCTGGTAAATGAAAATAGAGCCATTGGATTACAAACTGAGACCTCTGCGTGAGAGAATCCCTGGGGTCGGCGTGGTTATTAAGCAAAAGTTTCGCTGCATTCTCATGGGCTCTGTGGAAATGCTCCCCGATAGATTGGCGGTGACGTGTACAAAGGAATGTCCGAGGAAGGGTGCTCGCCCCTGGATCACCAAGGCTTGGGTCTTGGGAACCCTGGAGGGCTCGGTCAATTCACCGCCACAGACTTCGGGGCCCTGAGTAGTCCCTAGAACTCAGCAGTCACACCAAGTCGGGCGGCGCCGAAGCGGCAGGGAACTTCGGCCTCTATTCCGGTGTCATCCCACTGCCAAGGATGGGATTCAGCTTGCCGGAAGCTCAAGACTTAGCCCCTCTTCTTCGCTACGGTGGCCGAAAAGGCCCTGGAATAATAAGCCAAGTCAGACCGAAGAAGGCGCACGCGCATTGCGGACTTCTGGGCTCTGGGAAAGGCCCGATACCTGACGGGCAGAGAGTGCAGGTTTAGCGTCAGTGGTTTCCTCTCCCGCCCCGCCGCACCTAGAAGGGTTGTCGCCCAACAAGGTTGGTTTAGAGAAAGGAGGACCCGCCATTCCCCGTTGTCGATTAGCTGCCCGTCATCCATCAGGTTAGGAGGCGGAGTTTGGGCGCTTTCCTGTCGCATCAGCACGTCCCTCCCGGACCACGTGGCGCAAGCGCAGTGTTCCTGGGCGTTCCAACCCACCTCTGCCTGGCGACCACTCTCCTTTCCTCCTGACCGAAGTTTTGAGGTTTAGTTTTCTCTTAGTGGTTTGCCAGTGTCCGAGAAGGCCAGTAGCCCTTCAGGGAAAATGGGAGACGAGAAGTCGGTGAGTGGGTTGAGTGGATCCTGGAGGCCGGGCTGGGGCTCTCCTGGTACCCGTGTTGCCCAACCGGGGGAGGGAGGGGGTGGAGGAACCCGAGGGGGGCGATGGAGCTCCCGGACAAGTCAGCGCCCCCTTTGGAGATGAATCTCAAATGGATAAAGCAGGGCGGGGCTTAAGATCGTCTCTGGGACCATCCTCTTTTTGTAGATGAGGACACTGAGACCTTGAGTGTCTTGCTCAGAGCCACACAACTAATTAGAAGCCGAGACAATTAGAATCTAGGGCTTCGGACTCCTAGACTAGGGTTATGTGGCTCACTTTCGTCGGGAAGAATGTTGCAGAGTCTCATTTACTTTTAAAACCACGTACGGGTAAAAAGCCCCAGTTTAAGGAAGGGAAAACCAAGTCATCGAGATCTGCCCAAGTTTTGGGTGGTTTATAATAAATGGTGGAGACTGGATGACCCCAGCTGACAAACTCTAGAAAAGTTACACACTTCCCTGCGTGGTGGTGGAGGCATGCCTTATACCATTCATAAATGCTCATTTCACCTCTGGACTTTCCCTTTAGTGTCATAATTTGCTTAGGAACATCTTCCCAATCCTCTTCTGTATACCAACTTTTGGGTTGAAATTTTAGATTGCTTTTACGTTGACATACCGCCTATTTTTGTTTTGTTTTCATTGGAAGTAAAGAACAGTTGCCCATCACGATTTCACTTGTTATAGGAAAGGTGAAATGGGCCTCAGGGTTCCAGAGAGATCCATTTTAACGCCCTGGCTCTACTGTTTACTAGCGATGTACAAATGGGAAATTACTTTCTTTGAGCCATTGTTCTCATTTGTAAAATGGAGAGGTATTTAGAAGACAAAAAAAAGTGATGTTAATTTTCTTCATCTTTACCATTATTCCTGTTCATTTAGCAAATATCCATATGACCAAAACCAAAAACATTTAATCAGAGAAATAGAATTATTTCCCTCTCTTTCTGTTTTAAAGCTATACAGGCAAACTTGCAATTAATTTTCCCCCTCTTTTTAAAAATAAATTTATTTATTTATTTTTGGCTGCACTGGGTCTTCGTTGCTGCGTGCAGCCTTTCTCTAGTTGTGGCGAGCAGGGGCTACCCTTTGTTGTGCGCGGGCTTCTCGTTGCGGTGGCTTCTCTTGTTGTGGAGCACTGGCTGTAGGCGCGCAGGCTTCAGTAGTTGTGGCACGTGGGCTCAGTAGTTGTGGTGCACTGGCTTAGCTGCTCCGCAGCATGTGGGATCTTCCCGGACCAGGGCTCAAACCCGTGTCCCCTGTATTGGCAGGTGGATTCTTAACCACCGCGCCACCAGGGAAGTCCCTTTTTACCCTTCTTTTCACCTGATATATTTGACTAATTACATTAATCATACAGTATGGTGAAGGCATGCAGGTAATCTTATAATCATGTTGGTTAGTTCTTGATTAGAATGGACTTAAGGTGTGTTCATTGTTCATCTGTTGACTATAAATGAACCTTCAGAGTTCATTAAATCGTGAATACCTGAGTGGGGCAAGTGTTAGCTCAACATGAAATTTGAAGTCATATTTTTAAAATTTGTTTTGTTTTTTAAATTATACAAGTCATAAGTTTTATGAAATTGAAAAGAACAATCAGAATGTCCACAAGGGATAAATGGATAAATAATGGAATGTTATTTGGCAATAAAAAGCAGTGAAATACTGATACATGTAACATGGATGATCTTGAAATCATTATACTAACTGAAAGAAGCCAGTCACAAAAAAACCAATATTGAATGATTCCACTTATATGAAATGCCCAGAGTAGGCAAAACTGTAGAGACAGAAAGATTAGTGGTTGCCAAGTGCTGGGGAGAGGGGAGAACAGGGAGTGACTGTTAATGGATACATGGTTTCCTTTTGGGGTGATGAAATTGATCCCGGTGATAGTTGGGCAACTGTCTATGCACTAAAAACCATTGAATTATATGCTTTATGTGGGTGAATTTTACGGTACAGAAATATATCTTAATAAAACTTAAAAAAAAAATTCAAAGATCAAAAAAATATATGAAACAAAAGTCCCCCCGTCCCATCCCCAGTTCTACCCTCAAAACTCCTTCACTGCTGATGATAACATCCCCACTTAGAGCTGACCGCTGTCAACGTCTGGGTGGGTATCTTTTTTTCCTGCCACTTGTAGGTTTTCTGAACTTAGAAAAATCATCTAACTTTTTAAAATTTAGTCTTATCTATAAAATGGGAATAATAATGATAGTCATCTCACAGTGTTTCTATGAGAATCAGATGTGATTGTGGAGGAACTTTGTAAACTGTAAAACTTTATGTAGTGAAATTTGCATTAGGATGTTTCTATCTGAGCAGTTACAAAGAAGTAAGTAATTTATTTCTGAGAAGATACTCTTTGGAGTATCCCATAATGTGGTTCCGTGTTTCTCGACCTCAACACTCTTGACATCACGGACTGGATAATTCTTTGTTTTGGGAATCTGTCCTGTGCATTGTTGGATGGCTAGCAACCTCCCTGGCCTCTACCCACTCTCTGCCTGTTGTACGCACCACACCACACCGCCCTCCCACCTTCCCCCAACTCCCCACCCCCGGTTGTGACAACTGAAAAGGTTTCCAGACATTGCCAGGTGTCTGCTGGGGGCAAAATTGCTTCTGGTTGAGAACCACGGGTAAAACCGTTCTTGCCATTGGTTGCCTTTTTGCACAGGACTTACTGTAAAACTTTCTATGACTTCCTGGAATTGAAGAATTGAATTCTAATTGAAGTACACATCTTTATGGTAACTTTTAGTGCTTGCTTCTGTCTAAGCCCTCATCTGTCTTAACTGACAGTGTTTCCTAAAAGGTTTAGTAATTTTCTCTCGCTCTCTCTCTCTCTCTCTCTCTCTAACATTTCCAGCAATAAGTTTCTGTGTACACCTAGAACAAAATTTCCTCCATTCTCAAAATCCGGCCTGTTGAAATCTTCTCCATCCTTTAAAGTCCTTTAAAGCCCTAACAGTTACTAGTGTCTTAGCTTATCTGACATCTGATCAGAGTACTACAGCTGTGTTCTTTTCTCCTCCAGGAGTTTCTCACATATGTATGCCTTAGTTTCCCCAAAGAGATTAAGTTTGCACATGGTAGGGATTGGGTCTTATGTTTACTTCTTCTACAGGGTTTAAAAAAAAATACTGCGAGCACAGAGGCTCTGGGTAGTACTTGTGGGATGGATGGATATATATTGCATTAGATTTTTTTTTCTGAAAATACTACTGAATAAATTGCATGCTTCTTGTAGCTATATATTTAGTATATGTCCATTTAAACCTGAAGTGAGAGTCATGTGAACAGGTAAAATGAATGAAATTTGAGGACTTGAATATTATCAAGTAACTCTTCTACTTTTTTAGGGCTTGTCTTTATTGTAAGTTGTTAACTTGTCTTTGACAGTGGTGAAATTTTCTAGTCTTTCAAAATCAGATTTCCACTTAAAAAAAAAAAGATGCTAAAATAACATCCTCAAAACTTTTCTGGAGGCAGCATGGATGGGTGTCAAATGAGATTAAAATGTAAAACCTTCATGCCTTTTTTGCTTATTTAGGTAGGTGCCAGTGAAGAGAAACGAAAGGAAGGAGGCAAGAAGAAGAACAAAGAAGGCTCTGGGGATGGAGGTCGAGCAGAGGTAAATGTTTTCAGGGCTCTGTCATCAAAGATTGACAGAGGCAGGGAGCTGTCTCAGACTCATCCTATGCGAGATTCTAATGGTTTTCGTGGGGGTTATAAGATGGCACTAGATGGAAAAATCAGGGAGAATTAGGAAATTCTGAGAGGGGGAGAAAGACTTGCAGTTACTTGTTATTGAAAAAGGAAAACAACTGAAGTATGATTGTAAAATAATCTGTGGGATTAGATATTAGAACAGAAGTTGGTGAAAAGAGGACTGTGGTAATTAGTTGCCAGGTCGAACGCTAGCTGTCTGACCATTTCATTCAATGAGACGTTAAGAGACTTGGTGTTTGGGCTTTTACTGACTACAACAGAAACCAAAGAAAGCCTTGTTCCTTCACCCCACTAGCACTGTTTCCACCTGGACCTGCCACTGGAGTTTGGTTTTAAGCCAGGACAAATCTCCTTGCTGCCTCTCAAGTGTAGAGAAAAGGCTTTCAGTTCACCAGGCTCACACTAAAAGGAACTGGCATTTCAAGAGTCATCCCAGAATTGACCTGATTCCTGGGTCTTGCTTTAGGAGGCAGTTAAGCTTGTCTTCCTACTTAGATTTTGAAGTTGAACTGCTGTGAACCGTGCTTGACTTTTTGCTTTTGTCATCGCAACCGTTTTGTTAGAGACTCTTTAGAAAACGACCAGAATGCAAGACAAAGGAATAGGCTTTTAAGAAGTATGCTATAGCACAGTAAACTGACTTTAAAGAGCTGTTTTTATAAATGTTGCATTGCTACATTTATGGAGCTTCCACTTAATTTAGGGTAAGTTTGTAGGTGATCAAGAGTCACTAAGTGTTGCCAAGAGCCCTGCATAACCGCTTCTGTTGTGTTTTGTCCATTATATCCTACTGTAATTGTGGGGAATTGTTGATTGTGAATTTCAGAATTTGTAAGTAAGTAAGAAAATGGCGTATGTTCCCTAATTTCTTTTTTGTACTTTCAATACAAGTAGTACATGCTGTTCTGTTACAGCTTGAGATTTAGCCTGGAAATAGGAAACAAAGGGTATAATTAGAGGACTTTTTTGAATAGAAAATTGTGCATATGACATGTGGTTGATTATATATGTTTTAAATGATCTGTCTGGAAAAAAAGTGTACAGTGAGATGTCGAAGACCTTTCTTCCTCCTCCACGCTCCCATCATCTGTGTACTTGTCTTGTTCCCCTTCTAAGGGCAGTGGGCAGGTCTTACTCTTCTCTTGCATCCGCAGAGCCAGGCACAGAGAGTATCTGCTCCATGAATGTTGAATAAATTAAGTTTGACACTAAGTTCTTCTGACCAGGAAGTGCCAAATGGATGTGGAGATAAACTGCAGTAAGATACAGAGGGTCATGTGGGTGCGTAGGCCTGTAGTGATGTCAGAGTATGTGGGACCAGGTAATGTGCTTTGACCTGAGGGATTCAGAGCAGGGTTGTAGAATGATAGGCTTTGAGCTTTTAGTTAATTTACTGATGCCTCTTCATTGAGGATTATGGACCCCTGTGACAATTTAATGAAAAGTCCCCAAAGAGCACCCAAATGACTAAAGAAAGGGAAGGACTGTGGTCGGAGGGAATTATAAAGATATTAAGCCTCTTCCGTTTAAAAAACCGAAGGCCAAGAAAAAATATGATTGAAATGAGAAGGAAATTTTGTATAAGGGAAAAACAATAAAAGCACTACTTCATACAAGGTAAACTTTGTTTTTATTATTTCTTCCACTTTTCTAAAAAGGAAAGCAAGTGTGTACTGATTATTTATTTCTTCATTTGTTGTCTTGCAGTTGAATCCTTGGCCTGAATATATTAACATACGTCTTGAGATGTATAATAAACTAAAAGCAGAACACGATTCCATTCTGGCAGAAAAAGCAGAAAAAGACAGCAAGCCAATTAAAGTCACCCTGCCTGACGGTAAACAGTTGGATGCAGAATCCTGGAAAACTACGCCGTATCAAATTGCTTGTGGAATTAGGTATAAGCTATACCTGTCTGGACCTTCTGTTGTTTGTAACTGAACTTTTTTTTTTTAGCTTGCCAAGTTTTATCCTCATATTTTTATGTTCCTGTTCAATGTTTTTATTGTTTAATTTACCTTATTTGGGATTTTTAAAAAATCAAAATAATGTAGAGCTTTATAGTCAAGATTCAAAGTTAATATCTGAAAGAGTCAACTTCGGTCTTATTTTACAAAAGATTTTATATAATTAGTTCTCCTACTTTGATCATAAAATGTCCCATAACCAAGTAGAGAGTACTTCACCTATTTTGACTAAAAAGTCTCAGTTTTAAAGTTAAAAATGAAGGTAGCTCATCTCAAAATGGGAAAATTAAGAAACTAATATATGAAATATATTATTAAACTATATATGAAATATATGAAACTAACACGTGAAAAAATGTACTATTTTTATAAAGCTAATGTTAAAACTTTTGTCGGGCTGGGGAGAAGTTATTTCAGGTATCTGAGAATTAGATGCATACTTTGTAATAGAGTAAATGCTTTCCTAATCTAATATGATTGGGATGAATAGTTGGTAAGTTTATCAAAAAAATGATAAAGTTGGGAAGGCATAAATTGATACATGTATCTTCTACCGAGTGTTGGCAAACTGGTCATAGCCTGTTTTTGTACAGCTCAAGAGCTAAGAATCGTTCTTATGTTTTTAAATGGTTTGAAAAAAATAAGACAACTAAGAATATGCAACAGAAACCATGTATGGCCTTCAGTCTAAAATATTTATATGGCTCTTTACAGAAAAAGTTTGCCAGCCGCCATTTAAACATTTTAACTTAAAACTTATATATATTCATTTTTTTTTTTTTTTTTTGCGGTACGTGGGCCTCTTACTGCTGTGGTCTCTCCAGACGCACAGGCTCAGCAGCCATGGCTCACGGGGCCAGCCGCTCCGCGGCATGTGGGATCTTCCCGGACCGGGGCACGAACCCACGTCCCCTGCATTAGCAGGCAGACTCTCAATCACTGCGCCACCAGGGAAGCCCTATATATATTCATTTATTCACTAATATGTATATAAGGCTAAAGTTTGGGGGGTGGAGTGCTAATTAAACTTTTACATTATCTTAACACACTTGAGAAGCCATCTGAGTGCAGAAGCCTTCCAGATTTTTATGTAGTTGTTTCATCCACACCTGACTTGACAGTATTTTTTTAGTGACTTCCCTTTATCAAGCCTTCCCAAACATTCAACTTGGTTTGAATGTAATTCAAACCAAGAAACTGTAATTCCCTCGTTGTATTACTTATATATTTCTATTTATTTATAATAATTACATATTGAACTGAAACAAATGAAATCATATATGAATTGTCAGAAATGGTTGATTATCATCAATTTCATATTGTTGAACCTAAGACATAAAATAACAAGTGCGTAAACAAATTTGGGAACCATCACAGCTGATTCTTGGTAAGCCTACTATGTAACTGGTGGGAGTTAGGCCCACGAGCTATGTATTGGTATATGCCCTGGCCTTCTTACAAAAGGAATGGAATGTTGCTGTTAATTTGACAAGTACTTCTACCTAACATACTTCTGCCTTACTCCAAAGGAAGTAAGTAAGAAAGTTGTAATGTTAAGCAAGTTTCCATGTGAGATCATAAGTGACTAGATAGACCTTTAAATATCAGTTCAGCCTTTCACTTGAGAGATAATTTCTCAGGTGAGGTTAAAAGATTCCTCCGTTGTTGCACAATGAGTCTGTAGCTGTGTCAGTACTAAAATCCAGGCTCCTGTTAGTGCAAGAACTTTTTCTCTACATGCTACCGTACTGTTCTTCAGATTATGTTGTAATTTATCAAGTGGCCCATTGGAAAACTAATTTTCTCTTTTTTTGAATTAAAGCTTTTATTGCAGTGTAAGTGTCATAACATATTAGTTTGAAAATATTTGAGGCGGGGAAACTGCTAGACTATTATAGACTGTCATTTCTCTAGCTGCACATTCACATCTATAAGCTGACTAACCTTACTCAATTCTGCTTGAGCCCCGCAGCTTCCTGAACGTCTCCTAACTTATATCTCTGCTTGCATCCATGCCCATTCTCAACATTTGAAGTGCCATCTCCTATCCTTTTCTTCCTGTCCAAATCTTTTGATGCTTCATCCCCTCATTACTTTATGTTTTAAAGCCTGTCCAGACTTCTCTGAACTGTGCTGCTTTCCCTTCCTCAGAACTCCTGCGACTTCTCCACTTGGTGGGTCTAACATCTCATCGCTTGAGGAGAGAGTTGTCTTTTGTACTATGTACTGTACGTTTAGATGACATTTTTATCCGTATTATAAAATGTTTCATTAAATAGTATTTCACTTCACCTGTATATTTGTTATAACTAACATCATCTTAGGCATTTGCAGAATTATGAGATTAGCGTTGCTTCTCAGAGGAAAGATCTGTTACAGATTTCAAGCAGGATGAAAGCAGAGAGGTTATTTAGAAGCACCTCCATCCCCCTTTTTTTTCCTTTGGAATCTGAATAGCTTGGCTCTATGGAAAACTAATTTTGGAGAAATTTAAAGATAAACTACTGGAACTTGTTATTGTTTATAACAGTTGCCATGTCTGCTTAAACAAGAAGCATTAAATGAGGTCAAATAATAGTGTTCTGAATTTTCAGCATCTTCTAGTTATATTCTTAGGGACTTTTTTGAATTTTGTCACTTTTTCATTTTATTTCAGAAAGGTAAATGTACATCTATATATAATATACAGGCGTACCTCAGAGATATTGCGGGCTTAGTTCCAGACCACCACGATAAAGCGAGTATCACAGTAAAGCATGTCACACGAATTTTTTGGTTTCACAGTGTATAAAAATTGTTTACACTGTACTGCAGTCTATTAAGTGTGCAGTTGTTTGTCTAAACAAAAGTACATGTTGTAATTTAAAAATACTTTATTACTAAAAAATGCTAACTATCATCTGAGCCTTCGGTGAGTCATAGTACTAACGTCAAAGACCACTGATCACAGATCGCCATAACAAATACACATAATAATAATGAAAAGTTGGAAATACTGTGAGAATTAACAAAATGTGACACAGAGACACAAAGTGAGCAAATGCTGTTGGAAAAATGATGCCAATAGGCTTGCTTGATGCAGGGTTGCCACAAAAAAAAAAACAAAACAAAAACTGCAGTATCTTCACAGTGCAATAAAAGGAGAGATATGCCTGTGTATAATGTTTATTTTCCTGTTCTTGTTCTCAAATTAACTGTTGTGCTGCAGAAAATTCTTTTTTAGAGTCTTGTGTTTTTATACCTGTGTGTATGTTTTTTTTAAAAGTCAAGGCCTGGCTGACAACACTGTTATCGCTAAGGTGAATAAAGTCGTCTGGGACCTAGACCGTCCTCTGGAGGAAGATTGTACCTTGGAGCTTCTCAAGTTTGAGGACGAGGAAGCTCAAGCAGTAAGTTTTTATTCAGATTCACATTTGCAGACTTCTCCAGCTTATTACTAAAGCCAACGGGTGGCTAAAGTTGATTGATGTCTCATTGTCATACTTGAAATCTTCATTTTGTCTTTCATGTAGGAAGCATAGTAAAAGTGCTTGTCTTATAAAATTAATAAGTGTACTTATTCAAGTTTATTTTTACTCTAGATACTTCAGTGGGGAAAAAGTGCTGGGAATTTTATTAAAAATTGATTAAACAAGTAAAAATTGTTTTCTGCATTATTAGTCAACACTTAATCAAGATGCATATATTTAACAAATTCGAGCATGATTTAAAGTTCTCTTCCTGTTGGGCAATCGATTTCTGTATTTTTTTTACCTTAAAATGCAGATCTGCTGAAAGCACTGTAAAAATCAATCTGCATTTGATGGCAAAGTTTTCTCCTTATTTCCCCATGATGGAATACCATATAAGAAGAAGTAAAATACGTTGTTTTGGTGACAGTGGTTTACTTATGTATGTGAATCAGTGGTTTTCAAATGTATTCTGGAGTCCTTAAGTTTTTTATGAGAATTTAATTTTACTTATTATTTATTTACTTATTTATTTATTGAAGTATAGTTGACTCACATTATTAGTTTCAGGTGTACAGTTTTTATGAGAATTTAAAAAATCTTTATTTTGGTACCTTATTAATTAATCTTAAAAACATTGCTTTGGGTATATTCTGTCTCATCTGAATTACCACCTTAAAACCAAGTACTACCTTTTGATTTCAAGGCCCGTATGTGGTCCTTGGTTTTGTAATTGTACCGTAGGGTCAAGTTGTACCATCTTAGCTTTGTTTGGGGCCAATAAGAGAAAAGCAGATATAATTCTTTTTTTTTTCTTGTGGTACACGGGCCTCTCACTGTTGTGGCCTCTCCCGTTGCGGAGCATAGGCTCCGGACGTGCAGGCTCAGCGGCCATGGCTCACGGGCCCAGCCGCTCCACGGCATGTGGGATCTTCCCGGACTGGGGCACGAACCCGTGTCCCCTGCATCGGCAAGCAGACTCTCAACCACTGTGCCACCAGCGAAGCCCTATAATTCTTAAGTGATGTTCCACAGCCAAGTAAAGGCCAGAGCATAGCCTTTACTAATTTTGGAGAAATTTAAAGATAAACTACTGGAAATTGTTATTGTTTATCACAGTTGCCATGTCTGCTTAAACAAGAAGCATTAAATGAGGTCAGATAATAATGTTCTGAATTTTCAGCATCTTCTAGTTATATTCTTAGGGACTTTTTTGAATTTTGTCACTTTTTCATTTTATTTCAGAAAGGTAAATGTACACCTATATATAATTTACAGGCATACCTCAGAGATATTGCAGGCTCAGTTCCAGACCACCAACTCAGATATTTTGAGTCAGTTCCAGGGATTAACTCAAAAGATCCTGGGGCCATGGCAGTTAATAAGACAGTCACATTGTGAGTGCCTATTGTTTTCAGGAAACAAAATCCATCCCGTTTAATTAATGATGCTAAATTTGTATTTTAATTAGTTTGAAAACAACTAAACCAGATAATTTCTAAGGTACAAATACAATTTAGTAATTAGAATCATTTTAAATTATGTTGGCTCTGAATAGAATCACACTGCGATCTATAGATTTGTAAATTTAGGTTTTCACATCTTGGGTTTATTTATAATAAACTTTATATATCTTTCAAAACAAACAAATTAATTTACAGCTTGTATGCCCAGACTCAAGCCATCCCATTTTTCTTTGATTTTCAGGTATATTGGCACTCGACTGCTCACATAATGGGTGAAGCCATGGAAAGAGTCTATGGTGGGTGTTTGTGTTATGGTCCACCAATAGAAAATGGATTCTATTATGACATGTACCTTGAAGAAGGGTAAGTTATGTAACTGGATAAAGAAAAATAAAATCTGAATTACTGTGGGTCCATACAGTATTTTTAAAGAGTTCTCAATTAAGGAGGAATGATATAAAACTTATTGCTTGATAGTCACCAAGTACTCCCACTAACAAAACTTAAAGTGTTGTAGTAACTCACGAGGTAGTAGAGAGCTCTCTTCTAGATCAGTGGAGGTGGAACCCTAAGCTATGTCGGGAAATAAAATGAAGCTTGGACCTCTCCTGTTCTTTAAACCTGGTTATAAAGTTAGAGGAATGTTCACTAGTTGGAATGGTCTTCATGATGACCAAGGTCAGAGCCACTGAAAATAGTTTATAAAAAATGTCTAGTTTAAAATTCTTAATAAATGATGCAGGGGTCTAACTTTTTATATTAAAACCCTTGAAGTATTCTAAAGAAATGTTCCCGCAAGCTGCGATATGAGTGGAATAGAATGGAAAGAGATTAATTACATTTTCTTCTTCAGGGGTGTGTCCAGCAACGATTTCTCTTCTTTGGAGGCTTTATGTAAGAAAATCATTAAAGAAAAACAAGCTTTTGAAAGATTAGAAGTTAAGAAGGAAACTTTACTGGAAATGTTTAAGGTAAATTGAACTGTAACATGGCCTCCACTATTGTTTCACTCATTAATGTTACGTAAAGTACATTGGGCTCTATGCAGTGCTCTGTGGTGACCTAAATGGGAAGGAAATCCAAAAAAGAGAGGATATATGTATATGTATAGCTGATTCACTTTGCTGTATAGCAGAAACTAGCACAACATTGTAAAGCAACTACTCCAATAAAAATTAATTTAAAAAAATAAAGTAGGGCTTCCCTGGTGGCGCAGTGGTTGGGAGTCCGCCTGCCGATGCAGGGGACACAGGTTCTGCCCCGGTCCGGGAGGATCCCGCGTGCCGCGGAGCTGCTGGGCCCTGAGCCATGGCCGCTGAGGCTGCGCGTCCGGAGCCTGTGCTCCGCAGCAGGAGAGGCCACAGCAGTGAGAGGCCCGTGTACCGCAAAAAAAAAAAAAAAAGTACATTGGGGCTTACTAAGTTCTTTAGAAAAATTTAAGTGTTTTTAAAACATGAAATACATATTTATATTTATACAGTGATTAGATGTACTTTGAATTGTATTTTAGCTATAGTATTTAGAAGTAAAAATTAAAGGATGGTTATTTAAAAAATAATTTTTCCTATTTTCAGTACAACAAGTTCAAATGCAGGATATTGAATGAAAAAGTGAATACTCCAACTACCACAGTCTATAGGTGAGAATATCAAGTGTCATTAAATAAATACCATTGGTGTGTATGTCATTTTAAGTCTATGTTAAAATTCCTTTTAATTTATCTCTAGGTGTGGCCCCTTGATAGATCTCTGCCGGGGTCCTCATGTCAGACACACTGGCAAAATCAAGACTTTGAAAATACACAAAGTAAGCAATGTAACTTTGAAGGCGCTATATAAACATATTTGTATACTAAAGATGTATGTTTAAACTTGCATTCGTTTCTCTTTTCAGCCATTTTTCTCTTGCATGTTTAAGGGTGGATTTTTTTCTCGTGCTGTCTACTGACTGTGGGCACTACGTGCCACTAGCCTTTTTTTTAACTGAAATTCTCTCAAGCACTGACTGAGTGACTCACCACTCATCACCAGAGCACACAGGGATGGAGATTTGGAGGATTTACAAAATCACAGTCATGGGCCATCGTGGCTCTAAAAGCTTTGAGACTCACTGTAGGAGTGTGTGCTCTTGCCTTTTGTATGTCTGAGGTAGTAATTACCCAAGTTGTTCTTTTTTAACCAAACTAATCCTGCCAGTCAGATTTTTTTTTTTGGCTGGTTGGTTGGTTTTCCATTTTTGCTGAATCATCTTGTGGGAGATGCCCCTGTAGTCAGTCGTGTTCGTGGAGTTGTGGTGTGAGTGGGTCTTGAGGGCAGGGCAATTTCAAAGGCATTAAGCAGCCAGCTTTGTGCTGTGGAATGAGTACAGCCACCCTAGCAAGGCCTCAGCAACTGAGATGCTTACTACATGTGCACTTTTTGTGCCATTTTTCTTGTCATAAGGACTAAATATGAATTTGACTCACGATGTGACTGAGAGAGAAAACGTCTAACTCTTAAAATAAATGAGATATTTAAAAATTTGGGGACTTCCTTGGTGGCGCAGTGGTTAAGAATCTGCCTACCAATGCAGGGGACACGGGTTTGAACCCTGGTCCCGGAAGATCCCACATGCGGTGGAGCAACTAAGCCTGTGCACCACAACTACTGATCCTGTACTCTATAGCCCCCATGCTCCGCAACAAGAGAAGCCACTGCAATGAGAAGCCCGTGCACTGCAAGGAAGAGTAGCCCCCGCTCGCCACAACTAGAGAAAACCTGCGTGCAGCAACGAAGACCCAACACAGCCAAAATAAATAAATTTATTTTTCAAAAAAATTTGAATATTATCTCATGGTTATTCCTTCTTTTCAGAATTCCTCCACCTACTGGGAAGGCAAGGCAGATATGGAGACTCTGCAGAGAATTTATGGCATTTCATTCCCAGATCCTAAAATGTTGAAAGAATGGGAGAAGTTCCAAGAGGAGGCTAAAAACCGAGATCATAGGAAAATTGGAAGGGTATGTTTAAAAGAATAATGATGTGTGTAGACTGAGTTTTCTTTATTTTCATTTGAATTGAAATTGTATTACGTACCAGGAATTTACTTCTGCAGAGATGCTGTAGCTTTCAGTAATTATTGTACTGTCCTGTGAAAGCTGTAAATTACTTATTCATTGTCCACATTATCTTTCTAGAGTGTGTTCAGTACCGCACAGAAGTTCATTTTGACTACTCCTTTTATTGAGAACAAATGCTGATGACCTACATTTTTCTTTAAAAAATGTATAGCGGCATAGCAGCATTTCATAGAGCTGGGAGATGCTTTAGAAATCCCCTGGTCTCACTGACTTATTTTAAAGATGTGGAGGGCTTCCCTGGTGGCGCAGTGGTTGAGAGTACGCCTGCCAATGCAGGGGACACGGGTTCGTGCCCCGGTCTGGGAAGATCCCACATGCTGCGGAGCGGCTGAGCCCGTGAGCCATGGCCACTGAGCCTGCGCGTCCGGAGCTTGTGCTCCGCAGCGGGAGAGGCCGCAGCAGTGAGACGCCCGCGTACCGCAAAAAAAAAAAAAAAAAAAAAAAAATGTGGAAACTTAAGTCCCAGGAAGATTCATCTGCTTGTTGCCCAAGATGACATAGCAAGTCATTGATGGATTCTGTGGTGTCCTTTTCTTTATTCTTCTACCCCTGACTGTTTTCTAAGCTGTCAGTTGGGTTTGGTAAAAATACTCCCTTCTAGAAGAGTGTTTACTCTGTGCTGGGCATCAGGTCACGGCTGTTAGGTTGCAAAGTTTGAGCACAGGCAGCATCCACTGTCCTGTGCTGCTGACTGCCTGAAATAAGATCCAGCAGGAAGGAGGCCAGCAACAATTGGTGGGGTCCCTCCCTGAGGACTTGGGCATTTGGTGGGCAGGAAGGTAGGAGGGTGTGCCTCTTTCACCATGACCCAAAGTTAGCCAACTTCTTCTCCATCTTCTCTTTCATTATCAGTGTCTTTTTCTCAGTCTCCTTCCTGCTGTTCTTACTTTAAAAAAAAAAGAAAGAAAGAAAGAAAAAAAGGGAGGGAAGGAGGGAGGATCTTTGAGCTTTGAGGAATTAAGACTCTGAGAGCCCCTCCTGTGCATAGTAGAGGAGAACTAAGACCCTTGCTCGTGTGACTCTTGGGTAAACTTGACTGGATTCAGGAATGTAACAGTCAGAGAATGTCAGAGAATGTACTTGTGCTAAGTGGTAAAGCACCTGCAACACCAGAAATGTCAACATGTTTTCCTTGATTTGGGAATGGCACCAATTAAGATATGAAGCATCATGACCGTATTCTGAACTCAAGAACCCTGAAATTTATGTTGATATTATATACATATATAAACTTCCTTTTGCTTTCGTTTTACCCAGGACCAGGAACTATATTTCTTCCATGAACTCAGCCCTGGAAGTTGCTTTTTCCTGCCGAAGGGAGCATACATTTATAATACACTTATTGAATTCATCAGGGTAAACCATATTCATTACTTTCTTCTGTAGATTTAAGACATAAGTTGATTTTATTAAATAAGATCTGCCGAAGGGAAAGATAATCTTTTGTTTGAGAAGAAACATTTCAAATAATAAATGAAAATGGACGTATTAGGTTTCATAAAATGTTGAAAAAATTCTTTCCTTCTAATACATGATCTTGTCCACATACCTGGGTGTGCACGCATGAGACAAGCTGGTGAGCCGAAGTGGGGCCTGTAACCCTTTACACAGGAGCTCTGTGGCTTTCTGACCATTCATTTGTATTTTCCTAGAAAAAGCAAGTTAATCTTTACATTGCTTTTTTTCTTTGTAAACTATGAAGTGTTTCAAGCATACATTTATAGAGAATAATACTGCCAACATCTCTGTACTCCCACCTAATTTAACACATAACTGCATTGGGCTATATTTGCTTCAGATTTTTTAATTGAGGTAAAGTAATACATATATAGTAAGGGGAAAAAATCCTCCCCTTTGAGAGCCCTTTCTGATCCACTTCCCTCCTTTCCTAGAAGAAACTACTGTTTAGAAGTTAGCATGGTTGGATTCTTTTTGTCCATGTTATTTTTACATCTACCCCATAAATATGTACCCTAAATTATAGTGTTTGTTTGTGTGCTTCAAACTTACATATGTGAAGTCTCATTGTATATCAGTCTGCACTGTGATTTTCATTTTAGATAGGTACAGATCCAGTTTGTTTCCAGTTGTTACGTATTAGTCTGTCATATAACTACCACAGTGTTCATTTCTTTACTGGGGGACACTGATGTAATTTCCCATTCTCCCGTATTACCAGCTGTGCTGCAGTAGCCTTCTTATGTGCGTGTGCAGGGGCTTCCTCTTTGGTGTATACCTCCAGGTGGAGCTTCTAGATTATAAGATGTACATCTTGAACTTTACTAGATAGTATAAAATTGCTCTTGAAATTTTTACTTCCACCAGCAGTGTAAGCATCTATTCCTTACACAGGCATTGTATTTGTTTTCTAACAGAGTGAATATAGGAAACGAGGATTCCAGGAGGTGATCACCCCAAACATCTACAACAGCCGACTCTGGATGACCTCGGGCCACTGGCAGCACTACAGCGAGAACATGTTCTCCTTTGAGGTGGAGAAGGAGCTGTTTGCTCTGAAACCCATGAACTGCCCGGGACACTGGTATTCTGCAATTTTGAGTTTCTAGCAAAGATTTTTTTGCAATCAGTCCCAGATTGTTTTCCCTCCTTTGAAAGTATTTTGTGAAAAACAAATTATGTAATCAGAAGAGTATTTAAATGCATCATCATTGTGGTGTTGTAACATCTTCTGTGCCCAGCTAGATCCTCAGATCTACAGATAGTCAAGGATGGAACTGGGGTAGCAGCAGTGAACAGGCAGAATACAGAACAGGGGCGACTGAATATGGGGCACAGCAGATTTTTTTTTTTTTTAAAGAAACATGTATCAAAATCTTCTGCTGATGAATTGACCTCCTTGGAAAATCTTCCTTGCCTTGAGGCCGTTCACTTTCTATCCTTGAAAGTTGGGTGAAGAGCAGCGTGGCGGCAGACTAGGGAGAGCTGTGGCTGTAGGTAGCTGAGTCATCGCTCCTAGCACTGCTCCCAGTAGCAAGACCTCGAGGACAGAGGGCTGAGCCAGAGGAGTCTCCGCGTGGGGAGTAGCTTGTAGGTCAGGGAACCAAGGTCAAGTTCATTCTTAGTTTTCCCAGATTCTTCAAAGTTTCTGAAGCACTTTCAGACTAAGGGAACTGAAGCACTTTTGAGAGCAACAAGAGTACAGACTTTAGTTTCTGCTGATATAAATGATTTGTATATAGCTAAGATTTTCTTTAAAATATGAGCCTTACAGGCAGTCCTCAAATTAATAGAGATAGAGCACAAGGCTATGACTCCAGACTTACGGGAATACATTTTGAATTTTCTCTTAGTTATAGATGGTTGTATTGTAATTTATTTGCTACTTTATTCGTGCAAGTGCTTACACTGTTGTATGAAGGCCAGACTTTGAAAAGTGTTGTTTGTGTGAACTAGAACCAGTAGCTTTTTGACAGCCTTCCTTATAGTATTAGAGAAGCAGTTTTATTCTTGTGAAATTAAATATCAGTGGATTTTACTTTTCTGTTTTCTTTAGCCTTATGTTTGATCATCGGCCAAGATCCTGGCGAGAGTTGCCTCTGCGAGTAGCTGATTTTGGGGTGCTTCATAGGAATGAGCTGTCGGGAGCGCTCACAGGACTCACTCGGGTACGAAGGTTCCAGCAGGATGACGCTCACATATTCTGTGCCATAGAGCAGGTAGGAGACGCTGGGGTGAAACACGTGGAAAAGAAGTGTCACAAAACTTGAGGAAAATTAATGACCACTGTGTCCCTGTTTTTTTGTTTTTTTTTTTTAATTTAAAGATTGAGGATGAAATAAAAGGGTGTTTGGATTTTCTGCGTACAGTATATAGCATATTTGGGTTTTCTTTTAAACTGAACCTGTCTACTCGCCCGGAAAAATTCCTTGGAGATATTGAAGTATGGAATCAAGCTGAGAAAGTAAGTGGTGATTTTCAGCGTGCTTCAGTGTTATTTGACTGAAATTGGCTTGCGCCGTAATGTGATAAAGCAAAACCTCTTTAAGTGGATAAAAGCAAAAGAAAATTGGAAATGGTTTCTAGGCTTGTATAAGCTAGTTTTTTTTCTCTATGGTTTTGTATTTTAGAAATGGTTGAATGTTCTTTTAGTCATCAAGCTGTAACCTTTAAAGGGGTTTGTGTATGAGTATGTCTAGGTGGACAAAATGGTAAAACAAAGAATAGTAACACATGAAAGTAGTTGTAGTATTTTTAGTCTCAAATTAGGCTGGAAGAAGTTGCATTTGAACAGAAGTTAAAATCATTTTGCTTTATCCTTAGCAACTTGAAAACAGTCTGAATGAGTTTGGTGAAAAGTGGGAATTAAATCCTGGAGATGGAGCTTTCTATGGTCCAAAGGTCAGTACCAACGTCTATTTGAGAGTAATATGTCTTTCATTTTTAGGTGAAGAAGAGATTACTTTAAAATAAGTTTTAAAAAATTCAACCCTAATACAACCCAATCTTTGCTTCTTAGATTGACATACAGATTAAAGATGCCATTGGTCGGTACCACCAGTGTGCAACAATCCAGTTGGATTTTCAGTTGCCCATTAGATTTAATCTTACTTTTGTAAGGTGAGTTTCTAGTGTCTGCTCTGAATATTCTTCTTCAAGGACGTATAAAGGAATATATATATATATATATATATATATATATATATATATATATATATATAAAATAAAGCAAAACAAATCTTTTCTTTCTAGCCATGATGGTGATGATAAGAAAAGGCCGGTGATTATCCATAGAGCCATCTTGGGGTCAGTGGAAAGAATGATTGCTATCCTCACTGAAAACTATGGGGGCAAATGGTAATTTTTGTCATTGTTTCCTTCTGTTTTTGTCTGGACCGTGTAAACTGACTGTCAGAAATGTCTGCTGTCCAATTTAGTTATATGATGGAAAGGAAGAATGATTCTAGTTGGTCACTTCTAATTAATGATAAGTGTTCACTAAAAAGTAAGGAATCACAATCTAAACCCAAACTTTTTAGCTCTATGAATGTTTGTTGTGAGTAATTATTTTTATTTTAGCACTTGATTTGTTTGAATATTATATAAATGCTTTCTAACTAGGAATTATTATTCAGTAAGAAGCTTATTGTTTTGATTGCTTTTCAAGTAACTTTGGGAATTTATAAAAGTTTGATGTTTTTGTCTGAGTAAACAAGAGTAGGCTTTTAGCAATACTTTGTTCAGTGTTGCTGATCATAATAAACAAGTATTTTAGACTCTGTAGAAGCCAAGGTTTTTTTTCTTTTGATTGAAAGTACAGACTCCAAACTGATCATCATTTTTGTGTCCTATTTCTAGAAGTTTATGTTTCTACTGGCAAGATATAAGCACATGACTTGCATTTTATTTTCTAAGCAGCTTTATCTGGGCCCACATTTTGTAAAGGCAGTTGAAAACAGCACATGGTTACAAAACACCCATTTTGTAGAGCCTGACAGACTACACTGTAGTCATCTCAGTTTCATGTGTAATTTGGTTACTTCAGACATGGGGTGGGGTGGCGGTGTCATACTTGTAAATGAAATAAGCTAATCTCCTTTTAGTTATATTTCATGAAATCAGATCAAATGTGGGCAGTATTCTCTATGCACAGTCTAGAGAATAGGGGGATCCTCAGATAACTGCTCTACGAAACCTGTAGTAGGTGGGGGAAAAAGCCCAGTTTGGGTAGAATTTAGTGCCTACTCCAGCCTTTTCCCTAATGTAACAAAACAACTTGAACATAGAGGAGTGACCAAGAGAAACACTGGCCTGATGTGTGCAGCATGGGGAGGGGTTAGACACCTGAAATACCTGAAAGGTAGAATTGAGGATGGGGTCACCTTTTAATAAGCAGTGAAAACACACTCATTTTTACCAAGTACCATCACCAGTTATTATCGGTTCCAATTTGTTGAATCCTGCAAAGTGGATCTTGAATAAACTGAAGGTACAGCCTTTGTCCCCCAGTGAAGAAAAAGTAATAAAATAACACTTGAACAAAATAACTTTTTGAGTAAAATAACTTGAATCACTAAGTGTTTCTTAAACTATGTTAAGCCCTCTGGCAGCAGGCATATGGTGTTCTGTTACCTGATGCGTTGAGCTGTGGGCTGTAGTCCCTGCCCTCTGTTTGCTTTGCTATATCTGCTTAGCAAGACAAATCTTAGTTACAGGTTTTCCTGATTTAGGGTTAGTTTTCTTCTCCTGAATCTCCCTTTAGTCCTTTTTGGATATTGAAAAAAAGCCAAGTTTTTTAAAGTGGCCCTTGCATGTTTCAGGAAATGGTACTGAAGAGTAATCTAAGAAATGTGCCATTCTTGTTAAGGAAAGTGCCCAAATCCACATTAAATGTTTTTAATTTCTTCTAAAGGCCCTTCTGGCTGTCTCCTCGCCAGGTAATGGTAGTTCCAGTGGGACCAACATGTGATGAATATGCCCAAAAGGTAATCCTTAAGTATGACTTACTTTAAATTTAAGAGCTGTCGCTCAGCTTTTCAATCTCATAAACTACGTGTATTCTTGGTAAATCAAGCTGCTTGTGATATAGAGAAATGTTTCTATTTTCAGTCTGTGGTAAGCCTCAGTAGATCATATTACCTCTTCAATGCTTTTTTATGTGGTTCCATGGTTAGTAGACTTAGAGAGTGTTTTGTACATATTTGTAGTTTTTAGTTTTTAGCATTAGTAAATAGCAAATGCCTCAGTATGACATGTACATTCAAATGCATAGAGCAGTTTAAACTGCTCTTTGACTTCAGTAATTTTGCTTTGTTTCTAATGCACATTTCTTTAATTTGAAACTTTTTTTCAGGTTAATGGCATGACAGAGCAATGTTTGCCTTACCTACCAAAAAGCTACCTTACTAACAGATGTACAAATATCCATTCATACTTCATACCTTAAAGACTGGAACACTCTGTTCTGTTGTAGCAACAATTTCATACTAAGGAATTTCAAATTATCAAAAGCTGATATTAAAAAAGCATTGTTTCGTAACTGGCAAAGTAATAAATTGGCTAGTTAAAACAGACAAAAATCTAAATATCAATGAATAACATTGTAACATCAAAACCACCATGTTTTCAGGTCATCAGAATAAATTGCACTCGGGTCTCAACTGTCTTTAAGAAATAAATGATCATTAAGACAGCTGATAGGCAAACCATTCAAGATATACTGTGTTCCTATTACTGCACATGGTAGTTTTAGTTAGAAATGATCAGAATCAGCTATGCTCCATGTTTAATGGATTTTACTTTATTGTATTTGCATTAAGAAAGCTCACACAGTAGGAAGAAAGTCTGTATTAGTTAACTCACTTTTCAACTGGAGATAGTACTGTCTTTCTCCTTTCCATCTGGGGGTGGAGTAGCGTTTAGAATTTTGTGGGGTGGATTTTGGTTATATTGAGTGGACGGGAGGGTGAGCACTGCTATTGATACTTAATGACTAGAGACCACAGTTGTTAAACAGCCTAAAATTACCAGGCTTCCTCCCCGATTACAGAATAGCTCAACTCACGTGTGCAGAGGACTCGTGTTAAAAAAAAAAAAAAAGACACTGGTGCTTTATTCTTTAAAATAGGTTACAGTTGAGAGTGAAGTCTTATCCTGGCACTCTAATAAACTAAGTAAGAACCCTTCTGAAATTTGCATACTTATAAAATCCCAGGAGGTTCATTGGTTAATGATCACTAAGGCACAACAACCTATTAGTGAAATAAAAATGGTTCATTCAGATCTTTTTGTCATATTAGTGGTAATTGGTTGTCAGATGGATGGAAAATATAAGCTAGTTTATTTAATTTAATTCACAATTTATCTCTCGAGCAGAGTATATAGTTTTGTAGTTCTAAGTCACAATAATATATGCTTCAGTATATCTATTAACATTCCTTTTTAATGCTGGCATGATTATCCAAATTGTTTGTTAAATAAAAATATTTAAGGTCAAAATATAATTCTGATTTTAGATCTGAAGAACCCTCTATCTCTATTTAAATAGGTACGGCAACAATTCCACGATGCTAAATTCATGGTGGACATTGATCTGGATCCGGGCTGTACGTTAAACAAGAAGATCAGAAATGCACAGTTAGCACAGTATAACTTCATCCTAGGTAAGAAAGGAGACTCACCAAAGAAAACCTGCCAACCTTTAGGAAAACTTGAAATGCTGAGACTTAGGCTTAAGAGAACTGCGGTCATCAGTAGTTCTTTCCAGTCCTGATCTCAAACTGTATGTTTGTTCCATTGATGTAACACTTTGGTTTTAAAAAAGAGTACTTAAAAGGTTTGTCTAAAAATCTCCCCTTCACCTCCTATTTTTTCATATGGTGAAGTTTTATTAAGTTGGCTGGATTAAGTGACTTGGTAAACACAGCAGTTCTAGTCATTGCAAAATGGTGAGTTGGGGTTTTTTGTTTTGTTTTTTAATGACTAGATTTGGTCACCTGTACATTTTAATGAATCAGAAGCTACAGGGTGGATTTCTGTTCCAATATTCAATAGGAGTCCTTTCACCTAACAAAGCTTTGTGGGTTTTGGTTTAGTTGTTGGTGAGAAAGAGAAAACCAGCAGCACTGTCAATATCCGTACCAGAGATAATAAGGTGCACGGAGAACGTACTATTTCTGAAACCATCGAGTGGCTCCAGCAGCTCAAGCAGTCCCGCAGCAAACAGGCAGAAGAAGAATTTTAAGGAAGAACTTTGCCCAGATTGGCTCAATGGAAAAGGATGAGCATGTTTCCATAACAGTAACTTTGTACAATTGAAAACATCAGCTTCTACTGACCTTGGAATAGTTTGGCAGAGTCTGCAGAGATGAATGCAGGATCAACCTTTTTTGACCTAGACAGATTTTAGAAAATATGTATTTGAAGGAGTTAATTAAAAGTGACACAGTAAAGTGATTTTATTCATTAAATTTCTGAGCACTGGAATAAAAACATGAGGAATGCTCTGATGTAATGTGGAAGAATGTTTTTGTAAATTTAATACGGCTAAAATAAAATTTTTTTCAAATTTGATTAATGGAAAAGAAAGATTAGAATTGGATTATGATCTAGAAATAAAAACTTTTATTCATGTAAGTTTCAACTGCTCCGTCCCTCGTGTCCATGCACACCTACCTGGAATAAATGGCGTGATTCAATACTTATCTTTCATCTTTTATAATACAAATGATGTAAGTTGGGTGGAGGGGTAAAATCTGTAGTGTACTGCTGTTCTCAAACTGGGGTATGAACCAGGTGCCTGCTTCTCAGTCACAGGGTGACACCGTGGAGGAATGTCACTTAACTGTTTTGCGATGCAAACCTTTTAAAACAAATTAAAACCAACCATGAAGCTAATTTAGAGTAGATTTGCACAAATTTTTAAGAAGGATGAGTCTTCAAAGAAATGCATGCTTCATAGATGTAGAGAACAAACTAGTGGTTACCAGTGGGGAGAAGGAACAGGGGAGGGGCAATAATAGGGGTAGGGGATTAAGAGGTACAAACTATTAGGTATAAAATTGGCTACAAGGATATATTGTGCAACACAGGGAATATAGCCAACATTCCATAATGAATATAAATGGATTATAACCTTAAAAATTGGGAATCACTATATTGTACACCTGTAACTTATATAATATTGTACATCAGCTACACTTCAATTAAAAAAAAAGAAATGTGTGTTTATGGCAGACTGTTCTGGGCCATAGAATCCTTTATACAAATTCCCTGTTGTCTCATAAAGGATAATTTATGATTTTTTTTTTAAACCATTGAATGGTGTTTGGGAGAACACCACAAAATAAGGAATTTCTTATGTGGTTACATATCAATTCCTCTTTAGTTTTTTTTTTTGTGTGTGGTACGCAGGCCTCTCACTGTTGTGGCCTATCCCGTTGCAGAGCATGGGCTCCGGACACGCAGGCTCAGCAGCCGTGGCTCACGGGCCCAGCCGCACCTCGGCATGTGGGATCTTCCCGGACCGGGACACGAACCCATGTCCCCTGTGTCCCCTGCATCGGCAGGCGGACTCTGAACCACTGCGCCACCAGGGAAGCCCTATTTTAAAAAGACAACATCTTGTCAGTTCGCCAGTTAACTCCAGTAGTTTGTTTGCTAGGATCAATTCAAAGCAGAGCCCATTTGCATAAATGAATCCTCACTTTAATAAAGGAGATAAGATCTTTAATCATAGGGATTTTTTTTTTCCTGAAACTTCATAATTAAGCCTTGCTTATGACTGTCTTATAACTTAGCCTTGGATAGGTTTGTAATTAACTTCTATGCTTATCCTTAGGAAACTAATTTTGCATTTGAACCAGAACTTTGCATTCTCAAGTCATGACACCAAAATTTCTGATTCATTTTAAAACTATTTGACTTTTATTTTTTTAAATTCACGGTATCTTAGTTTGGATTTTTCCTCAGTTTTAAAAAACTCATATTACAGCATTATTTTAAATGGCTTCTGTAATAACGTAGTCCAAAGACCAACTACGGTTTACCTAGATTTCTTTAGTACCTGTTTTACACTTAAAGCAACAAATGGCTTGTATATTAATAATTTTCTTGAAATATTTGGAGAATCTTCATAAATCTTACAAAACTTAAGATATAAAAGTATAATAAAGACATAGGTAGGCAAGACTGGGAATCAAAGACTCCTCTTTGTAATTGACACCTTCTTAGCTTAGTCCCCACTTCCAGTGGAAGCATAGGGGACCACTCTCTTATCCCATCAAAGCTCTTATGTCTGTAGTTTGCTTTGTTTTCTTTTCCTTCTCTTTTCTGGAGAGCAGAGACTTCTATCGTTGTACCCTTCTGATCTCTTCTGGCATATAATGAAGAATTGACTGAACCCAATTGCTGGGAATTCCCTGGCGGTCCAGTGGTTAAGATTCCATGCTTCCACTGCAGGGGGCACCAGTTTGATCCCTGGTCGGGGAACTAAGATCCCACATGCCCCGCAGTTCGGCCAAAAAGAAAAAAAGAAGTGACAGAACCCAATTGCTACGACTATCGAGAGTTATATGATCTGTTAATGAAATATACAGACAGGAACTATGTGAGAACAATGACATCTGCAAAGACAGATTTTGTCAAGTAAAACAGGTACGAAAAATAAAGTAGGTACCAAGATGCGTAAAACAGGCACCAAAACCACAATCAGGCTAAACCAGAATCTGTAGAGACATAACATAAAGTCAGGAGTACTGAACAGGCAGGTAAAGATGGTTTAGGCAAGTGAAAGGGCAAAGGACCTGCGACGGTGAGCTGAGGTCACACCTGAGCCCCTGGTGACCTCGTGTGCCCAGTGCATCCACTTGCTTCACTTCACCTTTATACGTCCCCAGACATCTGCGCTGTGACTGCTAGACTGTACTTCTCAAATTGTACTGGACATGGGAATCAGCAGGAGATAGCGTGAAAATGTGTATTCACTCTGTAGGTCTGGGTCCTGGGATCCTGCATCTAATGAGCTCCAAGTTGATGCTGACAAGCACAGTTTGAGGAGAAGGTAAATCAAATTGTAGTGAAAGGCCTATAAGGAAACCAGCCTATTGTACTTTGGACCCTCATCTGATTCCCATGCTCCCAGGCAACCACTTTAGCCATGCTGGTGTAGGCTTCTGTTCCTGTTTCTAAATACATTACTCTCTTGATTCATCACTTTTAAAACCCTTCTTCCGACTTACTGTTTTAGAAGATGCGGATTTTAATTTACACCTGTTTATTTCCTCTCTCCATCCTAATATATCTCAACTTTTTGTTAAATCCATAGTAGGTGTTAATTGTTACTATGTCCACAAATATTATGGTCTAATAAATCATATTCTGTGATTACATTTTCCTAGTACAACTTTTTTTTTGGACTTAACTTCTTCTTTCTTTTAAAATGTTTTCCTTGAGTATCTGACTTAAACAGCTCTTTGTTATACCTTTCATTACAGTTTTCCCAAAAGTCAATTTTCTCCCCAGCTTTATTGAGGTATTGACATATATGTAATAAGTTTAAGATGTACAATGTGATCATTTGATACACATAAATATTGCAAAATGATTTACTGCAGTAAAGTTAGTTAACATCTCCATCCCCTCTAATTACCATCCAAAAGTCAAATCTGACAATTCACTAGTTCCATTTATCTTCCAAGGCAAGTCTCTTTTAGAATCTTCCAGTGTCCTGCCCATGGCAGCCCTCACCTGGGTCAGCTCCCACCTTCCCTCCATGTTTGATCCTCTTCCCTGGATTCCATGTCTTCCTTTCTCTTCATTTACTACTTCATGTTGGTGGACAGGATTTTCCAGCTGCTTTTCAAAGAAGGATGCATGAGGTTAGGTATAGAATCCTTGGTTGAAAATATTTTTTTTTCTCAGACTTTGGAAGACATTGCTGTCACTTCCTTCTGCCTTCTAGTGTTTCTCTGAGGAATCTGTTCCAATTCCCAGTCCTCTGTGTGTTACCTGTCACTTTTTTCTACGAAAAGTTTAGATCTCTTTTCTTTAGGCTTATTGTTCTGAAATTTCATGGTGATGGTGTAGGTCTTCTGCCTTCCATCCTGGCGAGCAGACTTTTCATTCTGGAGATGGTACCCTGCAGTACTGAGAAATGCTTTTTGTGTTGTCTTTGATGGTTTCCTCCCTTACCTCTGTTCCTAATGGGCCTTCTATTATTTAGGTGTTCTACTTTAGGAGAGATTTCCTTAACTTTCTCTTTCCATTATTTCATGTGTGTGTGTGTGTGTGTGTGTGTGTGTGTGTGTGTGTGTGTGTGTATACATGCACAGACTGGAGAACTGTACTGAATTGTGATCTGGTGGAGAGTTTATTTTTCCTTTTGTTCTTAGTGGAATTTCTATCATTTAGGTGATTTACTTTCTTTTTTATTTTTGGCAGGTGATTTACTTTCAAGAGTTCTCCTTAACTTTGTCTTCCCATTCATTCTATTGATTTTAAAAAAAAGATTTCAACTGTCACTTTTTTAGGTTTCCAGCATTATTCTTTGTTCTCAGCCAATTCCTTATATAATAACATACTGTAGGGGTTATAAGTGTCTTTAGAAAAGTTTCTTCCAATCTCCCTGCAAGGTAAGCCTATGGCTTTTTGGCATTGCATGCAGGAAGGGTTTGGGAGGGGAAGTCTTATCATTCAGTACGCAGACTGTAACTTAACTCTCCCAATGTCCAGGCAGAACCTCATCCTTGTTCTCCTCAGACCCTGGTGTCCCAGAGGCTACAATCTCTCTGATTCTCCAGAGAATAAACCAAACAGTCTTCTGGGAGGTGCAGCATGGAACAATCACCTGACTGCGCAGGTAGGGTTGCAGACAGAGGTCTAACTACTCTTTATGCAGACTTTGAAATAATACCCTTATATTTAGTCCCCTTTCTTCCATTGTACCCAGTGCCTCTAATTCCTGAGACTTCCTGGGTTCCTCAGGGCAAATGATCTTGCTCTTCCTACCCTTTACAGGCATTTAAATTTGACCTTCCTTTTCTCTGCTGCATCATATATCAATGCCCCATTTACCTTCTGTTACCTGGGTTCGCCCCTTGGTGGGTGTTGAGCCAAAAGACACAACCAAGCCAAAGATCTGGAGAAGGAAGGATTAATTGCCTGCAGGAAATAAGGAGAACACTGGGGATCTCTCCCAAAGCAGTATCTCCCCAACAGCAAAATTGGGGAAGTTTTAAGCTAAGGGTACATGCATATTCATGAAGTGGTTTGAGCAGAGGAGAATTCAGCAGAGAATTGGGGCAAAGGTTGACAGATTCCAAGCTTTAGTTGAATGAAGTCACGAGGGTCAGAAAATGTCAGCATCATCCCTTAGGCTCCAGGTGATCAGGTGGTTGAGTGCTCGAGGGGGGTTAAAATTCTGCAAAAACGTGCTTCAGGCTAATCCTTACCATTGAAGTAGAACTGGGAGTCTTTACAACTGATTCATTAATCTGTAGATACCATCCTTAAAGCAGACATTCCCCAAATTCAATTATTCCTAAAAAGTTTACTTAAAAGCTCTTATCTCAGTTACCTCTATTTTATTTACTTAAAAGTTTTTGACAGCCAAAAAAAAGGAATTCCCTAATTCCCTGGCTGTCCAGGGGTTAGGATTCCATGATTTCACAGCCGAGGGTGCAGGTTCAATCCCTGTTCGGGGAACTAAGATCCCACAAGCTGCGCAGTGGGGCCAAAAAAAAAGTTTTTGTCATATTATTATTTTTCTTGCTGACAAAATTTGTAACAGGAATAATAAGGTCTTATTGGATTTCAGTCAACCTAGGTACAATAAAAATATTATACTTAATGTTGAGGACTCTGAATTAATCCAACCAACAAGCTTAAGCTAATGTTAATACCAGGTATTAATTCAATCCTGAATATTTCCCAGATCACGTGAACCTGAAATTCATTCTGGCCAGCTTCTTTTATGTTTCTTGAGTAAGTGCTTAATTTCCTTTAAGCCAATTAAATAGACCTTTCACAGATTAATTTCGGCAACTCCATACGTCTACAGCACACACATAGATACGTACAAACACACACACACAGAGACCATAGTTCTCATTCCAGAATTTCAGCCATGAGTCAGGCACAGCAATGTAAAACCCATCACGTACAAAGGAGGCTGGATTCAAGTTGGGTTTCTGGTGGATGGAACAAATTAAGGTCACCTGTGTGGATGACTAAACCCTCTCTACTAATATTTATGGAAAAGGCCCCCATAATATATTTGCATTTTAAAAAGCTGGCAGAAAGAAGGGTTCCTGGAGAAGTGCAGGTAGAACACTTGCCTCTGAGAGGCATAGGCGGAGAAAGGCTAGTTCCTCCTTGGAAAACTTTGTTTCCTGAAGGCCAGAAAAATTTCTTTTCTTCAGTACTTACAAGCCTCTTAAGATTAAGTAGGGGCAGTTTGGGGAGTGGTAAAAGGATTGATGGGTTTTCAGATTATTTCTGGAGCCACACCTCTGGTCCCATAAAGACTAGATATGTCAAACAAGGACAGTTCTTCTTTCCTCAGAGAACTGCGTGGTCACCTCAATGAGATGGAAGGACTGACACACCCGTTCCCTGTGTTGGGATGCTTTACTCTCCCTCCTTTTGCTTTGCAGAGAAGGTCTCCCCACCAAATTCCTATCAGGCTCCAAATATAAGCTATGGTCAGTTTAGTCAGACTGGCGGCCTTGCATTTTGGTAACCTTTTTACAACCACTTTTGGGGTCACACACCTCAAAAGTGCCGTGTGATCCCAGAAAAATTTCTGGGTTTAAGAAATTCTTCAACTATGGCCCTCAGTTTGGCCTTTGGTCTGAAGAGATTTGCCTACAGCCTCAGGTAATCCCATTTCCAAAGGTAACTGTTTAGTAGTGTCTTCAGAGTGGAAAGGCAATCAGGCAGAAGATCACTAGAATGAGTACTCAAAGAAGCATAGAGGGGAGCGATGGTTAAAGTTTTAGGTACCTTTTATACCCTTAATCTTCCATTAGCCTTCTACAACAAATCTTTCAATGAGGCTATTTAGGAATTTTGAAGCCCTTTGGGGCTTCTGCATACCAATTAAAATAGGTACAATAGTTTAAAATGAGGGCTCTCTAAAATGTTAAGTCTAGATATTTCTCCAATTCAAAGGATCTGTGGAGTTAGCTCTATAGATATTTTTCCCTGCTAATAAAAGATATAAAATGAAACAGGAGTGAAGGGCAGGGGACAACCTTTAAAAGAATGACATAGTCATAGGACATGACAAAAACTGGTTAAAACCAACTAGGTCCAAGATAGCAGAAGATTCAACTTCCAGTAGAATTTGAGCCTCATTATATGCTCATTGTAATACATTAGCATATGCTAAATGCCACATCCACTAGCACCATGACCCTTCTGAGGCCAACCATAAAAGGTCAAAAAGTGGGCAGTGGCCCAATTCCTGGAAATCTCTGCCCCTTCCCCCCCCACAAATAGTTGGAATAATCCTCTCACTCATTAGCCAATGAAATTACCCAGCCCATAAAAACTAACCACACCATATTTCAGGGCTTCTCGCCTTCTGAGATGGTCCACACTCTGTCTGTGGAGTGTGTTTCTCTCTAAATAAATCCACTTCTTACCTATCACTTTGTCTCTCATTGAATTCTTTCTGAGGTGAGGCATCAAGAACCTGAGCTTCATTAAATCCTGATACCAGGTGTGTGATCTCAATTAAAAGACTGTGGGTTCAAGTCCCAATCTGAATTGCAGGGTTTCAGAAACATTTACGACTGCTGTTTCCAGTAGACCCTGCAGGCACAGATCCTGAAGACTGATGGCTTTAACTGTGCACTCAAACTTGTTTTGGAGTGTCAAAAGAAGCCCAGCTTGGCCATTTCAGGGCCTGATTTCCTTTAGCTCCCAATTAAGTACTTGCAAGCATCCGTAAACCCGGCTGGTATTCCCATAGGTGGCTGTTTGCACCCGAGCTCCTTGGTTTTTGAGGCACAATTTCCCACTATTAATTTCATAGTTCAATTGAGATATGAGACATCGAACAACTTTCTGAGGACAGCGTAGTGGATCACATATGTGCTGCTCTGAGTCTAGCTCCCCAAGGAGGGTCGGTTTGACTTCTTTTATGAGGCTTGGTTTCTCCCAGTGACAGCCTAAAACCATCACGGGTGCTCAGAGGTGCTCTGTGATCAGTTTCCACCAAGCCCCCCTAGACGAGCACTGTTTACTTAGTGGTCATGGTGAGGGTTCCCCTATGGGACCACTGTGCATTGCGAGGATTCATCCTCAGACACTTCTGCAAGGTCCTCAGTCGCCGGAGGATGCCGTGTGGCTGGAAGGACAAAAATATCCTTTTATTCTTCAGCGCTGAATAATTCAGTCTCTCATTTCACTAGCAAAAGTTTTGTTCAGGCCATATATCAACTCATGTTTTCTCCAATTTAAGTCAAATTTAACAAACACCCGACCACCTACGTTTCCCTGGGCCTGTTGCCCAGACGCCCTAGGCCTTGCCTAGGAAACACAGCAGTGCCCCTTAAGATTCCAAGTCTTAAGTGAAAACCAGCTCAAATAAAATTTTGAGGATTATCACCCAAACAATAAGATCCAAACATCAGGAGAACACACCGGAACACCTGAGGAGTACCGAGAAGCAGTGGGGCTCAGTGGGCCCATGCTGGTACCGAGGGCCGGTTCCAGGTGGACGCCAAGTGTCCTCTTCCAGGTGTCTCTGATATCCTGCCGACTCCACCAAACATATGTCAATGAAAAATAAATCAGTCGATCTAAGAGAGAAACAGAAATCTTTATTCAAGCTAAATTTGAGGATTATCACCGAGGAAGAGCATCTCACAAACAGCTCTGAGAACTGTTCCTCCCATCAGAAGTCAAGGCACAGTTATATAAGTTTGTTGAGACAGAAGGTGTACACGAAATGACATATGATTGATAGCTTCCACAATCCAGATTTAAGCACCCTGCGACCCCTATCCAGAAGGAATGTTGTTTTTAAGGAGTTGTCTTATTAATGCTAGGAGAACGTTGTTCTTTACGGTGGAGCGGGTATTTCCACTGATGAGGGAGGTTTGGTCAATGCATAATGCAGACACACATGCACAGTTGGGGGAGAGAGGAGGCCAAAGGGCAGAGAAGAATTTCTACATTTAAATTTTTCTCGTCTCACCATAAAATATGAATTTTATTTCATACAAGAAAGAAGTGACTGGACATGGGAGGGAGATGGGATGAGGGGAGTTTTGGGGAATAAGAGGCAGGGTTACTGTGGAATTGAGGATGGAATGACTGAGGGATGGTGCCATCCTAGGAGGTACTGCATCGATAATTGTATATAGATTCACAGTGGCCTGTGTGAAGTGATATTTATATGTTGACTTTGAAAATACGAAGTCATGTGCTTTCTAGAGGCTCTTCAAGATAATCAATCTGGGAGAGATTTAGGTAAAACAGTTTCTTCGAGGTATGACTCCTTGGAGTTTTCAATACCTCAAAGTTCATTATGAGTCTCCAATGATGCCAGAACTTCATTTACGCAGGGAAAGCCTCATCTATGAAGATGCACATCTATTTTACCTCTAAGCAGCAGAGGGCGATCTTGCCCTCCTTATGCAGATTGACATCATTTGACAAGGTTGAGATAAATCAGCTAAAATAACCTTAGCTAGTGGCCACTTCTCTACAAAGACAGAATTAGATTCTTTCATACAGTCCAGGCAGGGCTTCGAAACCCTCTCCTGATAAAGTGTGAGGCCGAGAATACCTGCTTCCTGGACTAGTTGGTTCACAAGAGGAAGGGGATAGGGCTGATTGGACACAACTGGCTCTTTCCCCTCTATCAAATAACTGTCCCCTTAGTTGGGGAGTGGGGAGTGAAGTGAGCTGAAGAGAGGGACCAGGACACTGAGTCTAAATAGGAGTAGAGAATAAACACCCCCTCTTAGAAATTATCTAGATCCTTATTCCTATTCAAAGTTACTCCAGCGCGTGAGAATGCCCAGGCAGATAAGAGAGAATTCACACACGCATATTTTGGCTCCAAAGGTCAAAACTTCAGTCCAGGCCTTTTCTCTGAAATATAAGTGAGACTCTGAAGTATTTTTCTGTAGCCACTATTTTCAAAAAGCGCCTACCACTTGGAACCTCAATTATCCTCAATTGACTGCATGCACAGAGGCCCAAGGTCTTGGTTTTTGTGATCTGGAAAGAATAAATTCAATACACCGACAAGTCTCAGCACCAGCTCATGCACTAAGAGAAGAAACAGCACTTATGTGATAAAACCGCCATTTGTGGCTGGTCCTGGGCAATGTGTAAGCTGAACATGGGTGGGGCAGCGGGGGGGAGCAGAACTGAAGGGGAAGGCGGGGGACCTGGGCTCCACAGTCCAATTAGAAGTGGTCGAATCCCTTCCCCTCTGTGGGCTTCAGTTTCATTTCCTGCATAAAATGAGAGGTTCAAATATGGTGGCATCCTTCCACCTTAATACGAGTTTTATTTTAAATGTACAAAAGGAAGAGTTTTTTACTAACGATATGCCTATGTTAAAAAAAAATCAGCAAAGTGGATGTGATGACATTTCAGATAAAGAATAAAGGTTTGTAGATGGCAGAACGGACAATTACTGCTCTCTATCAATATTCTTAGCAGAGGGACTTCCCTGGTGGTGCAGTGGTTAAGAATCTGCCTGCCAATGCAGGGGACACGGTTTCGAGCCCTGGTCCAGGAAGATCCCACATGCCGCAGAGTAACTAAGCCCGTGTGCCACAACTACTGAGCCTGCGCTCTAGAGCCCGTGAGCCACAACTACTGGAGCCCATGAGCCACAACTACTGAAGCCTGTGCACCTAGAACCCGTGCTCCGCAGCAAAAGAAGCCACCACCATGAGAAGCCCACGCGCTGCAAGACACAAGTAGAGAAAGCCCACGCACAGCAAGGAAGACCCAACGCAGCCAAAAAAAAACAATAAATAAATAAATTTAAAAACCAAAAAAGTTTCTTAGCAGAAAACAGAACTGGCTCTAGATCCGGTGGAGAAGAGCTCGTTAAAAGATACTAAGTATTTACTTCACAGAACCTGCAGGTCAGGATTGGGGTTGGACGTGGAAACTGTGCAAGAAGGAACAGCCCAGAGGGCAGTGCTGGATTCCTGGTGGAGCCCTTGCTGCAGCCTCCAGAGGACTCCAGCTCACCGCACCTGCGCTAGGGCGGGGCTCCGCCTCCTATCTCCACCAGGGCTGCCTAGAAAAGCTGGGCATCTCTCTGCCATCATCGTTCATTCCCCTCTCTCAGCCAGCTGGATTCTCAGGGTGCCTGCCTCCTTCTTCCCAGCGAAAATCTTGCTCCTTGTGCTCTAGTTTCAAGGGAGGTTGGTAGACGGCTTTGCCTCAGGGAGGTAACATTCATAAGGGAGTAATTGCCCAGATGTAGGAACAGAACTCAAAAATACTGCATTACCAAAGAGTATAGCCCACGTCCCTGCCTGCTGTTATTATATCATCCTATAGGCAGAAATCCAGGAAACTGAGATTTCATGCATCACTTAATGCCTTTGATCTGCTTGTGAACGCTCATACGTCATGGCACCAGAGAACCACCCTATGTTAATTTGCCATCATATGATAATTATTTAAAAAATCAATTCTGGGAAGTGAAAGTTGTTACTGTGCTCATGGCTCTGGAAAAGGGCGTGTTATGTTA
This sequence comes from Phocoena sinus, assembly GCF_008692025.1. Taxonomy (NCBI): domain Eukaryota; kingdom Metazoa; phylum Chordata; class Mammalia; order Artiodactyla; family Phocoenidae; genus Phocoena; species Phocoena sinus. Next base: position 146,175,469 of record NC_045765.1, on the reverse strand, counting down.
AAGGACTCACTGAATATTAATTCAACGTGCAGCTAAATGGAGAGGTTGGTTGAATAAGCTGTCTTAAAGAGGATTTTTGAGGGGAGGAAGAGCAGTTGGGCAGAGGGGTCAGTCAGCTCTTAAGTGTTGGTTTTGCAGTGGTTAGCTCTTTTAACACATTTCAAAATCACCTAGGGTCCTTGTTAAGATCTTAGGCTGATTCCTGACTTAATGAATCGATATCTGGGGAATATCGTCGGGAATATACGATGGTTATAATGGTGTGAAAGCAGTACACACTCAGTAGAAACAGTACTTTGAATTTGGATCTTTTCCTGGGCCAGTGATGTTTCGTACGATCCTCTCTTGTGATGGGGGCAGCGACAACCAAAACTCCCAGTTACCCATGTGATCATGAGGACAAGCAGCTGATGCAGCCATTCTGTTTCTCACTTTCAGTGCAGTATTCAATAAGTTACATGAGATTTTCAACACTGTATTATAAAATAGGCTTTGTGTTCGATGGTTCTGCCCAAGTGTAGGCTAAAGTAAATGTTCTGAGCACCTTTACAGTAGCCTAGGCTAAGTTATAATTTTTGGTGGGTTAGGTGTATTAAAAGAATTTTCAACTTATGATATTTTCAACTTACAATGGGTGTATGGGGACGTAACCCCATCGTAAGTTGAGGAAGACCTGTACAATTTAACAAGCTCCTTAAGTGATTTCTTCCATATACCAAACCTTGAGAACTCCTGCGTTACATGGGAAATATAGGTACCTTGAGGAAACAAAGCTTAAAAATTAAAAACTTATTAATTAATTAATATAGCAGTGTACCATTTACACTGTATTATTTATTCTAGTCTCTGTTGATTTGGTGTAACATCTGCTATTTACGTTGTAGTCTACAAAATCCGAAGTGACAGTGCTTTACTTTTATCAGTGCATTTGAATTTCAAATGTCTAAACCTTTCCTAGGAGTCGTCTGCATTTATCTAAGCCAATCATCACAGTCATGGTACAGCTTCTTACCTAAGCCTTGAAATCATTGTCTTTGATAGCAGAACTGGAAATAGGGCTTGTTTCCCCTCCTACTGGGCTTTTAGCCTCAAATTGGCATTTATTTTTTGAAATGTAAAAGTCATCCTCCTTCAAGGAAAAATATTCCATCAAAGTTTCCCATTAGCTAAGTTTTTGAAGCCAGTACTTCCCAAACTTAATGTGCATCAGAAAAACCTAGAGAGCTGTGGAGTCTGCAAGGCCTCTGACTCAGTGCGCCTGGGATGTGGGTGGGGTCTGCACACTGGGCACTCACCCCAGTGGATGCTGGTGCACGAACCACCCTTCAAACTGCTTGGACTGCCCCAGATCCCCTTGTGATTATCCTTCGTCATAATCACAGGAGGATAGCTGAATTGTGTAAGACAGTTTCTAATGAGTGAAGTCTCAGGCTCAGGAAGAATGCAGAGAAATTGGGGTGATCAAAGTGTTGCATCATGTGTACAGAAATTCCAGGGCTGTGCCCCTGTGTTGGCTGTACCTGCAGAGACGCTGCAGTGACCTGTGGGGGAGACATGGAGCCCAGTTGTTCATCATCATTTCTCACCTGTGGGCTGTGCTTCCTGAGGGCAGTGATATGTAACCACGTCTTACACAGGGCTTTAGGAATTTAATAGTTTTGCTTCTACCTTTCAACAACCCTGTGAGGAAAGCATTATTATTATCAGCCTCATTTAAGAAAACTGAAGGTCAAAGAAGTTGTCTTGCCCGAGATAATGGCCTGAAAACCGTCACCAGCTACCAGTGAGGATGGATGAACTCTTTAGGGAGCATTGGCACATGGCTCTGGGCTCAGGTCACTGGCAGCAAAGCTGAGGTGAGAGCAATTGAGCTGCCCTGAGCAAGCCAGCAGAGCTTCCCCTTACCTGGGAGGGAGATGCGGCCTTGGGTTGACACCTGACCCCTTCTAACAAGGCACTTGCAGGTGTGGGATCTTGGGTATAACCCTCCTCTCCTCCTTTCCCCGAAGGCATGTCGTAGGGTCTGAAATCTCTCCAAGGAGTATTTTGTCCCTTTGGATTTAAATAGAGCCCATTTGGTCTTAGTGCTATCTGTAAGGGATACCATTTCAAGACCCTGAAAGTACCATTTCCTCTGCAGAAATGGGGACCCAGGATGGCACCCGGCCCATAAGAGGTGGGTACACACTGAGACTTGAGCTTGTCTGCGGTGGGTTTAACTGTGTGGTGACTAGTTAAGGTTAGAGGCACAGGCGGTGGCTATGAAACAGAGGGGTGCTGATGAGTAAGGATAAGGAAAGACAGGACCCTCCTAGTGCCCAGCCTCAAGATAGGGGAGAACTCGTTCTAGGTATGCTCTGAGCTGAATTAGAAAGACTACAGAAACTGATGCACCAGCATTTGTGTAAGGCATCTCTCTCTCCCTCCCTTCCTTCCTTCATTTCCTGAATAATTTAGTCCAAATATCACTAGGTAGGATGTAGAAAAATTGGGACCACCTATTGTAAGGGGAGGGACAGGACCAGAGCAGGGTGTCAGAGCCTACACGGGGTGAGGGAGGCACTTGTGTGGGTGAAGGAATAGCAGGAACAGAGGCCCTGCACCCCTGGTAGTCTTGGCAGGGTGAAGAGGGCATCCATGTTGGGTAGTGGTGGTGGCCCAGAACCGGAAGTCATAGCACAGGGGAGGGAGGGGTCAGTGGGAGGTGGGGAGAGGTGGTGGTAGGAGATGGGGGAGGAGCCCACAAGTACATTTATGGAGCAGAGTGGGAGTCAGGGAGTTACAGATATGAAGGGAAACTCAAATCAGTCTGCAGTACTGCTGTGGAAGTGAAGATATCATTGTGGACCCATGCTTTTCAGTATATATAGATAGGTATGAAAATAAATATGACTGTTCATGTGTACATACCCACACTTACACAGCAACCACCTCAAACGAGTGATCCAAAAAAAATTTTGTTTTGGTTGCGACTCACGTCTTGCAGGGTCTTGTTTCCCGGACCAGTGAAAACGCAGAGTCCTAACCACTGGACCGCCAGGGAATTCCCAAGTGATCAAAATTAACATTGCTAGCAATGGAGCAATTTCAAATGGTGTGCTCCCAATAGGATTCAATGAGAAGATTATATCACTTCTGTGATATTCCTGCCAAAAGTCATAACCTGCGTCTAATTATGAAAAAGTATCAGGCAAATCCATATTCAGAGACATTCTACAAAACAACTGGCCTGAAACCTTTGGACGTGTCAAGGCCATAAAAGTCAAGGAAAGACTGATGAACTATTCCAGACAGAAGGAGAATATGATAAGTAGATGCAATGTGTAATTCTAGATTTGATCATTTTCTATAAAGGACATTGCTGGAACAATTGGTGAAAACTGAATGGTGTCTGTGGATTGGATGCTGGATGGTCATAAATCTTGAGTTCCTGACTTTGATGGTTGTTTTGCAGTTATATAGGAGGAGGTCCTCATTTATGGGAAATATACTGAAGTATTCAGGAGTGATGGGGCATCAGGTCAGCAACTTATTCTCAAATGGGTTCAGGAAGAAAAGTTCTTTGTTCTATTATTGGAAATTTTCTATAAGTTTGAACTTATTTCCAAAAAAAAAGATTAAAAATGTATGTACTTCTTTAAAATTGCTTTTGGGATTTAAGAAGTTCCTCTTAACTTCTTTTTCTCATTGAGGTATAATTTACATGCTAAAAATTCAGCCCTTTGGGTTGTGTAATTCAATGAGTTTTTGACAAACATATATAGTCATGTAACCAATACGAACATATAGAAACCTTAACTGTGTATGTCTCTGACATTTAAAACTGTTAAGGAATTAGCTGGACTTTAGAAATGCTCTAATTTATTTTACAGGTATAAATATTAAACATTTTATTACAATTCCCTTTCAAATATTCAGATATGGAACATGTAATGCTAAAATAGGTTTGACTCTCTTAAACAGGTTAGAAATCGTATGATAAAACAAGCAAAGGGGCATGGCATGAAATCTGCCCTTCACTGCAGAGAATGTTTGCCTCTCCTGTCTTTTCCCCATCAACAGGGAATTAGTGCAGCGCGAGGAAAGAGATGTACCTCTGCCAGGAAAAGCCTCATTGGCAGCAGGGAGAAGCCCTACCCACCTGCCCCTCAGCTCCTCAGGCACCTTCCTCAAGATGCCACTCTCCCCACGGCTAAAAAACACACCTACAGGCTCCACTGTGGTCTGCAGGCACTTAACTTCCTTGTCCTCCAGTCGGCTAATGGGCTGTGAGGTACGGGCTGACACTTGCTCAGACACAGCAGAGACCAGCGCTGTGAGCTGGGGCTCAGCTCTCAGGGTGGCTTGGAGGGCAGGAGTCAGAAATGGATCATGTTCACTGCAGCTCTATTTACAACATCCAGGACACAGACGCAACCTAAGTGTCCATCGACAGATGAATGGATAAAGAAGAGGTGGCACATATATACCATGGAATATTATTCAGCCATAAAAAGAAATGAAATTGAGTTATTTATAGTGAGGTAGTTGGACCTAGAGTCTGTCATACAGAGTGAAGTAAGTCAGAAAGAGAAAAACAAATACCGTATGCTAACATATATATGGAATCTAAAAAAAAAAAGTTCTGAAGAATCTAGGGGCAGGACAGGAATAAAGACACAGATATAGAGAATGGACTTGAGGACACAGGGAGGGGGAAGGGTAAGCTGGGACGAAGTGAGAGAGTGGCATGGACATATATACACTACCAAATGTAAAATAGATAGCTAATGGGAAGCAGTCCCATAGCACAGGGAGATCAGCTCGGTGCTCTGTGACCACCTAGAGGGGTGGGATAAGGAGGGTGGGAAGGAGACGCAAGAGGGAGGAGATATGGGGATATATGTATATGTATAGCTGATTCACTTTGTTACAAAGCAGAAACTAACACACCATTGTAAAGCAATTATACTGCAATAAAGATGTTATAAAAAAAAAGAGAAAGAAATGGATCACTGAGCATGAGATGCATAGGTTCTTTCCTTAATTCATTCTCTAGCTTCCCTGCCGACATTCTTGCAGCCAGACAGAAAAATTCTACTCTTCACAACTCAGAGGTTCACGGAAAGGGAGATTGTTTTTTCTGTAATTGGAACTTTCTCCTGAGCCCTCTCTTGTGGGATACTAGGCAAAAATTAATTACATCTCCAATCCTGTCTAAGGCGTATTCCCTTTAAGTGAGGTTCAGTTTCCATTAGTTAAAAGTGCTCAATCCCTCATATAACTTCTCTATCCCTTTTTATTATTAAGATTGTGTCTGATTTTGAAGAATATAGCTTACTTGACCTTGTGGCTCTGCAGGGAAGTCTCCAGGAAGCCCTAGAGACCTGTGCTGTCCAATACATCTCCTGGTTTCTGGATGATTTGTCTTTCCTGCTGGGTAACATCTGGGTGGGTATGACTCAGGGTTGTTATTGTTCCATAGGCAGTGCACTCAGGTGCTTTCTGGGTGGTCCTATTTCATATCAGCTCCTTCTGGCAGCATGAACAACTAGAGAGCAGGCTAAGACACTCATTTGTCTCCAGCTTCTGCTTGTTGTCCTGCAGGGTTTTCTGCAGGACCCCTTTGTCCCAATTAAGACAACTCCTTTTGGCAATTTCCTCAAGACAGACAGGCAGGTATGTCAGGTCCTGTGCAGCTCCAGTGGACAGGGCCATGGACCTGGGATGCTGGGGAAGTGGCTGAACCTCTCTCTCCCTAAGATTCTTCATCCATAACATGAAAATAACAGTAGCTAATGTTAATTGAGCACTTACTATATTTGGCACTCTTCTGTGTTCTTTATAATATACCAGGTAGTTCCTAAGTCAGTGCCTCTCAAGTTCTCTGAGAATGACTAGTTTCAGAGAAACAAAGAAACAAATGACTAGTTTCTTCTTTAATTTCCAATTTGACACAGAGCAATGTTTTTGCAAAATACAATAAAAATGAATTAATAAAAAGTTACATAGAGAAAAACTATAAAACTTGTACATATTGTCCATTGAAAGTTTAAGTGACTAATACAATCATTATTCTACTATTAATACCTTGTTACTTCACAAGCATAACTTCACAGAAAGTTATGAGTAGAATAGTGACTCCCCATATTAAGGGCCTTTGTACACACTTTGAATAAACGCTGTATGTGTCAACATTTAGAGTTTGTAATGTGACAAATGAGCTTACTTTTTGTTTATAAGCTCATCGATCTAAGTTTCTCTACTTAACTATACTTTCATATTGATCTAGTTGCAAACTGGTAGCAAGCAATTTGTGGATGGCATTTGTCCGTAAAATACTCTTTGTTTTTGTTTTTTAAGAATTATTATTTTTTTATTGAAGTATAGCTGATTTACAATATTGCATTAGTTTCAGGTGTACAGCACAGTGATTCAGTTATACAGATACACATTCAGTTATACATAGTGATTCACTTATAACATATTCAGTTATATGTATATTCTTTTTCAGATTCTTTTCTCTTATAGGTTATAACAAAATATTGAATATAGTTGCCTGTGATATACAGTAGGTCCTTGTTGGTTATCTATTTTATCATAATAGTGTGTATATGCTAATCCCAAACTCCTAATTTATTCCTCCCCCCTTTCCACTTTGGTAACTATGATTTTGTTTTCTATATCTGTGGGTCTGTTTCTGTTTTGTAAATAAGTTGATTTGTATGTTTTTTTTTTTTTTTAGATTGCACATATAAGTGATATCATATGATATTTGTCTTTCTCTGTCTGGCTTAATTCACTTAGTATGATAATCTCTAGGCCCACCCATGTTGCTGTAAATGGCATTATTTCATTCTTTTTTATGGCCGAGTAATATTCCATTGTATATATATACTACGTCTTCTTTATCCATTCCTCTGTTGATGGACATTTAGGTTGCTTCCATGTCTTGGCTGTTGTAAATAGTGCTGCAGTGAACACTGGGGTGCATGTATCTTTCCGAATTATAGTTTTGTCTGAGTATCTGCCCAGGAGTGGGATGGTAGGATCATATAGTAACTCTATTTTTAGTTTTTTAAAGAACCTCCATACTGTTCTCCATAGTGGCTGTACCAATTTACATTCCCACCAACAGTGTAGGAGGGTTCCCATAAAATACACTTTGAAAAGCACTCTTTGATATGTTTTTACATGCATTAACTAATTTAATCATGACAATAAGTCTATGAGGACAATATTATTATTATACAGCTTGTGAATTCATCTAATATGTGTCAGAGTTTGGAGACCCAGATTTTGAGACTCCAAGGCCCCTGTTCATACTATGTTGTGAAGGCATGAAGGGACGGATGTGCCAGGTAAATTTTTCTTTCCTGTGTCTTGGAGACCCCTGGTGGAGTGAACTAATGATCAGTAGTCTGTGGAAATCAGCAAACGAGATGAGGTAGTTAAGGGCATGGGATGGAATTAGAGTGGGCTGGAGCAGTCTCTGCCCTCCAGGACAAAGGAAAGTAATGGGCAAAATCAAAGAACCTGTGGTGGGGTCCCGGCTCCTGGTACTGGGGATGTGGGGAGGCCCAAGACTAAAGACGCCCCTGTTGTTCAGTGTTGATTATATCATTCAACCAGAAGATAAGGAGTAAAGCAGGCAAAGGATTGCCATTTGTTCTGCAAACCAAATGGCTGATATGGACCGTTGATTGTAGATACCAGAACAGTCGGACTAATTAACCAAATGCAGCTGAAAGAGGTGCTTGACCCAGCTCTCCATCCTGCTGCATTCCTCATTTAGAAGGCAGGCTTGGCTCCTAATAAGTCTTTATTTCTAGAAAGTTCTAGAAACTTCCCTTTTAAAAGTAAAGTGTTATAATGGGAAGAGAATAAAATGTTTACAATACTTGCACTTACTCTTGCAATTTAAATAAGATCGTAAGGATTTGGGAAACATCTTCTCCATGATAAAGCAAGTAAAGAGGTAGAGGGTATATTTCCTGAATTGTCTTATCAAAAGGAGTCTGGGTTAGAAACAGGTGATGCTATTCAAGCTGTTCTTGCCAAGTGCAGGGAGTTTCTCCACTCTGGGTGGCAGCTCTCTGACTTCCTCACCAATAAACTCTGATCCAGCCTGACTCCATAGAAGTAGAGGTGACTGCGGGTCAGCAGTAAGTAATGGGACTATCTCGTTTACAGAAGACTCTCAACCTACTAGGGGTAGACATGAGTGAGGCCGAGGTTTGAGAATTGGGGTACAGGTGTCCATCTGAAGTACCGCAACTACAATTTCTCCTCCTCTGTTCCTTGGACAGGCCTTTCTCCAAGACCTAGTATAAGGCCCAGGTCTGGAGTTCCATTTGACAGCACCCCATCCCCATGCCAAGCTACAGAGAAAAAGAACACACCAGTTTAGCCTAAAACACAGTATGATCACGTGCTTAAAACCCTTTAATGACCCTATCCTTAGGCTAGAGTTAAAATTTCTTTAAAAAAGTTGACAAGGCCCACTGTAATCTCAACGTTTATGGTAGGCAGAATAATGGCCTCCCAAAGCCGTCCATGTCCTATGCCGAGAGCAACCCGTGAATATCTTGGGATATTAAGGATACTAAGGGGATATGAAGGATATTAGACTGCAGAGAAAATTAAGGTTGCTCATCAGCTGACACTCATCTAGGGAGAGCATCATGGGTTATCCAGGTGGGTCCAGTGTAATCACAGGGTCATTTCAAGTTGACGAAGGAAGCAAAAGAAGAGAGTCAGAGGAATGTGATGTGAGAAGAACTTGGCCAGCTGATATTGACTTTGGAGATGGGAAAGCGAACAATGAGCCAACTATGCAGGCAGCCTCTAGATGCTGGAGAAGCAAGGAAATCAGTTCTCCGCTAGAGCCTCCAGGAGAAACAGCTCAGCCAACACTTTGATTTTTTTTTTTTTTTTTTGTGGTAAGAGGGCCTCTCACCGTTGTGGCCTCTCCCGTTGCGGAGCACAGGCTCCGGACGCGCAGGCTCAGCGACCATGGCTCACGGGCCCAGCCGCTGCGCCACATGTGGGATCTTCCCGGACCGGGGCACAAACCCGTGTACCCTGCATCGGCAGGCGGACTCTCAACCACTGCGCCACCAGGGAAGCCCCAACAGTTTGATTTGAACCTAGTGAGACCTCAGTTGGACCTCTAATCTACAGAACCGTAAGATAATATGTTTCTCTTGTTTTAAGCCACCGAGTTTGTGGTAGTTTGTTGGAGGATTTAAGCTCAGCTTCCAAAGAGGAAAGCCAGCAGTATCTTTCTCTTTTTTTTTTCTCTTCTGTTGTAGTTGTATCATCAGTTTCGCCTCTCTCAATGCACGGTTAAACGAGAGAAACATCCTAGAGCAGGTTAGCAGGTTCTTTCTAATACTAGGTGGGAGAGTTATTATGACAACTATTCAAGATTATGAATATAAAAGGATTCATTCCAGAATGCCTGTGATACCCAGCAGATCCTATAGGTAAAGCGTAGGTCTATCCATTTAAATGTATTTGCTCTATTGCTCTCTGGAATTATAAGCCCTGGATGTGCCTCCTGGTTTGAAATGCCTCATATAGACTGAAATGCCTCATATAGACTGACCTTGGTCAGCAGTGTGGCAGGGAGCAGCCCAGCTGAAAATGATGAAGCTGAAAGGAACGAGGATATGTCCTTATAACAGGCTTAGTAACAGCCCTTTGCTGACAGTTGCAGAAATGTTTTCACTATGGTGGTAGGACCAGGGAGTATCAGTGGCAGTGCTTTCTCTTCTGATTCCCCAGCAGGGATTGCCTTTCCCAAGACAATGGAGTTCTGAGCTGGGCAGTGAGCTGAGCTTCTTCCCTGCCCTACTGCCCCCAGCTGGCCCCTCAGGGCTTTGTTCCGTTAAAGGGCTGTGTGACCTCAACCTTTCTGTGGCTGAGTCTCCTCTTTTCTCAAAAGGAAGCTAGAACTTCCCTCCCAGAGACCTGAGAGGATAGCTGTCTGTAGTACCCAGGGAGCAAACGCTGAGGGCTGGGTTGTATGCGATTAAAGTGACGATGATAATGGTTCTATATAATTAATTCAGTCATGTTCTTAGTTACAGTTGTCATGTGCTTCTCTGTTCATATGAGATCTGTTTCTTTTTTTTCTTTTATAATTTTTATTGGAATATAGTTGATTTACATTGTTGTGTTAGTTTCAGGTGTACAGCAAAGTGAATCAGTTATACATACCACATATATCCACTCTTTTAGCTTCCTTCCTCCCTTTGTTCCTTCTTTCACTTCCATCCTTCCTCACTTCCTGCCTCCCTCCCTTCCTTCATTCCTTCCTCTCTCTCTCAGGATCTTAGTTCCCTGACCAGGGATCGAAACTGTGCCCCCTGCATTGGGAGCACAGAGTCTTAGTCACTGGACTTCCAGGGAAGTCCCCATAACTTTGTTTTCTATATCTGTGACTCTGTTTTGTAGATAAGTTTATTTGTACCATTTTTTTTAGAGCCCACATATAAGAGATATCATATGATATTTGTCTTTCTCTGTTTGACTTACGTCACTCAGCATGACAATTTCTAGCTCCATCCATGTTGTGGCAAATGGCATTATTTTGTTCTTTTTTATGGCTGAGTAATATTCCATTGTATATACGTACTTCTTTATCCCTTCTTCTGTTGATGGACATTTAGGTTGCTTCCATGTCTTGACTATTATAAATAGTGCTGCAATTAATAGCTCATGCAGCTCAATATCAAAAAAAAAGAAAGAAAGAAAGAAACTGTTTCAATAGCAACCTCGATGGAGTGATCAGGGCTTCATCAGCTCTTCATCTACTCATTTACTCAACAAATATTTATGAGTATGCTCTGTGTGCCGGGGAGCATTTTGTGCACTGGTGACATGGGAGGGAACAAAGATCCCTGCACTCATAGCATCCACGCTAGTGAGGCATCAGTAATAAACAAAAATAGGACAAGTGCTGTAGAAAAATAAGGCAGGGAAGGGGCTAGAGGATTCCTAGAGATAAGGATAGTGAGGGAGGCCTCTGTGAGAATTGAGACTTGAATGAAGATCAGAGGATGTGAGGGAGGAAATTATGTGTATATCTGGGGGAAGAGCTCTCAAGGCAGGGGGGCAGCAAGTTCATCACCATCAGTCATTATCTGTTAATCAGAGAATTGTTAATATTACTCCATATCCTACTCTCTGTACACCAGGGCCAACCCCTTTCTGGTCAAACGTTCTGGACTTGGGTCAGTCTCTGTTCCTTAGCTTCCAAAATCTTACATTCACCTGCTCCCAATGTCTGAAATATGAGATTGAACCATATGAAGTTGCCAATATGCAACCATTTTTGACCCACAGAAATGGAAGCTTCCCATGGTTCAACCTAATGCATTTGGCAAGGTCCCAAGCTGTAATGAAAAGTACCTGTAAAATACAAGCGCCCCAGGAGTGGCTGGAGGAGGCATTTGATGTGTGTTAACTCTCTCCTCTTACCCTTTCCTCTCTGAGAAAGTCAGCTGGTTTCACTTCTTCAACACAAATGTGTAGGGAGCTGATAGTTGAGCCTTTTCTACAAGCTGGCATTAATGATGCTTGCTCTAACTTTTCGAAGCGTGTTTATGCTTTAAAGTTTATGTTCCCTGGGTGGTTGGCCATAGGGAACTCATATACACACCTACCCATGGTGGGCATGGTCTTATCCAACAGGTCAACCAACATCTCAATACAATTGGCTGTAAGGGTTGAACCCAACCGCAGGCAGGCAACCCTCCTTCCAGCTGCTTTGTCTCATGTCTCAGTTTTTCTCTCTATGGTCCCAACTAGCCGGGGGGCTGGAGCAAAAAGACAGGAGCTGGTGAGAAGAGCTGCCAGGGGATGTTGAACTTCCTCAAGGCTTTAGGTCTGCTCTGATGGCCCTTCAGGACCATCATACACATACATTGTACCGAGAGAGGCTGATGTCTTCAGGGAGGGCTTCACATTTAGACTTTTGCTGTTTACCCCAAATGCAGTTTAATGTGTGTGTATACACCTATTTTTATAAACATTCAAAATTTACAATTTTCATAACTTTGCTTCAACATTCTTTCATTTTTAAAAAATATATTGGAATCCTTAAAATGTCACTTAGCCTTCTTTAAGAGCTTTGTGAAACCCAAGCAGGGTCAAGGAGATGAGAAAGTAGAGGACTTCTCTGTGACCCTGGGACCATCTGGATCATTATCACCTGCAAATTCTGGGGCCTCCTCCTGCCTACTGAGTCCGAATCAGTGGCACCGGGGCCAAGGAGCCTACATTTGAAGAAGTACCCCCTTGTAACTTATACAAACTCCAGTTTGAGAGAGTAGGGTTAGGGAATTGGATGGGTCATTAGACACGGGATTTCCCTAGGAAAGGACTAGGGCTGAGAATGGAAGGAAGTCAAAGACCCTGATGAACCTGGCGCAGTGAAAATGGTGACAGAGATGAGAAGTGGAAGAGGGATGTTAGGTGCATGGCATGACCCTCAAGGAGGAAGTCTCTCCCATGAGTGACCAAGTAACAATGGATGTATCTTGGGCCCACCAGATGTTCCAGGCCCTTCCCTGGACGTCATCTTGTTGGAGCTCCACAGCTGCGCTGGGAGGTTCTGAGGTAGATCAAATAATATCAGAGCCACCTTCCCAAAGAGGAAAGGGGTAATGAACATGCTCTCTCCTGTCCTTATCCCACGCTGCCTCCTTGGCATCACCCTTCTGGTGACACCCAGATGGACACGGCAGACAGGATACTCCCAAATGGTTGTCCTCTTATTTTAATCCCCGAATCCATATACTATGCTTGATGGTGACTTGATAAGGACTTACTGATAGTTTAGCTTCCTAGAGTGAAATGTGGGAGCTATTTGTGAAATCCCAGCAATTTATTAATAATTCAGGATGACCTCTAATCAGGATGAAAATTGGCTTCTTTGTCAAGTGCAGAGGAAGGATAATTGGTGTATTTGAAATAGGCCTTGTCCACATAGCCGCTCTGCCCACTTGTTTTGCTTCCGGGCCTTCTGTGAGTCCCGTCCTTGATGGTGGGCAGAGCCAGTAGGCAGGGCAGAAGGGGAACACACAACAGACTTTGAACTCAAGATACCCTGGGTCTAGCCTACTGATCCCTGCCTGGCCAGTCACAGCCACAGCTTAACCTGTCTTCCTGGTTGGCTTTCAGAAACCCAGGCTTCCGGGCTGGAGTGACCCAGCCGCCCGCCGGCCTTGTTGAGGCAATGTTCCCCACTCACTCAGCTATCCCATTGTCCAAGAGAAGCCTGGATCTTACCGTTCCTTTTCCTCAAGAGTCTCTGCTCCCAGCTGTGGAATGCCCATGACCTGCAGTGCTGTGGGCAGCTCTGTCCTTACGCCTGGGCCGCAGGGGCCCCTGGCCTAAGCCTTGGATTCAGATGCACATGTCACAGACACTGAATCACAAACACTTCTGCCTTTGTGGTCTCATAAGAACATTTTTAAAAAGTTTTGGAACTAATTAAGTAAGAGTTATCAGAAAGGAACCCTGAGGTTTTTTCTGATACCAAATATGTCATTCCAAGAGCAGCTGGCTGACCTACAGTGTAATTCAATTTTGACACTACTTGGAATTAGCACAGACTCCACAGGTTAAGGGCTCAATCCCACCAGACTGTCCCCACTTCATATGCCAGACACAAATGGGGTGTGCAGGGACCTGCAATTTTGCCCAGCTGACTACAAATTCAGGGCTTCCCATAACCCCCTCTTCAGGTTCCATAATTCACCAGAATGACTCACAACGCTCAGGAAAGCACTTTACTTACAATTACAGGTTTATTATAAAGGAGACAAGTCAGGAACAGCCCAATGGAAGAGATGTATAGAGCAAGGTATGGGAACTGGCCCAGAACTTCCCTCCCAGTACCTCTCCTTTTTTTTTCTTAATAAATTTATTTATTTTGTTTATTTATTTTTGGCTACACTGGGTCTTCGTTGCTGCGTGCAGGCTTTCTCTAGTTACGGCGAGCGGCGGCAACTCTTCGTTGCAGTGCGCAGGCTTCTCATTGCGATAGCTTCTCTTGTTGTGGAGCACAGGCTCTAGGTGCGTGGGCTCAGTAGTTGTGGCTCATGGGCTCTAGAGCGCAGGCTCAGTAGTTGTCGCACACGGGCTTAGTTGCTCCGCGGCATGTGAAATCTTCCCAGACCAGGGCTCGAACCTGTGTCCCATGCATGGCAGGCAGATTCTTAACCACTGTGCCGCCAGGGAAGTGCCCTCCCAAGACCTTTCTGTATTCACCAACCCAGAAGCTCTCTGACTCTTGTTGTTCAAGGGTTTTTATAGAAGCGTCATTGTGGAGGTGTGATTGATTAAGTCACTGGCCATTGCTGATTGAACTCGATCTGTAGTCCTTCTCTCCTTCCAGGAGGCCAGGGGGATGGGGTTGACAGTTCCTATAATTTTGAACTAGCACTTGCCTCCCTCCTGAAGGTATCTGGGGGCCTTAGTGTGAGTCGTCTCATTAGCATAAACTCAAGTAGGGTTAAAAGGGGCTCTGTGAATAACAAAAGACATCCTATCACTCAGGAAATTCCACATTTAGGAGCTCTGTGCTAGGAACCAGGGATAAAGACCATATATTCATTAAAAAAAAATTATTAGACTACAGATATACACACCTGCGTCCCCAGGCCAGAGAAGAATGCAGGTCTGAGAACATATGAATTCAGGCTAGGGAGGTAAAAATCACAGCCTGGACCCAAGGAAACCAGAGAGAGAGAGTAGCTGCTCTGGCTTAAAGGTGGACACCCCAAGGCACGTAGGGAACATCTAGGGGCCCTGGGCACACCTGGTTTCCCATTAAACTGTGTTCCCTCTCTTCTCTCGGCCCTAATGATGTGGTTTGGGAAGGTGTTTAGAACTGGCTGCAGATCATGAATTGGAAAAGTAAGACACGGGATGGGAACCCACCTGTCCTGACCTTCTGGGAGCTTGGTCAGGTCAATCGCCATAATGAATTTGGGTTCAGTCTTGGGTCTGGGCCACCAGCGTCTCTGAAGGTAGTGCTGGCCCAGAGATGGCTCATTTAGCCTCTCAGTCATGAGAGAGATCCTGGGGGAGTGGGCAGGGCCCAGGACGTAGCTCATTTGATAACTTTTAAGCATTTAGACTTTTGGTATGTGGACCTTCAATCGTTTTCTTTCTCCAGGCCCCACAAATGCTAGGAGGGACCCTAAAGCAAGCACCTCTCAGGGCCTAGAATGGGCAGGGAGGATATCAACCTCTTGCCTGATGGAATAACCTTTGGCAGTTTTAGAGAAACTCCGCTATATGCCTCCCTCTCCTGCCTGGGTTGCAGAAGGCGGGGATTAGCACAGACAGGAGGAGGGTGCAGATTAATGCAAAGACCAGGAAGAAGTACCCATCCAGTCCACCCTGAGATGGCCCCGGCTGTGTGCTTGGTCTCCTGCCATGGTCAGTGGGTAGGGCAGGGCACTGCATCTGCATTTCAGCCTCTTTGGCATTCCACTCCTGAATTCTCCTCCTCGACCCAGTACACACACCCATCCACCCACTATGTTCTCCATTCCAGATGGGCTGCTTTCATGTTCATAAGCATAACCTGGGCATTCTCGCCTCTGCCTCCTCCCCGTCCTCCATCAAATTCCAACTTCTTGACCACACATCTCTCCTATGAAATCATGAACAGAAGTAAAGATGTTCTTAAAAGCTGTTTAATGACAGAAGTTATGAAATTCTTACTATGTTCCAGGCACTATGTTAAACATTGAAATTCTCAGAACATATTATCCCTACCAGTCACTTGCCAAGTGAAATCAGGAAGAGTAGAGGTTTTGATGTCATACTGGGTGGTCACACTGGGACTCAAGAGGTGGCATTTCTTGGGAGGAGGGATCAGTAATAGTCCAAGGTCTGACCTTCAGTTTAGAAACAGAATTTTATGTGATTTAGAGGTATTGACTTACACTAACCAAACTCACAGGAAATTGATGTATAAACCTAAACATCAATTTAGTATATTTCCAGGAGTAGTTTATCAGTTGATGGTGATAGTTGTACAGGGCAATGAATGTTTTTTTTCTTTTGGAAAGTGGTGGAAAACCACATGTGTAGTTTAATCTTTGCCTGCCTCCTCTAGGCACTATGAAGAACAACCACTGCTTTTTCCATGTTTCTCCCTCAAGAGATCAATTTATCAATTGGGCCTCAGCTGGCTTTCACAGGTTAGCATAGCTAGGCTGGATTTCCATTTCCAACTCTTTAATGCTTCGGCTAGGAAAATGAACACAGATTTTGTCATGGGTCCATGAACTCAAACCCAAAGCTAGATACTAGTGAGCCTTTTGCTAGTTAGAAATGAATAAGCTAAAATAGGAAAAAATTATCATTTTCTTCCAAACATTTGTTTCCCTGAGACTTAGGTGACTGCTATTCCTTCTTTGCAAGGAAAAGATAGCAGAAGCCAAAACAAATGAACATGGAGCAAACGCATATTAACAGATGATCCTTCTGCTTCACTCAGACATGTGTACGTATTATGTTTATAGCATGTGTTATAGAGTATGTATTGAATTGATTAGCATTCTTAAGACTATTAAGTAAAAGTAATAGGTTTAGTATTATTTGGCGAAATCACAGTTCAAATGTTGGAATTAAAAATGAATCTTAAATGATATTCTTCTGATAGAGCATGACTGCCAGTGTCTTATCTCCCTGACCACTTCTGACAGTGTATAGCCCAAGACAATTTCTACAGGCGGCCGATCCCATCCACCTTGTGATCTTACTAGTGACAGGAAGAAAGTTGATCAATACTGCCATGTTCCCTACTACACCCTAAACAGATAGGCTTCTGAAGAGCACTTATGTTTTGTTCTTGTCTCCTGTCCTCACCCTCCAAGGAGAGTCCGAGCATTGACGAACCCTTGCCTGGGTGTTAATGCTGTCAAGTGAGGGGAGTGGTAGGTAGGTAGACTCAGGCCTGGAGAAGTTGGATGAATAGGGAAGGGCTGGGCCTTCCTGCCACTTCCTCCTGTGAGGAGAATTAGTTTGAAAAAGCCTCTCTGAATGTGAAACAACTGGAAAGGAGATGAAAGTACTGTTTTAAACATAGCTGTACGTTTTAAGTTGCACTCCTTCAAGCTCTTTGGGAGAGACTAGCAGAGTTTGAAATGACTTTCCACTTGCTTTTGGTGGTGGGACTCTATTCCTTTGAATGAGACACTGAGCAGAGATTGGGTTTCTCAGATGATTTTTCTCCCTGTGGGTGATCTTTCCAAACTGTGATGTCTTGTTATTCTGATTCTCTACGTACTAACTATTCTGCTTAGTGGTTTATTTTGAACTATTCCTCTTTACAGTATTTTACTTTTGAATTTTTCTTCTTAGAAATTTGGGTTAGCTCTCTGCTGGATGGCAAACTGCTTGAGGGTGGAGACTTATCTTAATACTTCTTTGAATCGATGAGAGCTTAAAGTACAATGCTGGTTGCATAATGGGAAGTCAATAAAATCTTTAATGAACAAGTGAATGAATGCAGGAATCAGGGAATTATGCCAAGGCTAGGTTTCCAGTGTCTCACTTACAGTCCTACATGACAGGAGGGTAGCTCTTATTCACTGAAGACCCTGGACAATGCTATGCCAAGCTAGACATGGCCCAGAGGGTCGTCTGCCATATAACCTGATAGGAGCCCCAGAACACCCTTCTTTGTTTACTTGGCCAGAATGGATATTTTCTCCTCCTACTTGGGACCTCAGAGGTCACGAGCAATAGACCAGTAAATGCATCTTGAGGGAAGCTGGCCTTTGGAATTGGCTTATAAAAAAGTATAAATATGAGCCTAGGGATACTGTGGCACAAATAAATAATCAGCAAGATTTCAATTTGGTGATTATCTTGAAAAAAAAAAATCCCAACAATGGAGGCCCATAGCTGTACCACCTTCAATTCTGATCTCCCTGCTCCAAATAGTCTGACAATTTAGTTTAACTTGTTCCCAGCATTGTAGCTCCCTAAGTAAGAAGGAAGGAAGAAATGTTTGTCCATTTGTATCTTCCTTCTTCACTTTCTGAGGTTCAGATGCACCAGGTGCCCATGTCCCAACCACCAGACAAGTGAGGAAGAGTTTTCTTAATGCCCTGCTCTTTAGTGGATCACAAGGGCAATAAAGGAATGTTGGCTCCCCAACAGTACATAACTAATCCAGTTCTCAATCCACAAGGGCCAAGGAGAGCTAATTTAACCTCATGCTTCATTAGCTCATCCCTTGTCTGAAATCAAAACCAAACGAAAGCCAATCAGCGGAAAACACATTGCCATTCTGTGCAGCCGCAGGTGTAAGCTGGTCCCCTGTGGCTCCGCCCATCGGGCTGTGTTTGCAATTATTTCCACGGAGTTGGAGGAAGGTGTTCCTGCTTATTATCTGCTCAGCACCGTCATCATCTCCTGCTCTAATTTCTCCTCACAAGGACCTTGCTTCCTATTGAGACTCCTTTTCCTTTTAAATGAGAAGTGCCACCTCTGTCAGTTGCCAGAGGGGCACAATTTTTCTCTTCCTGAAGACAAACCACGAGGGGCAGCCACGCATGACCAGGTCCAGGTTTGTGACTAAGGTGGTAAGGATGACCTGGGGCCACGAGGAACTGAGTAGTTTGGCCATGGATGTCTGAGATGAGGCAAAACCAGGCGAGGTTTGGAAAAGGAAGGCAGTTAGGAGGCCAGGAGAACGACCCTTGTCCGGGAAGGTGCCTAAAATCAGTCTCCATAGCTGCTTCGTGAAGAGGCTGGGAGGGGAGTGGACACGTGAGTTTGTGAGCCTGGCCGCCTGGGTGTGAGAGCAGAGGGCACCCAGGGCTGGGCTTGCTGTCCCCAAATACCTCCTCACTGTGGGTTGATAATACTGCATTCTCTGGATTCCAGAGAGCTGTTGTTATTGTTTCTGTAAGTATTGATAGTTTCTGCAATTAATATTTTGGGATTGGGGTGAGCCTGAGATACGGAACCCGCCGAGGTCCCAGAGTGGGCAGGCCCGGCCATAGCTGGCTGCTAGTGGCGTCATCAGTTTGCTGCAGTGGGCTGTGCATGTATGATCATCTTCCTATGTTCCGTATCTGAAGAGGCTGGGAAATGCTGTTCTAACCAATCCTTTCCCTTGACAGACGAGGGTCAGGCAAAGTGACTTAATCTCAAGGAAACAGGATCTGCTTCTGAAATTTCAGGCATTAAGTTTGTGATCAGGAGACTTTCAAAGGGGCTCAGAGATCAGGCACAGCATCTGGAAAACTAAAGGTCAGAATCCAGGGAGTGTCCAGAGAAATAGGCATGACTGACAAGCAGGAAGATCAGAGCTTGATACCCAGCCATTCACACTCATCCCTGCAGCCCTGGAACTCTGACCCAACCAAGACCAGACTATGAGAGCAGGTACAGTAGATCCTGGTCTGCAGAAGAACCGAGTAGGCACCCTAGGTTCAAACAGAAAACACCAGATCTAATAAGGAGGTCGCACATTCAAAGCCATTGTCCACCATCTTTCTCTCCTATACAACGTCAGATGCTGCCCTTGTGATCATATTCAGCATCCTTTCATCTCCCAGCATACACACAGTTATCTTAGTTTGGGTTCCCCTACAAGCAGAGCTTGAGAAAAGGGCTCGGATGAGAGCTGTTTACCCGTGAGCTGATCTCAGGAAACAGGTGAGGGAGCAGCAAGAGTGAAACAGGGACAGAGGAAAAGCCAGCCTCAGAGTGTGTTACAGAGGTTGCGCAGTGGGCAGCTGGGGCTCAACATTGCCAGGACCTCTGTGAAGACTGCAGCAACCTCTAGATTTGTGTACCTGGCAGATGGGGGCCAGAACATTTATTCACTACTTTATTCTCCAATTGTTGAGAGTTGCCGCCAGCAGTCTTAACTCTCCTGTACCTCAGAGCTGCACGTACACGAGGGTGCTCTGGAGCAGAAAGCAGACCCATGCATGGCACGGGCTTGAAGCAAGATGACCCTGGCTCATATGGAACTGAAGTCGGG
The DNA here is from genome assembly GCF_008692025.1 of Phocoena sinus. Classification (NCBI taxonomy): domain Eukaryota; kingdom Metazoa; phylum Chordata; class Mammalia; order Artiodactyla; family Phocoenidae; genus Phocoena; species Phocoena sinus. The sequence goes on along the minus strand of NC_045765.1, from coordinate 146,155,455 downwards.
CCTTGGGAATGTGATGAGGGCACCAGAGCTGTCTGCTATATCAGTCAAGCAAGGCTAGGTTACAGCAGCTGTTCTTAAAGTGTGATTCCCAAAACTAGCTGCATCAGCATCACTTAGAAACTTATTATTTATATTATTTTTATTTTTATTTTTTTACATTTATTTTTGGCTGTGTTGGGTCTCTGTTGCTGCACGCGGGCTTTCTCTAGTTGCGGTGAGCAGGGGCTACTCTTCGTTGCAGTGCACACGCTTCTCACTGTAGTGGCTTCTCTTGTTGTGGAGCACAGGCTCTAGGCACGAGGGCTCTAGGCTCACGGGCTTCAGTAGTTGTGGCCCGTGGGCTCAATAGTTCTGGCTCTTCAGCTCTAGAAAGCACGCTCAGTAGTTGTGGCGCATGGGCTTAGTTGCTCTGCGGCATGTGGGATCTTCCCGGACTAGGGCTCGAACCCGTGTCTCCCACATTGGCAGGCAGATTCTTAACCACTGCCCCACGAGGGAAGCCCTATATTATTATTTTTAAAAGAAATTTTTATTTTATATTGGAGTGTAGTTGATTTACAAAGTTGTGTTAGTTTCAGGTATACAGAAAAGTGATTCAGTTATACATACATCTATTCTTTTTCAGAATCTTTTCCCATATAGGTTATCACAGATTATTGAATAGAGTTCCCTGTGCTATACAGTAGGTCTTTGGATTATCTATTTTATATATAATAGTGTGTATATGTTAGTCCCAAACTCGTAATTAATCCCTCTGCCCCACCTTTCCTTTGGTAACCATAATTTTGTTTTTGAAGTCTGTGACTCTGTTTCTGTTTTGTAAATAAGTTCATTTGTATCATTTTTTTAGATTCCACATATAAGTGGTATCATATGGTATTTGTCTTTATGACTTACATCACTTAGAATGACAATCTCTAGGTCCATCTTTGTTGCTGCAAATGGCATTATTTCATTCCTTTCATGGCTGAGTAATATTCCATTGTACATGTGTACACATGTGTACACACTGTACACATCTCCTTGATCCATTCATTTGATGGACATTTAGGTTGCTTCCATGTCTTGGTCATTGTAAATAGTGCTGCAGTGAACATTGGGGTGCATGTATCTTTTTGAATTATAGTTCTCTCAGGGTATATGCCCAGTAGTGGGGTTGCTGGGTCATATGGTAGCTTTATTTTTATTTTTTTAAGGACCCTCCATACTGTTCTCCATAGTGGCTGTATCAAGTTACATTCCCACCAACAGTGCAAGAGGGTTCCCTTTTTCCACACCCTCTCCAACATTTATTGTTTGCAGATTTTTTGATGATGGCCATTCTGACTGGTGTGAGGTAATATCTCATTGTAGTTTTGATTTGCATTTCTCTAACTCTTAGTGATGTTGCGTATCCTTTTGTGTGCCTCTTGGCCATCTGTAGGTCTTCTTTAGAGAAATGTCTCTTTAGATCTTCTGCCCATTTTTAACTTGGGTTTGTTGTTTTGATATTGAGCTGCATGAGCTATTTGTATATTTTGGAGATTAATTCCTTGTCAGTTGCTCGTTTGAAAATTATTTTCTCCCATTCTGTGGGTTGTCTTTTGTTTTGTTTATGGTTTCCTTTGCTGTGCAGAACCTTTTAAGTTTAATTGGGTCCCATTTGTTTGTTTTTGTTTTCATTACTCTAGGAGGTGGATCCAAAGAGATATTGTTGCAATTTATGTCTGAGTGCTCTACCTATGTTTTCCTCTAAGAGTTTTATAGTATCCAGTCTTACATTTAGGTCTTTAATCCATTTTGAGTTTATTGTTTTATATGGTGTTAAAGAATGTTCTAACTTCATTCTTTTACATGTCACTGTCCAGTTTTCCCAGCACCACTTATTGAAGAGACAGTCTTCTCTACATTGTATATTCTGGTCTCCTTTGTCATAGATTAATTGACCATAGGTGTGTGGGTTTGTTTCTGAGCTTTCTAGCCTTCTATCTGCTTCCATTGATCTGTAAGTCTGTCTTTGTGCCAGTACTATACTGTTTTTTTTTTTTTTTTTTTGGCTGTGCCACGCAGTTTGTGGAATCTTAATTCCCCAACCAGGGGCATTGAACCCAGGCCCTTGGCAGTGAGAGTGTGGAGTCCTAACCACTGGACTGCCAGGGAATTCCCAGTACTGTACTGTTTTGATTACTGTAGTTTTAGAGTATAGTCTGAAGTCAGGGAGCCTGATTCCTCCAGCTCATAGAATGAGTTTGGGAGTGTTCCTTCCTCTGCAATTTTTTGGAATAGTTTCAGAAGGATAGGTGTTCACTCTTCTCCAAATGTTTGATAGAATTCGCCTGTAAAGCCATCTGGCCCTGAACTTTTGTTTGTTGGAAGTTTTTAAATCACAGATTCAATTTCAGTACTTGTGATTGGTCTGTTCATATTTTCTATTTCTTCCTGGTTCAGTCTTGGGAGATTGTACCTTTCTAAAAATTTGCCCATTTCTTCAAGGTTGCCCATTTTATTGACATATAGTTGCTTGTAGTATTCTCTTATGATCCTTTGTATTTCTGTGGTATCTCTTGTAACTTCTCCTTTTTCATTTCTAATTTTATAGATTTGAGCCCTTTCCCTTTTTTTAATGATAAGTCTGGCTAAAGATTTATGAATTTTGTTTATCTTTTCAAAGAACCAGCTTTTAGTTTCATTGAATTTTCTATTGTTTTCTTTACCTCTATTTTATTTATTTCTGCTCTGATCTTTACAGTTTCTTTCCCTCTACTAACTTTGCAATTTGTTTGTTGTTTCTCTAGTTGCATTAGGTGTAAGGTTAGTTTATTTGAGATTTTTCTTGTTTCCTGAGGTAAGATTGTATTGCTATAAACTTCCCTCTTAGAACTGCTTTTGCTGTATCCCATAGGTTTTGGATTGTTGTGTTTTTGTTTTCATTTGTCTCTAGGTATTCTTTGATTTCCTATTTGATTTCTTCAGCGATCCATTTGTTGTTTAGTAGCATATTGTTTGGTCTCCACGTGTTCGTGGTTTTTTTTTACAGTTTTTTTCTTGTAGTTGATTTTTAATATCATAGTGTTGTGGTCAGAAAAGATGCTTGATATGATTTCAGTTTTTGTAAATTTACCAGGGCTTGCTTTATGGCCCAGCATGTGATCTATCCTGGAGAATGTTCCATGTTCCCTTGAGAAGAATGTGTATTCTACTGCTATTGGATGGAATGCTCTATAAATATCAGTTAAGTTCACCTGGTCTAATGTATCATTTAAGGCCTGCATTTCCTTATTGATTTTCTGTCTGGATGATCTGTCCATTGATGAAAGTGGGGTGTTAGTTTACCCCAGTATTATTATGTTACTGTTGATTTCTCCTTTTATGGCATTTCGTATTTGCCTTATATACTGAGGTGCTCCTACGTTGGGTGCATATGTATTTACAAGTGTTATAGCTTCTTCTTGGATTGATCCCTAGATCATTATTCAGTGTCCTCCTTTATCTCTTGTAACAGTCTTTATTTTAAAGTCTACTTTGTCTCATAGGGGTGTTGATACTACCACTTTCTTTTGATTTCCATTTGTATGGAATAGCTTCTTCCATCCCCTCACTTTCAGTCTGTACATGTCCCTAGATCTGAAGTGGATCTCTTGTAGACAGCATATATACGGGTCTTGTTTTTGTATCCATTCAGCCAGTCTATGTCTTTTGGTTGGAGTATTTAATCCATTTACTTTTAAGGTAATTACCAATATGTATGTTCTTATTGCCATTTTGTTAAACGTTTGGATTTGTTTTAGTAGGTCATTTTTCTTCCCTTCCTCTTTTGTTCTCTTCTCTTGTGATTAGATGACTGACTTTAGTGTTGTGTTTGGATTCCTTTTCCTTTTTTGTGTATCTATAGTAGATTCTTAGTTGGCAGTTACCATGGGGTTTGATATAGCAGTCTATATATATACAAGATTGTTTTAAGTTGCTGGCCTCTTAATTTGAAATGCATTTCCAATATCCTGTATTTCTACTCTCCTCATGATTGCTGGGTTTGATATATTTGTGTGTGACTGATTTTCTACCCTTACTGTATGTTTGCCTTTACCAGTGAGCTTTCCCATTCATAATTTTCTTGTTTCTAGTTGTGGCCTTTTGTTTTCCTCCTAGAGAAGTTCCTTTAGCATTTGTTGCAAAGCTGGTCTAGTGGTGCTGAATTCTCTTAGCTTTTGCTTGTCTGTAAATCTTTTGATTTCTCCATCAAATCTAAATGAGATCCTTACTGGGTAGAGTATTCCTGGTTATAGGTTTTTTCCTTTCATCACTTTAAATATATGGTGACACTCCCTTCTGGTCTACAGAGTTTCTGCTGAAAAATCAGCAGATAACCTTATGGGAATTCCCTTGAATGCTATTTGTTGCTTTTCCCTTGTTGCTTTTAATAATTTATCTTTGTCTTTAATTTTTGTCAATTTGATTAATATGTGTTTTGGCGTGTTCCTCCTTGGGTTTATCTTGTATGAGACTCTCTGTGCTTCCTGAACCTGGGTAACTGCTTCCTTTCCCATGTTAGGGAAGTTTTCAGCTATTATCTCTTCAACTATCTCAGGCCCTTTCTCTCTCTCTTCTCTGTATGGGACCCGTATAATGCAAATGTTGGTGTGTTTAATATTGTGCCAGAGGTCTCTTTAACTGTGCTCATTTCTTTTCATTCTTTTTTCTTTGTTATGTACCATGGCAGTGATTTCCACCATTCTGTCTTCCAGCTCACTTATCCATTCTTCTGCCTCATTTATTCTGCTATTGATTCATTCTAGTGTATTTTCATTTCAATTATTGTATTGTTCAACTCTTTTCTTTATATCTTCTAGCTCTTTTTTTTTATTTTGCGGTATGTGGGCCTCTCACTGTTGTGGTCTCTCCTGTTGCGGAGCACAGGCTCTGGACGTGCAGACTCAGCGGCCATGGCTCACAGGCCCAGCCGCTCCACGGCATGTGGGATCTTCCCAGACCTGTGCATGAACCTGTATCCCCTGCATCAGCAGGCGGACTCTCAACCACTGCGCCACCAGGGAAGCCCCTCTTCTAGCTCTTTGTTAAACATTTCTTGTATCATGTTGGTCTGTGCCTCCATTCTTTTTTCTCTCCATTCTTTTTTTGAGATCTTTGATCATCTTTACTATCATTACTCTGAATTCTTTTTTGGGTAGATTGCCTATCTCTGCTTCACTTAGTTGTTCTTCTGGGGTTTTATCTTGTTCCTTTGTCTGGAGCATATTTTGTCTCACTTTCTGTGTTTATGATCCTCGTTCTGCAGGCTGCAGGATTGTAGTTCTTCTTCTTCTTCTTCTTTTTTTTTTTTTTTTTTTTTTGCGGTACGTGGGCCTCTCACTGTTGTGGCCTCTCCCATTGCAGAGCACAGGCTCTGGACGTGCAGGCTCAGTGGCCATGGCTCACGGGCCTAGCTGCTCCGTGGCATGTGGGATCTTCCTGGACCAGGGCATGAACCCGCGTCCCCTGCATCGGCAGGCGGACTCTCAACCACTGCACCACCAGGGAAGCCCTGTAGTTCTTCTTGCTTATGGTATCTTCTCCCTGGTGGGTGAGGCTGGTCAAAGAGGCTTGTGCAGACTTCCTGGTGGGAGGGACTGGTGCCTGCCCACTTGTGGGTGGAGCTGGGTCTTATCCCTCTGGTGGGCATGGCCATGTCAACTGGTGCATTTAGAGGCAGCTGCGGGCTCAGGCAGACTTTAGGCAGGCTGTCTGCTGATGGGTGGGGCTGTCTTCTGCCCTGTTGGTTGTTTGGCCTGAGGTGTCTGAACACTGGAGCCTACAGGCTTGGCTTGGGCCAGGTTTTGTTTTCAAACTGGGGGCTCCAGGAGAGCTCACACCAATGACTACTCCCCAGTACCTCCACCACTAGTGTCTCTGTTCCCACAGTGAGCCAACACCCGCCCCCCGGCTCTCTAGGAGACCCTCCAAGACCAGCAGGTATTTCTGGCCCAGGCTTCATTGCTTTTTACCCAGGGTCCCAGTGTACATGAGACCTTGTGTGCACCCACCAAGAGTGGAGTTTCTGTTTTCCCCAGTCCTGTGGAGTTCCCGCAATCAAGCCCCTCTGGCCTTCAAAACCAAATGCTCTGGGGGCTCCTCTTCCTGATGCCAGACACCCAGACTGGGGAGCCTGACATGGGGCTCAGAACTCTCACTCCTATGAGACCCTCTGTGATATAATTAACTTCCAGTTTGTGGTCACCCACCCAGTGGGTATAGGATTCGATTGTATCGCAGATGTGCCCCTTCTACTTTCTCCTTGTGGCTTCTTCTTTGTCTTTGGATGTAAAATTTTTTTTGGCAATTTCCTGTCTTGTTTTTTGATGGTTGTTCAGCAGTTAGTTGTGATTTTGGTGTTTTCATGAGAGGAGGTGGGCTCAAGTCCTTCTAGTCTACAATCTTGTCTCCAACCTCTGGAAACTTATGAGTAATGCAAATTCTTCATTCTGAATCAGAAATTCTGGGGGTGGAGCCCAACAGCGCGCCATATGCCTCTTTCTAGTCAATCTCCACTCCCACCCAACCCCTATTCTGAATTTTTCCACTATAAGTTGGTTTTGCCTGTTTTCAAATTTTATTTAAAATTTTTATAGTATATATTCTTTTTGATAAATCTTCTTGTCTTCAGCATAACCTCTTGAGGTTCTTACATATCATTACTTGTATCCACAGTTCATTCCTTTTTATTACTGAGTGGTATGCCATTTTATAAATATATCACACTTCATTTGTCCATTCTGCTGTTGATGGACACCAGATTGTTTCTAGTGTTTTGAATATTTCGAATAAAGCTGTGTGAGCATTCTTATGCAAGCTTTTTTCACTGGTAATGTATTCTTGAAGGTTAATGATAATAGAATACAACATGAATGCTGTACTCCAACCCGCGTGGTTGTAAAATGCTTGTTCTGTGGTGATTACTCTAACCCAGTGTTTTCTCAGACTTGAGCACATCACAGCCACCTTGTTCTTAGGAACTCCAGACAGCACTGCACTTGGAGTATATTCTAAGGAGTAAAATCACCAATAAAAAGCACTAAAATGTGAAAAACATGGCACTAAATAGACCATGAAACTTGTCTGCTTGACTCACATTTTTTGCAGCTTTGTACTTATCCTAGAGCATGGCTAGTATGGGATTTTGGAGTTAAAAAATACATTTTAACAAATAGGCAGATTTGCAAATGTGGAATCTGCAAATAATGAAGTTCTGTTGTCTATAAAGCTTGAAACTTGGTGCATGTGGTAGTTTTAAGTCAATTATGTGGCACTTTTTTCTTTGAGAGGTTGGTGGATGTCCTTTCCCCTTGAATATGGGAAGGGACTCCTGTGTTGTGAGCTCAATTCCAATTTGTGTAGAGGTGACTCTTGGAGAATGGGGAGGGGGAGGCAATGAGTGGGGGTTCAAGCAGAGAAGGAAGTTAAAAATTGCTAAAATCAGGTAAAAGTGTTGGTCAGTGTCAATGTGATTAGGTCATCTATGTCTGCTAACTGGCATTTTTCTTTTTTATTATTATTATTTTTTTTTCGCATTTTATTTTATTTTTTTTTAACATCTTTATTGGGGTATAATTGCTTTACAGTGGTGTGTTAGTTTCTGCTTTATAACAAAGTGAATCAGTTATACATATACATATGTTCCCATATATCTTCCCTTTTGCATCTCCCTCCCTCCCACCACTCCAGGCAGTCACAAAGCACCGAGCTGATCTCCCTGTGCTATGCGGCTGCTTCCCACTAGCTATCTGCCTTACGTTTGGTAGTGTATATATGTCCATGTCTCTCTCTCGCTTTGTCACAGCTCACCCTTCCCCTTCCCCATATCCTTAAGTCCCTTCTCTAGTAGGTCTGTGTCTTTATCCTGTCTTACCCCTAGGTTCTTCATGACATATTTTTTTCTTAAATTCCATATATATGTATTTGTCTTTCTCTTTCTGACTTACTTCACTCTGTATGACAGACTCTAGGGCTATCCACCACATTACAAATAGCTCAATTTTGTTTCTTTTTATGGCTGAGTAATATTCCATTGTATATATGTGCCACATCTTCTTTATCCATTCAACTGTCAATGGACACTTAGGTTGTTTCCATCTCCAGGCTATTGTAAATAGAGCTGCGGTGAACATTTTGGTACATGACTCTTTTTGAATTATGGTTTTCTCAGGGTATATGCTCAGTAGTGGGATAGCTGGGTCATATGGTAGTTCTATTTGTAGTTTTCTAAGGAACCTCCATACTGTTCTCCATAGTGGCTGAACCAATTCACATTCCCACCAGCAGTGCAAGAGTGTTCCCTTTTCTCCACACCCTCTCCAGCATTTATTCTTTCTAGATTTTTTAATGATGGCCATTCTGACTGGTGTGAGATGATATCTCATTGTAGTTTTGATTTGCATTTCTCTAATGATTAATGATGTTGAGCATTCTTTCATGTGTTTGTTGGCAGTCTGTATATCTTCTTTGGAGAAATGTCTATTTAGGTCTTCTGCCCATTTTTGGATTGGGTTGTTTGGTTTTTTGTTATTGAGTTGCATAAACTGCTTGTAAATTTTGGAAATTAATCCTTTGTCAGTTGCTTCATTTGCAAATATTTTCTCCCATTCTGAGTGTTGTCTTTTGGTCTTGTTTATGGTTTCCTTTGCTGTGCAAAAGCTTTGAAGTTTCATTAGGTCCCATTTGTTTATTTTTGTTTTTATTTCCATTACTCTAGGAGGTGGGTCAAAAAGGATCTTGCTGGATTTATTTCATAGAGTGTTCTGCCTATGTTTTCCTCTAAGAGTTTGATAGTTTCTGGCCTTACATTTAGGTCTTTAATCCATTTTTTTTTTTTTTTTTTTTGCAGTACGTGGGCCTCTCACTTTTGTGGCCTCTCGCATTGCGGAGCAGAGGCTCCGGACGCGCAGGCTCAGTGGCCATGGCTCACGGGCCCAGCCGCTCTGTGGCATGTGGGATCTTCCCGGACCGGGGCATGAACCCGCGTCCCACGTCGGCAGGCCGACTCTCAACCACTGCGCCACCAGGGAAGCCCTTTAATCCATTTTAAGCTTATTTTTGTGTATGGTATTAGGGAGTGATATAATCTCATACTTTTACATGTACCTGTCCAATTTTCCCAGCACCACTTATTGAAGAGGCTGTCCATTCTCCACTGTACATCCCTGCCTCCTTTATCAAAAATAAGGTGACCATATGTGTGAGGGTTTATCTCTGGGCTTTCTGTCCTGTTCCATTGATCTGTCTTTCTGTTTTTGTGCCAGTACCATACTGTCTTGATTACTGTAGCTTTGTAGTATAGTCTGAAGTCAGGGAGCCTGATTCCTCCAGCTCTGTTTTTCGTTCTCAAGATTGCTTTGGCTATTCGGGGTCCTTTGTGTTTCCATACAAATTGTGAAATTTTTTGTTGTAGTTCTGTGAAAAATGCCAGTGGTAGTTTGATAGGGATTGCATTGAATCTGTAGATTGCTTTGGGTAGTAGAGTCATTTTCACAATGTTGATTCTTCCCATCCAAGAACATGGTATATCTCTTCATCTATTTGTATCATCTTTAATTTCTTTCATCAGTGTCTTATAATTTTCTGCATACAGGTCTTTTGTCTCCTTAGGTAGGTTTATTCCTAGATATTTTATTCTTTGTGTTGCAATGGTAAATGGGAGTGTTTTCTTGATTTCACTTTCAGATTTTTCATCATTAGTGTATAGGAATGCCAGAGGTTTCTGTCCATTAATTTTGTATCCTGCTACTTTACCAAATTCATTGATTAGCTCTAGTAGTTTTCTGGTAGCATCTTTAGGATCCTCTATGTATAGTATCATGTCATCTGCAAACAAGGACAGTTTTACTTCTTCTTTTCCGATTTGGATTCCTTTTATTTCCTTTTCTTCTCTGACTGCTGTGGCTAAAACTTCCAAAACTGTGTTGAATAAGCGTGGTGAGAGTGGGCAACCTTGTCTTGTTCCTGATCTTAGTGGAAACGCTTTCAGTTTTTCACCATTGAGGACGATGTTGGCTGTGGGTTTGTCATATATGGCCTTTATTATGTTGAGGAAAGTTCCCTCTATGCCTACTTTCTGCAGGGTTTTTATCATAAATGGGTGTTGAATTTTGTCAAAAGCTTTCTCTGCATCTATTGAGATGATCATATGATTTTTCTCCTTCAATTTGTTAATATGGTTTATCACATTGATTGATTTCCGTATATTGAAGGATCCTTGCAGTCCTGGAATAAACTCCATTTGATCATGGTGTATGATCCTTTTAATGTGCTGTTGGATTCTGTTTGCTAGTATTTTGTTGAGGAATTTTGCATCTATGTTGATCAGTGATATTGGCCTGTAGTTTTCTTTGTGACATCCTTGTCTGGTTTTGGTATCAATGTGATGATGGCCTCGTAGAAGGAATTTGGGAGTGTTCCTCCCTTTGCTATATTTTGGAAGAGTTTGAAAAGGATAGGTGTTAATGTTTGATAGAATTAACCTGTGAAGTGATCTGTTGCTGGGCTTTTGTTTTTTTTTGAAGATTTTTAATCACAGTTTTAATTTCAGTGCTTGTAATTGGTCTGTTCATATTTTCTATTTCTTCCTGATTCAGTCTTGGCAGGTTGTGCATTTCTAAGAATTTGTTCATTTCTTCCAGGTTGTCCGTTTTATTGGCATATAGTTGCTTGTAGTAATCTCTCATGATCTTTTGTATTTCTGCAGTGTCAGTTGTTACTTCTCCTTTTTCATTTCTAATTCTATTGAGTTGAGTCTTCTCCCTTGTTTTCTTGATGAGTCTGGCTAATGGTTTATCAATTTTGTTTATCTTCTCAAAGAACCAGCTTTTAGTTTTATTGATCTTTGCTGTCATTTCCTTCATTTCTTTTTCATTTATTTCTTTTTTTTTTTTTTTTTTTTTTTTTTTTTTTTTTTTTTAAACATCTTTATTGGGGTATAATTGCTTTACAATGGTGTGTTAGTTTCTGCTTTACAACAAAGTGAATCAGCTATACATATACATATGTTCCCATATGTCTTCCCTCTTGCGTCTCCCTCCCTCCCACTCTCCCCATCCCACCCTTCCAGGCTGTCACAAAGCACCGAGCTAATATCCCTGTGCCTTGCGGCTGCTTCCCCCCAGCTATCTACCTTACTACGTTTGTTAGTGTGTATATGTCCATGACTCTCTCTCGCCCTGTCAAAACTCACCCTTCCCCCTCCCCATATCCTTAAGTCCGTTCTCCAGTAGGTCTGCGTCTTTATTCCTATCTTACCCCTAGGTTCTTCATGACATTTTTTTCCCTTAAATTCCATATATATGTGTTAGCATACGGTATTTGTCTTTTTCTTTCTGACTTACTTCACTCTGTATGACAGATTCTAGGTCTATCCATCTCATTACAAATAGCTCAATTTCATTTCTTTTTAAGGCTGAGTAATATTCCATTGTGTATATGTGCCACATCTTCTTTATCCATTCATCCGATGATGGGCGCTTAGGTTGTTTCCATGTCCTGGCTATTGTAAATAGAGCTGCAATGAACATTTTGGTACATGACTCTCTTTGAATTTTGGTTTTCTCAGGGTATATGCCAAGTAGTGGGATTGCTGGGTCATATGGTAATTCTATTTGTAGTTTTTTAAGGAACCTCCATACTGTTCTCCACAGTGGCTGAACCAATTCACATTCCCACCAGCAGTGCAAGAGTGTCCCCTTTTCTCCACACCCTCTCCAGCATTTATTGTTTCTTGATTTTTTGATGATGGCCATTCTGACTGGTGTGAGATGATATCTCATTGTAGTTTTGATTTGCATTTCTCTAATGATTAATGATGTTGAGCATTCTTTCATGTGTTTGTTGGCATTCTGTATATCTTCTTTGGAGAAATGTCTATTTAGGTCTTCTGCCCATTTTTGGATGGGGTTGTTTGTTTTTTTGTTATTGAGCTGCATGAGCTGCTTGTAAATTTTGGAGATTAATCCTTTGTCAGTTGCTTCATTTGCAAATGTTTTCTCCCATTCTGAGGGTTGTCTTTTGGTCTTGGTTATGGTTTCCTTTGCTGTGCAAAAGCTTTGAAGTTTCATTAGGTCCCATTTGTTTATTTTTGTTTTTATTTCCATTACTCTAGGAGGTGGGTCAGAAAGGATCTTGCTGTGATTTATGTCATAGAGTGTTCTTCCTATGTTTTCTTCTAAGAGTTTGATAGTTTCTGGCCTTACATTTAGGTCTTTAATCCATTTTGAGCTTATTTTTGTGTATGGTGTTAGGGAGTGATCTAATCTCATACTTTTACATGTACCTGTCCAGTTTTCCCAGCACCATTTATTGAAGAGGCTGTCCTTTCTCCACTGTACATTCCTGCCTCCTTTATCAAAGATAAGGTGTCCATATGTGCGTGGGTTTATCTCTGGGCTTTCTATCCTGTTCCACTGATCTGTCTTTCTGTTTTTGTGCCAGTACCATACTGTCTTGATTACTGTTGCTTTGTAATATAGTCTGAAGTCAGGGAGCCTTATTCCTCCAGCTCCTTTTTTCGTTCTAAAGATTGCTTTGGCTATTCGGGGTCTTTTGTGTTTCCATACAAATTGCGAAATTTTTTGTTCTAGTTCTGTGAAAAATGCCAGTGGTAGTTTGATAGGGATTGCATTGAATCTGTAGATTGCTTTGGGTAGTAGAGTCATTTTCACAATGTTGATTCTTCCCATCCAAGAACATGGTATATCTCTCCATCTATTTGTATCATCTTTAATTTCTTTCATCAGTGTCTTATAATTTTCTGCATACAGGTCTTTCGTCTCCTTAGGTAGGTTTATTCCTAGATATTTTATTCTTTTTGTTGCAATGGTAAATGGGAGTGTTTTCTTGATTTCACTTTCAGATTTTTCATCATTAGTATATAGGAATGCCAGAGATTTCTGTGCATTAATTTTGTATCCTGCTACTTTACCAAATTCATTGATTAGCTCTAGTAGTTTTCTGGTAGCATCTTTAGGATTCTCTATGTATAGTATCATGTCATCTGCAAACAGTGACAGCTTTACTTCTTCTTTTCCGATTTGGATTCCTTTTATTTCCTTTTCTTCTCTGATTGCTGTGGCTAAAACTTCCAAAACTATGTTGAATAAGAGTGGTGAGAGTGGGCAACCTTGTCTTGTTCCTGATCTTAGTGGAAATGCTTTCAGTTTTTCACCATTGAGGATGATGTTTGCTGTGGGCTTGTCATATATGGCTTTTATTATGTTTAGGAAAGTTCCCTCTATGCCTACTTTCTGGAGGGTTTTTATCATAAATGGGTGTTGAATTTTGTCGAAAGCTTTCTCTGCATCTATTGAGATGATCATATGGTTTTTCTCCTTCAATTTGTTAATATAGTTTATCACATTGATAGATTTGCGTATATTGAAGAATCCTTGCATTCCTGGAATAAACCCCACTTGATCATGGTGTATGATCCTTTTAATGTGCTGTTGGATTCTGTTTGCTAGTATTTTGTTGAGGATTTTTGCATCTATGTTCATCAGTGATATTGGCCTGTAGTTTTCTTTCTTTGTGACATCCTTGTCTGGTTTTGGTATCAAGGTGATGGTGGCTTCGTAGAAGGAATTTGGGAGTGTTCCTCCCTCTGCTATATTTTGGAAGAGTTTGAGAAGGATAGGTGTTAGCTCTTCTCTAAACGTTTGATAGAATTCACCTGTGAAGCCATCTGGTCCTGGGCTTTTGTTTGTTGGAAGGTTTTTAATCACAGTTTCAATTTCAGTGCTTGTGATTGGTCTGTTCATATTTTCTATTTCTTCCTGATTCAGTCTTGGCAGGTTGTGCATTTCTAAGAATCTGTCCATTTCTTCCAGATTGTCCATTTTATTGGCATAGAGTTGCTTGTAGTAATCTCTCATGATTTTTTTTATTTCTGCAGTGTCAGTTGTTACTTCTCCTTTTTCATTTCTAATTCTATTGATTTGAGTCTTCTCCCTTTTTTTCTTGATGAGTCTGGCTAGTGGTTTATCTATTTTGTTTATCTTCTCAAAGAACCAGCTTTTAGTTTTATTGATCTTTGCTATTGTTTCCTTCATTTCTTTTTCATTTATTTCTGATCTGATTTTTATGATTTCTTTCCTTCTGCTAGCTTTGGGGTTTTTTTGTTCTTCTTTCTCTAATTGCTTGAGGTGCAAGGTTAGGTTGTTTATTCGAGATGTTTCCTGCTTCTTAAGGTGGGCTTGTATTGCTATAAACTTCCCCCTTAGAACTGCTTTTGCTGCATCCCATAGGTTTTGGGTCGTTGTGTCTCCATTGTCATTTGTTTCTAGGTATTTTTTTATTTCCTCTTTGATTTCTTCAGTGATCACTTCATTATTAAGTAGTGTATTGTTTAGCCTCCATGTGTTTGTATTTTTTACAGATCTTTTCCTGTAATTGATATCTAGTCTCATGGCGTTGTGGTCGGAAAAGATACTTGATACAATTTCAGTTTTCTTAAATTTACCAAGGCTTGATTTGTGACCCAAGATATGATCTATCCTGGAGAATGTTCCATGAGCACTTGAGAAAAATGTGTATTCTGTTGTTTTTGGATGGAGTGTCCTATAAACATCAATTAAGTCCATCTTGTTTAATGTATCATTTAAAGCTTGTGTTTCCTTATTTATTTTCATTTTGGATGATCTGTCCATGGGTGAAAGTGGGGTGTTAAAGTCCCCTACTATGAATGTGTTACTGTTGATCTCCCCTTTTATGGTTGTTAGTATTTGCCTTATGTATTGAGGTGCTCCTATGTTGGGTGCATAAATATTTACAATTGTTATATCTTCTTCTTGGATCGATCCCTTGATCATTATGTAGTGTCCTTCTTTGTCCCTTTTAATAGTCCTTATTTTAAAGTCTATTTTGTCTGATATGAGAATTGCTACTCCAGCTTTCTTTTGGTTTCCATTTGCATGGAATATCTTTTTCCATCCCCTTACTTTCAGTCTGTATGTGTCTCTAGTTCTGAAGTGGGTCTCTTGTAGACAGCATATATAAGGGTCTTGTTTTTGTATCCATTCAGCCACTCTGTGTCTTTTGGTGGGAGCATTTAGTCCATTTACATTTAAGGTAATTATCGATATGTATGTTCCTATTTCCATTTTATATATTGTTTTGGGTTCGCTACTATAGGTCATTTCCTTCTCTTGTGTTTCGTGTCTAGAGAAGTTCCTTTAGCATTTGTTGTAAAGCTGGTTTGGTGGTGCTGAACTCTCTCAGCTTTTGCTTGTCTGTAAAGGTTTTAATTTCTCCATCAAATGTGAATGAGATCCTTGCTGGGTAGAGTAGTCTTGGTTTCAGGCTATTCTCCTTCATCACTTTCAGTATGTCCTGCCACTCCCTTCTGGCTTGTAGGGTTTCTGCTGAGAGATCAGCTGTTAACCTTATGGGGATTCCCTTGTGTGTTATTTGTTGTTTTTCCCTTGCTGCTTTTAATATGCTTTCTTTGTGTTTAATTTTTGACAGTTTGATTAATATGTGTCTTGGCGTGTTTCTCCTTGTATTTATCCTGTATGGGACCCTCTGTGCTTCCTGGACTTGATTAACTATTTCCTTTCCCATATTAGGGAAGTTTTCAACTATAATCTCTTCAAATATTTTCTCAGTCCCTTTCTTTCTTTCTTCTTCTTCTGGAACCCCTATAATTCGAATGTTGGTGCGTTTCATGTTGTCCCAGAGGTCTCTGAGACTGTCCTCAGTTCTTTTCATTCTTTTTTCTTTATTCTGCTCTGCAGTAGTTATTTCCACTACTTTATCTTCCAGGTCACTTATCCGTTCTTCTGCCTCAGTTATTCTGCTATTGATCCTATCTAGAGTGATTTTAATTTCATTTATTGCATTGTTCATCGTTGCTTGTTTCATCTTTAGTTCTTGTAGGTCCTTGTTAACTGTTTCTTGCATTTTGTCCATTCTACTTCCAAGATTTCGGATCATCCTTACTATCATTATTCTGAATTCTTTTTCAGGTAGATTGCCTATTTCCTCTTCATTTGTTAGGTCTGGTGGGTTTTTATCTTGCTCCTTCATCTGCTGTGTGTTTTTCTGTCTTCTCATTTTGCTTATCTTACTGTGTTTGGGGTCTCCTTTTTGCAGGCTGCAGGTTCGTAGTTCCCGTTGTTTTTGATGTCTGTCTCCAGTGGCTAAGGTTGTTTCAGTGGGTTGTGTAGGCTTCCTGGTGGAGGGGACTAGTGCCTGTGTTGTGCTGGATGAGGCTGGATCTTGTCTCTCTAGTGGGCAGGTTCACGTCTGGTGGTGTGTTTTGGGGTGTCTGTGGCCTTATTATGATTTTAGGCAGCCTCTCTGCTAATGGGTGGGGTTGTGTTCCTGTTTTGCTAGTTGTTTGGCATAGGTTGTCCAGCACTGTGGCTTGCTGGTCGTTGAGTGAAGCTGGGTGCTGGTGTTAAGATGGAGGTCTCTGGGAGATTTCCGCTGTTTAATATTATGTGGAGCTGGGAGGTCTCTTGTTGACCAGTGACCTGAAGTTGGCTCTCCTACCTCAGAGGCAGAGCCCTGACTCCTGGCTGGAGCACCAAGAGCCTTTCATCCACACGGCTCAGAATAAAAGGGAGAAAAAGTAGAGAGAATTAGTAGAAGTATGAGGAAAGAAAGAAGGAAAGGAGGAAAGGAAGGAAGGAAGAAAGAAGCAAAGAAGGAAAGAAGGGAGGGAGGGAGGGAGGGAGGAAGGAAGGAAGGAAGGAAGGAGGGAAAGAAGGAAAAAAAGACAGAAAGAAAGATGATACAGTAAAAATAAAATAAAGTATAATATAGTTATTGAATTAAAAAATATTTAGAAAAAAAAAAGGGACGGATAGAACCTTAGGACAAATGTTGGAAGCAAAGCTATACAGAGAAAATCTTACACAGAAGCATACACATACACCTTCACAAAAAGAGGTAAAGGGGGAAAAATCATAAATCCTGCTCCCTGAGACCACCTCCTCAATTTGGGGTGATTCGTTGTCTAAAGGAGGGAGGGAAGGAAGGAAAGAAAGAACGAAGGTAAAGTATAATAAAGTTATTACAATTAAACTTAATTATTAAGAAAAAGAATTTTTAAAAAAAAGTCATGGACGGATAGAGCCCTAGGACAAATGGTGGAAGCTAGAGTATACAGACTAGATGTCACACAGGAGCATACACGTACACCTTCACAAAAAGAGGAAAAGGGAAAAAAATCATAGATTTCGCTCCTAAATTCCACCTCTTCAATTTGGGATCATTCCTTGTCTATTCAGGTATTCCACAGATGCAGGGTATATCAAGTTGATTGTGGAGCTTTAATCCGCTGCTTCTGTGGCTGCTGGGAGAGATTTCCCTTTCTCTTCTTTGTTTTCACAGCTCACAGGAGCTCAGCTTTGGATTTGGCCCTGCCTCTGCGTGTAGGTCGCTGGAGGGCGTCTGTTTTTTCGCTCAGACAGGACGGGGTTAAAGGAGCCGCCGATTCGGGGCCTCCGGCTCACTCAGGCCGGGGGTTGGGGGATGGGGGAAGGAGGGGCACTGCGTGCGGGGCCGGCCTGCGGCGGCAGAGGCAGCGTGACGTTGCGGCAGAGGCCGGCGTGACGTTGCACCAGCCTGAGGCCCGCCGTGCGCTGTCCCGGGGAAGTTGTCCCTGGATCCCGGGAACCTGGCAGTGGCGGGCTGCACAGGCTCCGCGGAAGAGGGGTGTGGAGAGTGACCTGTGCTCGCACACAGGCCCCTTGGTGGCGGCAGCAGCAGCCTTAGCGTCTCCCGCCCGTCTCTGGGGTCCGCGGTTTTAGCCGCGGCTCGCGCCCGTCTCGGGGGCTCGCGCCCTCAGCCGCGGCTCGCGCCCGTCTCTGGGGTTTGCGCTTTCAGCCGCGGCTCGCGCCCGTCTCGGGGGCTCGCGCCCTCAGCCGCGGCTCGCGCCCGTCTCTGGGGTTCGCGCTTTTAGCCGCGGCTCGCGCCCGTCTCTGGAGTTCCTTTAAGCAGCGCTCTTAGACCCGTCTCCTCGCGCACCAGGAGACAAAGAGGGAAGAAAAAGTCTCTTGCCTCTTCGGCCGGTGCAGGCTTTTCCCCGAACTCCCTCCCGGCTAGTCGTGGTGCACTCACCCCTTCAGGCTATGTTCAAGCCGCCAACCCCAGTCCTCTCCCTGAGCTCCGTCCAAAACCAAAACCTTAGCCTCAGCTCGCAGCCCCGCCCGCCCCGGTGGGTGAGCAGCAAGCCTCTCGGGTTGGTGAGTGCTGGTCGGCACCGATCTTCTGTCTTTCATTTATTTCTGATCTGATTTTTATGATTTCTTTCCGTCTGCTAACTTTGGGCTATTTTTGTTCTTCTTTCTCTAATTGCTGTAGATGAAATGTTAGGTTGTTTATTCGAGATGTTTCCTGTTTCTTAAGGTGGGTTTTTATTGCTATAAACTTCCCTCTTAGAACTGCTTTTGCTGCATCCCATAGGTTTTGTGTCATCGTATCTCTATTGTCATTTGTTTCTAGGTATTTTTTGATTTCCTCAGCGATCACTTCGTTATTAAGTAGTGTATTGTTTAGCCTCCATGTGTTTGTATTTTTTACAGATCTTTTCCTGTAATTGATATCTAGTCTCATAGCGTTGTGGTTGGAAAAGATACTTGATACAATTTCAATTTTCTTAAATTACCAAGGCTTGATTTCTGACCCAAGGTATGATCTGTCCTTGAGAATATTCCATGAGCACTTGAGAAAAATGTGTATTCTGTTGTTTTTGGATGGAGTGTCCTATAAATATCAATTAAGTCCATCTTGTTTAATGTATGACTTAAAGCTTGTGTTTCCTTATTTATTTTCATTTTGGATGATCTGTCCATGGGTGAAAGTGGGGTGTTAAAGTCCCCTACTATGAATGTGTTACTGTCAATTTCCCCTTTTATGGCTGTTAGTATTTGCCTTATGTATTGAGGTGCTCCTATGTTGGGTGCATAAATATTTACAATTGCTATATCCTCTTCTTGGATCGATCCCTTGATCATTATGTAGTGTCCTTCTTTGCCTCTTGTAATAGTCTTTATTTTAAAGTCTATTTTGTCTGATATGAGTATTGCTACTCCAGCTTTCTTTTGGTTTCCATTTGCATGGAATATCTTTTTCCATCCCCTTATTTTCAGTCTGTATGTGTCTCTAGGTCTGAAGTGGGTCTCTTGTAGATAGCATATATATGGGTCTTGTTTTTTTTATCCATTCAGCCAATCTTTGTCTTTTGGTGGGAGCATGTAGTCCATTTACATTTAAGGTAATTATCGATATGTATGTTCCTATTCCCATTTTCTAAATTGTTTTGGGTTCATTATTGTAGGTCTTTTCCTTCTCTTGTGTTTCTTGCCGTAGAAGTTCCTTTAGCATTTGTTGTAAAGCTGGTTTGGTGGTGCTGAACTCTCTCAGCTTTTGCTTGTCTGTAAAGGTTTTAATTTCTCCATCAAATCTGAATGAGATCCTTGCTGGGTAGAGTAATCTTGGTTGCAGGTTTTTCTCCTTCATCACTTTAAATATGTCCTGCCAGTCCCTTCTGGCTTGCAGAGTTTCTGCTGAAAGATCGGCTGTTAACCTTATGGGGATTCCCTTGTGTGTTATTTGTTGTTTTTCCCTTGCTGCTTTTACTATGCTTTCTTTTTATTTAATTTTTGACAGTTTGATTAATATGTGTCTTGGCATGTTTCTCCTTGGATTTATCCTGTATGGGACTCTCTGTGCTTCCTGGACTTGATTAACTATTTCTTTTCCCATATTAGGGAAGTTTTCAACTATAATCTCTTCAAATATTTTCTCAGTCCCTTTCTTTTTCTCTTCTTTTTCTGGAACCCCTATAATTCGATTGTTGGTGCGTTTAATGTTGTCCCAGAGGTCTCTGAGACTGTCCTCAGTTCTTTTCATTCTTTTTTCTTTATTCTGCTCTGCAGTAGTTATTTCCACTATTTTATCTTCCAGGTCACTTATCCGTTCTTCTGCCTCAGTTATTCTGCTATTGATCCCATGTAGAGTATTTTTCATTTCATTTATTGTGTTGTTCATCATTGTTTGTTTCATCTTTAGTTCTTCTAGGTCCTTGTTAAATGTTTCTTGCCTTTTGTCTATTCTACTTCCAAGATTTTGCATCATCTTTACTATCATTATTCTGAATTCTTTTTCAGGCAGACTGCCTATTTCCTCTTCATTTGTTAGGTCTGGTGGGATTTTATCTTGCTCCTTCATCTGTGGTTTGTTTTTCTGTCTTCTCATTTTGCTTATCTTACTGTGTTAGGGGTCTCCTTTTTGTGGGCTGCAGGTTCGTAGTTCCCGTTGTTTTTGGTGTCTGTCCCCAGTGGCTAAGGTTTGTTCAGTGGGTTGTGTAGGCTTCCTGGTGGAGGGGACTAGTGTCTGTGTTTTGGTGGATGAGGCTGGACCTTGTCTCTCTGGTGGACAGGTCCACGTTTGGTGGTGTGTTTTGGGGTGTCTGTGGACTTATTATGATTTTAGGCAGCCTCTCTGCTAATGGGTGGGGTTATGTTCCTGTTTTGCTAGTTGTTTGGCATAGGGTGTCTAGCACTGTAGCTTGCTGGTCGTTGAGTGAAGCTGGGTGCTGGCGTTGAGATGGAGATCTCTGGGAGATTTTAGCTGTTTCATATTATGTGGAGCTGGGAGGTCTCTTGTGGACCAGTGTCCTGAAGTTGCCTCTCCCACCTCAGAGGCACAGCACTGACTCCTGGCTGCAGCAGCAAGAGTCTTTCATCCACACGGCTCAGAATAAAAGGGAGAAAAAGTAGAGAGAAAGGATTAGCAGAAGTAGGACCAAAGAAAGGAAGGAAGGAAGGAAAAGGAAGGAAGGAAAAGGAAGGAAGAAGAAAAGAAGGATAGAAGGAAAGAAGGAAAGGAAGGAAGAAAGAAAGGGAGGGAGGGAGGGAGGCACGGTGGGAGGAAGGAAGGAAGAAAGGAAGGAGGGAAGGAAGGAAAAAAGAAAGAAAGAAGGTAAAGTAAAATAAAATAAAGTTATTAAATTAAAAAATAATTATTAAGAAAAAAAATTAAAAAAAACGGTTGGATAGAACCTTTGGACAAATGGTGGAAGCAAAACTATACAGACAAAATCTCATACAGAAGCATACACCTATACACTCACAAAAAGAGGAAAAGGGGAAAAAATCCTAAATCTTGCTCTCAAAGTCCATCTCCTCAATTTGGGATGATTCGTTGCCTATTCATGTATTCCACAGATGCAGGTACATCAAGTTGATTGTGGAGCTTTAATCCGCTGCTCCTGAGGCTGCTGGGAGAGATTTCCCTTTCTCTTCTTTGTTCTCACAGCTCCCGGGGTTCAGCTTTGGATTTGGCCTCGCCTCTGCGTGTAGGTCACCGGAGAGCATCTGTTCTTCGCTCAGACAGGATGGGGTTAAAGGAGCCGCTGATTCGGGGGCTCTGGCTCACTCAGGACGCGGGGCACGGAGTGCAGGGCGAGCCTGCAGCGGCAGAGGCGAGTGTGACGTTGCACCAGCCTGAGGTGCGCCGTGCGTTCTCCCGTGGAAGTTGTCCTTGGATCGCGGGAACCTGGCAGTGGCGGGCTGCACAGGCTCCCGGGAGGGGAGGTGTGGACAGTGACCTGTGGTCGCACACAGGCTTCTTGGTGGCGGCAGCAGCAGCCTTAGCATCTCATGCCCGTCTCTGGGATCTGCGCTTTTAGCCGCGCTCGCGCCCGTCTCTGGAGCTCCTTTAAGCAGCGCTCTTAATCCCCTCTCCTCGTGCACCAGGAAACAAAGAGGGAAGAAAAAGTCTCTTGCCGCTTCGGCAGCTCCATACTTTCCCCCGGACTCCCTCCCGGCTAGCCGTGGTGCACTAACCCCCTTCAGGCTGTGTTCACGCCGCCAACCCCAGTCCTCTCCCTGCGCTCTGATCGAAGCCCGAGCCTCAGGTCGCAGCCCCGCCCGCCCTGGTGGGTGAGCAGACAAGCCTCTCGAGCTGGTGAGTGCCGGTCGGCACCAATCCTCTGTGCGGGAATCTCTCCGCTTTGCCTCCCGCACCCCTGTGGCTGTGCTCTCCTCCACGGCTCCGAAGCTCCCGCCCTCCGCCACCCGCAGTCTCCACCTGCGAAGGGGCTCCTAGTGTGTGGAAACATTTCCTCCTTCGCAGCTCCCTCCCACTGGTGCAGGTCCAGTCCCTATTCTTTTGTCTCTGTTTTTTCTTTTGCCCTACCCAGGTACGTGGGGAGTTTCTTGCCTTTTGGGAGGTCTGAGGTCTTCTGCCAGCGGTCAGTAGGTGTTCTGTAGGAGCTGTTCCACATGTGGCATTTTTCAAAGTTAGGCTTCTACCCTCCCACAGAGACTGGGAGACAAGTGCTTTATCCTTCCCAATGATTGCTTTTCAAAGGAATGGCTTTCAGGTCCTTGACAAAGACACTTCTGGATTATAGGTGATACATATACATCTCAAAGAGACAGAGGAAGGATTTACATTAGTAAGTTTTTAATAAATGTTCTGAGAAAAGGGAGGTCAGGGGCCTACCTCTCCAAGTGTTGGCTGGAACAAATGCTTCATTCTTTTGGCATGCTTGAGCTTTTCCAGACGGGAACTCAGCAGGGGCTGGGTCATCCCAGGGACACGGCCTTAAGCTGCTGGAATCCATGCTAGTGTTTTGTCAAGTCTCTTGCTGCAAGGGTTTGGACAGAGTCATTCCTGCCAAGTTTTTGCAGTTCTCAACACCATGGAGCAGAGACAAGTTATCCCTCTGTGTGCTCTCTGAATCCCTGACCCACAGAATCTGTGAGCACAATAAAGTAGGGGTTTTTCTTACACCACTAAGTTTGGGGGTAGTTTGGGAAGCAGCTATAGTACCTGGGACATTTCAGTTTATCTCATCTGGTAGCAGTGACCCCACAGCCTTCCGCCTCTCATCAGTGTAAACAAACCAGCCCAGCTGGTTAAAGGGCCTTGGATGGATCGCCCATTCCATCCTCAGTCATGGTATAAAGAACACTCAGCAGTTGGATGCCATGCGTTGAAACAGGAAGAGTACCACTGTTTTGATGGGCGTCCTGCCCATGATTAGCTCCAGGGTAGTGTAGGGTAGTGGAGATGAGGCGAGGAGAGAAAAAAGCAAGTCAGCAGCCAGCAAAGCATTAATGATTGGGCCAGGAAAATTTGGATTAGCAAGTAAAGAGCCCTTGGCGGAGAGATTGCAGCAAGGAACTATGTGGCAGGGGTGGGACAGAAGGTGATGTCCAGTGGCATTTTCACAGTGGCCAGATTGTGAGAAGTCATCATATTACAGAATATCAGAGCAGATCTGACTTCAGAGGGCACTGAATCCAGCCTTAAGCATTTCCACCAGAGAGTCCCTAAGGCATGAGAGAGGCCCAGAGGCTTGACCGAAGTGGCCTCCATGATTGAGGAAATGTCCTCGAAGTTTCCTATTTTATGTTAAAAATTTTACTCCATACTCCACAACCTATATTTTATTTAAAAAATTCTTCCCTTCTTCAAACTTTGTGCCACATCGATGATTTGGAAGCTGCATCATTTTTTTCTGTGCTTTTAACATCCCTTGGACACTTGGACTTAGTTCGACACCCTTGCTTCATCAGTAGTCATCCACACATCCATTTGTTCAACTTTACCAGGCGTCCTCCCCGTGTCAGGCATGGCGTTAAGAACTGGATGGATGATGATGAATAAGAAATGACTCTTGGGGACTTCCCTGGTCGTCCAGTGGGTAAGACTCTGAGCTCCCAATGCAGGGGGCCCGTGTGCAACCCCTGGTTGGGGAACTAGGTCCTGCATGCATGCCGTAACTAAGAGTCCACATGCTGCAACTGACTCCGCATGCCACAACATAGATCCCATGTGCCACAACTAAGACCCAGCACAGCCTAAATACATAAATAAATAAATATTTAAGAAAAGAGAAATAACTCTCCATTAGGGAGCTGATCGTACACTGGGAGAGACAGAAATGGGAGTGAATTATTGCCTGAGACATGACCAATGTCCACAACTTGGTGGTGGCAGAACTGAAAACTAGCAACCAGTTCTTCTGCCCCCAGTTTAGTCAGCTTGCTTCTCACCATGCTGCCTCTTCTTCAAACACTGGGAAGATCTCAGAAAGAGGATTAGCATCAGACATTAGTAAAGTAGAAACCCTGGGCTCATAGTTTCAGCCCCTGGATCCTGCACAAGAAAATATTTTGCAAGGCACATCGTGTTTCCCAGTACTCTGGAGTTACAAAGACTTGCTTGAATGCTTCAGGTGTCTATAATTAATTGATTACTATCTATGAAGATTAGCTTAGCTCTGTGTGTTGGCTCTGAAAGGATTACCAAGTTCAGCTTCCAGAATAATCTTCCATTTCTCAGTTGCTAAAAGCCCTTCATGTGTTCCACCAACTTAATTACCTTGGCATCAACACATTTTTATTGAGTACTTACTATTCACTAGGCTGTGGGCTATGGGTCCAGGAACAGAAATACCAGACAATAGTGTCCCTCCTCAAAGGACTGAGTCTAGAGGAGCAGCGTGTAGGCAATAATATTGTTAGAAGGGTCCTTGCTAGCCTGGGTTTAAGAACACAGTGTTATTGATGGTTGAGTTAGTTTTTCCCTGGTTCTGTTTCTACCTGCTCTGAGGGAATTCCAATCTCTGTAAATTCATCCCCAGTAGTTCTGGGAGCAACAAGAGAATGTCTCCTGTAGACTAGTTCTCTCTCTCTCTCTTTTTTTTTTTTTTTTTTTGTGGTACGCGGGCCTCTCACTGTTGCTGCCTCGCCCGTTGCGGAGCACAGGCTCCGGACGCGCAGGCTCAGCGGCCATGGCCCATGGACCTAGCCTCTCCACGGCATGTGGGATCTTCCCGGACCATGGCACGAACCCATGTCCCCTGCATTGGCAGGCGGACTCTCAACCACTGCGCCACCAGGGAAGCGCCCTCTCTCTCTTTTCTTAAAAAAATGTTATTGAAGTATAGTTGATTTACAATGTTGTATTAATTTTTTCTGTACAGCAAAGTGACTCAGTTATATATCTCTATATATCTATATCTGTATATCTGTATCTGTTCTTTTTCATATTCTTTTCCATTATGGTTTGTCACAGGATATTGAATATAGTTCCCTGTGTTATATAATAGGACCTTGCTGTTTATTCATCCTATATATAATAGTTTGCCTCTATTAATCCCAAACTCCCAATCTTTCCCTTCCCTACCCACCTTCCCCCTTGGCAACCACAAGTCTGTTCTTTATATCTGTGAGTCTGTTTCTGTTTTGTAGATAGGTTGATTTGTGTCGTAGTTTGGATTTAACATTTAAGTGATATCACATGGTATTTGCCTTTCTCTTTCTGACTAACTTCACTTGGTATGATAATCTCTATGTCCATCCATGTTGTTGCAAATGACATTATTTCATTCTTTTTGATGGCTGAGTAATATTCCATTGTAGATATATACTACATCTTCTTTAGCCATTCATCTGTCAGTGGACACTTAGGTTGTTCCATGGCTTGGCTATTGTAAATAGTGCTGCTATGAACATGGGGGTGCATGTATTTTTTTGAATTACAGTTTTGTCTGGGAATATGTGCAGGAGTGGGATTGCTGGATCATATGGCAACTCTATTTTTAGTGTTTTGAGGAACCTCCATACTGTTCTCCATAGTGGCTGCAGCAATTTACATTCCCACCAACAGTGTAAGAGGGCTCCCTTTTCTCCACATCCTCTCCAGCATTTGTAGACTTTTTAATGATGACTATTCTGACTGGTGTGAGATGGTACATCAATTGTAGTTTTGATTTGCATTTGTCTAATAATTAGTGATATTGAGCATCTTTTCATGTGCCTGTTAGCCGTCTGTATGTCTTCTTCGGAGAAATGTCTATTTAGGTCTTCTGCCCATTTTTGGATTGGGTTTTTGTTTTCTTTAATTGTTGAGTTGTATGAGCTGTTTGTATATTTTGGAAATTAAGCCTTTGTCAGTCACATCATTTGCAAATATTTTCTCCCTGTCTGTAGGTGGCTTTTTGTTTTGTTCATGGTTTCCTTTGCTATGCAAAAGCTTATATGTTTGCTTAGGTTCCATTGGTTTGTTTTTGCTTTTATTTCTATTTTATTTCTATTGCCTTAAGAGACAGACCTAAGAAAACATTTGTACAATTTATGTCAGAGAATGTTTTGCCTATGTTCTGTTCTAAGAGTTTTATGGTGTCTTGCCTTATAGTTAAATCTTTAACCTATTTTGAGTTTATTTATTTATTTATTATTTTTTTTGTGGTACGCGGACCTGTCACTGCTGTGGCCTCTCCCACTGTGGAATACAGGCTCCAGACGTGCAGGCTCAGTGGCCATGGCTCACAGGCCCAGCCACTTCGCGGCATGTGGGATCTTCCCGGACCAGGGCATGAACCTGCGTCCCCTGCATCGGCAGGAGGACTCTCAACCACTGTGCCACCAGGGAAGCCCCTGAGTTTATTTTTGTCTATGGTGTAAGGGTGTGTTCTGACTTCATTGATTTACTTGAGACTGTCCAACTTTCCCAATACCACTTGCCGAAGAGACTGTCTTTTCCCCATTGTATATTCTTGCCTCCTTCCTTGAAGACTAACTGTCCATAGGTATGTGGGTTTATTTCTGGGTTCTCTATTCTGCTCCATTTATCCATATGTCTGTTTTTGTGCTAATACCATGCTGTTTTGATTACTGTAGTATTGTTTGAAGTCTGGTAGGGTCATCCTCCTGCTTTGTTCTTTTTCCTCAGGATTATTTTGACAATTCTGGGTCTTTTATAGTTCCATACAAATTTTAGTATTATTTGTTCTATTTCTGTGAAAAATTCATGGGTAATTTAATAGGAATCTCATTAAATCTGTAGATTGCTTTGGGTAGTATGGCCATTTTAACAATGTTAATTCGTCCAATCCAGGAGCATGGAATATATTTCCATTTCTTTGAATCATATTTAATTTCCTTTATTAATGTTATGTAGTTCTTGGCATATGTCTTTCCCCTCCTTGGTGAGGTTTATTCCTAAGTATTTTATTTTTTTGATGCAATTTAAAAAGGGATTGTTTGTTTACATTCCCTTTCAGATATTTCATTGTTAGTATAAAAAATGCAACTGATTTCTGTATGTTAATCTACTATCCAGCTACCTTGCTCAATTTGTTTATCAGTTCTAGTAGTTTTTGTATGGAGTCTTTATGGTTTTCTATATATATTGTTATGTCATCTGCATATAATGACAATTTTACCTCTTCCCTACCAATTTGAATACATTTATTTTCTTTTTTGTCTGATTGCTGTGGCTAGGACTTCAAATACTATGTTGGAGAGAAGTGGTGAGAGTGGGCATCTTTGTCTTGTTCTAGATTTTAGCAGGAAGGCTTTCAGCTTTTTACCATTGAGTATTATATTGGCTGTGAGTTTGTCATAAATAGCTTTTATTATGTTGAGATATGTTCCCTTTATACCCACTTTCATAAGGGTTTTTATTATGAATGGATGTTGAATTTTGTCAAATGCTTTTTCTGCATCTATTGAGATGATCGTGTAGTCTTTGTCCTTTCTTTTGTTAATGTGGTGTATCACATTGATTTGCATATGTTGAACCATCCTTGTGACTCTGGGATGAATACAGTTTGGTTGTGGTGTATGATCTTTTTTATGTGTGGTTGGACTCAATTTGCTAATATTTTGTTTAGAATTTTTGTGTCTATATTCATCAAAGATATTGGTCTGTAATTTTCTTTTTTGGTAGTGTCTTTGGTTTTGGTATCACGGTGATGGTGGTTTCATAGAATGTCTTTGGGAGTGTTCCTTCCTCTTTAATCTTTTGGAAGAGTTTGAGAAGGATCAGAATAATTTCTTCTTTGTATGTTGGTAATTCCCCAGTGAAGCCATATGATCCTGGACTTTTGTTTGTAGAGAGTTTTGTTTTTTTTATTACAGATTCTATTCCATTTCTAGTGATTTGTCTGTTCAGGTTACCTATTCTTCTTTTTTTTCAGTTTTGGTGGGCTGTATGTTTCTAGAAAGTTGTCCATTTCTTCGAGGTTGTCAAATTTGTTGGTATATAATTGTTCATTGTATTCTATTATGGGTTTTTGTATTTCTGCAGTGTATGTTCTGATTTCTCCCCTTTGAGTTCTTGTTTTGTTTACTTTGGGTCTTCTCTCTTTTTTGCGTGGTGAGCCTGACCAGAGTTTTGTCAATTTTACCCTTTCAAAGAACAAGCTCTTGATTTTATTGACTTTTTTCTATTGTTTTTTAACCTCTATTTTATTTATTTCCTCTCTGATCTTTATTATCTCTTTCTTTCTGCTGACTTTAAGTTTTGTTTGTTCTTCTTTTTCTAATTCTTTTAGGTGGTAGGTCAAGTTGTTTATTTGAGATTTTTCTTGTTTCTTAAAGAAGTCCTGTATCACTATGAACTTCCCTCTAAGGACTGCTTTTGCTGCATCCCATAGATTTTGTATGGTTGTGCTTTCATTGTCATTTGCTTCAAGGTATTTTAAAGTTTCTTCTTTGATTTCATTGTTGACCCATTGGTTTTTTAGTAGCATGTTTTTTAGTCTCCATGTAATTGTTTTCTTCTCATTTATTTTTCTGTGGTTGTTTTCTATTTTCATGCCGCTGTGGTCAGAAAAGATGCTTGAAATAATTTCTATACTCTTAAATTTGTTGAGGCTTGTTTTATGCCCTAGTATGTGGTCAATCCTAGAGAATGTTCCACGTG
The DNA here is from genome assembly GCF_008692025.1 of Phocoena sinus. Lineage (NCBI taxonomy): Eukaryota > Metazoa > Chordata > Mammalia > Artiodactyla > Phocoenidae > Phocoena > Phocoena sinus. The sequence continues at coordinate 146,126,769 of NC_045765.1, read as the reverse complement.
CACTTGAAAAGAATGTGTATTCTGCTTTTTTGGATGTAATGTCCTGAAGATGTCAATTAAGTCTAACTGTTCTGTGGCATCATTTAGGATCTCTGTTGTGTTATTGTTTTTCTGTCTCAAAGCTCTATCCATTGATGTGAGTGGGGTGTTAAAGTCTCCTACTATGATTGTATTCTTGTCAATTTCTCCCTTTATGTCTGTTGGTATTTGTTTTATGTATTTGGGTGCTCCTATGTTGGGTGCATATTTGTTGATGAGTGTAATATCCTCTCCTTGTACTGATCCTTTTATCATTATATAGTGTCCTTCTTTATCTTTCTTTATAACCTTTGTTTTAAAGTCTATTTTGTCTGATATGAGTATTGTGGCCTTTGCTTTCTTGTCATTTTCATGAAACATCTTTTTCCATCCCCTCATTTTTAATCTATGTGTGTCCTTTGCCCTAAAGTGGGTCTCTTGTAGGCAGCATATCGTAGACTCTTGTTTTTATCCAACCTTGCACCCTGTGTCTTTTGATAGAAGCATTTAGTCCATTGAAATTTAAGGTAATTATAGATAGATGTGTATTTATTGCCATTTTAAACCTTGTTTTCCTGTTGATTTTATATTTCTTCTTTGTCCCTTTCTTTTTCTTTTTGTTTTTCCTTTTGTGGTTTGATGAGGTTTTTTTGTATTATGCTTATGTTCTTTTCTTTTTGGTTTTTGTGAATCTGTTTTATGTTTTTGATTTGTGGTTGCCTTGTTTTTCAAATATGTTAACCCCTTCCTATGTCTACTTGCTTTAGACTGGTAGTCATATAGGCTCAAACACATTCTAGAAAATATCCTACATTTTCTTACCCTCCTACTCCACATTTTATGATTTTGATGTCCTCTTTTGCATCTTCATGTTCATCATTTTGCTGTTCATTGTGGTTATCGTCACTTTCACAGAAGTTTTTTTTAAAATCTGTGTACTGGCTTATTTAAGTGATTTACTTTCCATTTATGATGTTCTCTTTCCTATTGATTCTTTTCTTTTCTTTTTCTTTTGGAATTTACAAAGGGACAGGTTTACATAGAAACAATGTTAAAAGTATTTACCAAAACTGAAAAAAGATATACATCACCAGATAGAAAATAACAAAGTGTCAAGATAAATAGTTACAATTCAATTTCAAAGACTTCCAGTAAAGTGTGAAATTACTAATATCCCCAGTATCCATTCTTCACTTTGTTCTTTTGGTTATAGGACACTCTGAGTTTTATCTGGGTTCATTTTCTTAAGTTAATTAAACTAACATGCGTGACAAAAATCAATTTCTATTCTCCGTGGGCTTTTTTCTCACTGTTTCCTGATTTTTCTTCTTGTTGGAAGGAATCTTTCAATTGTTCTTTTAGTGAGAATCTGTGTGTACTAAATTCTTTTAACATTTAAGTATAAGGAAGTGTTTATTTTCCCCTACTAATAAGTGACAGTTTATCTGGATATAATATTCTAGAATTACAATAATTTTCCTTCAGCACACTGAAGATTTTATTCCCTTGTAGTTAATATGGGACTCCATTGTCCTAATCTGTGGCCAGGACCCAATGCCTTCAGGGTAATGGGAACCAGCACCTCTTGCAGTTGATGAAGTCTGTTGCCACTCCAACCATTGTTCTTTCTTTTTTTCTTTTCTTTTTACAAGAGATAAATAAACTGACACCAAGCATTGTAAATGGATGACCACAACAAAAGCAACAATGATTGCAATTACCAAACATGAAACACACGCATATTGACATTTAGTCCAGTAATCCTCCACTGTAACAGCTCCTTTACTTTGCAGTGAAAATTGATTTGTATATTTTTTGCCTCTGAGTCCTTGTGGGATGTTTTTTTATTCAAACAGAAAGTCACAAAAATTATAATCATCCTCATCAGTTCACTCAGTCCCATGTAATTAATTTTTTTCATCTTGATCTTTTGTTAACACTTTTATGAATTCATCAGTTTTCCACTAGAGTTCTGAAAATGTTTATTCATTCAGTTCAGCAGTATAGTCAGTTACCAGAAACCTGTACTTGTCAGTCTTTTCCATGAATTCCTTGAAGATGAAACCCTTTTATAGGAACACTTTTGCAAAAGCATCAGAGTACACCCAGAACTCTCTGTAAATGACAAAATAATTAAAAATGACCATGATTAAAGATTTGATGAAACTTCATAATAATGCAATTGACAAGGAAATTTATTTATTTCTGAGGTATACATTTTACATTTTAAAGAAATAACTAGAATTATAACTTATAACATTATACCGGAACATATAACATTTTTAGAAATTTCATGTAATGTCTGAAACATTTATATTAACATATTTCCATACAAATAACCCAAAGAAAGTTTAGTATTAGTTGGTTTTTTTGTTTGTTTGTTTGGTTTTTTATACTGCAGGTTCTTATTAGTCATCAATTTTATACACATTAGTGTTACATGTCAATCTCAATCGCCCAATTCAGCACACCACCATACCCACCCCACCACAGTTTTCCCCCCTTGGGGTCCATACATTTGTTCTCTATATCTGTGTCTCAACTTCTGCCCTCCAAACCAGTTCACCTGTACCATTCTTCTAGGTTCCACATACGTGCGTTAATATATGATATTTGTTTTTCTCTTTCTGACTTACTTAACTCTGTATGACAGTCTCTAGATCCATCCACGTCTCAAAAAATGCCTCAATTTCATTCCTTTTTATGGCTGAGTAATATTCCATTGTATATATGTACCACATCTTCTTTCTCCATTCATCTGTCGATGGGCATTTAGGTTGCTTCCATGACCTGGCTATTGTAAATACTGCTGCAGTGAACATTGGGGTGCATGTGTCTTTTTGAATTATGGTTTTCTCTGGGTATATGCCCAGTAGTGGAATTGCTGGGTCATATGGTGGTTCTATTGGTAGTTTTTTAAGGAACCTCCATACTGTTCTCCATAGTGATGGAACCAATTCACATTCCCACCAGCAGTGCAAGAGTGTTCTCTTTTCTCCACACCCTCTCCAGCATTTAGTGTTTCTAGATTTTTTGATGATGGCCATTCTGACTGGTGTAAGATGATATCTCATTGTAGTTTTGATTTGCATTTCTCTAATGATTAATGATGTTGAGCATTCTTTCATGTGTTTGTTGGCACTCTGTATATCTTCTTTGGAGAAATGTCTCTTTATGTCTTCTGCCCATTTTTGGATTGGGTTGTTTGTTTTTTTGTTATTGAGCTGCATGAGCTGCTTATAAATTTTGGAGATTAACCTTTGTCAGTTGCTTCATTTGCAAATATTTTCTCCCATTCTGAGGGTTGTCTTTTAGTCTTGTTTATCATTTCCTTTGCTGTGCAAAAGCTTTGAAGTTTCATTAGGTCCCATTTGTTTATTTTTATTTCCATTTCTCTAGGAGGTGGGTCAAAAAGGATCTTGCTGTGATTGATGTCATAGAGTGTTCTGCCTATGTTTTCCTCTAAGAGTTTGATCGTTTCTGGCCTTACATTTAGGTCTTTAATCCATTTTGAGCTTATTTTTGTGTATGGTGTTAGGGAGTGATCTAATCTCATACTTTTACATGTACCTCTCCAGTTTTCCCAGCACCACTTACTGAAGAGGCTGTCCTTTCTCCACTGTACATTCCTGCCTCCTTTATCAAAGATAAGGTGACCATATGTGTGTGGGTTTATCTCTGGGTTTTCTATCCTGTTCCATTGATCTTTCTGTTTTTGTGCCAGTACCATACTGTCTTGATTAGTGAAGCTTTGTAGTATAGTCTGAATTCAGGGAGCCTGATTCCTCCAGCTCCGTTTTTCATTCTCAAGATTGCTTTGGCTATTTCAGGTGTTTTGTATTTCCATACAAATTGTGAAATTTTTTGTTCTAGTTCTGTGAAAAATGTCAGTGGTAGTTTGATAGGGCTTGCATTGAATCTGTAGATTGCTTAGGGTAGGATAGTCATTTTCACAATGTTGATTCTTCCAATCCAAGAACATGGTATATCTCTCCATCTATTTGTATCACCTTTAATATCTTTCATCCGTGTCCTATAATTTTCTGCATATAGGCCTTTTGTCTCCTTATGTAGGTTTTTTTCCTAGATATTTTATTCTTTTTGTTGCAGTGGTAAATGGGAGTGTTTTCTTGCTTTCACTTTCAGATTTTTCATCATTAGTGTATAGGAATACCAGAGATTTAAGTGCATTAATTTTGTATCCTTCTACTTTACCAGATTCATTGATTAGCTCTAGTAGTTTTCTGGTAGCATCTTTAGGATTCTCTATGTATAGTATCATGTCATCTGCAAACAGTGACAGCTTTACTTCTTCTTTTCCGATTTGGATCCCTTTTATTTCGTTTTCTTCTCTGATTGCTGTGGCTAAAACTTCCCAAACTATGTTGAGTAAGAGTGGTGAGAGTGGGCAACCTTGTCTTGTTCCTGATCTTAGTGGAAATGCTTTCACTTTTTCACCATTGAGGACAATGTTGGCTGTGGGTTTGTCATATATGGCCTTTATTATGTTGAGGAAAGTTCCCTCTATGCCTACTTTCTGCAGGGTTTTTATCATAAATGGGTGTTGAATTTTGTTGAAAGCTTTCTCTGCATGTATTGAGGTGATCATATGGTTTTCCTCCTTCAGTTTGTTAATATGGTGTATCACGTTGATTGATTTCCGTATATTGAAGAATCCTTGCATTCCTGGAATAAACCACACTTGATCATGGTGTATGATCCATTTAGTGTGCTGTTGGATTCTGTTTGCTAGTATTTTGTTGAGGATTTTTGCATCTATGTTCATCAGTGATATTGGCCTGTAGTTTTCTTTCTTTGTGACATTCTTGTCTGGTTTTGGTATCAGGGTGATGGTGGCCTCGTAGAATGAGTTTGGGAGTGTTCCTCCCTCTGCTATAGTTTGGAAGAGTTTGAGAAAGATAAGTGTTAGCTCTTCTCTAAATGTTTGATAGAATTCACCTGTGAAGCCATCTGGTCCTGGGCTTTTGTTTGTTGGAAGATTTTTAATCACAGTTTCAATTTCAGTGCTTGTAATTGGTCTGTTCATATTTTCTATTTCTTCCTGATTCAGTCTTGGCAGGTTGTGCATTTCTAAGAATTTTTCCATTTCTTCCAGGTTGTCCATTTTATTGGCATAGAGTTGCTTGTAGTAATCTCTCATGATCTTTTGTATTTCTGCAGTGTCAGTTCTTTCTTCTTTTTCATTTCTAATTCTATTGATTTGAGTCTTCTCCCTTTTTTTTCTTGATGAGTCTGGCTAATGGTTTATTAATTTTGTTTATCTTCTCAAAGAACCAGATTTTAATTTTATTGATCTTTGCTATCGTTTCCTTCATTTCTTTTTCATTTATTTCTGATCTGATTTTTATGATTTCTCTCCTGCTGACTTTGGGGTGTTTTTGTTCTTTTTTCTCTAATTGCTTTAGGTGCAAGGTTAGGTTGTTTATTCGAGATGTTTCCTGTTTCTTAAGGTAGGATTGTATTGCTCTAAACTTTCCTCTTAGAAGTTCTGTAGCTGCATCCCATAGGTTTTGGGTCGTCGTGTCTCCATTGTCATTTGTTTCTAGGTATTTTTTGATTTCCTCTTTGATGTCTTCAGTGATCACTTCGTTATTAAGTAGTGTATTGCTTAGCCTCCATGTGTTTGTATTTTTTACAGATCTTTTCCTGTATTTGATATCTAGTCTCATAGCGTTGTGGTCAGAGAAGACAGTTGATACAATTCCAATTTTTAAAATTTTCTAAGGTGTGATTTGTGACCCAAGGTATGATCTGTCCTGGAGAATATTCCAAGAGCACCTGAGAAAAATGTGTATTCTGTTGTTTTTGGAATGAGTGTCCTATAAATATCAATTAAGTCCATCTTGTTTAATGTATCATTTAAAGCTTGTGTTTCCTTATTTATTTTCATTTTGGATGATCTGTCCATTGGTGAAAGTGGGGTGTTGAAGTCCCCTACTATGAATGTGTTTCTGTCAATTTCCTCTTTTATGGCTGTTAGTATTTGTCTTACGTATTGAGGTGCTCCTATGTTGGGTGCATAAATATTTACAATTGTTATATCTTCTTCTTGGATTGATCCCTTGATCATTATGTGGTGTCCTTCTTTGCCTCTAGTAATAGTCTTTATTTTAAAGTCTGTTTTGTCTGATATGAGAATTGCTACTCCAGCTTTCGTTTGGTTTCCATTTACATGGAATATCTTTTTCCATCCCCTTACTTTCAGTCTGTATGTGTCTCTAGGTCTGAAGTGGGTCTCTTGTAGATAGCATATATATGGGTCTTGTTTTTTTATCCATTCAGCCAATCTGTGTCTTTTGGTGGGAGCATTTAGTCCATTTACATTTAAGGTAATTATCAATACGTATGTTCCTATTCCCATTTTCTTAATTGTTTTGGGTTTGTATTGTAGGTCTTTTCCTTCTCTTGTTTTTCTTGCCTAGAGAAGTTCCTTTAGCTTTTGTTGTAAAGCTGGTTTGGTAGTGCTGAAGTCTCTCAGCTTTTGCTTGTCTGTAAAGGTTTTAATTTCTCCATCAAATCTGAATGAGATCCTTGCTGGGTAGAGTCATCTTGGTTGCAGGTTTTTCTCCTTCATCACTTTAAATATATCCTGCCAGTCCCTTCTGGCTTGCAGAGTTTCTGCTGAAAGATCAGCTGTTAACCTTATGGGGATTCCCTTGTGTGTTTTTTGTTGTTTTTCCCTTGCTGCTTTTAATATGTTTTCTTTGTATTTAATTCTTGACAGTTTGATTAATATGTGTCTTGGCGTGTTTCTCCTTGGATTTATCCTGTATGGGACTCTCTGTGCTTCCTGGACTTGGTTAACTATTTTCCCATATTAGGGAAATTTTCAACTATAATCTCTTCAAATATTTTCTCAGTCCCTTTCTTTTTCTCTTCTTCTTCTGGAACCTCTATAATTCGATTGTTGGTGCGTTTAATGTTGTCCCAGAGGTCTCTGAGACTGTCCTCAGTTCTTTTCATTCTTTTTTCTTTATTCTGCTCTGCAGTAGTTATTTCCACTATTTTATCTTCCAGGTCACTTATCCGTTCTTCTGCGTCAGTTATTCTGCTATTGATCTCATCTAGAGTATTTTTCCTTTCAGTTATTGTGTTATTCATCGTTGTTTGTTTCATCTTTAGTTCTTCTAGGTCCTTGTTAAATGTTTCTTGTATTTTGTCTATTCTATTTCCATGACTTTGGATCATCTTTACTATCATTATTCAGAATTCTTTTAAAGGTAGACTACTTATTTTCTCTTCGTTTGTTAGTCTGGTGCGTTTTTATCTTGCTCCTTCATCTGCTGTGTGTTTTTCTGTGTTCTCATTTTTCTTATCTTACTGTGTTTGGGGTCTCCTTTTTGTGGGCTGCAGGTTCGTAGTTCCCGTTGTTTTTAGTGTCTGCCCCCGGTGGCTAAGGTTGGTTCAGTGTGTTGTTTAGGCTTCCTGGTGGAGGGGACTAGTCCCTGTGTTCTGGTGGATGAGGCTGGATCTTGTCTTTCTGGTGGGCAGGTCCACGTCTGGTGATGTGTGTTGGGGGTGTGTGTGGACTTATCATGATTTTAGGCATAAAAAACCCCACCCTCTCTGCTAATGGGTGGGGTTGTGTTTCTGTCTTGATAGTTGTTTGGCATAGGGTTTCCAGCACTGTAGCTTGCTGGTCATTGAGTGAAGCTGCGTGCTGGTGTTGAGATGGAGATCTCTGGGCGATTTTCGCCATTTGATATTATGTGGAGCTGGGAGGTCTCTTGTGGACCAGTGTTCTGAAGTTGGCTCTCCCACATCAGAGGCACAGCACTGACTCCTGGCTGTAGCACCAAGAGCCTTTCATCCACACTGCTCCTAGTGTTCAAGGGTGTTCTGCAGAGGTGGGGGGTGGCTGTGGCTCACCGTGGGGACAAGGACACTGGCAGCAGAAGTTCTGGGAAGTCTCTTTTTTCTTTATTCTGTTCCACAGCAGTGAATTTCCCCATTCTGTCTTCCAGGTCACTTATCCATTCTTCTGCCTCAGTTATTCTGCTCTTGATTCCTTCTAGTGTAGTTTTCATTTCAGTTATTGTATTGTTCATCTCTGTTTGTTTGTTCTTTAATTTTTCTAGGTCTTTGTTCAACATTTCTTGCATCTTCTCGATCTTTGCCTCCATTGTTTTTCCGAGGTCCTTGATCATCTTCACTATCATTATCCTGAAATCTTTTCCTGGAAGGTTGCCTATCTCCACTTCATTTGGTTGTTTTTCTAGGGTTTTATCTTGTTCCTTCATCTGGTACATAGCGCTCTGTCTTTTCATGTTGTGTATCTTTCTGTGAATGTGGTTTTTGTTCCACAGGCTGCAGGATTATAGTTCTTCTTGCTTCTGCTCTCTGCCTTCTGGTGGATGAGGCTATCTAAGAGGCTTGATGGGAAGGGACTGGTGGTGGGTAGAGCTGACTGTTGCTCTGGTGGGAAGAGCTCAGTAAAACTTTAATCCACTTGACTGTTGATGGGTGAGGTTGTGTTCCCTCCTTTTTGGTTGTTTGGCCTGAGGCAACCGAACACTGGAGCCTACCTGGGCTCTTTGGTGGGGCTAATGACAGACTCTGGGTTGGCTCACGCCAATGAGTACTTCCCAGAACTTCTTCCAGTGTCCTTGTCCCCACTGTGAGCCACAGCCACCCCCTGCCTCTGCAGGAGACCCTCCAACACTAGCAGGTAGGTCTGGTTCAGTCTCCCCTAGGGTCACTGCGCCTTCCCCTGGGTCCCGATGCATACACTACTTTGTGTGTGCCCTTTAAGAGTGGAGTCTCTGTTTCCCCCATTCCTGTCGAAGTCCTGCAATCAATTCCCACTAGGCTTCAAAGTCTGATTCTCTAGGAATTCCTCCTCCCATTGCCAGACCCCCAGGTTGGGAAGCCTGACGTGGCGCTCAGAACCTTCACTCCAGTGGTGGACTTCTGTGGTATAAGTGTTCTCCAGTCTGTGAGTCACCCACCCAGCAGTTATGGGATTTGATTTTACTGTGATTGCACCCCTCCTACCATCTGATTGTGGCTTCTACTTTGTCTTTGGATGTGGGGTATCTTTTTTGGTGAGTTCCAGTGTCTTCCTGTTGATGATTGTCTAGCATCTAGTTGATTCTGGTGTTCTTGCAAGAGGGAGTGAAAGCACGTCCTCCTACTCCACCATCTTGGTTCCTCTACCCTACTTCTTTTCTATTTAGAGAATAACTTTCAATATTTCTTTTAGGATAGGTTTAGTATTGCTGTGTTCTTTTAGTTTTTGTCTGAGAAATTCTTTATCTTTCTATCCTAAATGATAATTTTGCTGGGTAGAGTATCCTAGGTTGCAGATTTTTCCCTTTCAGGACTTGGAATATGTCTTGCCACTCCCTTCTGGCCTGCAACATTTCTGTAGAGAAATCAGCTGATAGCCTTATGGGGGGTAGCCTTGTAATTAATTCTTTGTTTTTATCTTGCTGCCTTTAGAATTCTTTCTTTATCTTTAACTTTTGCCATTTTTATCATAATATGTCTTGGTGTAGATCTGTTTGGATTTATCTTGTTTGGGACCCTCTGTGCTTCCTGTATCTGGATATCTGTTTCCTTCTTTAGGTTTGGGAAGTTTTCAGCCATAATTTCTTCTAATACATTTTCAATATCCTTTCTCTTTCTTCTCCTTCTGGGATTCCTATTATGTGTAGATTGGCATGCTTTATATTATACCACAGGTGTCTTATACTGCTTTCATTATTTAAATTTGGGTTTCTGTCTGCTGTTCTAATTGGGTGATTTCCATTATTCTATCTTCTAGATCACTTATTTGTTCTTCTGCATTACTCATTCTGATATTCATACCCTTTGGTTCAACTTTTATCTCTTCAAATAAATTCTCTAATTTTTCTTGGCTCCTCCTTATACTTTCTAGTTCCTTTTTACAGTCATCTACATTTCTGTTGATAGCGTTTCTTAATTCCTTCAGTATTTTCAGTGTCTCCTTTTTGAACTTGGTGTCTGTTAGACTGAAGAGGTGTGTTTCATTGTTCTTTCAGGGGAATTCTCTCCATCTTTTAATTGGGAGTGGTTCTTTTGCTTCTTCATTTTACTTATATTTGTCTTGCTCTATAAGTTTAGGGGACACAATTATCTACTGTGGTCTTGGAGGGCTATTTTTATGTGGGAATGTTCCTCTGTAACCTGTGTGGGCTTAATATTTTTTCAGTGCGAGGGCTGTTTTTAGTATGGATGCCTGCCGCCTCTTTCCTCAGTGTATGCTGGCCGTTATCTCCTTGATAGGAGGTGTCACTGGCATTGTGGTGACCAGAGCCTGCACTGGATATTGAGTGGGGCCTCCTCTTTGCTCTGTGGTTGTCAGTGCCCTGTCAGGGACAGGGTATGCTCCCTAGTTGTTAGAGTAGATGTCCCCAGATCCATCTCAGCTGCATTTCTGATCTTTGGTGCAAGGTAGGCGGGATTGGAGCATTCTCGCTGGGTGAGAAGCCACTGAGTATTTCTCCGCTGGAGCTGTTTACCTGATAGTGTGCTCTGTTGTGTCACCTTGCACCCATTGTGTGGATTCACAAAGTACACTGCTGTTGGCATTGCCCTCAGCCCCACCTCAACCATGGGTATGCCGGCAGTTGGCCCTCATGCCTCTCAGGCTTTGTTTTCGCAAGGCTACCAGCACAGAACCACTGAAGTCAGGTCAGAGGACTGCATAGCTGGACCCACTGTGGGAGCTGTGGAGGCAGCTCAGACTCTGGTCTGGCCCAGTCCCCACATGTACGCATCCACAAAGCCCACATCTGCTAAGGCCAGACCCGTCCCAGCCATGGGAGCATCCATTGTCTGTTCTGCAGGCACTGAATTTACAAAGCTGGTGGTGGAGGTGTAAATCCGTGCTTTGCACAGCCATGGCAAGAGATTTCAGCTCTGCTTCCTAAGTCACACAGCCCCTGGGGCTCAGCTGTGATTTCAACCCTGCATCTGCATGTGGGTAACCCACTAGTGTCTGGTCCTGGGCTGCCAAGGTGGTGGCCAGAGCACGCAAGCCTGCTTGGGCTGGAGCCTCTCCTGGAGCCTGCAGAGGCAGGAGCCAGCCGGTGGGGTAAGCGGCTGCAATGGCAGCCCCATCCCTCCCTTTGCATGCCACTCAACATTGGCACTTTGCTTCTATGGTGGCCTGGGCTTCTTCTGCGAACACTCCCAGTTGTGGCGCTCCACACTCTAGCTCCTTCAGGCTGTCTCTGTGCAGCAAACACCATGGACTAGTTCTCTTTGTGTCTTTCCTGCCTCACTGTGTTCCTGTCCTGACACAGCTGTCTGTGGAGATGTTTCCCAGTTGTTGTGGTACCAAAGAGGAAGCTGTGCAGTGATGGTGCCAGAGGCACAGCCATAGCTGGCGTTTGGGCAGGAGAATCCCCAGCCGGTGGCTGCCTGATGTCAAGTGCCATCTGGGTTGTGCTGCCTGTTCAGGAATCTCTTGGTATTACCTTGGCCCCAGGTACCATATCCCATCACTGCAGAGTCTGCAGGAGCCATCAGTGAGGATCCCTGGTCCTGGCCACATCCCACGAAACAAGTTGGGGGTGAGTCAGGCTGTACCACCAAAATGAAGGAGCCGGAGTGCTGTCCAGTGAGGGAGTGGGCAGTGCTTGGTAGGGGAGTGAGCACAGAAGATAGGGCCATTCTCTCATTAAATTCTGTGTCTTGCTTTTACACTACTTATTCCAAGTCTTTTCTTTATGATCTTAAAATCACATCATCATTTAGAATTTATGGGAAAGGAGCCATTTTTAGATAATGCTCCCCCTCCCATATCTTCCATTCATGCTAACCTTACCTTTCTTACATAGAAACAAAAAGACTCCACTTCCATGGTGGAAGAGTGTTGGGATATCCCTTTGAGGTCTTTGATAACCCTGTCAGGCTCCTCCCAGTGCAGGAGGGCAGGCTACTATTAGTGATCATTTAATGGCCATGGATACTTCTATTAACAGAGTTTAATGGGTTAATTGGCCCGTTTCTATCTCCTCTCTCTTCTTTCCCTCTCCCACCCCGTCCCCTCCCCCACATCCCTCTTGAGCCTGAAACCTGTAGGTGTAGAGAAGGCTAGGAAAGCTCTTTTCCATTTGCCTCCAAAATATGCTCCCCAAGCCAGCTTCACCATTAGTAAAGCTGTTGTTTCGATCTGGCTGATTATATCTATTCTGTTTGGTTAGAAACCTCAATTGGAGGAGGATGATTATTCCAAACCCCGAATAAGTCACTTTTGCATTTTCCCCACTTTTGGTTTATTCCCTCTGACTCTAGGATTGAACACCTGAGCCCCCAGCAGCTGATTCAAGACTGTTTTGGAGCTATGCTCACTATCTTCTCTCCCCTCTGTCATTGTGATTTTATCAAATTAGTGAGCTTTGAACCCTGATATGTATTTTTTCTTATTTGGAAGTTTTCTGACCCACCTCCTCCGTTCTTTGTGAGGTCTGAGTGTTAGGGTTAGCTCAGTTTTACTCAACCCAGCAATCCTGATACTCACTGTAGGGCGATAATTGTTCTAGGGCAGAGCTTTTCACTTCAGAACTATTGACGCTTTGAGCCACATAATTCTTTGTTGTGGGGAGGGGTGGTCCTGTAGGAAGTTTACCAGCATCCCTTGGCCTCTACTCATTAGATGCCAGGAGTGCCCTCCAACCCAAAGTTGTGAAAACCAAAAATGTCTCAGACATTGTCAGATGTCTCCTGGGGACAAAACTGTCCCCACTTAGGGACCACTCTTCTAGACAAAAATGGACACAGTGAAGAAACAGCAGAGAGATGCCTCAGTCTTTCTGGCAGGGTTAGTATAGGCTTCTCAGGGAACAGCATTTGAGCTAAGCCTTGCAGGATAAGGGTTACCTAGTGGTCATAGAAGAGTTTCCAAGGTACAAACAGGGAGGTGTGCATGGCCCTTTGTGATTTCTTGACCCAAACCAGTTTCCTACCACCCCTGTACATGCCTGCAAACATTCTAGGATCACCTGTGGATGCCTCGCTCTTCCCATCTCAATGCTTTTCCTCATTCCGTGTGAGCGGATTCCATGTCCATATGTCCAAATTCTACAATTGCTGGTTACACTCATCATGCTGTGAACCACTTTTGAAAAAGGATTGGATTTCCAAAGCAAATTCCTCTTCATCATTGTTATTACTTTCTCTTAAGCATTATGTCTACACCTTGGATAGATTGAGGGACCAGATTATGCTGTGAGCTGCACTTATGAATACATTGGATCTGGGATTGTGGAGGATTTCAGGCATCACTTCAGATGATCATACGGTGGATTGTGTCCATTGTTGTATGGACACACGGTCTCTTCATGAGAAGAGTTGTTGTGTCCGTTGTATGGACACACGGTCTCTTCATGAGAAGAGACCTCAGTTCTACCTCCCCTGGGATGTGACTCCTCTCATGACATACTGATTTAGGGGTGGAGTAGGAGGGAATCTGCAGGGAGTGGGGGCGGAAGGATTGACAGCATCCTTCCCCAGGTTGCTGAATTCCAGGGTTGCTCTGGTGGGTGGTGGGAGTCTCGCAGTAGGGGTAAGTGAATCACATGGAAACACCAGTGAGTTTGGCCATTTATTGATGCCACACAATGGCAGGCTATGGTTACAGTCTGGTTTTAAATACTGAGGTACCCACCAAGGTACCCCTTAAGGAGGCTGGGCCTGGCAAAGCAGCAGAGATGCGGAGAGGACAATGGATGAGGCCGTGTACCACATACAACCACTTTGGAGGACAGTGATAGGTAGAATTGTGCTTCCCCCAACCAGGTTTTTTTTTAAAGACATAACTTAAAAATAATACTATTAATAATATTTGAACTAGCAATACAACATAAAAAGAGTAGCATCAAATATGTTGGCTAAGTTTTAGCACCAGACAGTTCATGTAATGTGGTCTCTCTCTTGAAAGTGAATCGCTATGTACGGATTCACTGTCCCAGGGCTTGATCCTAAAGTCAGAAGGGAGAAGAGCTAAGACCTGTAATCTCAGGGGTAGCAATGTGTAGCTTTCAGAGTTTGGAGAATTTTAGCCAACTGATTGGGAAATTATGATCTGAGACAATATAAATCCCTCAACTTGTGTTCCAGAAATGTGATAAAGGTTATCAAAAACATTCACTAAATATCTGAAAGCATCACACTGGGATGACTCCACCAAGTAGAGATGGGTCAGGAGATTGGATGGAGGTGCATTCTTGATTAAGAAAACCAAATATTAAAACAAGTCATTCCTACAAAGGGGCCACTGCTTGTATCACAAAATGATTTCCTGTTTTACAAAAATATTCACTATTTAGTCTCTTAAAATATTGTTTTCTTGTGGTGTGCTGAATTATGTTTCGATGTTTAAGAATTAAATTAACCCACACCTTTTCAGAGAAGAGCTAACTCTACCACTGGGAGAGGCAATGTAAACCAAATTGGGTTTGAGAACCTTCATGTATTTAAGCACCAGGCCCTGTGGCGGCCTCTCTGATTCACGGTAGATGTGTAACCAGTGTCTCTTGCTATACATCTCAGTTGCTTGTTCAAGGTGGGAAGAAAGGAGGCCATGGAAGAAATAAACCAACAGTGCTACTTCATGTTGGCCCCCATGAGCACCAAAAGGATGGTCAGACACCATTCAGGTTCTTGCCTTCAGAGTCTCCCTGTTAATCTGAGGTCCCTCTCTTATTGCAAGCACAGGGACCTGTCAAAACCCTAATGACCCAAAGCTGAGTGACTGTCAAGGCAACAACCATGTCAAATGACTCTAGTAGCAAGTGCTGTCTTGATTCTGGGGTCCAGGACAGCTGCTACCCAACTGTCTTACAACACAGCCCCACACAGGAAGTGAATGTCCATGATGCAGGGTTTGGGGCCAATATTCTGCCTTTGAGAAACTAGAGAAAGGCCTAGAATGGAGCACCGGGACAGACCCTTCCTACATTTCTACCATGTTTGCCACATGGGTCATAAATAACAGCTTGCATATTGGGAAATCTGGCCTAGTTTAGTTTGCTGAGGTCAGTAGGAATCGGAGTTTGTTCCTGAGTTTTGTAAGACTGGTCATATCCAGGTCTCTGATGACATGTATGATCCTAGGGTAGCCGAGTACCAGGTTAAGTTAAATCCATCCAACTTACTAAATTAATCTCCCTGAAAGCCTACACTATACTTCAGGGACAGTTTTTGAGAACTGCCTCATTAGAAAAAATCAGGTTCTTTTCTACTCCCATCACTGACAATGTAAGCATCTTCTTGCTAAAACTTATTTCACCAGAGACTGTCACTGGCCAGCAATGTTTAGATTTAAAGACAGAATACAAGAACATAATTATATAGAAATAAATTCTCTGGTTTTGGTAAACATTTCTACTCACCTCCTGTTTCTGCTGTATCTCAAATTTCATCCCAACCCCAGTGTTTTATTTCCCACAGGCATTTATCATAATAATACACAGTAATGGCTTGAAAAAAAAAAGCGCCTAATATAAAAAATTTAAGCTTCTGGTATCCAAGCAATAGAACTGGCGTTGGCCAGCAACACCATTACAAATCGAACAGAAGATGCATGTAGACTTGCCCACTTGTACATCTATCTATATGTTTATATTTGTTCTGCCACCAACTAGATATTAGCACCATTTTTCAATAGCACCGTTCTGCTGAATGGATAGATAATTCAAGGGAGAGATGGAATACTGTGCTGCATGGTGAATGTTAACGGGACCTGTGCGTGAGACTGAAGACACGCTGCCCATTACGCGAAGCCCACTCTCCTGCCTTCCCCTCTGTCAAGAGCTGATTCTGAGGGCTTCTTCCCCTGGGGGCTCCACAACCCCCATTTTCCACGTTCAGTTCATATAAATACCTCCCCTTACAAACCAGGAAATTCACCTTGAATCTGAGACCACAGCTTACTTTGACTCCTGACGGGTGATGGAAACATCCAGAATAAGCATTCTAACTTTCATTTCACTTTTTTGGACTACCTGACTCACCTGTCCTCCACCCCCACCCCAGAAAACAGATCCTCAAAAGTAACTATTGGGTGTGCTACAGAATAGATCGGATTTACCTCATTTTTGAAAATTTTTTTTTCTCGAGACTAGAAGTTTATACTAAGTTTTTCTAAACTTAATACAATTTACCTGGTTCTCGGAAATATTTTAATCTAGAGCTCCATTTTCCAACCTGAGGGTGGGTGGGGGCAGGTTGCAGCTGTGGACCTGGCCGTAGCAGTTGCGGTGTGTAAACCCCTAGTGGTGAAAAGACGTTCACCCTGAACTGAAGACTCAGGCAGGGAATCTGCTAGATGAAGGGAAAGAAAGCCACACAGGAAGACTCATTTGCTCTTCTGCAAAGGAATGGGTATTTGCCAGGGAAGTGGGAAGAACAAAAAGCCCATGTTCTTCTCTTCCTTATACTAGCAAGAAATTGATTTCTGTTAATTTGCTTCTTAAGAGTTTTCATAGAAATTATCCTTAAGTCAGAAATGTCTTCTGTATAACTAACCTAAATCCCTTAGGTTCACTAAAGCCTACAGTTCCTGCCCATGTCCTCTTCTTCTAGTGTCTCCAGGAAGGAATGGGAGTCCAAACAGCCCAGATGAAGAGTCCATAGGGATGAGGGACAGGCTGAGGATGAAGCCAGCACTTTCTCTTCCTGCCCCAGTTGAACACGGGGTGAAGAAAGCGATCCCCTGCCTGGATGAATTACAAGAATGTTCCTGAAAGCTCTCCCATGACATTTTAAACAGCAGCTGCCCCAAGTAGGGAGACAAAAAAGGGTGAATTCACCAAGGTAAATTAACAAGATTATTTGTTCCCTGGATAAGTGTGGCTCTGTTTCCTGATACTCTTGAGGTAGTCTGGGAAAAAATCTGGTCTCTCTGTTTTTATCTTTAAGGGAGGAACAAAAGACATCATTTCACAGACTTGCCCACCTTGGCACCTTTCCCACGAGCTGATCTCACGAAAGGCCCGATTCTCCTGGATACCTCACCTGCCTATCAGGGAGCGGTGAGTATTACAGTCCCATGTCTCCTATGAGGGGCGTTTTGTGGCTAAAGAACAGTGGGCTTTGTTTAGTTATGAGCCAAAGTTGAACCTGAAATACACAGTAAAACCGCAATGAAGTGGTCCCTGGGCCTAGAACACGTCACGGTCAGCAGGCTGCTGCAGTCCGTGGTGGAGGGTGGCTTTCTTCTGGACTTAGGGTGCTCTGGGGTTTTTGAGTGGCTGTCGCTTTCTTGGCCTTTGGGTGTGGGCGATGTGTGTCTGGGAACACGAGAGGCAGCACTGAGCCCTCACGGTGGGCACAGAACATTTCTTCATGGCTTTTAGTGTCTGGCAGAAACTGGCTGATAACTTGTCTTTGGTGCAAAGTAAATCTGTGGGAGGAGAAAAAAAAATAGGGAAAAAACCAAAGATTATCCTTTTGTAAGTGAATAAGTGCGACTGCTATTAATGGAAGACTTTATGTGTCTACTGAGAAAGGCTCCATAACCATTCATAATGGTTGACATCCACTGACATTCACTCCTGTGGAGCAATGTTATACATTCCCACCCTTGCCATGGCCACCCGGTGGTGAATACTTCCCCACTCCTGGACTTTGGGTTCAGCCCTCTGACTTGCTTTGGACAATGGGATGTTAGTGGACATGATCTCTGCAGGGCCTTGGAATGTGAGGGAGGATGAGGCTGCCCTGATGAGCTTCTGCCATCACCGTTAGAAGACTCTGGCTCACGCAGCCACTGGACCAAGGAGGATGAGACACATGGAGCAGACCTAGACCCAACCTACAGCTTGCAGCCGAGGCCAACCACGGCCAAGCTAGATCAGCTGAACTTGAGCTGAGCCAGAAATTCACGCTTGTAGTTTTAGAGCACTGAGTTTCGAGGTGCCTTGTTATGCAGGATTGTTATGCAATAGTTGAATGCAATATTTTACTTGCATCGCTTCACTGAATCTTCACAGCAGTAACTAATCAGGTAAATACAACTGTTCTTTCCATTTTACAAAAGGAGACGTAAAGCCTACAGAAGCTAAGAACTTGCACAATGTTACCCAGCTGATAAGTGGCACAGTCAGATCTGAACATGGGCAGTTTTGACTCCAGCTCACGCTTTTATCAATCATATCATCTTGAGCACCAAGCAGTCACCCCGCCAGTCAACTAACCAATGCTTCCTGAGCAAAGGATATAGATATATAAAATGTGGTCGCTGCCCTCCAGAAATGTACCATGTAGACAAAGGCATAAGACATGCACAAATAATTCCCAGAGTAAGGATACAATTAGTTACTTGGGTGCTAATCCTTGTTCTACCCTAACTCTGGGCAAGTAAGTTCCTGAATTATTTTGGCCCGCCTTGCCTCATATATGAAACAGGGAATTGGACTAGATTTCTCAGGGACCGCCCTTGCATATTCTATGGGTGGTACTCAGACTGCACTGGCCCAGGTACTCCTGGTCTGGAAGGAATTCACTAAGGCCCCAATAACACATTTTTCTTTTATAAAGTGAAATTGTTTCAAACTTTGCTTCAGTGCCTCTCAGAGCTCTGGTTGATCTTCTTTCTCCATTACGGAAAAGATTTGAACAGTCCTAAAGAAAAGCTTTTCCCCAAACAAACAGGCTGCTGTCCTTTGTAAATAGAACTGTCAGTAAAAGTAGAAATTGAGGTAGTATTCTCTTTACCCAAATCTGTGACAGTATTTTTGCCTCTCTATGCATTTTTCACCTTCAGGTCATGAAGGCAAAAAAATGCTTTTTATCTTCTCGGAACTCATTTCCTTGACTGTGCCTGGTTTTTTCATGAAGAAGTGTCTTCTGTTAGCTGTCAGAATTCCATTTGGTTTGCAAGTGTTAAGTGCACTTGGGAGTAGGTAACATATAATGCTCCTAGAACCCCAAACCTCTTCATTGCTGATTATTTTCTTCTTCAGGCCTCTTCCTAAACATTTCATAAAAATCAGTGCCCTCTAATCCCCCAGGAAACTTCTGTACACGATCTGACATTTGCTGATTATTTTCTTCTTCAGGCCTCTTCCTAAACATTTCATAAAAATCAGTGCCCTCTAATCCCCCAGGAAACTTCTGTACACGATCTGACATTTCAGAAAGAGTACATATTTCTGCCAAGTGTTCCTACTGTGGACTAGAAATCTGAGCTCTTCATCTCCCACGTGCCCACCAGAGCAGCAGGTGTTCTCCATGGGGCTTGGGCTGTGCGTCGTGTAGGCTGCTGTTCAGAACAAGGCAGGGCTTCCTCCCCAGGCTTCTGGCATTGGGGCAGGGCCCAGCATGGAAGCCTAGGCTCTGATTTCTTAGCCAGCCTCTCCTAAATTCCTTATGGATGGTGGACGGAGAAGGTGCCTCTGGGGTAGCTCTTTGCCCCATATTCTCCCTGCCATGAGTATGTGAGTGCTCTGGGCTACTACAAGAAAAGAAGACAGAGGAAGTATGAAAGTTTAGCTTCCATTCCTTCTCTCCACAAAGCTTCTTTTGGCCACGTTGGACCACATGGATCCCTTCCGTCCCAATCTCCAAACTTGTATTATTATTGTTAACATTTGCTCAAACATGGCACTGTGTTCTATCTTGAACTGTTCTGTAAATGGCGTTGAACCTTTTCTGCTAAAGGCTGAAGTGTGACCTCTCTCTAGGGTGTCTACCATTCTAAAAAGGCCTCTTAGAGGACCCCAAAGTCTTTAACTTCGTTCTGGGTTGAATTGGATCCTCCAAAGTTTAAGTGTTCCCCCAGAGTTGAAGTCATAACCATTGGTACCTGTGAATGTGACGTTATTTGGAAATATTTCCTTGCAGATGTAATTATGATGTAAATTAAGATGACTTAACATGACTGTGTCCTTATAGAGAGAGAAGAGATAGATAGACACGCGCAGTGAAGAGAAAGCCATGTGACGACACAGACACACAGAGGAAGATGGCCATGTGACGATGGGGGCAGAGATTGGAGTTATGCAGCTACAAGCCAAGGAAAGCCGGTGACTACCAGAAGCTAAGAGACAGAGAGCACGGCCCTACCAAGAACCGTGGTTTTTGGACTTCTTGCCTCCAGAACTGTGAGACTAAATTTCTGTTGTTTTAACAACACAGATAACAATTTCTTAAGCACTTACCACACACTAGGCAATGTGCTTGGCATATACTATCTCATTTGATCTTCATATAAATTTACTTATACCTATTGTTCTCGCTTTAATACTGAAGTTCCACAGAGGCTTAAGTGTCTCATAGCTGGAACACAGATGGTGGTGCTGGAATCTGAATGCTGCCTCGGTGCCTCTAAAGCACTGCCACCAAGAAAATGAATCTTTTGTGCTGGTTATGGGGAAGGAGGGGCCCACATGGACAGGTCTTCCCTGACCAGAGCAGCCTCATTTGTTCAACCAAGGGCCCCCACTTGTCAGGTCAACATCTACCTGACTGAAAGAGGCTCAGCCAAGCCTGGTGTCCTTGCCTGATCTTGGCAACCACTGGATCATGATCCCAGCTTTTCAACGGTCCTCAGAGCCCTGGGAACATGTGAGTCCTGGAATCCTCCTGTTTAAAGGTGGGAAACTGGAGGGAAGAGTGGAGGATACCGGTGACCTATATTGGGAGCCTGTGTTCCAGACCTAAGTTTAGCAGCTCATTTAGACAATGACTGGGAGCCCAACATCACGGCAGGCAGGGCTTAGTTGCACCAGTTCTCGTTATTATTGTGAAACAATGAAGGCTGCTGTGTTCATCAGCCAACTGGATCCCAGCTGAAGCACACAATGCTTATAATTGGGGGCAACTTAGAGAGGACATCCCAATTTGCCTATGCCTGTTTAATAGAAATCATACTTGGAAATGTAAAGGGACAGTCATAAGCTTGTTCCCCTGCTGTCTTGAAGGGATAATATTTTGCCCACAAAAGTTGGAAAATAATTTCAATGTTGTTGGCAAATACAGTGTCTGTAAGACTTTGGGTTTTGTGAGGCCAGGGAATGTGTCAGACTCATTTCTGTGTCCTCAGTTTTTAGTACTTGCCTGAGACACATCTTGTGATCAGTAATATTTGCTGAATAAATGAAAGTTCTGTTCATCTGGAAGAATATCTTTCGGTAGGAAGATGCCAAGCTCACCTCTGCCCACAGCCACACCAAAATTACAACTATTTACAGAGCAACTATTGATGCGAAAGACTGGAAGACTGGCAGAAAAGCTCTTCTATGACTAAAAATATAAAGAAGGAACCACAACAAGACAGGTAGGAGGGATGGAGATGTGGTATAGTCAGGACCCATACCCCTGGGTGGGTGAACCACAAATGGGAGAATAATTACAGAGGTTCTCCATGAGCGAGGGGCTTGAGCTCCACATCAGGCTCCCAAGCCCCGTGGTCCTGCACTGAGAAGATGAGCCCCCAGAACATTTAGCGTAAAGGTCAGTAGGGCTTAATCAGGAGAGCCAGGGGCTATGGGGAATAGAGACTCCACTCCTAAAGGGCACACACAAAATCTCACAGGACCCAGCGCAGAAGCAGTAATTTGAAAGGAGCCTGGGTCAGACCCACCTGCTGATCTTGGAGAGTCTCCTGCAGAGACAAGAGGCAACTAGAGCTCACCCTCGGGACACAGACACTGGTGACAGCTGTTTTGGGAAGCTCGTTCTACCATGAGGACACTGGTGCTAGCAAGCACCATTTTGGAATCCTCTCTCCAACACTAGGACCAGGCTCCACCCACCAGTCTGTCAGCACCAGTACTGGGACGCCTCAAGCCGAGCAACTAGCTGGGTGGAGACACAGCCCCACTCACCAGCAGCCCTGCTGCCTTAAAACCCCCTGAGCTGCTTTGGGACCTGGCCCTGTCCACCAGAGGGCCTAGGGCCCAGTCCTGCGTGTGCTGAGACTAGACTCAGGACTCCCAGGCCCTGAAGCCAGAGACCCTGGCTCCACCCACCAGTGGGCAGACACCAGCTCCAGGACCCTCAGGGCCCTGCAGCCAGAAGTCTGAAGACCAAGTTTCACACACCAGTTGGGTAGACACAAGCCCCAGGACTACTGCAGCTTGCCATGTCAGTACCCCCTGGGCCTGACCATCAGCAGGCTAACATCTGCTCTGAGACACCTTGGGTCCCTCAGCCAGCAGTCCCAAGATCTGGCCCCACCTACCAGTGGGGTGACACCTGCTCCGAGACACCTTGTATCTCTCACCAGCAGGCCAGTACCAGCTTTGGGACACCCTGGAACTCACAGCCAGCCATGTCAGGAACCGGCTCTGCAGTCACCCACTCCACAACCCAGCTCTGCCTACAAGCCAGCCAGGACTACCCAGGGGAATCCCGGGACTCTGCAGCCAGCTATCTCATGCCCTGCCCTGCCCCATCAACTAGCAGTCTCCACACAAGGCAGAGCCTCACACCAACCTAATAGAAAGCCAGCCACACCTACCAGACTACCCACAGTAGTCAGCTCATCACAAAAAGAAGGACCCATGCAGCCCATGTAGGGGGCACCCCTATAGCATATAGCTCTGGTGATCAGAGGGGAGTATGCTGCTGGGACACACAGGATGTCTCCTACAAAAGGCCACTTCTCCAGGGTGAGAAAACATAATCAACCTACCAAATACATCGAAATAAAAACAGCAAATTACGGAAAATGAGGCAACAGAGGAATATATCTCAAATGAAGGAATAAGATAAAACCCCAGAAGAACTAACTGAACTGAAGATAGGCAACCTATCCAAAAAAGAGTTCAAGGTAATGATTGTAAAGATACTCAAAGAACTTGGGAGAAAAATGGGTGAATACAGGAAGAAGATTAACGAAGAGAAAGAAACAGAGCTAAAGAATAGAAAAACAAATAAAAAATACACTAAAAGGATTAAATAGTAGATTAGATGATACAGAGGAATGGATCAGTGAACTGGAAAGCAGAGTAGTGGAAACAATTGAAATTGAACAGAAAAAAAGAATTTAAAAATGAGGACAATTCAGAAACCTCTGTGATATAACATCAAATGTACTAACATTCACATTATACAGCTCCCAGATGGAGAACAGAGAGATAAATGGGAAGAGGACATATTTGATGATATAATAGCTAAAAACTGCCCTAACCTGGGATAGGAAATAGACAACCAGGACCAGGAAGCACAGAACCCAAAACAGGAACCCGAAGATGATCATACCAAGACACAATGTAATTAAAATGGCAAAAATTAAAGATAAAGGGAGAAAATTAAAATCAGCAAGGGATGCTGGAGAGGGTGTGGAGAAAAAAGGGAACCCTTCTATATTGTTGGTGGGAATGTAAACTGGTACAGCCACTATGGAGAACAGTATGGAGGTTCCTTAAAAAACTAAATATAGAACTACCATACAACCCAGCAATCCCACTACTGGGCATCTATCTGGAGAAAAGATACATGCACCACAATGTTCACTGCAGCTCTATTTACAATAGCCAGGACATGGAAGCAACCTAAATGTCCATCAACAGACGAATGGATAAAGAGGATGTGGTACATATATACAGTGGAATATTACTCAGCCATAAAAAAGAAAAAAAACAATGCCATTTGCAGCAACATGAATGGACCCAGAAATTGTCATACTGAGTGAAGAAAGTCAGACAAAGACAAATATCACATAATATCACTCATATGTGGAATCTAAAAAAGGCTACAAATGAACTTATCTACAAAACAAATAGAGTTTGGGACTTCCCTGGTGGTCCAGTGGTAAAGAATACACCTTACAATGCACGGGACACGGGTTTGATCCCTGGTCAGGGAATTAAGATCCCACACGCCATGGGGCAACTAAGCCCATGCGCCACAACCACTGAGCTTGCGTGCCTCAACTAGAGAGCCTGTGTGCCACAAACTATAGAGCCCACGTGCCCTGGAGCCTGCGTGCCACAACGAGAGAAAACCTGCACACCGCAACTAGAGAGAAGCCTGTGCACCACAACAAAAATCCCGCATGCCTCAATGAAGATCCCGCGGGCTGCAACTAAGATCCGATGCAGCCAAAAATAAGATAAAATAAAGAATAAAGAAATCTTAAAAAAACCAAAACAAAACAGAAATAGAGTTACAGATGTAGAAAATAAACATGGTTACTGGGGGGTATGTCGGGGGGAGGGATAAATAGGACGATTGGGATTGACACATACACACTACTACATATAAAATAGATAACTAATAAGGACCTACCGTATAGCACAGGGAACTCTACTCAATACTCTGTAATGGCCTATATGGGAAAAGAATCTAAGAAAGAGTGGATATATGTATATGTATAACAGATTCAGTTTGCTGTACACCTGAAACTCATACAACACTGTAAATCAACTATACCCCAAGAAAAAGAAAAATAAAAAAATCAGCAAGGGAAAAGCAACGAGTAGAAAAAAACTCCCATAGGGCTATCAGTTGACTCTTCAGCAGAAACTCTGCAGGCCACGATATATTTCAAGTGATGAAAGGGGAAAGAATACTCTACCTGGCAAAGCTTTCATTTAGATTTGATAGAGAGATCAAAAGTTTTACAGACAAGTAAAAGCTAAAAAAATTCAGCACCACCAAACCAGCTTTACAAGAAATGCTAAAAGGAACTTCTCTAAGTGAAAAAGAAAACGCCACATTTAGAAACATGCAAATTATAAAAGGAAAATTTAAGTGGTAAAGACAAATATGCAATAAAGGTAATAAATCAACCATGTATATAAAGCTAGTAGAAAGATTAAAAGGCAAAAGTAGCAAAATCATCTATATCCACAATAAGTAGTTAAGGGATATACAAAACAAAAACATATAAAATATGTCAAAAACAGTAAACATGGGAGAGGGGGATAAAAATGCAGGGTTGTTAAAATGCATTTGAACTTAGAGATCAGCAACTTAAAATAATTATATATATATATATGGCTATATATAAACTTCATGGTAACCACAAACCAAAGAGAAAGAAATCCAAATATAACCACAAAAAAGAGAAAGAAATCCAAATATAACACTAAAGATAGTCAACAAATCACAAAAGTGAAGAAATGAAAAAACTACAAAAACAATTAAAAATGGCAATAAGTACATATGTATCAAAAATTACTTTAAATATAAATGAACTAAACGCTCGAATTAAAAGACAGAGTGGCCGAAGGGATACAAATACAAAACCTGTATGCCTATAAAAGACTCACTTCAGATCTAAAGACACAGACTGAAAAGGAGGGGATGGAAAGAGATATTCCATGAAAATAGAAGTGAAAAGAAAGCCACAGTAGCAATACAGGTATCAGACAAAATAGACCTTAAAACAAAGATTGTAACAAGAGACAAAGAACATTATACAATGATCAAGAAATCAATCCAAGAAGAAGATATAACAAAGGTAAATATATATTCACCCAACATAGGGAGCACCTAAATACATAAAGCAAATATTAACAGACATAAAGGGAGAAATTGACAGTAACTCAATAATAGTAGGGGAATTTCACACCATGCGTACATCAGCAGGCAGATCATCCAGAAAGAAAAT
Source organism: Phocoena sinus (assembly GCF_008692025.1). NCBI lineage: Eukaryota > Metazoa > Chordata > Mammalia > Artiodactyla > Phocoenidae > Phocoena > Phocoena sinus. The sequence goes on along the minus strand of NC_045765.1, from coordinate 146,101,196 downwards.
CAATAAGGAAACTCTGGCCTTAAATGGTACATTAAACAAGCTCCCAGAGGAAGCTGATGCTACTGGTTCACGGATCACATTAACACAGATTGGAACAGGGTCCAAGGTCAAGATGGTGGAGTAGAAGAACCTGAGCTCACCTCCTCTTAAAAAAAACACCAAAATCACAACTAACTGTGAACCATCAACAAAAAAGACTGAAACCTACCAAAAAAGATATTCTACTTCCAAAACAAAGAAGAAGCCACCCACAGTGAGTTGGTAGAAGGGGTGCATCTGTGATACAATCAAATCTCAAACCTGCTGGGTGGGTGACCTACAAACTGGAAAATAATTATATCACAGAGGTTCTCCCATAGGAGTGAGAGTTCTGAGCCCCATGTCAGGCTTCCCAGTTTGGGGGTTTGGAATTGGGAGGAGGAGCCCCCAGGGCATTTGCCTTTGAAGCCCAGCAGGGCTTGATTGCAGGAACTTCACAGGACCGGGGGAAACAAACTCCACTCTTGGATGGTGCGCACAAAGTCTCGTGTGCACCAGGACCAAGGAGAAAAAGCAGTGACTTCATAGGCACCTGGGCCAGACCTACCCGCTGGGCTTGGAGGGTCTCCTGGAGAGGCGGGGGGGGGTGGTGGTGGTGGCTGTGGCTCACTGTGGGGACAAGGACACTGGTGGCAAAGGTACTGGGGAGTACTCATTGGTGTGAGTTGTCCTGTAGGCCCCCATTTTGATGCCAAGACATGGCCCTACCTATTTAGAGAAGAGTTGACACCTATCCTTCTAAAATTATTTTTAAAAATTTTAGAGGAAGGAACACTCCCAAACTCATTCTATGAGGTCACCATCACCCTGATACCAAAACCAGACAGATACCACAAAAAAAAAAAAGAAAGAAAGAAAATTACAGGCCAATACCACCAATAAACAAAGACACAAAAATCCTCAACAAAATACTAGCAAACTGAACCCAACAATATATTAAAAGGATCATACACCATGATCAAGTGGGATTTATCCCAGGGATGCAAGGATTTTTCAATATTCACAAATCAATCAGTGTGATACACCACATTAATAAAGTGAACAATAAAAACCATGATTATCTCAATAGATGCAGAAAAAGCTTTTGACAAAATTCAAAACCCATTTATGATTAAAAAAACTCCCTGGAAAGTGGGCATAGAGGGAACATACCTCAACATAATAAAGGCCATATATGACAAACACACAGCTAACAACATATTCAATGGTGAAGAACTTAAGGTATTTCCTCTAAGATCAGGAACAAGACAAGGATGACCACTCTCACCACTTTTATTCAACATGGTTTTGGAAGTCCTAGCCACGGCAATCAGAGACGAAAAGGAAATAAAAGGAATCCAAATTAGAAAAGAAGAAGTAAAATTGTCACTGCCTGCAGATGACATGATACTATACATAGAGAATCCTAAAGATGTTACCAGAACATTACTAGAGCTCATCAATGAATTCAGTAAAGTTGCAGGATACAAAATTAACCCTCAGAATGGGAGAAAATATTTGCAAATGAAGCAACTGACAAAGGATTAATCTCCAAAATTTACAAGCAGCTCATGCAGCTCAATAACAAAAAAAAACAACCCAATCCAAAAATGGGCAGAAGACCTAAATAGACATTTATCCAAAGAAGATATACAGACTGTCAACAAACACATGAAAGAATGCTCAACATCATTAATCATTAGAGAAATGCAAATCAAAACTACAATGCGATATCATCTCACACCAGTCAGAATGGCCATCATCAAAAAATCTAGAAACAATAAATGCTGGAGAGGGTGTGGAGAAAAGGGAACACTCTTGCACTGCTGGTGGGAATGTGAATTGGTACAGCCACTATGGAGAAGAGTATGGCATTTCCTTAAAAAACTAAAAATAGAACTACCATATGACCCAGCAATCCCACTGCTGGGCATATACCCTGAGGAAACCATAACTCAAAAAGAGTCATGTACCAAAATGTTTATTGCAGCTCTATTTACAATAGCCCAGAGATGGAAACAACCTAAGTGTCCATCATTGGATGAGTGGATAAAGAAGATGTGGCACATATATACAATGGAATATTACTCAGCCATAAAAAAACCCGAAATTGAGCTATTTGTAACGAGGTGGATAGACTTAGAATCTGTCATACCGAGTGAAGTAAGTCAGAAAGAGAAAGACAAATACTGTATGCTAACACATATATATGGAATTTAAGGGGGAAAAAATGTCATGAAGAACCTAGGAGTAAGACAGGAATAAAGACTCAGACCTACTAGAGAATGGACTTGAGGATATGGGGAGGGGGAAGGGTAAGCTGTGACAAAGTGAGAGAGAGGAATGGACATATATACACTACCAAACGTAAGGTAGATAGCTAGTGGGAAGCAGCCACATAGCACAGGGAGATCAGCTTGGTGCTTTGTGACTGCCTGGAGGGGTGGGATAGGGAGGGTTGGAGGGAGGGAGACACAAGAGGGAAGAGATATGGGAACATATGTATATGTATAACTGATTCACTTTGTTATAAAGCAGAAACTAACACCATTGTAAAGCAATTATACTCAATAAAGATGTAGAAAAAACCCAAAAAACAAAATTAATACACAGAAATCTATTGCATTTATATACATAAAGAAAGAAAGATCAGAAAGAGAAATTAAGGAAACAACCCCATTTACTATTGCATAAAAAACAAAAATACCTAGGAATAAACCTACCTAAGGAGGCAAAAGACCTGTACTCTGAAAACTGTAAGATACTTATGAAAAAAAAAAGACGACATAAAAAGATGGAAAGATACCATGTTCTTGGATTGAAGAATCAATATTGTCAAAGTGACTATACCACCCAAGGTAATCTACAGATTTAATGCAATCCCTATCAAATGACCAATGGCAGTTTTTGCAGATCTAGAACAAAAGACTTAAAATTTATACGGAAACACAAAAGACCCCACATAGGCAAAGCAACCTTGAGAAAGAAAAACAGAGCAGGAGGAATCAGGCCCCCTGAATTCAGGCTATACTATAAAGCTACAGTAATCAAAACAGTATGGTACTGGCAAAAAGACAGAAATATAGATCAATGTAACAGGATATACAGCCCAGAAATAAACTCACACACCTATAGTCAATTGATCTATAACAAAGGAAGCAAGAATATACAGTGGAGACAAGACTGTATCTTCAGTACGTGGTGCTGGGAAAACTGGACAGCTACATGTAAAAGAATGAAGTTAGAGAATGTACTAAAACCATACACAAAAATATACACAAAATGGATTTAAGACCAGATACTATAAAACTCTTAGAGGAAAACACAGGCAGAACACTCTTTGACATAAATTGCAGCAGTATCTTTTTGGATTCACCCCTTAGAGTAAGAAAAATAAAAACAAAAATAAACAGATAGGACTTAATTAAACTTAAAAGCTTTTGCACCACCAAGAAAACTATAAACAAAAAGACAACTCACAGAATGGGAAAAAATACTTGCAAATGAAGCAATCGACAAAGGATTAATCTCCAAAATATACAAACAGCTCATGCAGCTCAATATCAAAAAAACAAAAAACCCAATCAAAAAACGGGCAGATCTAAATAGACATTTCTCCAAAGAAGACATGAAAATGGCAAAAAAACACATGAAAAGATGTTCAACATCACTAATTACTAGAGAAATGCAAATCAAAACTATAATGAGGTATCACCTCACACCAGTCAGAATGGCCATTGTCAGAAAGTCTACAAACAGTAAATGCTGGAGAGGGTGTGGAAAAAAGGGAACCCCCTTACACTGTTGGTGGGAATGTAAATTGGTGCAGCCACAATGGAGAACAGTAGGGAGGTTCCTTAAAAACTAAAGATAGAGCTACCATATTATCCTGCAATCCCACTCCTGGGCATATATCTGGAGAAAACCATACTCCAAAAAGATACAGCCACCCCAATATTTATTGCAGTACTATTTACCATAGCCAAGACATGGAAGCAATCTAAATGTCCATCGACAGATGAATGGATAAAGAAGATGTGGTATATATGTATAATGGAATATTACTCAGCCATAAAAAGAATGAAATAATGCCATTTGCAGCAACATGGATGGACATAGAGATTATCATACTAAGTACAGTAAGTCAGACAAAGACAAATATCATATGACATCACTTATATGTGGAATATAAAAAACATACAAATGAACTTATTTACAAAACAGAAACAGACTCACAGAGTTAGAAAACAAACTTATGGTTACCAAAGGCAGAAGGTGGGGGGAAGGGATAAACTAGGAAGTTGGGATTAACATATAGACACTACTATAAATAAAATAGATAATCAACAAGGACCTACTGTATAGCACAGGGAACTCTCCTCAATATTCTGTAATAACCTGTATGGGAACAGAATCTGAAAAAGAATGTATATATATATGTATATATATATGTATATGTATAACTAAATCACCCTGCTCTACACCTGAAACACAACATTGTAAATCAACTATACTCCAATATAAAATAAAAATTAAAAAAAAATAAGTATAAGAGCTCTAAAAAAAGATCACTGATCACAGATCACCATAATTTAGTAGTAATGAAAAAGCTTATAATATTGTGAGAAGTACCAAAATGTGACTCTGAGATACTAAGTGAGGAAATGCTGTTGGAAAAATGGTGTCAATAGTCTTACTCAACTCAGAGTTGCCACAAACCTTCAATTTATAAAAATCTAATATCAGAGAAGCATAATAAAGTGGCAAACAATAAAAAAAAAGAACACAGCATGGATCAGCTTGACTAGAGAACATGTACTTCACATATGCTCTTTGACTTTGGCAATGGTATCTTGTGATTTAAGGGTTTTCCTTTTGGTTGGCTGGTTTTTCTTCAGATGAATCTATTCTTGATGAAATTGAGATCTTAATGAAACCTTAATTCAGACACTGCAAATCACAAACACACTCTATGTATGAAAGAAACAGATAAATATCCCCACATTTCTTTCCCAGTTCCAATTACCCATTTCAATAAAAAAATTTTTCCTTAAAAAAAATGATACATTAAACCAAATGGAGACACACACACACACACACACACACAGACACACACACACACACACACACATATATATATACCTTCCATCCAAAAGCAGCAAATAAACATTCTTTAAGATGTACATGGAACATTCTACAGGATAGATCACATTATGCCACAAAACAAGTCTCAGTAAATTTAAGATAACTGAAATCATATCAAGCATCTTTTCCAAATACAATATATGAGACTAGAAATCAGCTACAAGAAAAACCTTCAAAAAACACAAACATGTGGAGACTAAAGAACATTCTACTAAGCAACCAACGGATCACTGAGGAAATAAAAGAAGAAATCAAAAAATACCTATAGACAGATGAAAACAAAACACAAAGATCCAAAGTCTGTGGGATGCAACAAAAGCAGTTCTAAGAAGGAAATTTTAGCCATACAAGCCTACCTCAGGAAACAAGAAGCATCTCAAAAAAACCCCAACATTACACCTAAAGGAATTAGAAAAAGATGGACAAACAAAACCCAAAGTTAGAAGGAAAAAGATCATATATATCAGAGCATAAATAAATGGAGACTAATAAAACAATAATAAAGATCAATGAAACTGAGAGCTGGTTCTTTGAAAAGATAAAAAGAGGGGGCCTAAATCAATAAAATCAGAAGTGAAAAAGAAGTAACAACTGATACCACAGAAATACAAAGGATCATAAGAAATTATATGAACAATTATACACCAATGAAATGGATGACCTAGGAGAAATGTACAAATTTCTAGAAATGTACAATCTCACAAGACTGAATCAGGAAGAAATAGCAAATGTGAATAGACTGATTACCAGTAATGAAAAATGAATAATAATAAGATAAACTCCCAACAAACAAAAGCCTGGAGCCAGATGACTTCATAGGTGAATTCTACCAAACATTTAGAGAAGAGTAACATGTATTCTCTTCAAACTATTCCAAAAAATTGAGGAGGAAGAAACACTTACAGACTCATTCCACAAGGCCAGCATTGCCCCAATATCAAAACCAGATAAAGAGATCACAAAAAAGAAAATTACAGGCCAGTATCATTGATGGACAAATGCAAAAATCCTCAACAAAATATTAGCAAACCAAATTCAACAATACATTCAAAGGATCATACACCATGATCAAGTGGGATTTATCCCAGGGATACAAGGATGGTTCAGTATTTGCAAATCAATCAATATGATACACCACATTAACAAATTGAAGAATGAAATCATATGATCATCTCAACAGCTGCCAAAAAGCTTTTGATAAAATTCAACATCCATTTATGATAAAAAAAACTCTCCAGAAAGTGAGTTTAGAGGGAACATACTTCAACACAGTAAAGCCCATATGATAAGCCCACAGCTAACATCATAGTCAATAATGAAAAGCTTAGTGCATTTCTTCTAAGATCAGGAAGAACACAAGGATGTCCACTCTCGCCACTTTTTTTCAACGTAGTATTGGAAGTCCTAGCCACAGCAATCAGAAAAATAAAATAAATCGAAACTGGAAAGGAAGAAGTAAAATTGTCACTGTTTGAAGATGACATGACACTAAACATAGAAAATCCTAAAGATGCTACCAGAAAACTAGTAGAGCTCATCAATGAATTCAGTAAAGTAGCAGGTTACAAAATTAATATACAGAAATCTGTTGCATTTCTATAACTAACTATTAGAGAAATTAAGGAAACAATGCCATTTACAACCACATCAAAAGGAATAAAATACCAAGGAATAAATCTGAGGTAAAAGACCTGTACTTGTAAAACTATAAGACAATGATAAAAGAAATTGAGGATGACACAAACAAATAGAAAGCTATCCTGTGTTCATGAATTGGAAGAATCAGTATTGTTTAAATGACTATACTACCTAAGGAAATCTACAGATTCAGTGCAATCCCTATCAAAATACCAATGACATTTTTCACAGAACTAAAACAAATAATTCTTAAATTTGTATGGAAACACAAAAGACCTCAAATAGGCAAAACAATCTTGAGAAAGAACAAAGGTGGAGGTATCACGTGACCTGATTTCCAACTATACTACAAAGCTGTGGTAATCAAAACAGTATAGTACTGGCACAAAAACAGACACACAATTCAATGGGATAGAATAGAGAGCCCAGAAATGAACCCACTCTTATATGGGCAAATAATCTATGACAAAGCAGTGAAGAATATACAATGGAGAAAAGACAGCTTCTTCAAAAACAGTGGTAGGAAAACTGGACAGCTACATGGGAAAGAATCAAACTGGACTACTCTCTCACACCATGCACAAAAATAAATTCAAAATGGATTAAAGACTTAAACCTAAGACTGGAAACCATAAAGCCTCTCAAAGAAAACATAGGTAGTATGCTCTTTGATGTTGGTCTTAGTAATTTTTTTTTGGATCTGTCTGCTTAGGCAAGGGAAACAAAAGCAAAGATAAACAAATGGGAATACATCAAACTAAAAAGCTTTTGCACAGTGAAGGAAAATATCAACAAAATGTAAAGGCTGCCTACTGAATGGGAGAAGAAATTGATATTTGCAAACAGTGTATTTGATAAGGGGCTACTATCCAAAACATACAAAGAACTCATACAACTCAACATCAAAAAACATAAAACCTGATTAAAAAATGGGCAGAGGATCTGAATAGAAAATTTCTAAAGAAGACATACAGATGGCCAACAGGTACATGAAAAGATGCTCAACATCACTTATGAAAAGGGAAATGCAAATCAAAACCACAATAAGATATCACCTCACACCTTTCAGAATGGCTTGCATCAAGAAGACAACAAATAATAAACATTGACCAGGATGTGGAAAAAAGGGAACCCTTGTACCCTGTTGGTGGGAATGTACATTGGTGCAGCTACTACAGAAAACAGTATGGAGGTTCCTCAAAAAATTAAAAATATAACTACCATATGATACAACAATTCCACTCCAGTGTATTATATAAAGAAAACAAAAACACTAATTAGAAAAGATATATGCACCTCTATGTTCATTGCTGCACTATTTACACTAGCCAACATATGGAGGCAACCTAAATGCCCATCAATAGATGAATGGATAAAGAAGATGTGGTATATATATACACAATGGAATATTACTCAGCCATGAAAACGAATGACATCTTGCCATTTACGACAATATGGATGGACCTAGAGGTTATTATGTTAAGTGAAATAACTCAGAGAAAGACAAGTACTGCATGGTATTACTTATTTGTGGAATCTAAAAAACAAAACCAAACAGAAACAGACTAATAGATACAGAGAACAAACAGGTGGTTGCCAGAGGGGTGTGGGGTAGGGGGAGGAAAGATGTAGGTGAGGGAGGTTAAGAGGTACAAACTTCAGTTATAAAATTAATGTCATGGGTATGAAATGTACAGTGTAGGGAATATAGTCAATAACTATGTAATATCTTTGAATGGCGACAGATGGTAACTTGACTTACCATTGTGATCAGCTTGAAATGTATAGAAATATCAAATCCCTATCTTGTGTGCCAAGAACTAACACAGTGTTGTTATACTTCAAAAACAAACTCAGAAAAATAGATAAAATTTGTGGTTACCAGAGGTGGGTGTAGGGGAGGGGGAAGTGGAGGAAGGCAGTCAAAATATACAAATTTCCAGTTACAATACTAAGGACGTAATATACAACACGATAAATATAATAAGCACTGCTGTACAATATATATGAAAGTTTTTAAGGGTAAATTCTGAGTTCTCATCACAAGAAAACAAATTTCTATTTCTTTAATTTAGTATCTATGAGATGATGCATGTTCAGTAAACTTATTGTGATAGTCCCTAATGTATGTAAATCAAATAATTATGCTGTACACCTTAAATTTATACAGTGCTATGTGTCAGTTATATCTCAATAAAACTGGAAGAAAAAATTTTAAGTCCGCTGACTCAGATGTTTATTTGTATCAACTTTAAGTACTATCCTTATTACTTTCTGTATTTTTCTATTGCATTCTGTACCCCTCATTCCCCAAATTAAACAACAACAACCCAAGAATGGTGTGCATAAGGGTTTTGCTTTTGTTTTTTAATCATCATGAATATAATGCCTAGACGATAGCTGATATTCAGTAAATATTTCTGGATGAATTTTTTTGACTTTTTAAAAAATTGGGGTATAGTTGATTTACAATGCTGTGTCAGTTTCTGTTGTATGATGAAGTGAATCAGCTACATGTATACATATATCCCCTCCCTCTTGGACCTCCTTCCCACTCCTCCCCCATCCCATCCATCTAAGTCACTGCAGAGCACTGAGCTGAGCTCCCTGCACTATACAGAAGGTTCCCACTAGCTATCTTTTACACGTGGCAGTGCACATATGTCAGTCCCAATCTCCTAATTCATCCCACCCCCGCTTTCCCTCCTTGGTGTCCATACATTTGCTCTCTACACCTGTGTCTCTATTTCTGCCTTGCAAACAGGTTCATCTGTACCATTTTTCTAGATTCCACATATATGTGTTAATAGACGATATTTGTTTTTCTCTTTCTGACTTACTTCACTTTGTATGACAGTCTCTAGGTCCAACCGTGTCTCTACAAATGACCCAATTTTGTTCTTTTTTATGGCTGAGTAATAGTCCACTGTGTACATATGTACCACTTCTTCTTTATCCATTCATCTGTTGATGGACATTTATGTTGCTTCCATGTCCTGGCTATTGTAAATAGTGCTTCAGTGAACATTGGGGTGCATGTTGCCCTTTTGTTTTTCTTTGTTTTTTAGTATCTTTATTGGAGTATAATTGCTTTAGAATGTTGTGTTCGTTTCTGCTGTACAACAAAGTGAATCAGCTATATGTATACATATATCCCCATATCCCCTCCCTCTTGCATCTCCCTCCCACCCTCCCTATCCCACCCCTCTAGGTCATCACAAAGCACTGAGCTGATCTCCCTGTGCTATGCAGCAGCTTCTCACTAGTTATCTATTTTACATTTGGTACTGTATATATGTCAGTGCTACTCTCTCACTTCGTCCCAGCTTCCCCTACCCTGCTGTGTCCTCAAGTCTGTTCTCTACGTCTCTGTCTTTATTCCTGACTTGCCACTAGGTTCATCAGTACCACTTTTTTAGATTCCATATATGTGTGTTAGCATACAGTATTTGTTTTCCTCTTTCTGACTTGCTTCACTCTGTATGACAGACTCTAAGTCCATCCATCTCATTACAAATAACTCAGTTTCGTTCCTTTTTATGGCTGAGTAATATTCCATTGTATATATGTGCCACATCTTCTTTATCCATTCATCTGTCGATGGACACTTAGGTTGCTTCCATGTCCTGGCTATTGTAAACAGTACTGCAATGAACATTGTGGTACATGACTCTTTTTGAATTATGGTTTTCTCAGGGTATATGCCCAGCAGTGGGATTGCTGGGTTGTATGGTAGTTCTATTTTTAGTTTTTTAAGGAACCTCCATACTGTCCTCCATAGTGGCTGTATCAATTTACATTGATACAAACCCAACAGGGCAGGAGGGCTCCCTTTTTCCACACCCTCTCCAGCATTTATTGTTTGTAGATTTTTTTGATGATGGCCATTCTGACTACATTCAATGTAGTTTTGATTTGCATTTCTCTAATGATTAGTGATGTTGAGCATCTTTTCATGTGTTGGTCGGCCACCTCTATGTCTTCTTTGGAGAAATGTCTATTTAGATCTTCCACCCATTTTTTGATTGGGTTGTTTGTTTTATTGATATTGAGCTTCATAAGCTGTTTGTATATTTTGATGTTCTTTTAACCCATATGCTTGGAAAGAGTTCTGTAGCTCCCACTATGGAAATAGTAGTTCTGATTTAGATTTTAAGTCATTAACAATTTAGACGGCACCTAAAGAAAGTAAAATGTCCTGGAGGAAAACAAACCTTACATGAATTCACACCTGATTTTACAAGTTGGGCATGGGGGCATGTTTACTGTGATGGCTGGCTGGCTGAGAAGAATCTGGGCATTGAATGGCTTATTTTCAAAGCATTTTAGAGGGTACAGGGGTCAGGGTGGGTGGTCGGCTTTTTTTAAATCAAGGAATTTCTTGCAGCTGCTCTTTCCTATTGTTTCTATATGAGTAAGCACGACTCTGCCTTCGAGAGCAACTTGTAATTACCTTTTGTTGCCCTGATAATTTTTGGTGAGTGGAATTCATTTTTATTTACATCCACTGTCAGCTAACCATTAGTCATCATCCCCTCAGTGTGAGATTTCAATGTAAAAAATACCAGGTATGCATTTAACCCAATTTTGATGATTGAAAATTGTCTTCAACTGTCTTATTGCTAGGCAGTGCAATGTATATATAATTTAAAAATAACCAATAGAGGCTTCCCTGGTGGTCCAGTTGTTAAGACTCTGCAATTCCACTGCAGGGGGCACGGGTTCAATCCCTGGTTAGGGAACTAAGATCCCACATGCCGTGTGGTACGGCCAAAGACAAAAAACAATAACACTAGGCATGATCGACCAAGACTGTGCTGCCACCTCAATTATATAAAAACCATCACAGCTTAGAAGGATTCTATACTCTCAGCATTTCAGAGAAATACAAATCAAAACTACAGTGAGGTACCTATAGATCGTCATACTAAGTGAAGTAATTCAGAAAGAGAAAGACCAATAGCATATATCACTTATATGTGGATTCTAAAATATGACACCAATGAACCTATCTATGAAACAGAAACAGATTCAAAGACACAGAGAACAGACTTGTGGTTGCCATGGGGGAGGGGGGAGGGAAGGATTGGGAGTTTGGGATTAGCAGACACAAACTAGTGTATATAGAATGGATAAACAACAAGGTCCTTCCTACTGCATAGCACAGGGAACTATATTCAGGAACCTGTGATAAACCATGATGGTGAAGAATATGAAAAAGAATATGTAAATGTATAACCGAATCACTGCTGTACAGCAGAAATGAACACAACATTGTAAATCAGCTATACTTCAATAAAATTAAAAAAAATAGAACAGGGTGCTTCTCAAACTTTAACATGCATCCGAATCACCTGGGAATCTTGTTTGATTCTGACTCAGTAGGGCTGGGGTGAGGCCTGAGATCCTGCATTTCTAACAAGCTCCCAGGTGATGCCAATGCAGCTAGTCCAGGGACCACACTGAGTAGCAAGAGTCTGGAAGGCTAAAACTTAATAATACCTCTGAAAATGAGCCCTAGGTAGCTCTGTTTGGAGGTTCAAGTAAGGTCAATGACAGCCAGCCTCAAATGCAAGTTGGTCAGAAAGAAGTTGCATGTGATCATTAGACCTGAAGCATTTTCCCCTCAGTGCACTGTGTTCAGGATTTCCGGCCCACACCTCTCTCCTGACCTCTGCACCTGTGTAAAAACCAATCACAGACCACGCCTACCTAAATGATTTATCTGCTCCTCAACACACATGTCCCAAACAGAATGCATTACCTTTCCCCATTCCCAAACCCACCCCTGGGCTTCGTCTCTCACAGAATGGTAGCCTCATCTACTCAGCTGCCCAAGTCGGAAATCTGGGCTTTGTTCTCCCTCCTCTTTCCCCGGCACAAAGTCCTGTCAGGTGTCTCTTTTAAGTAGCTCTTGAATCCACTCACTTCTCTCTATCTGCATTTCTACTGCCTTAGTTCATGCCACGTACAACTGCTTGGGGTGCAGCTGTAGTCTCTGAACTGGTTCCTTTCTCTCTCTTCCACAGTGCAGCCTGCATGACTTTCTTATCATCACTCCCCTGTTTCGAATACTTCAATGGCTCCCTTCTGCCCTAGGGATAAGGTCCAAACTCATCAGCGTTGCTTCATGAGGCTCTTTATCCTCTAGTTGCAGCTTACCCCTCTAGCCCTACTGTTTCCTAACTCCCCTGGAACTGTGTACTGCATTTAGACTCATATGCCATGACATCATCTTCTTCCTGCTTACTACAGACACTGAAAGCTGCTCCTGGAACCTCTCCCCCGACCTCTCTACTCATCCTTCACTTCCTCTGGAGGCCTTCCCTCCTCTCCCCAGTTTCCATATGATACCCTTCCCAAGTGCTGTCATAACACCCTTACTGCCCTGATCAGTATCTCACTGGTTGGTGATTTTGTTCCTTGTTTGACATTATGTTTAACACAAAGTAAGTGCCCAGCAAATATCTGTTAAATAAATACATGATTTGTAAATAAACAATCCTTAGGGAAACTCTTCTCAGGATATTAACTCTGACAGCAGTCTCTGTTGAATGCCAGCCCTCAGTGCTTGGAAGGAGGTAGGGGCAGATTAATAAACAGCAGATTTCACTACCTCTCATCCTTAAGAATCTTTGGAAAAAGACTACCACTGGTAGAGGGCCTTAAATACCTGCAAATCCACTTTCCCTGGGTAGCTGTTGGCCAATGGCTGAAAGGTGTGGGTATGTGAGCTCTCAAGCTCGTTGGCCTCGAGAGCAGACAACTCTGATATAACTTTCACCCTGGGGCTTCCCTGTGGGGGCAGGCTGAAGCTAGGAATGTGCCTGAGATGGCAGCCCAGCTGTGCTTCCTCCCTTTTCTGTCTTGTTTCTCTCTCCCTTAGCTATCTTCCCTGGGAGCACTTCCTGAATGAATCCCTTGCACACAAGTTGGCACCTCAGGGTCTGTTTCTATGGAACCTGACCTCAGACAGCAGTGCAAGATTGATAGAAAGGTCCATTCAGTACTTGACTGGGTTCCTGAGAAAGGTTAGAGCATTTCTCAGAAATCTTTGAAAAAATGGAAGTGATTCTCATTTGTGTGGGATGAAGTCAGTGTAAATGTGCTTTGAGTTAGGAAAATGGATGAGATAATCCCTCAAGGAATTAATGTCGAAACTCACGGAATCAGACAGATGGCTCCCAGGGGAGCTGGCTGGCCTCTTCAGCATTAACATTCTTAGCTCTGTAAAAGGGGACTAAAACTACCCACAAATCAAGTCACGCAGGACAACTTATTTATGAAAAGCTCTGTGCCCCTGAGCAAAGCCATTCACCTACCAGCATTCTTCCTGCAGGCCTGCTGGTTGCATTTTTGGAATTCTAGGGGTCTGGGTTCGTGATCACACAGGCATCGGTCCTGGTCTTCAGTTTTATTGTTCTCTGAGGCAACACAATGGACAGTCCTCTTCTGAAAGCCACCTCCACAAGATGCAGTGCACTGGAAGAGAGGGGCACAGGGAGAGAGTCAGAATTCTCCCCCAGGATCACCAGGGGAACTCCAGCATAACTGCTTCAACCCCACGGTTGTCAAATAGGGGCAAGCCTCAATTATCACAAGGCTTTTTGAAGGAGTCATAGAATAAAGGCACTAATAATTTGGAGATGTGAATTTAGGAAGAGTTGATATTATAGATTGTGTGAACTGAATTCAGCTTAATTTACAATTGGGTTCTCTGAAGAATGTGGACAGAGGTTGAACTGCAAGCAAAATAGAAAAAGATTTCATATCTGGACTCTGGTGCCTCAGCAGTCCAGTTTCTCTGAACTGGTTTTGATTTGGGGCTGGGAGTCAGATGTGAGGAGAGGGGACAGAGCTACGAGGAAAGCTGAGGGAGGATCGAAAGGGAAGAGGGAGAGGAAAAAGCAAGGTGGAATGGAGAGGGAATTTGGAATGGACCTAGCGGTACCATGTGTGGCCTCAAGCCACCTAACAGACAAGATTCATGTGATGTCATGATGTGGCTGCCTGGAAGCAGAAGGGAGATTCTCTGGCCTGGGAAGCCATCCTGGGGATGTAAGAAAATGTGTCTGAATTTATTATAGATGCATACGCTCTTTAAAAAATTTTTTTATTGTGGTAAAATATATAAAACACAAAATTTACTGTTTTAACCATTTTTTCACAGTATAGTTCAGTGCCTTAAATACATTCACATTGTTCTGTAATCATTACCACCATCCGTCTCTAGGAGTTTTTCATCTCTCCAAACTGAAACTCTGTACCCCCAACCTACCCTGCCCCAGTCCCTGGCAACCACCATTCTATTTTTTGTCTACTTGACTATTTGAGGTACCTCATAAAAGTAGAATCATACAATATTTGTCCTTTTGTGACTTGCTTCTTTCAATTAGCATAATGTCTCCAGGTTTCCTCCATGTGATAGCATGTGTCAGAATTTCCTCTTTAAGGTGGGATAATATTCCATTGTATGTAGGTACCACATTTTCTTTATCCTTTCATCTGTTGATGGACATTGGGTTGCTTCCACCTTTTGGCTATAGTGACCCACATATACTCTTATGGTTTACATTCTATTTCATGTTTTACTACTTTTCGCCTCATCTGTCTTATATAATCAAAATCTCCCAGAGGGCAGAAACCAGTTCCTCTTTCTTTGTTCTGCACGGTAAGTAGGTGAGTGCTAAACACAGCCTGACCATTCGGTAAATACCCATTGATTGGCCGAAAAAGACAGCCGCATGGTAAATTCTGGAAAAATCTCCAGGCCCTAAATATCCCGTTTGCCATTTGAAATATTATTGGTCAACAAGATTACTAGGCTTAAAAAAATACCCACACTGGATACCACTGAAACTCAGAATACTGTTACCAAACCCTGTTTCCCATAAAACTCCAATGTGGGATAAGAGGAGAAACATCAAATTCTTCTTAACATCCACTACTTTATTTTACTCTACTCTTCATAAAGCCTAGAGCAAGGTGATCAGCATGGAACTTTATGTCTGTTTTATAACGTCAGAGATTACTCTCATTAAACCTAAAGGTAATTTTATTCAGTGAATTCACATCAAATTTTCCACGGATATGGACAAGAGAAAAGTAAGAAAATAGCTACTCAACTGATCCTGAGTAAATAAAAGTGTGCAACAGAGGACAGAGGGAAGAACAAGTGAAGTTAATCAAGCCAGAATATGATAAAGGGTACTGGAGGTACTGGACCAGAATTCAGGAGACTTGGGCTTTTTCACTCACTACACATTGTCCTGGATCTCATTCAACCTCTCGTTTTCTTCCTCTGTTAAACGAGGTTGTTACAGGCAAGAATATACAATGGAGAAAAGACAGCCTCTTCAATAAGTGGTGCTGGGAAAACTGGACAGTTACATATAAAAGAATGAATTTAGAGTACTCCATAACACCTTGCACAAAAACTCGAAATAGATTGAAGACTTAGATGTAAGACTGGATACTATAAAACTCTTAGAGGAAAACATGGGCAGAACACACTTTGACATAAATCCCTGCAATATCTTTGTGTATCTACCTCCTAGAGTAATGAAGATAAAGACAAAAATAAACAAATGGTACCTAATCAAACTTAAAAGCTTTTGCACAGCAAAGGAAACCATACACAAAAGACAACACACAGAATGGGAAAAAATAATTTGCAAACAATGCAACTGACAAGGGATTAATCTCCAAAATATACAAACAGCTCATGCAGCTCAATATCAAAACAACAAACAACCCCAGGCAAAAAATGGGTAGAAGATCTAAATAGACATTTCTTCAACAAAGACATACAGATGGCCCCAAAAACACATGAAAAGATGCTCAACATCACTAATCATTAGAGAAATGCAAATCAAAACTACAGTGAGGTATCACCTCATACCAGTCAGAATGGCCATGATCAAAAAATCTATAAACAATAAATGCTGGAGAGGGTGTGGAGAAAAGGGAACTCTCCTGCACTATTGGTGGGAATGTAAATTGATATGGCCACTATGGAGAACAGTATGGATGTTCCTTAAAAAACTACACATAGAACTACCATATGACCCAGAAATCCCACTACTGGGCATATACCCTGAGAAAACCATAATTCAAACAGACACATGAACCCCAGTGTTCACTGCAGCACTATTTACAATAGCCAGGTCATGGAAGCAACCTAAATGTCCATCAACAGACGAATGGATAAAGAAGATGTGGTACATATATATGATGGAATATTACTCAGTCATAAAAAGGAACGAAATTGGGTCATTTGTAGAGACATGGTTGGACCTAGAGACTGTCATACACAGTGAATTAAGTCAGAAAGAGAAAAACAAATATTAATGCATATATGTGGAATCTAGAAAAATGGTACAAACTAGTTTGCAAGGCAGAAATAGACACACAGATGTAGAGAATAAACATACGGACACCAAGGGGGGAAAGGGCAGGTGGGGACAACTGGGAGATTGGGATTGACATATATATACTAATATGTATAAAATAGATAACTAATGAGAACCTGCTGTATAGCACAGGGAACTCCACTTGCTGTACAGTAGAAACTAACACAACACTGTAAAACAGCTATGCCCCCAATTAAAAAAAAAGATTAAAAAAAGATATGGTACACATATACAATGGAATATTACTAAGCCATAAAAATAATGAAATAATGCCACATGGATGGACCTAGAGATTATCATACTAAGTGAAGTAAGTCAGAAAGAGAAAGACAAATATCATGATATCACATGTGGAATCTAAAAAAGTGATACAAATGAACTTATTTACAAAACAGAAACAGACTCACAGACTTTGAAAACAAAATTATGGTTACCAAAGGGGAAAGGTTGGGGGGAGGGATAAATAAGGAGCTTGGGAGTAACATGTACATGCTACTATATATAAAATAGATAGTCAACAAGGACCCACAGGGAACTGTACCCAATATTCTGTAATAACCTATATGGGAAAATAATCTGAAAAAGAATGGATATATGTGTATGTATAAATGAATCACTTTGCTGGACACTGGAAACACAACATTGTAAATCAGTTATACTCCAATATAAAATAAAAATTAAATTAAAAATACAAAACAAACAAACAAACAAGATGGAAGAGCTAATTCCAAGCCAAGCACAAAAATAAGCAGAGAGGTCACTGCCTGTGCATTTATTAGCTAATTTAAATACCTTGTGATGGAGAAGATGCATGAATTTGTGTTGTATTAAATTAGAGGATTAAGCAGGAAGCATGGTTACTGATTTGGGTTTTGTTAATTGTGGTAATGCTGTGAGTTTGGGGTTTTAGAGACAAGGTAACTCTCTTAATGCTCAGTTCCACTTCTTTGTATCCAATAAAAATAAGGGATCTTTGTGCAGAACTGAGCACCCAAAATAGGGATGGCGCTTAGTTGGGGCTTAGCTCTAAGCTAAGATTGCTGAGTAACTGAATTGTTTGCACCCTACACTGAACTCTGCACTATGCTCTTTCAGTCCTGGATGCTTCTCTTCAGCTTAAACTGGCCTGTTTGGAAAAGTTGATTCCCAGGGCTCAGCAGAAGATGAGCAAAGACTCTCTGTGAGAAGCTATAAGATAGACACATGAAGACTGGACTCTGTTAGTGCTATCACTCAACCAACACAGATCAAATGAAGAAACCATTTGATGATTTAAAACTGGTACAAACTAATGCAAGCATCTCAATTGAATAATTTTCTTTTTTTAAAAAAATAAATTTATTTAGTTTTGGCTGCATTGGGTCTTTGCTGCGCGCGGGCTTTCTCTAGTTGCGGTGAGCACGGGCTACTCTTTGCTGCAGTGTGCGTGCTTCTCATTGCGGTGGCTTCTCTTGTTGTGGAGCATGGGCTCTAGGCATGCTCTAGGCATGCAGGCTTCAGTAGTTGTGGCGCACGGGCTCAGTAGTTGTGGCGCACGGGCTCAGTAGTTGTGGCTCGTGGGCTGTAGAGTGCAGGCTCAGTAGTTGTGGTGCACAGGCTTAGTGGCTCCGTGGCATGTGGGTTCTTCCCAGACCAGGGCTCGAACCCGTGTCCCTGCATTGGCAGGCAGATTCTTAACCACTGTGCCACCAGGGAAGTCCTTTAATAATTTTCTTGCACTTACTATTAACATTATGTCAGGCACTGTAAGTACATAGGCAATATCCTTGAGTTCAATTCTTGGAACAACCATGTAAAATAAAATTTGTTTTCGGGTGTTGTAGAATCAGATATTCCTCTCCTCTGACTTTTTTCCTTTTTTCATAGCATTTAATGAAGGTCATGGAGACACATGTCCTTCAGTTTTGGAAAATTTTTCTTGTATTAATTCTTTGATAATTTCCTCACTTCTAGTCCCTCTCCATCCTCCCTTTTTTTATTAGTTTTTTTAAAATTTTAGTTTATTTTTTTATACAGCAGGTTCTTATTACTCATCAGTTTTATACACATCCGTGTATACATGTCAATCCCATCCATCCTCCCTTTCTGAAATCTTATTATTTTGATGTTGTGCCTGCTGGCCTGATCCTCTAATTTCCTTATATTTTATCTCATTTTGTCTTTGTCCTCATTTTCTTGAGAGATTTCTTCACATTATTTTCACAGTCTCATGTTTGAATTTTCACTTTTGCTATTCTAAAAATTTCTAAATTCTCCTTATATTCTCCTTATATGCTTTTTATATACATTTAATGAGAAGCTAGCTCATGGATATAGTCTCTTATTTCCCTAAAGAGACTAATTATATATATTTTATGAGGAGTTCTTTCATTTCTTTCATGGTCTCTATTCCTTGGAGTTCCTTTTGTTCTGTTCATTCTGTTATTTCGTTCTTGGTGTGATAGGTTTTCTCAAATGTCCAGAAATCCTACGCTATCTATGTATATTTAAGATGAGGCACCAATGAGCTGACTGGATGTTCCATGGGTGGCAGTTGTTGAGACATGGCTTTATATAAGGTGAGCAGGAAGAGGTTTCTTATGTAGTTTTTTCCTCTTGAGGCTAAGCTGGTCCCCTGCCGTTGTGGAGCTCAGTAGGGCAGGGAGATATCACACTATTTACTGTATTTTCATCACTTAATCACTGGTGAGACAATTAATCCTTTTGCCCTGATCAACTATGGCTGATTCCAAGGTATCAGAGAGAAGACCTCCAGGCTATGGTTGGGATGTAGGAAAATTTCTAAAGATCCAACTGCTTCTCTTACAAACTTTTAACCAACTTCCATTTTCCTTTACCCTCACCTCTGCCTTCAGATGTACCCGGAAATCTCTGCTATAGACAGTTTTTAGCTTTCTCTGACATGCTACTAAGTCAATTGTAAGTTTGGGTATCTACTTTTTTTTTTCAGAAAATAAAAACTTTATTTTTTCAGGTTTATAAGAGAGTTTCCATTACATATAACATTATGGTCAAGGACTCTACAGCCACAAATGCCCGCAGTCACATAAATATACCCAATCAATGCCTTTTCCTGCTAAATGAGGCATCTGATGTCCAGAGGGTCATGTTTCGAGTAGAAGTAGTCCTTAATGGGATGGCTCCCATCAGTGCATTAGGAACTAGCCAAGTAACCTTGTTTGCTCGAGCTGTCTGACTCAGAGGACAGGAACGGACAGATGGCCTGCTGATCAGAGATGGGACAGAACTAGACCTTCTCTCGTGGTTTAAGATATTTCAAAATCTCAGAATTCAGATTTGGCTTCTACAGCATATTTGGGGGAGTTCCAACTTTTGGATGAAAAAGGAAACCAATGTAGTGGTAAGAAATAGAAGACCACTTAAGAGGGGTCCTAACTACCCCCTTCCTGCAGGAGTGAGGAGAGGAAGGCCCCAAGCTCACCGGCCCTTGGCTTAGACCATCGCTCTCCCAGGAAGAGGGAGAGAGTGGCTCCGCCCCCCGACTCCTCTCTCCCATGGTTCAGTGGCACTGAAACCCATTCAAAGTAGCGAACATCTAGAAGTTCCATATGCTGCAGCTGGAGTTTGCCAATCAGATTCTGCTTGGAGCTTTAATGTGAACAAGTTTGTGTAAACAGCAAACAAGCCGTGGCACAAGTCTCCTGGGACACTAGCTTTGTTCCCCCAACCTGCAGAGCAGAAGACAGGAATACCCCAAACCAAATAAAAGCCCAAACAGGCATCTAAATCTGGAGCAGACATTCATTCTCCTGGACACCACCAGCTGCCCCAGGGTGATGCTAAGGCACGGTCAGTTTTACATTAGAAAGTAAAGCCACCTCTTAAACCCAGGACACAGCTGGCTACCTACTTCTATCTTCCAAAAGTGTACTGACCCCATCACTTTGCTGTTGTCTCCTGTCCTCTTCTCTTTCTTTGTGGGTTTGTGCCACTTTTAGCTGTTTTTTTTTCTTCTTCTTCTGGCTGTTTAATGGAGTTTGGGGAACAGAGGCAAATGTATATATTCGATCCATCCATATGTCTTACTTGAACTCTGGTAACTTCTCCTTTTCTCTTAATAATAGGTAATGAGGTCAAGGACAATCCTAAACGCTGGCTTGGTAGGTGGAGCCACCTCCATTGCCCCCTATTCTTTGATATGCACAACAGATGAATTAGTAGTACATGGCTCTTCCAAGGAAACTTTAACTCATCTCCACCTCCAAGAGACTGCTACTTCTACCTCCCTCTAAGGAAATTCTGTACTTCTGCTGTTGGAAATTTTTACATCTCAGAAATACAGGTCTACCTCATTCTTAAGAGGGTAGTACTATAAGAAATTAATAAATTAACCAGTTCCTCCATCAGTGGACATTTAGATTATTTTCAGGAATTGCTATTATAACAAGGTGGCAATGAACATTCTTTATAGTCATCTAGGATTACATCTGGTGGTATATCTGTGGGTTAAATTATTAAAGGTAGAATTACTGGGTCAGATACTTTATGGATTTTAAGTTTCTCACTGATTTTAATGCTTTCTATTCTAACTTTATACAGACGATTATAACCAAAGAAATGCACTGGAATCTGGCTAAAGAACAACCACACAAAACTTCACAATTTACAACCTCAGTGTTACCTAACACTGACGTTACCTAAATGTCAAAATGAGGAGCAGCCTGCATTCTTACAGGAAAATGGGAATGTTTTTGACAATTTCCTCTTCTCAGTGTGAACCCTAAGAGCTTATGTTTCACACATCATTACTACTATCATATTTACTGGGATATCATCATCATTCTTGCCAGAAAGAAAACTGCATTATCCAAATTTCCTTTACAATGAATGATAAGGTACTAGAGCCTTGAGGAGTTGACAGTCACACTTAAAAATGTTTATCTGTAGTTTTTAATCTATAGGATTTTGTTCCCCTGAATGGGCCCAAATTTATAGCATTCTCATAACGGTTCAAAGTATATCACATTTTCTTTTCTGATGGTCACATTTGATTTGATTAGTGATGCTTATAATTGTTACACAGGGCTCCAGGGTATTTATGAAAAGTCTAATCCTGAAACACATCTTTATCTGTTGAGGACAGTTTTTTCAGGTTGTGAAATCAAAGATGGACGAGGAAAATTGGTTTTAGAAATAACTGAACCTCCAATAAATAGGAAATAAAGTATATTTCCAAGGGAGCTATTTTAAGATATCTCAATATAAATTAAATTTTCTTCATATGAAAAATAATACAACTGTATGACGTTGTTTTCTGTTGTTCACATGACCCATGGGGGTAGGGTGAAAACTGGTCCTGGACCTGGCAGACAGCTTAGTAGAATGTGTAACCAGAAGCTTGCCCAGACACCAGAATCTCCTTTGCCAATTCATCGTAAGTCAGCATTAGATGCCAATTAGTATAGGGCATTCATAGAAAACACTATGGGTTCTGTCTAAGGGAATGGTTGATGTCACTCTTCATTGTCTACTAGGCACTTTTTAAGCTATAAAAATAGTAAAATATGTATTTTTATTTGTTGCAGGCTAACTGATTAATGTACAATGTTCCTTTAGCAATAACAAGTCATCTTGTTCTTCCTGGATTTGAGTGGGAAGAGACCAATACAACCTTGAGTTGGATGCACCAGCAGGAGCCTTTTTTAAGAGTACATGCCACAGGACTTTCCTGGTGGTGCAGTAGTTAAGAATCCGTCTGCTAATGCAGGGGACAGGGGTTCGAGCCCTGGTCCGGGAAGATCTCACATGCCGCAGAGCAACTAAGCCCGTGCGCCACAACTATTGAGTCTGCGCTTTAGAGCCCATGAGCCACAACTACTGAGCCCGCGTGCCACAGCTACTGAAGCCTGTGCACCTAGAGCCTGTGCTCCACAAGAGAAGCCACCACAATGAGAAGCCCACGCACCACAATGAAGAGTAGCCCCCTCTAGCCGCAACTAGAGAAAGCCCGCACGCAGCAACAAAGACCCAACGCAGCCAAAAGTAAATCAAAAAAAAAAAAAAAAAAAAGTACCTGCCAGCATTCAAATTGATCATGGCTATGCAGGTATAACACAACTATAACAATGACAATTGCTAAGAACATAGCAACCTAAAAATATCTTGGGATTATGTTTGGTAAAATACTGCATTAGCTTCTGTTATAATTATAACCATCAAAATATACGTACACAAGAACAAGTTACTTAAAAAAATATTAATAGTTGAGGGGTTAGTATATCAGATCCTCTTGGCTCACCTGTCTCCCAGATGTTGGCCTTTGATGGGCCCCAGCTGAGGTGGCAACCAGCTTCATGGAAGCACAACTCATTGGCCTGCACTTCATGCATGCCCTTGCTGTGTGCCTCTTACCCTGACAATGGATTTTCTTGTTGCCAATGAGATGTGAGACACAGTGGGACCTGCCCACACATAAATAACCCAGGACAATGGGGGGTGATACCCATCTAAGGGGAGACTTTTTACACAATCCTGGGAGATAGGAGCCGGTAGATAATCTCCTCTCTTCCTGCCTCTGGACAAACTGCTCCAAGAGACAGTAGTTCAAACAGCTTTTAAAAGACCTTCTTTCGAGAGCAGGCAATCAGTTGCTCTTGACACCAAGCAGTGGTCAGTTAGGAAAAATGGTCAGCCTGGTAATGCCCCACCTCATACTTGATTATCCTCTTTCCCTGCCTCCTTCCTCTTTTCTGTCACTCCTGATTCCCTGACATTGTATTTCCTTATAAAGTATTAGATTTTGCCTCAGCTTTATTTTCTAGAGAACCTAGGATACAATAAGTCAGAGTGATGGAAGAATCTGTCTGTGGAAGAATTTTTTTATTTTCAGTGTCACTGATAGTCTTATTTCTACAATAAACTTTGTAAGAATCATAAATCTTTCTCTCATTTACAATTTCACTATTTCATTTGTCCTTCCATCAAACATGCTGGCCATCTAGCAAACTGATAATCTGCAGGTTGACAAGAGACCTGAAATTCACGAAATCATGCTAAGCCTCAAGCTTCAGGGCACATGCAACTCCTATTTGCTCTGCAAAAAGCCAGAGGATCCAAGATGTTAGGACCCCAAATCACTTTTCCTTAGGCTTTGTGCCTTTGGGCTAGTTTTCGGTATTTGATCTTTTCTCTTTTGAAAGTATTTGATCTTTTCCTCTTCTGAACTCAGGATAGTTAACACTGACCACCATGTCAGCCATGGGTCAAGGTTTAGCAGACTTAGACGTATTAGAGAGCAGAAAAGTAAAATACAGAACTGAAATATATAGAAACACACTTTAAATCAATGTATACATTGAACATTTACAGGGATTATATATGACTTTTAAAATCAAAAGGAAACAAATGCTATTTTAAAAAAATAAACGAAAGAGATTATAACTGACTCTTACCAGGTCCCAGTTCCCAGTGGCCCAGTGACAGCAAGGGTGCCCATTGCAGGGTGCAATGGATGTGGGCCTTTTCGTCCAGTCACACAGCCCTCCTGGACAAGTCACTCCTCTCTTCCGAATTCCGCCTCCACATGACCTGGAACACTGGTCCACAACAGGGACAAAGTCAGGTAAAAATCACATGGTGTCATTTTCAGAGATAAAGGGTAGGGATGTGCCTTTTTTCACTGTATCTTCAGTGCCTGACACTGCACCTGGCAGATGTGAATATTCAGTAGATGCTGAATAAATGTTTACTTTATTTAGAAAAAATACTTGACAGTTCATCTCTAGTTCCACACCCTGTATGTCAACCCATTCCCCACTAATTATTTAGTAAGATGGTTCATTTTTCCTTTTTCAGTTTGGAAATTAAAAAATGAATGTTTCAGGTAAGTCTGGAACAAGGGTTTTTTTTTCTGACATATTATTAAGTTACAAAGATATACATGTATATAGTATAAAATATAACCTATCTTTAGAGCAGAAATTCCCATGATTACTGAACAAATATTCATGATTACTGAATATTTCAAGTGGGGATTAAAAACTCAGTTTGGTAATCACTGGTTCAGCATTACTTGAGATAAGGCCTAGCTTATTGCAGTACATCACAAAGTTGGTAGCAACAGTTAGACCCAGCTATATTAACTCCAAATCTGGGTAGCTTCGTCTAATCACCAAAACATGTTCCTAGTGTCTGTCTGAATTCACAATCATGTGTATTTAGATGTTTTTCATCAAAGTATGCTAGAATAAAGAATTTAGATTTCCAAAACAGCTATTATTAATTTTTAAATAAAGAATTCAAGAAAAGACAGAAAAACTCAATAGAATTATATTTTCTTTAAATGCTTTTACTATTATTTTTGCTGTGTACCCTGTTATTAAGAATATGAGTATCTCTATTGGAATCTGGAACATTTGTGCCAGGTTCCTTACAATGACCACTCTGTCATTTCAAATGACAAAGGTGAAACAAGCCCCAGGACTCAGCCCTTCCACCAGCAGGTAAGCTCCAGACACAGACCCCACAGGGCCCACTGCCACCTGCACTGGAACCTTGCCCCACCCACCAGTGGGCCAACAGTAGCTCCAAGATCACCAGGCCATGCAGCTAGCCATGTTATGAGCTGGCCCTTCCCATCAGCCTGCCAGCAGCCACCAGATGAGGCAGGGCCTAGGAATCAACCAGATCAGGAAAAAGCTCACCTACCAGAGCTCCTACAGTACTTGGTCCCACCACAATAGAAGGGCCCATGCAGCCCACATAGGGGGCACCCCTAGAGCACACAGCTCTAGTGACCAGAGGTGAGTGTGCTGTTGCCCCACTGGACATATCGTACATAAGGCCACTTCTGTAAGATTGGGAAATGTAACCAACCTACCTAATACATAGAAATAAACACAGAGAATTAGGCAAAATGAGGAGTCAGAGGAATATGTTCCAAATTAAGGAACAAAACAAAATCTCAGAAAAAGAACTAAATGAAGTGGAGGTAAGAAAATCTACCTCATAAAGAGTTCAAGGGTAGAGATCATAAAAATGCTCAACAAACTCAGGAGAAGAATTAATGAATAAGGTGAGAATTTCAACAGAGTTAGAAAATATAAAGAAAGATAAGACAGAGGTAAAGAATACAATAACTGAGATATAAAGTACATTAGAAAGAATCAACAGTAGATTAGATGATACAGAGGAACATAGCAGCAAACTGGAAGAGGAGTGGAAATCACCCAAGCTGAACAGAAAAAGGAAAGAATTTTAAAATATGAGGATAGTTTAAGAGACCTCTGAGAAATGCAAATCAAAACTACAATGAGGTATCACCTCACACTAGTCAGAATGGCCATCATCAAAAAATCTACAAACAGTAAATGCTTGAGAGTATGTGGAGAAAAGGGAACCCTCTTGCACTTTTGGTGGAAATGTAAATTGATACAACCACTATGGAGAACAGTATGGAGGTTCTTTAAAAAACTAAAAATCAAACCATCATACGACCCAGCAATCCCACTACTGGGTATATACCCTGAGAAAACCATAATTCAAAAAGAGTCATGTACCACAATGTTCCTTGCAGCTCTCTATACAATAGCCAAGATATGGAAGCAATCTAAGTGTCCATCAACAGATGAATGGATAAAGAAGATGTGGCACATATATACAATGGAATATTACTCAGCCATAAAAAGAAACGAAATTGAGTTATTTGTAGTGAGGTGTATGCACCTAGAGTCTGTCATACAGAGTGAAGTAAGTCAGAAAGAGAAAAACAAATACCATATGCTAACACATATATATGGAATCTAAAATTAAAAAAAAACGTTCTAAAGAACCTAGGGGCAAGACAGGAATAAAGATGCAGACATAGAGAATGGACTTGAGGACATGTGGAGGGAGAAGGGTAAGCTGGGACGATGTGAGAGAGTGGCATGGACTTATAAATACTACCAAATGTAAAATAGATAGCTAGTAGGAAGCAGCTGCATAGCACAGGGAGATCAGCTCAGTGCTTTGTGACCACCAAGAGGGGTGGGATAGGAAGGGTGGGAGGGAGACGCAAGAGGGAGGAGATATGGGGATATATGTATATGTATAGTTGATTCACTTTGTTATACAGCAGAAACCAACACACCATTGTAAAGCAATTATACTCCAATAAAGAAGTTAAATAAAAAAAGAAAATTACAGACCAATATCACTGATCAACATAGATGCAAAAATTCCCCCAAAAATATTAGAAAAAAATATCTAATGATACATTAAAAGGATCATACACCATGATCAAGTGGGATTTATCCCAGGGATAAAAGAATTGGTTTTGATTCAAAATCAATGTGATACACCACATTAACAAACTGAATAAAAATAATCATGATCACATCAATAGATGCAGAAAAGGCTTTTCACAAAATTCAATATCCATTTATAATAAAAACTGTCAACAAAGTGGGTACAGGGAACATACCTCAACATAATAAAGGCCGTATATGACAAACCTATAGCGAACATCATACTCAACAGTAAAATGCTGTAACCATTTCCCCTAAGATCAGGTATAAGACAAGGATGCCCACTCTTGTCACTTTTGTTCAACATAGTATTGGAAGTCCTAGCCACAACAATCAGACAAGAAAATAAGAGGAATCCATATTGGAAAGGAAGAAGTAAAACTGTCACTGTTTGCAGATGACATGATACTATACATAGAAAATCCTAAAGATGCCACCAAAAAACTACTAGAGCTCATCAATGAATTTGATAAAGTTGCAGGATATAAAATAAATATACAGAAATCTGTTGCATTTCTGTAACTAAAAATGAACTAGCAGGAAAAGAAATTAAGGAACAATCCAATTTACAACTATATCAAAAAGAATAAAATACCAAGGAATAAATCTAACCAAGGAGGTAAAAGACTTGTACTTGGAAAACTATAAGACACTGATGAAAGCAACTGAAGATGACACAAACATCTGGAAAGATACACTGTGCTCATGGGTTGGAAGAATTAATATAGTTAAAATGACTATACTACCCAAGGAAATCTACAGATTCAGTGCAATCCCTATCAAAATACCAATGACGTTTTTCACAGAACTAGAACAAATAATTCTTAAATTTGTATGGAAACACAAAAGACCTCGAATAGGCAAAACAATCCTGAGAAAGAAGAAAGGTGGAGGTGTCACATGCCCTGATTACCAACTATACTACAAGGCTATGGTAATCAAAACAGTATGGTACTGGCACAAAAACAGACACATAGTTCTATGTAACAGGATAGAGAGTCCAGAAATAAACCCATACTTATATGGTCAACTAATCTATGACAAAGGTGGCAAGAATATACAATGGGGAGTAGACAGCCTCTTCAATAAAAGGTGTTGGAAAAACTGGACTACTTTTTCACACCATATACAAAAATAAACTCAAAATGGATTTAAAATTTAAATGTAAGACCTGAAACTATAAAACTTCTTGAAGAAAACATAGGCTGTAGATACACTCTTTGACATTGGTTTTAGTTATATATATATATATATATATATATATATATATATATATATATTTTTATCTGTCTCTTCAGGCAACAGAAAGAAAAGCAAAAATAAACAAATGAGACTACATCAAACTAAAAAGCTTTTGCACAGTGAAGTAAAATATCAACAAAATGAAAAGGCTGCCCACTGAATGGGAGAAGCTATTTGCAAACAATATATTTGATAAGGGGCTAATATACAAAATATACAAAGAACTCATACAAGTCAACATCAAAAAACACACAGCCTGATTAAAAAATGGGCAGAGGACCCAAATAGAAATTTTTCCAAAGAAGACAGACAGATGGCAAACAGCAATGTGAAAAGATGCTCAGCATCAATAATCATCAGGGAAATGCAAATCAAAACCACAATGAGTTGTCACCTCACAGCTGGCAGAATGGCTAGCATCAAAAAAGACAATAACAAATCTTGGCCAGGATGTGGAGAAAAGGGAACCCCTGTGCCTTGTTGGTGGGAATTTAAATTGGGGTAGTCATTATGGAAAACTGTATGGAGGTTCCTCCAAGAATTAAAAATAGAACTGCCATATGATCCAGCAATTTCACTCTTGGGTATTTCCTGAAGAAAACAAACATGAATTCAAAGAGATATATGCACCTCAATGTTCACTGCAACATTATATATAACAGAAGGTATGGAAGCAATGTAAGTGTCCATTGATGAACGGATAAAGAAGACGTGGTGTGTACGTGTACACACACACACACAATGGAATACTACTCGGCCATAGAAAATAAAATCTTGCCACCTAGGACAACATGGATGGATCTAGAAGTGAAATAAGTCAGGCAAAGAAAAACAAATACCGCATGATCTCTCTTACATGTGGAATGTAAAAACAAAAAAAAAAGACAAAACAAAATGAAAAGAGACACATAGATACAGAGAACAAATTCTGGTGTTTGACAGAAGGTAGAGGTGTGGGGTAGGGGGGAAAATAGGTGAAGGGGATTAAGAGGTACAAACCTCCTGATGTATAATAAATACGTTATGGGGATGTAATATACAACATAAGGAATATAATCAATAATATTGAAATAACATTATGGGGACAGATGGTTACTAGAGTGTGATGATCATTTCATAATGTATGCAAATGTCAAAGCATCATATAGTACACCTGAAATTTACGTATTATTGTATGTCAACTAAATTTAAGTTAAAAAAGAGTCATGGGGGCTTCCCTGGTGGCACAGTGGTTGGGAATCTGCCTGCTAATGCAGGGGACACGGGTTCGAACCCTGGTCTGGGAGGATCCCACATGCCGCGGAGCAACTAGGCCCGTGAGCCACAACTACTGAGCCTGCGCGTCTGGAGCCTGTGCTCCGCAACAAGAGAGGCCGCGATAGCGAGAGGCCCGCGCGCTGCGATGAAGAGTGGCCCCCGCTTGCCACAACTAGAGAAAGCCCTCGCACAGAAATGAAGACCCAACACAGCCCAAAATAAATAAGTAAATTAATTAATTAATTAAAAAAAAAAAAAAAAAAAAGAGTCATCAAGACCTGAATTTAGGGTGGATTATTAAGAACACATTAAATAAACAACCGCCACTACAACAACAACAAAATTCAACCTTTCACACTGCCAAGCTACATACCCTGCTAGTATCTTTGCTATGCTTGTTATGGGCTAAATTGTCTTCCCCCCAAATTTGTATTTTGAAGTCCTAACCCCCCAGTACCTCAGAATGTGATGTGTTTGGAGGAAGAGTCTTTAAACAGGTAATGAAAGTAAAATGATGTCATTTTACTTTCATACTTTTCATAATGGCCCTAACCCATTACGACTGGTGTACTTATAGGAAGAGGAGATTAGGACACAGACACACATGGAGGGAAAATGACAGAAGACAAAGGAGAAGACAGCCATCTACAAACCAAGGAGACAGGCCTCTGAAGAAACCAATCCTGCCAACACCTTGATCTCAGACTTTTAGCCTCTAGAACTGTGAGAAAGAAATATTTTTGTTGTTGAAGCCAAAAGGCAATAACAGAAACAAAAACAGTGGTGAAACAAGACTTAAAGAAAGGAGACTGATAAAAGAAATTCTGGGGATAAGAGGAGGGGCAAAAAATCAGAAGATGCTAAATAGTTCAGTATGTCAAATGGAAGGAATTCTGGTCTAGAAACCAAAATGTAAAATGTAGATGTTTTTATTCTGATTAGTTCTGACAGCCCTAATGGAGAGCATACTTCTACAATGCAATTTTGTTCATCTATTAAAACAGGATTCAGCCTTCTTTCCCCACTATATAAAGCTTTAGAATTAAATTTGTCCATCTTTGGAATAGTGATGTTGGTAGGTTTTCTAAGGGTCTGATGAACTGGCTGTAATGCTCACAAAATAAGTTCGAGATGACAAGTTGGATTCCTGAAGGGATATAATTCTAAAACATGTCAAGTTTTTGCTCACTAGAATAATTTTCTAAGTTGTATTGTCTCATTTTCCTGAGGTTTTTAAGAGGAAAGTAAATAATTCACCAAGAATCTTTGAAGAATGCTTTTGAGTACTTGAAAAGTACTTTGAAAGATCTTAGTACTTTGAAAAATCTTAATTATGACATGGTAACAACAACAAAACAATTATGATTGTCAATATCATGCCCATCACGACAGGCACTGCATGTGTGATGGTAACCATAGAAAAGAGGGCAATTATATACAATTAGCATTTTCTGCTCAATAAAAGAACTAATCTATTGCTTTCACAGTATTCCAACATGGATCTTTCCCCACTTATTCACTGTTTTTAACCCTATATGAGGAGGGAAGGAGAGGAATTCCACACTTGGGATCTTGTTGCATACCTACATTTGTGCATATAGATCCAGGGCCACCTGGCCAAGTAACCTCCAGGAAAGGGGGGATAAAGAAGGTACCAACTAGTGGTTCTTAAAGTGTGGTCCCCAAAGCAGCAACTTCAGCATCTCTGGGTACTTGTTAGAAATGTGAAACTTCAGGCCCTACCCCAGACCTCTGAACTGGACACTGTGGGAGTGAGGTCCAGACATCTGTGTGCTGACAAACCCTCCAGGTGATGCTGAAACATGCTAAAGTTTGCCAAAGTCTGAGAACCAGTGGAGACATTTCTACAGTTGAAATGCATGTTCCATTGCAAGTAGTCTGGACTGGCTGACATTCACTTCAAGGCCCCAGAACATTTCCACGAAGGCATCCATTAGATAGTATGTACAGACAGAGCATCATCATGATGGCTCAGGGAAAGCACCTAAAGGCGCCCAGTCCCTAATAGTCCCTCAACATTCCCAGGGAAATGTTCAACCAACTTCATCATTTTCTGTCTTTACTGCTCCTTCAGAGGGAAGTCTTCCAACTTTGTGGTTTGCTCAGAACAGAACAATTTAGAAAGGAGGACGTTGGGAGGCCTTCAGGAAACAGGCTCATGATTGGGCTCCCAGAAGCTACTGAGGAAGCATATAGAATACATCTTTTTCACAACCAGAGAGAATATATGATTGCTCATCTTGGATAACTTGCAAATGCAATTTCTCTGACAAGGCAATCTAAGCGCCTCTGCAAATTCCAGGATTCTGGAAGCTGTCACCAGGTCCAGCAAACATGGAGACCTAAGTTCAAAGCATGGGAGTAGCAGGTACTTTATGTCCTCCAGAGCTGGACAGGGAAGGAAGCAGAAGAGGGGACTGTGGTGGTTTTTGCCCCAGAAAACACCAGGTATTGACCCAGGGCCTCAGGAATCAACATGGCTGCTTGACCCAGCAGACAGTAAGAAGCTTGAGGGGGCTCAGTCTTCCAGGGTTGAACATTAATTCTGTATCCTACACTTGTGGTTCTTTATCTTCCCTTCCTTGGCATGTGGTAAGTTTTCCCCCAAATACTTATGACTCACTCTTTCTCCTCAGTTTGCTCTTTGCTCCATGTCCACTGGACTAAATTCTACAGTAGAAAGAGTACAGGCATCAGAGTCAGCCTTAAGCTTGAATTTAATACTCCACCATTTGTTTTCTACTTGTGTGACCTCATGTACGCTTCTTAACCTCTGAGTCTCAATTTACTCACCTATAAAGTGGAATTAATAAGGCCTACCATCCAGGTTGTTGTCATAATTAAAACAAGTATTGTAGGTAAAGTGTCCAGTGTATGGACCCACTCAAAACACGCTGCATTCTTTCTTTCCCTCTTCTTTCCACCATGCATGGGTACAGTTGGGAGTATTTTTTTTTTTAAGCTACTGAGGCCAATAGGCAAATGAAATCATTATATCTCACCAAGGAAGAGTAATTTGTTTTCATGTACTGAAGTAGGACAAAGACGCAGCAGAGCCTCAGCCCTCACAAAACAGGATGGACACACACACACACAACCCTCTTTTTATTTGTGTAAATGAGGATCTGGGCATTTAACTGAGAGGTGGAACTCTGAAATTAAATACTGTGTGTGGAAAGGATCTGACCATTACCCTCAGCCCCACTGCAGAAGCCTAAGAGGAGCATGTGATGCTCTGTCCTAAATGCCTCTCACCACAGTGGTACACGTACATCTCCCCACAGGGACCCCAATTCCCCAGTATATCCATTGAGACTAGGTTGTAATAAACCATTGAGCAGTCACAGTTTAAAGCACACAACATAGCCTTCAAGTTGCTGGACCTGCCCAGCCTCCCCACCTGTCACCAAGCAGGACCCCATGGGGCTTTCCCAGAACAGCCTTGCCCCCTCACCCCATCATGTTCTCCACCTGCCTCTTGTCTATAGAAACACTTTAGCCTCCTAGGCCTTCCCCGATCTCCAAAGAGTAAATTTAATCAGTGAGGTGAGAAAACTCAGAAAGGAAAACAGTCAAGCAAGACAACATAATAATAGTTTAGCTATTAAACAAAGCCAAGGACCTTTAGTTCCTCCTCAAGGACTATAGATAATATTCTGAGCCACATCTTTTGAGCTGTTTTGCAGAGACTGAAACACCCACCAGATGGAAGAAGTTAACTGTATGGCGCCCACAAGCACGTAGACCTCAGACGGGTTGGAACCAGAAGGTTCGTGATGCTGATGTTGTTGACTCCCCATTACCGCACCACCCACCAATCGGAAGAATGTCCACAAGCTGATCACAACCCCCCTCCCTCACCCTGTCTTTAAAAACGTTTCCTTGAAAGCCTTCGAGGAGTTCAGGCCTTTTGAGCACTATCTGCCCTGGACTCCTTGCTTGGCACCTGCAATAAACGCTGCACTTTCCTTCACCACCACCTGGTGTCAGTAGATTGGCTTTACTGTATATGGACAAGTGACCCAAGTTTGGTTCAGTAACACACCCAGTGGAAGGTGCCTGAGTGGAGGCCTGGCGCTGGATTGATACACGTGTGGTCTTCCCTGACATCTAGACTCACAAGGTAACACAGAGATTCATGGTTGCCAGGTTGTCCGGATGGTGTACTAGGCACCGTACCTGGCTCCAAGGCTCCACCTGCCACTCCTCGCAGGGCTCCAGGTTACAGCTCATGCTCAGGGGAGGAGGAGGGCCAGCCAGGAACTGGCAGTGAAATGGCCTCAGGCTGCGGTGGTCCCGGCTGTCCACACACTGAATCTCCCGGATCTGGAAGCCCCCGCTGCAGTTTCTGGAGCACTGTATGGAGAGCGAGAGAAAAGGGGACACCTGAGTCCTCGGTATCAGACCGTCCACGCCCGGATTCCCAGGGGTTTCACAAAGCATCACGAAGTTCCAGGCTTCCAGTCACGAAGAAGGGTTAGTAAACTGTCTTCCCTCAGAAAGGGAGTCACTTGAGCAGCTCCCCAAGAGGGGCCTCCCAATGTCAGAAAATGCAGGTGTGGAAGGGTGAAAACCAGGTGAAAAGTCCAGTTCTGTCACTCACACATAGTGAGCCCTTGGGCGAGCCGCAGAAACATTCTGAGCCTCAGCTGTCATATCTGTAGACTGGGATAGTAACCATTACCTATGGGACTGTTGTGAAGATTACAGCCGCAGGGGTGGGCTTGGGGTGAGGCTGGCGCAGCATCCACTCAGTGGGTGGATGTTCCCTAAGATGCCTGTGTCCATTTGAGGCAAACGGAACTGCTGTTCGGGGAGCCCTCTGCAAAGCCACAGCCAACTGTCCCTCAAAATCCTACTGAAAACCCATTTTCTCCCTGAGTGTGAATGCAGGTTGGGTTACCTTGTTTCAAGGGAAGGGCCTCTATAAGGAAAATAAACTGAATAACTGCTCAGTGGCTTGATTCAGGGAGTGGGCCAACCCTGTCCTTGCCCCTACTGCCAGGTTTCCCCCTACAGCACCATCGCCCACCATCCTTCCTTCTATAGCCCCCATCACCAAGGGTTTTCTCAGCGTGTGCCTGCAGCAAGCCCTTACAGAGGCCCCCCTCACGCCCCCTACCCTGTGCCCATACCTTGCGCAGCGGCCCCTGCACCCTGCTCTCAGTAAAGGGCACTGTTCACTCGCAGGCTGCTGATTTCCTTAAGATCATGATAAACACGGCTGAGCCTGGGTCACCTAAAACCAGAGTTTACGTGGCCTATTCTGGAGGACTTCTTTGGTTCACTCTCTGACCTCTTGGATTCTGGAAGCTTCTCCATCCCCCACCCCGTTAGATTTTACTTAATCGTAACTTGAGCTTCCAAGACTTGGTCTGTCTACAGTCTGTGTAGAAAGCTGGTGCCATCAGTTTCCCTTCAGCTTGTCTTGCCTGTGCATCCTAGTCTCTCAAGGGCAGTCCTGGCCTGTCTTGTCACTGCCCACACTCCGGTGGGGACCCGAAGTAGGTGGCATGGAGCCTGATCTCTGTGCTCCTCAGCCCCTCTCCCCCAAATTCTCCGTGGATTAACAGTATGTCCTGTGGTCCTTGTGTCCCAAATATTCCTTCCTCCACCCTTCGCATTACTTGCTACTGCCCCTCCTTTAACTTAGCATAAATGTCACCTTCTCTGCGAGGCCTTCCTTGAATACCTTCTCCAAAGGATACCTATCCCTCTTGTTATTTATCTCAGATCCTTCCTTGTTTCCATCAAAAGAACTTGAAATGTGAAACAACTTTTATTTATTCTGTCCATCCTTTCTATTAAACTATCACTGCCCTGAAGTTGGAAGCCTACCTGCCCTGGCCACCACTGTGTCTTGAGCATCTAGCATGGGGCTAGGTGCAGCACAGATGTTCCCCACAGCTTGCTGAATGAATATATGAATTCTGAGAAAAGAGCAACTGGGGGCTCCCAGTGGACTAAAGAGATCTGTGGTCGCTATAAAGAGCATCCTTCTTCACCCTCTCAATCCTTCCATTGATGATCTCATTACAGTCTTGGCTGAGAAAATGCACCACCACCAAGGTGTGCGCATTGCTGTAAGGTGTATTTTCATCTGGCCCTCTCTCTACATGGTAAAATATCATGCTTTCTGGTTATGGTGGCATAATCATACTTGTAGGGATGTGGATGGTGAAAGAAAATTCCTCAAAACCTTTCAGTAGAGGTATATCCCAAAATACTGATCCCCATCCTTCTGCCACCAGGCAGATTGCACAAGTCACCTGACATCAAACCTTGGGCTGTAACATAGAAGATGTGGGCCCATATGACAAGGGGGCAGATTGATGCTCTAACGCTTCCATAAATCAAGTGTGTTTAGCTTCTCAGAAATAAGCAACACTTGCCAGACAGCCCCCGCAAAAAATTCAAAATTTCATTTGCCTGCCATGCTGTAAGTACGCAGAGAAAAAAGTAACTGCCAATTTAAAATCAGTCACAGAACAGGAGCTTCTGGGTTGGTGAACACATGGAGGTGCTGGGAGAGTGGTGTGCCTGAAGAAGGCATGGGAACTCTGCTCCCATTCCCCGTGCCTTGCCCTATGCATCCCTTTCACCTGGCTGTTCCTGAGTTATATCATTTTATGATCAACCGCGGATCTACCGTGTGGATGACAGGGTCTTGGTGCTCCGACTGGGGGTCAGGCCTGTGCCTCTGAAGTGGGAGAGCCGAGTTCAGGACATTGGTCCACCAGAGCTCCCGGCTCCACGTAATATCAAACGGCGAAAGCTCTCCCAGAGATCTCCACCTCAACGCTAAGACCCAGCTCTACTCAACAACAAGCAAACTACAGTGCTGGACACCCTATGCCAAACAACCAGCAAGAAAGGAACACAACCCCACCCATTAGCAGAGAGGCTGCCTAAAATCATGCTCAGTTCACAGACACCCCAAAACACACCACAAGCCCAACAGAAAGACAAGATCCAGACTCATCCACCAGAACACAGGCACTAGTCCCCTCCACCAGGAAGCATACACAACCCACTGAACCAACCTTAACCACTGGGGTAAGACACCAAAAACAATGGGAAGTACGAACCTGCAGAATGTGAAAAGGAGACCCTAAACACAGTAAGTTAAGCAAAATGAGAAAACAGAGAAACACACAGCAGAAAAAGGAGTAACGTAAAAACTCACCAGACCAAACAAATGAAGAGGAAAGAGGCAGTATACCTGAAAAAGAATTCAGAATAGGGAGAGTAAAGATGATCCTAAAATTGGAAATAGAATGGAGAAAATACAAGAAACGTTTAACAAGGAACTAGAAGAACTAAAGAGCAAACAAACAATGATGAACAACACAATAAATGAAATTAAAAATTCTCTAAAAGGGATCAATAGCAGAATAACTGAGGCAGAAGAACGGATAAGTGACTTAGAAGATAAAATAGTGGAAATAACTACTGCAGAGCAGAATAAAGAATAAAAGAATGAAAAGAATTGAGGAGAATCTCAGAGACATCTGGGACAGCATTAAATGCACCAACATTCGAATTATAGGGGTTCCAGAAGAGAAGAGAAAAAGAAAGGGACTGAGAAAATATCTGAAGCGATTATGGTTGAAAATTTCCCTAATATGGAAAGGAAATAGTCAATCAAGCGCAGAGAGTCCCATACAGGATAAATCCAAGGAGAAACACGCCAAATCACATATTAATCAAACTATCAAAAATTAAATATAAAGAAAAAATATTTAAAGCAGCAAGGGAAAAACAACATACACGGGAATTCCTATAAGCTAACAACTGATCTTTCAGCAGAAACTCTGCAAGCAAGAAGAGAGTGGCAGGACATACTGAAAGTGATGGAAGGGAAAAACCTACAACCAAGATTACTCTACCCAGCAAGGATCTCATTCAGATTCGATGGAGAAATTAAAACCTTTATAGACAAGCAAAAGTTAAGAGAATTCAGCACCACCAAACGAGCTTTACAACAAATGCTAAAAGAACTTCTCTAGGCAGGAAACACAAGAGAAGGAACAGAACTACAATAACAAACCCGAAACAATTAAGAAAATGGTAATAGGAACATACGTATCAAAAATTACCTTAAATGTAAATGGATTAAATGCTTCAACCAAAAGACATGGATTGGCTGAATGGATACAGAAACAAGACCCATACATATGCTGTTTACAAGAGACCCACTTCAGACCTAGGGACACATACAGACTGAAAGTGAGGGGATGGAAAAAGATATACCATGCAAATGGAAATCAAAAGAAAGCTGGAGTAGCAATTCTCATATCAGACAAAATAGACTTTAAAATAAAGACTATTACAAGAGACAAAGAAGGACACTACATAATGATCAAGGGATCGATCCAAGAAGAAGACATAATAATGGTAAATGTTTACGCACCCAACATAGGAGCACCTCGATACATAACGCAAATGCTAAGAGCCATAAAAGGGGAAATCGACAGTAACACAATCACAGTAGGAGACTTTAACACCTCACTTTCACCAATTGACAGATCATCCAAAATGAAAATAAATAAGGAAACACAAGCTTTAAATGATACATTAAACAAGTTGGACTTAATTGATATTTATAGGACATTCCATCCAAAAACAACAGAATACACTTTCTTCTCAAGTGTTCATGGAACATTCTCCAGTATAGATCATACCTTGGGTCACAAATAAAGCCTTGGAAAATTTAAGAAAATTGAAATCATATCAAGTATGTTTTCCGGCCACAATGCTATGAGACTAGATATCAACTACAGGAAACAACCTGTAAAAAATACAAACACATGGAGGCTAAACAATATACAACTTAATAACCAAGAGATCACTGAAGAAACCAAAGAGGAAATCAAAAAATACCTAGAAACAAATGACAATGAAAACACGATGACCCAAAACCTATGGGATGCAGCAAAAGCAGTTCTAAGAGGGAAGTTTATAGCAATACAATTCTACCTCAAGGTACTAGAAACATCTCAAATAAACACCCTAACCTTACACCTAGAGCAATTAGAGAAAGAACAAAAAAACCCCAAAGTTCGCAAAAGGAAAGAAATCATAAAGATTGGATCAGAAATAAATGAAGGAAACAATAGCAAAGATCAACAAAACTAAAAGCTGGTTCTTTCAGAAGATAAACAAAATTGATAAACCATTAGCCAGACTCATCAAGAAAAAGAGGGAGAAGACTCAAATCAATAGAATTAGAAATGAAAAAGGAGAAGTAACAACTGACACTGCAGAAATACAAAGGATCATGAGAGATTACTACAAGCAACTCTATGCCAATAAAATGGACAACCTGGAAGAAATGGACAAATTCTTAGAAAAGCACAACCTTCCAAGACTGAGCCAGGAAGAAAGAGAAAATATAAACAGACCAATCAAAAGCACTGAAATTGAAAATGTGAATAAAATTCTTCCAACAAACAAAAGCCCAGGACCAGATGGCTTGCCAGGTGAATTCTATCAAACGTTTAGAGAAGAGATAACACCTATCCTTCTCAAACTCTTCCAAAATATGGCAGAGGGAGGAACACTCCCAAACTCATTCTACGAGGCCACCATCACCCTGATACCAAAACCAGACAAAGATGTCACAAAGAAAGAAAACTACAGGCCAATATCACTGATGAACACAGATGCAAAACTCCTCAACAAAATACTAGCAAACAGAATCCAACAGCACATTAAAAGGATCATACACCATGATCAAGTAGGGTTTATTCCAGGAATGCAAGGATTCTTCAATATACGCAAATCAATCAGTGTGATAAACCATATTAACAAATTGGAGAAAAACCATATGATCACCTCATAGATGCAGAAAAAGCTTTTGACAAAATTCAACACCCATTTATGATTAAAAAAAAAACCCTCCTGAAAGTAGGCATAGAGGGAACTTACCTCAACATAATAAAGGCCATATATGACAAAACCACAGCCAACATCACTCTCAATGATGAAAAATGGAAACCATTTCCACTAAGATCAGGAACAAGACAAGGTTGTCCACTCTCACCATTATTATTCAACATAGTTTTGGAAGTTTTAGCCACAGCAATCAGAGAAGAAAAAGAAATAAATGGAATCCAAATCGGAAAAGAAGAAGTAAAGCTGTCACTGTTTGCAGATGACATACTATACATAGCGAACTGTAAAGATGCTACCAGAAAACTACTAGAGCTAATCAATGAATGTGGTAAAGTAGAAGGATACAAAATTAATGCACAGAAACCTCTTGCATTCCTATACACAAATGATGAAAAATCTGAAAGAGAAATTAAGGAAACACTCTCATTTACCACTGCAACATAAAGAATAAAATACCTAGGAGAAAACCTACCTAAGGAGACAAAAGACCTGTATGCAGAAAA
This sequence comes from Phocoena sinus, assembly GCF_008692025.1. NCBI lineage: Eukaryota > Metazoa > Chordata > Mammalia > Artiodactyla > Phocoenidae > Phocoena > Phocoena sinus. The sequence goes on along the minus strand of NC_045765.1, from coordinate 146,060,816 downwards.
CTATAAGACACTCATGAAAGAAATTAAAGATGATACAAATAGATGGAGAGATATACCATGTTCTTGGATTGGAAGAATCAACACTGTGAAATGTCTATACTACCCAAAGCAATCTACAGAGTCAATGCAATCCTTATCATATGACCAATGGCATTTTTCACAGAACTAGAACAAAAAATTTCACATCTTGTGTGGAAACACAAAGACCCCGAATAGCCAAAGCAATCTTGAGAAAGAAAAACGTAGCTGGAGGAATCAGGCTCCCAGACTTCATACTATACTACAAAGCTACAGTAATAAAGACAGTATGGTACTGGCACAAAAACAGAAATATAGATCAATGGAACAGGATAGAAAGCCCAGAGATAACCCCACACACATATGTTTACCTTATTTTTGATAAAGGAGGCAAGAATATACAATGGAGAAAAGACAGCCTCTTCAGTAAGTGGTACTGGGAAAACTGGACAGCTACATGTAAAAGAATGAAATTAGAACACTCTCTAACACCATACACAAAAATAAACTCCAAATGGATTAAAGACTTAAATGTAAGGCTAGACACTATAAAACTCTTAGAGGAAAACATAGGCAGAATGCTCTATGACATAAATCACAGCAAAATCCTTTTCGAACCACCTCCTAAAGAAATGGATATAGGGCTTCCCTGGTGGCGCAGTGGTTGAGAGTCTGCCTGCCGATGCAGGGGACACGGGTTTGTGCCCCGGTCCGGGAAGATTCCACATGCCACGGAGCGGCTGGGCCCGTGAGCCATAGCCGCTGAATCTGTGTGTCCGGAGCCTGTGCTCCACAACAGGAGAGGCCACAACAGTGAGAGGCCCGGGTACAGCAAAAAAAAAAAAGAAATGGATATAAAAACAAAAATAAACAAATGGGATCTAATGAAACTTAAAAGCTTTTGCACAGCAAAGGAAACCATAAACAAGACGAAAAAACAACCCTCAGAATGGGAGAAAATATTTGCAAGTGAAGCAACTGACAAAGGATTAACCTCCAAAACTTACAAGCAGCTCATGCAACCCAATATCAAAAAAACAAACAACCCAATCCAAAAATGGGCAGAAGACCAAAATAGACATTTCTCCAAAGATATACAGATCTCCAACAAACACATGAAAGAATGCTCAACATCACTAATCATTAGAAAAATTCAAATCAAAATTACAATGAGGTATCACCTCACACCAGTCAGAATGGCCATCATCAAAAAAGCTACAAAAAAAAAAAAAAAAGCTACAAACAATAAATGCTGGAGAGGGTGTGGAGAAAAGGGAACCCTCTTGCACTGCTGGTGGGAATGTAAATTGATACAGCCACTACGGAGAACACTATGGAGGTTCTTTAAAAAACTAAAAATAGAACTACCATATGACCCAGCAATCCCACTACTGGGCATATACCCTGAGAAAACCGTAATTCAAAAAGAGTCATGTACCACAATGTTCATTGCAGCTCTCTTTACAATAGCCAGGATATGGAAGCAACCTAATTGTCCATCGACAGATGAATGGATAAAGAAGATGTGGACATATATACAATGGAATATTACTCAGCCATAAAAAGAAACGAAATTGAGTTATTTGTAGTGAGGTGGATGGACCTAGAGTCTGTCATACAGAGTGAAGTAAGTCAGAAAGAGAAAAACAAATACCGTATGCTAACACATATATATGGTATCTAAAAAAAAAAAAAAAAGTTCTGAAGAACCTAGGGGCAGGACAGGAATAAAGACGCAGATGTAGAGAATGGACTTGAGGACACGGGGAGGGGGAAGGGTAAGCTGGGACGAAGTGAGAGAGTGGCATGGACATATATACACTACCAAACGTAAAATAGCTAGTGGGAAGCAGCCGCATAGCACAGGGAGATCAGCTCGGTGCTCTGTGACCACCTAGAGGGGTGGGATAGGGAGGGTGGGAGGGAGATGCAAGAGGGAGGAAATATGGGGACATAGGTATATGTATAGTTGATTCATTTTGTTATAAGGCAGAAACTAACACACCATTGTAAAGCAATTATACTCCAATAAAGATGTTAAAAAATAAAATAAAATCAGCCACAGAACAAATGCAGAAGCATGCTAATAATTTCCACACAAAGCAGCCATTTGTCTGACAAACAGATTTCCAGGAAATAACCCATGGTTAAAACAAGAGGGCTCTTTATTAGGAAGAGGAATTTTCTAAGACATAAGTGTACAATGGGGTTTTGTTTTCTTATTTTTCATTTGTTGCTACTACCTGTTATTCCTAGATTTTTCTAATTTGCATTACCTTTTTGTCAAAGCGTACATTCACATTCAGTGGGAAATGAAGTTTATTAATATGGTGAAGTAAATAATAAGGGAAGATACTAAATCTGTGACTCTTCTGTTTCATTTTCAGAAGGGCCTCTGATTCAGTTAGCAGGAGTGAAGTGGCAGGATATAACTGTTTTGCCTTTGTTTGCTGAATGCCAATTATCCTATTCATTTTCTTATTGCCCTAAAGGAGGGTTATTTGTATTCAAGCTTTCCTAACCTGGAGTCTGTGGACCAGACTGAGGACAGGAGCCAGAGTGAGGAGAATGGAAAGACTGGCTAATGCCCAGTTGTGTCCAAACAGGCCTAATCATTTTCTGCTTCTCACACCAGTTTGTTTAACTGATGTGATCAGCAAACCAGACTGAGTTAGAAAGAAAATTCCTCTTAGCTTACAGGAGCCCCTGGCAGAGAGAAAATGAAATCACGACCATTTCTTCCTTGTGTTGATTCTGATTTATGCAGTCATCCTGATACAGTTTCCACGTTAGACTGCTACCAAGTGTTCAGATGAGTATAATAAAGTTAACCAACGTGGGATTGGGAGGTCAGCAGATTGCATTCAAGTACGACCCTGACACCAAGTGGCTACGTGACTTTACCTGTCTAAGCCTCTGTTTCTCCATCGGAATTGAAAGGAGGATAAGCTGGATGGTTAAATTCTCCCAGCATTCTAGAGTGATATGTGTCTGGGATCACTGGACTTGTATTCTGCTTTGATTTCAGAATACTTTCTTGCTCTCCAAGTACTAAACCAGGATATGGAAATAATTCTTCTCTGTTCCTTTCCTTATGTTAAACAGATTCATAAGACTCTTAAGATCAAATAATTCATTCCAAAAATTCTGTGTTGAACAGCACCCAAATTCATCTGTCCGTCTTCCCCCCACCCCATTCACACTTCACTTCCTCCCTGTTACTGGGCCCTTAACTATATTCCGGCTCCTGTATCCCAATCTAGCAGAAGGAAGAAGTCATGTAATGAGTAGAAGTTGTAAAGATTATATGTCAAAAGTCGTTCATGATCTAGTGAGGGAACAAAGGAGGAGGCGGTCAACTTCAGTTCATGATTCAACTTGAGTTGAATCATGTAAGATGAGTAGATGCTTACTCAGCAGGCAAAATAGCGCGGGGGACATTCAAAGTGGGGGTAATGGCATATACGGGTGCGGTGCCATGAAGCAATAAGGCTTGTTCAGCAACATGTCCATCAGAATGCTAGAGCAGCGGGAAGGGGTGGACAAAGAGAGATGGGCAGGGGCCATGATAGGGCCTCACGGTCTGGACATCAGTCCTCAGCTAGAGTCGTCTTGACTTCATGCTTTCTGTGGTCCTAAAGGTTTCCATTGGATTGCTGTTCTTTTCTCTACTTGTGGATTCCTTCATCTAAAACACTTGGGGCTTCCAAGAGTGGGTAACAGTTTAGATGTACGACAAAGTATATCAAGAGAAAATAAATGCAGTGATTTTGAGTGTATTATTCACCTTCCAGCTGGTCAGTTTTTGCTTTCTGGGCACAAAATCTCCCCGATAACGTGCAGTTCTGTTTTGACTTTTGCACATCGGGCTTTGATGTATGTTTCTGGGAACACGTTATGTATGAGAGTCAGGCACTGTATTTAGCAAGACGGGGCTCTTTCTCTATTTTATTCATTTGTAAAAGTTCAGATCTAAAAAAAATGTAGCACTGAATATTATGAAACTCAAAGCCATAAGAAAAGGCTGCCACTTTTATTTTCCAAAAAAAAGCTACAGGTAATAAGGTCAGCTACTGCTAAAATAAAATTGCAACACTACCTAGGTGGGAAGACAGGGCATTCCAAGGAAACGTAAAAATCTTTGATTCATTTCAGAAATAATCAAGATCTGTCAGACTTAACTACAAAAAGTTATTATCATTCTAAGAAAGATAATAAAGTTTACAAAACTGCAGGAGGTACAGGAAAAATGTTCAGTCAGGAAGTGTGTGGGGCTGTGAGGATGCATAGCTCTGGTGTCAAACCCAGGTGAAGGTTTTTCAAGTTCATCTTTGTCACTTACAGCATTTCTTCCAGCACAAGAATCACTTCTTTTCTTATGCGAATTTTAATGTTCTGTAATTGGCATGTGTCTTACAACTGATGTACATATTTACTGTGCAGTGTTTCCTTTCTTTCTGAAAGGCAGTCATTAAATTGATGACCTGTCCCCCAGTTGACGGTTTCTCAGAACTGAGAGTATTAGTACTAGCTGATCATGTGTTAGTGACTTAAACCCTCCAAGCCTTCATTTCCTCAGTGGGAATTATAAAGAAGGTCGTTTATTGGATAAAAATAAAACTGTTTACCTAAAATTCTTGTGTGGTGTCGGGCACTTGGTGATATTTGGCGAGTGCCAGGATGCAAGGTAGGTCAAGTCCTCCAAAGCTCATGGTTCACCTTGTCTGCTTATTCCTGGGGAGTGGAGACCTGATGGATGGACAGGACTTACTCCACTGCCACCTTTCCACAACACCCCTGCCCCAAGTCCAAGAAGCCAGAAGTTAGCAAACGCCTGAGAACTACTCCTAACCTTTACCCAGAGCTCAAAGTTTGCCCAAGGCTTCATCTGAACAGTCTTTTACCATTTACAAAGTTGTTGCACACACACTCTTTTGATCTGTACAACTTTATGAGATTAGTAGATGCCGTAGGATCCACTTCATTTCTTTAGAGTACTAAAGCTCCTAAGAGGTTGGAAGAAAGGACCAGCGTTCTATGCCGGTGACAAAGTGGAGCTGCCAACCCAGACGTGTCTGATCCCAGGCCCAGTGCTGCTTCCAGGATTCAATTCTGCAGAACTACGTTTTCTCAGGTACACTTCTGGGACAAACTTCAGGACTATGCCCTGGAACTTGTTTCAGACAGATCAATGCATGAAGAAGAAGCAAGCCATTCCAAAAAAAAAAACAACGTCTAGACTTTTTAAAGGTAAAGATCTGAATGTACAGGCTCATTGTACTGCCATATGTATGAGAAACTGTCCATAGCAGTTGCATCAGGGCTCCATCATGGAGATGAGTGGTGCTCGAAACAGAAGCCCGTTAAACAGCTACAATTCAGACAGCACACACAGCAGTGGGGAGTTGTTGATGAGTAACCCAGGGCCTCTGGTGTGATCCCTGCGGGTTCAAGGGAGGCTGCAGAATACCCTTAGTCCTACAAGATTAAAGTGCCTCTGGATCTGGGGTAGTGGTCAGTGGGATAATGCAGAAAGATTCATGATCAAATTAGAATTCTTCCCTCGGAGAAAGTATTTGTGAAAAGGTAAACCATCAAGTTGGCAGAATCTAAACCCTCTGGATAGTTAAAGGCAAAACCAGGGGGTCTATTTTCCTACTCTAGGGTTTGGAGGTTGGCCACTGAATAAGTTTAAGAGTCCCGGTAGAACAGTGAAACTAAGGAGGCCTTCAAATATTTCCTAGTGTATGATTGGGACTTTAGACATGCATATGAACTGGTTAATAACGTGGTAGTCAAAAAGCTGTATCATTCAGTCACCAAAAATTTAAGATAAAATTTAAATCAACATTCCTAGGAAAAATGGAAGTCATGTATTCAATGTCCCCAATGATAGAAAAAACGGAAGTCAGGGCAATTGACTATCAGTAGTTAAATAGTGTCTTTGACATAAGGTTTATCTATTATCCTGAGAGAGGAGATATTTTCCTTACTGATAGGAATGGAGTAACTTTGAGGATTTGAGTTTAGATGGGTGGTTACCACATTCTGGAAGAACTTGGTGATGTGTCAGAGACAGCTTCTACAAAACACCAGGAGTCTACAGGGGTTAATAAATACATCTTCAAACCTCCTGGCCGTGAGAGAGAAGAGACCCAGAGACAGACACGGAAGGGATGAGCTGGCAGAGCAGGGCTTTCTTTAGGGGGTCTGACCCCAGAGAAGAGCTACCGGATCTCCCATGCAGGCTTTTATATCAGCTAGAATTCCTAGAATTTTACAGTGGAGGGACCTTTTTAAAAGTGTGAGCTATTACACACATCTGTCCTTTCTATGAGCCATGTAATTTCCAAGGAAAGGATTAGTCCCAGCGATGGGAAAGTGGAAGTTCAGGACTTGGTCAACATTTGGCAAGGTCAGGGATAGAAATGTTGCTTGAGATTCTTCTGGATATGGAAGAGAACTTGTAGCCAGACATTTAGTCCTTTTTTGATCTTGAGTTTGTTATGAGTTGGAAGAGAAAGAAAAAAGAACCAGCATTTGTTCCTGAAAGAAAAATGGTATGAAAACAGAAAAAGGGAGGTTGGCAGGCATCAAAGAAATGCATGGTGATTTTCTCAGGGACTCGCACTACTTTCTCTCTCTTGCCAAGGATCAGAGGCTTTCTTTGGGAAAAGGGGCCTAATGCAGCTAAATGACATTCCACACTCCTGTCTGTCAGATAAGTCTGCCAGGAGAACCAGAGACGTCCAGTGGGACACCTCACGGCCCTGCTTGTCTGGGGACGTGACTTTTCTACAAGATGAGGGCGCTAACCATCTAGAGGGGATGCCAGCCTCCCCAAATTTCTGGGTAGCTCTTTTCCCTTCTGTGTCAAGGCCATCAAGGGAAACTGGCTCCCCAGAGAGAAGACAGGAGCCTGCAGGGTGTCTTACAGGTGGGTGCGCTTCACAAACAGAAGGTGTATGCACAGCTCATACCTCTCACCCCTTCTGCCAAGCAGCTCTTAACCCCACCTCTGACCAATGTCTCTACGACCTGACTGCATCTGTATCCCCCAGGGGCTGGCTCAGCCCCATCAGGGTGACAGGCAGATCGGGCCTGACTGGTGCCCAGAAGAACCAAGCCTGACTAATCCTAAAACCTGATAAAGCCTTTCACGAGGGACTATGCAGGCAGCACAGAGAAATGAGTAACCACAGCTAGATTAGCAAGGACAGGAAAATCGCACTTCCGAAAGATCAATATAGGACATACACTTTTGTTTGTGTTTTTTTTTGCGGTATGCGGGCCTCTCACTGCTGTGGCCTCTCCCGTTGCGGAGCACAAGCTCCGGAGGCGCAGGCTCAGCGGCCGTGGCTCACGGGCCCAGCCGCTCCGCGGCATGTGGGATCTTCCCGGACCGGGGCACGAACCTGTGTCCCCTGCATCGGCAGGCGGACTCTCAACCACTGCGCCACCAGGGAAGCCCAGGATATACACTTTTAAAGACCAAATGTGTCTTTATGTTTCCGTTTTCATTTTGAGTCTGACAGGTTCAATGTTATACTTGCTTTGTGAGCAGCTGCTGAACGATGATTTAATTACACTTGTGCTAATGTATCATTATTAATTAAAATGCTAAACTTAAGCAATTTAGAAATAGTGTTGCATGCTGGACAAGCAATTAGTTACACAAATTAAATTTTTTTTTTCTCAGTTTATCTGGTAAGGGAAGACAGGCAGATAAAAACTTGTGGGCTACTGAAAACTGCTTGTTCTCAGGCTATTGTGTAACTTGAAGCAGGCCTACGGTAACACCTGATTTACGCATTCACCAGTTTATCAAAACAAAGGGCAGAAAGGAGGCAGGAAGGGAGGAAGGAAACCTGCTTTAGCAAATGACCTCGTATAAGTCCCTCCCCGCCCCCGACACCCCCAACACTGCTGAACCTGACCAGTTACCTTGCTCCAGTTTCCCACTTTCCAGCCAGCGCAGGGACGGAGGTGGCACCTCTTAGCAGGGTCAGGCCTCTGCAGGGCAGCGCAGTCGGAATCCATGTGGGTGCTGCACTGCACGCTCCGCCAGTAGGCCCCCAGGCCACACGTGGTGGAACACTGCCGGGGGTGTGGAGGGGAGGAGAGAGAAGAGGCTCAGGGCCACTTTCTCAGACACACCCCACCCCACCCTGGAGTTGGGGGTCCTCAATCTCAGCTACTCACTAAAATGGCCTGCAGAGCTTTTGAACAAACCAGCGCTGAGGCTCCAGCCCCAAACAATCTGAACGCTTGTGGGTAGGGCTCAGGCAGGAGTATTTAAGAAACAAATCCCAGGTGATTCTAATAAGCAGCCAGGCTTGGGAATCCCTGATTTCTCTGTGGGAGGAAAACCCAGTGCAAATGGAGATGTGCTTCCCTTTCAAAAGTATCCTGGTGGATAGACCTAGAGTCTGTCATACAGAGTGAAGTAAGTCAGAAAGAGAAAAACAAATACCGTATGCTAACCCATACATATGGAATATAAAAAAAAAAATGGTCATGAAGAACCTAGGGGCAAGCTGGGAATAAAGACACAGACCTACTAGAGAAAGGACTTGAGGATATGGGGAGGGGGAAGGGTAAGCTGGGACAAAGGAAGAGAGAGGCATGGACATACGTACACTACCAAATGTAAGGTAGATAGCTAGTGGGAGGCAGCCGCATAGCACAGGGAGATCAGCTGGGTGCTTTGTGACCACCTAGAGGGGTGGGATAGGAAGGCTGGGAGGGAGGGAGACGCACGAGGGAAGAGATATGGGAACATATGTATATGCATAACTGATTCACTTTGTTATAAAGCAGAAACTAACACACCATTGTAAAGCAATTATACTCCAATAAAGATGTTAAAAAAAAAAGGTATCCTGGCGTGAAGGCCTGGGGAAGGGGGTGAGCTGCAGGCACGCTGCCGCATTTCACCAATGCTGCTCATAGAAAGGGAAGAGCAGAAAATAGCCTCGGTCAACATTTTCTCAACTGGCTCATTTATGGAGGTCAATTCTTCTCCTTAAAATTCTTTAGGATTGGATTTGAATCTCTCATAAGTTCCTAGCTTTTTTTCCTCTGTACTATATTATGTGTGTATATATATGATATACATTAGAGATAATAACAGCTGAAGTGAATAGACTGATTGCTCTATTGTTCACACCCCATTGTTCACACCCATGCTCTCTTTTCAATGGACTTCAGAGCTCCTCTCATCATATGGTGGAATGTATTTCCCCAGCTGCTGAATCGGGACTGTTCTTGCAACTTTCTCTTGCCAAGACATTGCAGTGGGTGCTGTTGTGTCAGTTCTCAAGAGGCCTTGCTTGTTCTGGTTCTCTCTTGGACCCTTGTCTCTGCCATGAGAATAAAACTGGGCTAGCCTGCTGGAGGATGAGAGATCATGTGAAACCCAGCTGGGTGACCCAGCCGAGCCCATCTCAGACCAGCCAGCTTTCAGCTGACCCTTCAGCAAATGCATGACAAGCCAAGCTGAGGTCAGCTAAGCTCAGCCCGGGTCAGCAGATACTCCTAGCTGACCCAGAAACTCATGGACAAAAATTAATGTTTACTGAGATTTTGTGGTTGGTTGTTATATAGCGTTATTGTGGCAATGGACAACTGATACGACTACACAACAGGTACCTTTCCTATATTTTCTCTAACCTCTGAGACTCAGGATACGATTATAATTCTGCAGTTGACTGATTGTGCAATCTTTCTTAGTTTCCTAACGTCCCTAGCATGTGAAACTGGTGATAACACTAAGACCTCATTTAATAAGTTGCTGTGAGAACAACAGAGCTAATTCACACACAAAGTGAGTGCTCTACAAATGTTACCTATTAAACATAGTATACCTGCAAGGTCAGCGTTATGAGTCCCACTTTCCAGATTTCCGGGGCCCAGAGAGCTTAGCAGTCATGCTTAAGGTCACACAGACAGTACAACGTTAATTTCACATTACGACATGGAGAAAAACATGACGTTTGCCCCAAACCCAGGACAGGAGCTAGTGAGACCAAATTCCCAGGCTACTGATGACCCTGGTACATCACAAGTGATGTCTACAGTTCTTTGTACCATATTTATGTTGTAAATAAACACATGTCTCTGGAGCTCTGAATCTAGTCCTGTTAGATTCAGATGTTGTGAGTAGACATTTGTTTAATTCCTTTTTGACAATTTCTATTTAGACAGCAAATGAGTCCAAAGGTGAAGCTGACAGGAGGATGTCCATGGACCGCAGTAAGTAAAATGGGATCCCACTGATTGTCTCTTTAGTTAGTTTCAAATTAGGAGTGTGGCAGGGGGCTGGGGGTGGGGTGGGGAGGGTGGTCAGAGAAGAGAGGAGGACCTTAAGGAGGCAGAAGGGACAACTTGCTTGTTCTGGGAACTTTCTCCCTCCTTACAGCTAGTGACCCTGTGACAACCGATTTACCAAGTCAAGGAGCAGGTTTGGGGGTGGTCAGAACTGGAAATGATGGGCAGCGCTACATCAGAATCCTGTGAAAACGGCTGTGAAAGGCTGCGGAAAATTTTACTGTCACTTCCATTTACAGGACTGCACAGCATACATTTCACTGACTGGCCCAAGGGATCCGACTGAATGATGAGGCAATTTGACGAGAGGTGACCTTCGGTCAAAATGCGATCCACACCCATGCATACTGCGAAGCACCTACATTTTCTGTCTTATAAACAGATATCAAAGCCAATGCTTACTGAGTACTTCCTATATGCCTGACACTCTCCTACATAGAGTTATTCCTTTTATCTCGTAACAATCCTATGAATCAGGCATCGTCATCATCCTCATTTTAAAGTTGAGGAAATGGGTGCAGTGAGAACATACAGTTAGTAAATGATGGAGCCAATACTCAAACCCAGAACATCTGCTTTCTAGATTTATGACTATTTACAGTGTTAACTCGGTTTTTATATCAATTCTTTAGTAATTTTCAAAATCACAGGTAGTTAGAGGAACATGCTGTGTATGCTGGGGGACATGAACACCCCTTCAACACAGGACAGAAAGGGAGGACACAGAGAGAGAAATTTCAGATCCAATGCTAAGGAACTTTAGAAATGACAATACTTCCAATCTTAAAGAGCAGGAAAGGCTTTATGGAAGAAGAAGCTCAAAGCTTGATACTGAAGAACAGGTAGAACGTAAAAGGACAAAGGAGAAAGAGAAGGAAGTTCCAGGCAGAGGAAACAGCATAAACAAAGGCATTGACCTGAGACGAGCAGAAGGTTTAGTGGAAACTGAGCAGTTTCGATTTGGTGAAGCTTACGATGGATGACGTCATAGGAGGCAGTATGTTGAAAGCGGAATTATTCGAGGACCTGAAGGCTGTTGGATGTTAGAGTGGATTTTATCTGGTACGTAATGGAGAGACATTAATGATTTGTGATCAGGAGTTTGGAATGATTAGAAAATTCCGCTCAGAAGAGTAATATGGCAGTCTTACATCTCTCGTGACGAGGTATGGAAAGCATTGGGGAGGGGAGAGATTGGAAGTGCCCAGACCAGAAAAGGTAAAGGGAAGAGTCCTAGGGTTCTCCATTCTCAACTATTGGGGCACTATTGGTATTTTGGACTTCCCTCAATGTCACAGGACCCTCATTGTCTTTGGCTCTCAGACACTGAATGCTGGTAGCAGCCCCCATCCCCCATCATTGTAATAAGCAAAAGCATCCCTACTCTTTTCCAGATGCCTCCCACTGTTAGATTGGAAACTCCTGAGCCTAAACTGACAGGAAATGAAGAGGAGATGACAGAAATGATGAGATGACACAGACGTGAAAAACTGTCAGGGTTTTTCTAGTAGGACAAGGGAAGACTGATACCAGTGGTGATCCTGGGGTTCCTAAGGTGTGGTGACTGAGGGGCCAGCGATGCCATTATAGGGAGGGACAATCCTAAAGAAGCAACTTCAGATACGGGTAGAATAAAATACGGGTAGAATAAAATACGGGTAGAATAAAAATACGGGTAGAATAAAAAATCAGGGGAGGGTGGGAAACTCAAAACCCAAAGTTTTCATTCTGTATCCTGATCCTCTCAGACAGTTCTGTGTATTAAACATTTTGTCTCAAAAGATGCAGAAAGGGAACAGGCACCAAGCCCTGTCATGAAGGGGACTCCTGCCAAACGCGGAACTCTGTTCTTGTAATATCCTTGTAGCTTTACAAACCTCTGCAATCTGGGCCAATTCCCCCTTTCCAGCCAAACTGCCTAGAATTAATAGCTCTCAATGACTCCACCACGGTTGCCAAATTTTTGGTGAGCTATGATGTATTCAATAAGAGACTTTATTTCTGTCAAAGTCAAAGATATGACATGAGATAGAATTAATTTTTGTATCTTGATCAAAATCAAAATACATCAGTTAACCTCTGGGCTCAAACAGTCATCAGGATTGATAGGTACGTTTATTTAGGTTTAGTTTATTTGGATATAGTAACTTCTCGTTAGATCAATTAACATTTATCAATTAATTCACATGTATTAAATATCCTCAGGACAAATGCATTAAAACACATTTACATAAGAGTATGGGAAAGGAAACTAATTTCTGGGTCATCCTAAAGCTACTTTTTTTTTTTTTTTTTTTGCGGTACTCGGGCCTCTCAGTGCTGTGGCCTCTCCCGTTGCAGAGCACAGGCTCCGGACGTGCAGGCTCCGCGGCCATGGCTCACGGGCCCAGCTGCTCCGCAGCCTGTGGGATCTTCCCGGACCGGGGCACGAACCCGTGTGCCCTGCATCGGCAGGCGGACTCTCAACCACTGTGCCACCAGGGAAGCCCCTAAAGCTACTTTTTAATGAAACTTTTGTATGAATTTGTGGACTGAGAAGAGCTGTCCATCTTTATTAACAGTCCTAATGTGGGGACTGTCCCATCTGAGAACTGTGATAGCCTCCAAAAGGGTCTCTCCTTTGGGCTGCACTTTGGTATCTCCTTCCATCTCAATACTATAAATGTTCTCCCCAAAGTCACCAGTGACATTCTAATTGTAAGATCCATTAGGCCCACTGTCAGTCTTCATGTCCCTAGACGTCTGTGGCACCACATTTCTTGATTTAAGCCTTAAATATTAGACTGTTCCTTACCAGTCTTTCACATGGAATCTCATTGTCAGCCAGCTCCTTAAAATGTTGGTGTTTTCCAGTGTCCCAACCCTTGACAACTCTTTGCGGCCTACAGGCTGTGCTTGGGTGACCTCATTCACTTCCAAGGTTCTAACTTCTACCTATTGATCATGGCTACCAAATTTTATCTCCAGTTTTCACCTCTCTCAAGAACCTCAGACCCATACACACAAACATCTGCTGGTTATCCTTTGGATATCCCACAGGTCTTATCAACTAAACTTGATCTGTAACTAAACTCATCATCCTTCCTTTCTCTGTCTCTTTTGAAACTTACTCTTTCTATACATTGTACTATATCTCAGTTTATAGGAGCATCACCTAACAGACACCCAAGATTCCAACAGAAGAGTCATGACAGACTCCTCTCCTCTCTCCTCTTCATACCCCACATTCAATTCCCCACAAAGTCCTGCTGATTTTAAGTTCTCAGTGACTCCTGAATTTGTCTTCCCTTCTTCATCCCAAGCATTCTTTTTTTTTTAAAGCTTGTCATTTTATTTTATTTATTTATTTTTTACATCTCTATTGGAGTATAATTGCTTTACAATGGTTTGTTAGTTTCTGCTTTATAACAAAGCGAATCAGTTATACATATACATATGTTCCCATATCTCTTCCCTTGCGTACCCCTCCCTCCCACCCTCCCTATCCCACCCATCCAGGTGGTAACAAAGCACCGAGCTGATCTCCCTGTGCTATGCGGCTGCTTCCCACTAGCTATCTACCTTATGTTTGGTAGTGTATCTATGTCCATGCCTCTCTCTCACTTTGTCACAGCTTACCCTTCCCCCTCCCAATATCCTCAAGTCCATTCTCTAGTAGGTCTGTGTCTTCATTCCTGTCTTACCCCTAGGTCCTTCATGACATTTTTTTCCTTAAATTCCATATATATGTGTTAGCATACAGTATTTGTCTTTCTCTTTCTGACTTACTTCACTCTGTATGACAGACTCTAGGTCTATCCACCTCATTACAAATAGCTCAATTTCGTTTCTTTTTATGGCTGAGTAATATTCCATTGTATATATGTGCCACATCTTCTTTACCATTCATCCGATGATGGACACTTAGGTTGTCTCCATCTCCAGCCTATTGTAAACAGAGCTGCAATGAACATTTTGGTACATGACTCTTTTTGAATTATGGTTTTCTCAGGGTATATGCCCAGATGTGGGATTGCTGGGTCATATGGTAGTTCTATTTGTAGTTTTTAAGGAACCTCCATACTGTCTCTCACCACTCTTATTCAACATAGTTTTGGAAGTTTTAGCCACAGCAATCAGAGAAGAAAACGAAATAAAAGGAATCCAAATCGGAAAAGAAGAAGTAAAGCTGTCACTGTTTGCAGATGACATGATACTATACATAGAGAATCCTAAAGATGCTACCAGAAAACTACTAGAGCTAATCAATGAATTTGGTAAAGTTGCACGAAACAAAATTAATGCACAGAAATCTCTGGCATTCCTATACACTAATGATGAAAAATCTGAAAGTGAAATCAAGAAAACACTCTCATTTACCATTGCAACAAAAAGAATAAAATATCTAGGAATAAACCTACCTAAGGAGACAAAAGAACCTGTATGCAGAAAATTATAAGATGCTGATGAAAGAAATTAAAGATGATACAAATAGATGGAGAGATATACCGTGTTCTTGGATTGGAAGAATCAACATTGTGAAAATGACTCTACTACCCAAAGCAATCTACAGATTCAATGCAATCCCTATCAAACTGCCACTGGCATTTTTCACAGAACTAGAACAAAAAATTTCACAATTTGTATGGAAACACAAAAGACCCCGAATAGCCAAAGCAACCTTGAGAACGAAAAACAGAGCTGGAGGAATCAGGCTCCCTGACATCAGACTATACTACAAAGCTACAGTAATCAAGACAGTATGGTACTGGCACAAAAACATCCCAAGCATTCTTGTCCTAGTTCTCATTCCTCATCTGGACTACTGCAGTATCCTCCCAACAGGTCAAATCCCTCATCCTCACTGCTTCCAGAATGAGCTACCTAAAACACACAGTGGGCCATGTCATTCAGTGGCAGGGACTGCTAGATACTCACTACAATCCTTTTTCCTCTTCTTCCTGGGTATACAATTAGATTACATTTTCCATCCACCTTGCTATTTGGTTTGGTCATATGACTGAGTTCTAGACAATGGAATGTGAGCAGAATTGATAAGTGCCCCTTCTAGGCTTGGCACATAAAACCTCCCATGGGAGTGCCTCTGTGCTCTTTTCCCTTTCTGACTGTGACTAGGATGGTGACCCCAGGGCAAATTTGAAGACAGGAGGATGGCAGAGCCATTTTCAGACTGGATTCCCAGCATCATTTTCTACTACCACCATTGCAGACATGGAATCACCTTGTATTATTATGCTGAGTGAGAAATCAATTTCTGGCGAACCATAACTTGTTTGGCTCTATTTGTTAACAACAGCCTAACCTCTGTGTGTGTGTGTGATTTCTAATTACATACACATACTGTACACATGTCATTCATACTTTATTCTGATACTGATCCCATATATATGCCTTTTATCATCTACACTTTCACACTCTGTTTGACCTAGCTTGTATTCTTCTCAAGGCCCACGGTGTCTTTAATGGTAGGTACTTTCAGACTTCATCTCCATTGGCTAATTAACAAAATCCTACAAATTAACTAAGTAGCCTCAGTTTCCATAACTTGTTCTCTTTGTCTTTCAGTATGGACACACTGTCCAGACTGCTTTCTTGGATGCAGAACAATAAGCCTATTTATCTGTCCTTAAGGGATGCCCCAAGCTTTCGGAAAGAAAGATACCTTTGGGTGGTACTACTTAAAAGGATATCATTCATAAAACCTAAACGGAACATTTTCATTTCAAAATATCTAGGCTGAACCCACTGCAGTGACATTATAGGCACCATTTGCCCCTGTGAACTCAAAAGTAACCATGGAGCCCTCAATGTTATTTTAAGTACCTTCTTGAGAACTATGTGATTTTCTCATCTGTCTACCCAGGGTCACCACATAAATGGCATTGTTTTTATGTCATATGACCAAAGAAGAAACAAAAATAGCAGAAGGTAGAGAGAGTGGTGATGTTTTCTGATTTGCAAAGCAATGGATCATAGGCTATGAAGTCTGTCTGCTTGGGTTCAAATCCCTGCTGTGTCACTCATGAGTATGTGTGATTCTGGCTAGCTACTTCACCTTTCAGCTCCAGTTTCCTTATCTCTACAATGGGAAGCGATATTACCAATCTCCTTGGGCTGTGGTGAGGATTCACGCATTCACATGAATGCATGTGAATTAGCATAAAATCATGCTGTAAAGCATGGCACACACTTGATAGATGTTCATTGTCAACATCCTCCTCATCATTAAGAGCCCATTAGGACTTTCCCAATGGAAAGAAACCTGACTAAAATGTCAGGGACCATGAGACCCACTCCTCTCCTTTTTTTCAACAAATTGGATTACTCTTAAGCATGAAAATCTTTTCTCCTCCTGAACCTGGATTCTTTACTTCCAAATGGGGATAATAAGATGCCCCTCCACTGACAGGAAATGGAATGAATGTGATTTCACTTTAGAACTTAAAGTAAATCAATGTGAAACATAGTTCAAATGCAAACAAAAAATTTTGGAAGTTTGAATATACCTATTTTTTTTTGCCACTATAGTCAATTTCAGGACCAATGATGCTGATTAATTCATACAAAAGAATTTTATATAGCTAAATTGTCGATTGGTACTGAAATTCACTAGAGAGACAGCAGATAAGAGCAGAAAGTTTTAGAAGATTCATCATCCAATGGACATGTCCATAGACAAGTTACTTACCTGTTAAAAATCTTAGTTTTTCTCTACATAAATTGGTATAAACAAGACCCTACCTACTCCCCAGGACTGTCAAAAAGAGAAAATAGTAGACTACATATGGAAGTGGTTTGGAAATTAACATGCTTCATAAATGAAATATATTGTCATTTTATATTAGCTGTTAACACTTCTTTTTAGCTAGAGAGATGAGTCATGCATTGTCATCAAAAATGCTGAATGACATCAACATGTGATCATTTTGCCACAAAGTCCTCTTTTGCATTGTCAAGTTATTTTTAACAAGTTCAAATACTGTGCGTTTGAAATTCAAGTGGGTGAGAAATGATTTTGATGCTTCGGAGGATGTAATTAGTTCTAGAAATGAACAAACAAATATCTAGCCAAATTCCTCAAACCTGAAAACAGGGACCAACACTTTGTCATCATGTTTATTTTCTTCTTCCTCTACCTTCTAATCCTTTTAATAAGCCAAAAAGAATTTTTTTTAATGCAGGCAAACACTGAGTCCAAAAAGAAAAGAAATGCTTGATACAGTGAGCTACAGAATTCTTTTAAAGAATTTTGTCTTAAATTTCCATTCCAATTGTGATTGCTTGACAGGTTTAAACCAGAGTCTCAACACTGGCTTTCTGAATGAAATATGAACCCATGTCCTTCCAGTGGTCCCTCTTCACAACATCATTACAGTTTGTAGCTGGAAGGGACACTGGAGAGGAGCGGTGATCTACACTAGTTCTACTGTTCTGTAGAGCAAAAGCAGGCTCAGAGAGACAGACTGAATTCTCCACCGTCACACAGCTGGCTGACTCAGGTCTCCTGATTTAGTTCTAGGTTCTTTTCACTATATCTCACTACATTTTTTCTCCTTCCCTGGATTTTTTTTTTCTTTCATTTTTGGAGTTAAGGAGGTGAAGAGGGAGGTGGGGGCATGGACCTGATTGCTTCACTTTTTTGTACATTAGACTATGTTTTACACAAGTCCATTTTGAAATTTGCACAGGAATGCAACACCGCTAGCTAATTTCCATATAGAATCAGGCCTGGGTAAGAAATAGAACTCTTACCTCGCTCCAGTTTCCAACAGTCCAGTACACAGGGCTGCGGCCCGTGGAGAGCTGCTTGTAATCCGAGGCATTCAGCAAAAACCCTTCAGCAATCAGACTTGTTGCGTCTTCCTCGGTCAGGACTGGTCCGGAACTCTGTGTTAGATTCATGTTGCTTGGAAGTTCTTGGGGGTGATGGGTTACTGGCTTTTCTGAGTATGCTGGCTGGTGGTCTCCTCCCAGAGGGAGTGGAGTGTTAGCTGGCTTTTCAGTGACCATCCCCTCAGCTCTGGGTGCACCATTTTTGAGAGTGGTGGGCCTTTGGCTGGGCACCAGTCCTTCCGACACTGTGCTGAAGGGTGGCCACAGGGAGGCCCCTCTAAGATAAGGTGTTGGTGGAGGTCCAAGTGGCATTTCTGTACTTCTTTCCACGGGAGCATCACTTCCAGGTACTCTGATCTGGGTCCATGTCACAGAGTTGCTCTCATCTTTGTTCTCAGGTTGTTCACTGTCTTCCCCCGAGCCACTATGAATCTCCATTTCTGGCTCTTTGGTCAAGGGATTATGAAATGGAGTCACCTGCCATGCCACAGGATGGCTGGAGGCTGACAAGTCAGAACCACTCACTGTTGTGACTACAAGGTCTCCCTCTGAGATAGGACCAGTGTCTGGACTGGAAACATTCTCTTCATTTGGCTGGGTACTCAAAGACCAGGAATTGAGGATGGGCTGGGAAGTACTTCCAGTGGAAATGACATAATGGGAGTCCAGTTCAGTTTGGGTTGAACTATTCTGCCACTGTTTCCCATCCAGGTCTCCTTCTTTGGAGGCTGTGGTAGGACCAGGGCTGTGAATCGTCAGAGCACTTGTGCTCATAGGCTCAGGCACTGTGGGCGTAGTCAGCACCCTAGGACTGGGTGTAGTCAGCACCCTAGGACTAGGTGTAGTTGGAGGGATGGGCTTGAAGGGGTCAGTTGTTGGTAGCTTTTTCCCATTGGAAATTGTGCCTTTGTTGGGTTTTAGAATTCTCCGGCTAGATGGGCACTGCTGGAGACCACATAGAGCTCGGCTATTGGGTTTCCTTGTCACGTCGCAGGGCTCATTGTGGTTCTTGGCACACGTGACACTGCGAATCCGCACTCCGCCACCACAGGAAACAGAACACTGGGAAAGAGAGACGGCCGTTAGTCTAGTTTGGTGGAAAGATGTGTTGGTTCTCATGCTAAGGTTTATGGCAAATCAGGACAGGCCCAGTAGAAACTGAACTGTGCAGCTAAAATCCTTCTCTATCTTTGTATAAGGTTTCTGTGCCATTTTAGTTTCCCATGGAAATATGTATCTCCGGGAGACCACCTAAGGCTCAGGACTAACCATGTACCCTTCACAAACTGAAAATGCAAACCACGAAATAGTAAAACTGAAGTCTCCCTGGGCTATGACTGTTGGATAGTAGATCCACAAAGAGTGCAATGATTTAAACGGATCACCTAATTTTTTAAAAAAGATAGTAATATTATCTTCCCTAGGGTGTGATGCTATTAAATTAACGTAAACTGTTTATGTTTTTTTGGGAATCTATTAATTTAATGACATAAGCCTTTCCCTTTATATCCATATAGCCACATAGCCTCACTCAGGCATCTTAAGCTCCATTTTCTTGCCTGTGTCAGATGGACTCAGATTAAAAACTAGACAATAACATACTCACACATGTATACAGATCCAGGACCTTTTATGAAATTTAAAGATGGGTAGTTAACCAAAGGTGGGGAGATACCATTTCCAAAGAGTTAGGGGAGTCCTGTAGCATGGCGCTGATACACACATGGATGCCGTGGCAGGTCCCCCTCCCTAGTGGTCTCTCCGGGCTCTGTAGGGCACAGGCAGCTAGACTGCCTTCCGGGGAAACCTAACAAGACAGTTATTTCTCAGGATTCATGGTAAAGACTATGTCATCAGTCTTAGCAGCTGCAAACCACACATAGTTGCTACATAACACTAAATTTCTTGATATTTTGAAAAAAATCTGTAGTTTTACCAAACTGCTCCATTTTTAGCCTTCCTTTCCAATGACATTTTAAGTTAACCACCAAATATTGGTTCTTGAACATGGACTGTCCAGGAGTCTGTGCTGACTGTTTCGCATTCGTCTGTCTTACATCTCTGACCCTAAAGTAGGTTTCTTGAAGATGGGGACTACATAATGTTTCCTGGATTTCAAAGGGCTTCAAAGCCATTATTCCGTGTGATACCCTGTGAATATGAGCCCTGCGAGATTTATAGGGCTGTGAGATTTACAAGGTTGGAATTATTATTCCATCTCTTACAAGAGAGGAAGCTGACACCCAGGAACCTGCCTGAAAGGCTGTAAGTCAGTGGCAGAGTAAGAATTAGATTAATTCCATGCCCCTCCCCACCGACCAAAAAAAAACCTAGCACAGCACAGCGGAAAGCAGTTTGTCTACTGAATTTACTTATTGACTTAACCAAACTTTTGATTTCTGAAAACGTACCCAAAGGCAGAAACTGTTTCTTATCCATAACTGAATTCCAGGATAGTTCTTGGGATACAATGATCACTTACTACATATTTATTACATGACTGTTCTACTTGGAAAATAATCAGGAATGGGAAAATTCTTCTCCCTGTGAACGTATGCATTTTTCAGCTTGAATTTCTTGCCTTCTCAAGTCCTGTTTTCAATTTCCTTTCTATTGGAAAATAACTTCCCCCTTTATGTTGCTCCAATCCAGCATAATCACTCACTGATGTATGATAGCTCTGTTGAAATCAGCATCTTTGAAAAGCAGGAGAGACACGTGAGCACAGAAGACGGTGCAGCTCAGGGAATGTTCAGCTGCAGGTTTGGGGTCAACCAATAAAGCTGTGAGTTTAAGATGTCAACAAACACTCAAATGCCCAGCTCTGAGACTGAACTTCCAAGTTCTGATATAATAATATTAATCTTTGGTGGGAACACTGCTTCACGGACCAAGAAATGCACACTTATTTCCAACCAAGTGGAGACTACCAGCTAAAGCTCTCAGAGCCCAGCAGTGAGGAAATGGTTTCTTCCAGCACTTTCCATGACTCACTTCACTTTGGAGCCTGGGACAGGCAGGCTGGGGGTATTTATTTTCCTGGTTTACTACAATATTTCTGCTCTTCTTGTGTATGGAGACACTTTATACTCCATCCATTTTAGTCATCCTGAGTCACTTTTCCACTTGTTACATTCTGATACCATCTCCTAGGGTTTTCAAATCTCCACTTTGTAAACATGTATCAGTCTAACCAAATAATCTTCCACGTATGTCTGAACATATTTCCACGATGGCAACCTCAGGTAGGCGCTGATCCAGAGGTGATTCATAAATGAGGACCCTGCTAGCACTAACGCCAGTTATTCTCAAGCTGCAGGTGTATTCTGCTTTGGGTTTTCTTTACAAGAAATGTCAGATTAGACAAAGCTCATAGTAGGAAACTCTTTGATTTTTCTTTTCTTTCTTTTCATTCCCTTTTTTTTGGTTTATTTTGATTTGCAATACCCCTAATACCCACAGACTTTCCTGTACAACTTTACAAGCATTTCTAAAAATCCAAAAATATATGGGTGTGTGCTCTCCCCCCCCCACATTGAACTATGAAGTAAAAGAGCTATAAAACCTGTAAGAAATAGCTTAAAGGCCTCAAGCCCATTATGAACTCCATGCATGGTGCCGGGACTAAGCCTCAGAGCTTCCTCATCTAGAAACTGAAAGTAATACTCATCTTTCAAGGCTGCTGTGAATATTATATAAGAAAACAACCTTAACATAGTACATAATATATAGAAGAAATTGGGAATTGGAAGCTATTATTATCACTGTTATAATATTGGTGCTGATAATAACAATAGTAATAATAATAACAAAGGGCATGGGGGTCCCCAATTTCTACTATCCTCGCGAAGCACAGAGTGGCGCACGGACCTGTCTTAGGGCATGCTGTGAGGTGAGCAGGTGTCTGAGTAAAGCAGTTGTTGGCACAAGTCTAGAAGACACCTGTAAAGGCCCATATATCCCATGGGTTTATTGCTGGGTTTTCTTTTAGATTCAGGTTTCCTAGGACTAATAGATGGATACGTTTTTTATTTTTAATTTACAAATTACAAGTATTCAATAATCTTATTCACTGTGAACTTGTTCAGCCTAAAAGAATAAAGCAGGAGTAAATAATCACTATCTAGGTGGTTGCTTAATTAAAATACATTAGCTTTCGATCTTTCAAAACAGAAGGTTATTCTAGAACAGAAACGCCAAAGTGGCAGCCTAAGGGCTACATGTGGCCCATTGGCGTGTATTCTTTGGTCTGCTCAACCTCAAAACAAACAAGCAAACAAACAAAATACAAACACCAAATTAGTGGCCAACATTTAAAAATGAGCAGATATCATTTGAAAACTCCAGGTTTTTAGCTTCTCTTGAAAAGGCAGATGATCTGTAACTATCGCCCCATTCCCAACTGGCAATTCAAAACTTCATGAATGGATACCTGGGTCTGGAAGAGTTTATACGTTTTCCACCTACCACTCATCCCCATCTGCTTTCCTTACTCAGGAGACAAAGAATCTTTCAAATAATCGGTGGATGCCATTCCTTCACATTGGGGCATATTGTGCCCAGTGAGAGAGTCAGTGTCAACTATCTACCAAGGATATTGGGGCTAAAAACTCAGTTGCCTTGTCTCATAGTCACAGCAGAACAAGCAGTGTTGTTGTGCCTTCAGCCATGCTTCTTCCAGTACATCTTCCAACTGTGTTTATCTCCTTAGAAGCTGTCAAACCCTTCAGATGAGATAAATGCAGGACACAAAGCCACACTTAGAGCTCATCTCAACGGGTCGTTTCAGGATCCTCGAAACCAATTTCTGCTATGATTACCTTACCCCCTTACCTTATAATTTTGACCCCGGTACCAGGCAAATAGCTTGTCAATCTGTTAATGTCCTCCCTGGGAGTTATCTTTCCCTCATTTGCCATCAATCTTAGATTAAGGTCTCTGGGGGGGAGCCCGCTGAGAAAGAGGTCTGTTGCTAAATTAGTCAACTCCACCCATCCGAGGTGCACTGTGCAGTGGGGGGGGGGGACCCCCAGTTGGGTCAGAGCTGTAGTGCTAAGAGAGAGTTTATTCAAAACCACAGTTGAGGTTTCTCAGAGAGCTTGGGCTAAAGGGATGAGCAGGGAAACAGCTAATGCTTTGGGCATAAAAACATTTAATGCATAGTCTCAGGAATTTATAAATGAATGATTGGACCTCATGCTAAAACCATTTTGAAAGTAAGCTAAAACCCTTAGGTACCCGTTGTTGGCTGAATTGTGTCCCCTCCAAACAAGATATACTAGAGTTCTAACTCCTGCTCACCCTCTTCACTCGTACGTCAGAATGTGGTCTTATTTGGAGATGGGGTCTTTACAGAGGTAATCAAGTTAAAATGAGGTCACTAGGTTGGGCCCTAATCCAAACGGACCATTGTCCTCATGGAAAGGGTAAATTTGGATACAGAGACACACATATAAAGACAATGCCACGTGAAGATGAAAGCAGAGATGAAGGTGATGCATCTACAAGCCAAGAAACACCAAAGATTCTGAGCAAAGCACTGGGGGTTAGGAGAAAAGCATGGAAAAGATTCTCCCTCACAGCCCTCAGAAGGAGCAAACTCTGCCCACACCTTGATCTTGGACTGCTGGTTGCTGTGAATGGAAAATGTTGCCTGCCATATCAGTAAACAAGGGATGTTGCAGCCGTCAAGCCACTACAGCCCCCGATGGTGAGCCCTGAGGGGACTCAGGATGGGGAAGAATAGGATCCTGGCCTGATAGCTAAGGTGCACATCAAAGGCATGATTTCAGTGAGCCCAGACTCTTGCACCTTCCCATACACAGAAAAGTGCTCAATTCCCTAACTTGAGATATCTGGTTTTCTTTAATTAACGGTAATCTTTAGACGTTCCAACTACCTGGTCTTTGTCACAAAAACCCCTATATATGTCAATCCCAGTCTCCCAGTTTATCCCTCCCCCTCTCCCCCTTGGTAACCATAAGTTTGTTTTCTACATCTGTGACTCTATTTCTGTTTTGTACAACATCATAAATCAACTATACTCCAATAAAAATTAAAAGAAACAAACAAACCCTATATATCCTGGCTCATCCCTTACCTCTTTGGAGCAGTCCCTCAGAGCTATCTGAGAGGCCATGTCCCAGGCTTAAGGCCTCAGTTTTGTCCACCAAATAAAACATAACTCTCGACTTTTAGGCTGTGCATTATTTTTAGTCAACGTTACAAAAATGGTGAGACAATACATTTCTACTGCTTAAGATACCCAGTTTGTAGTACTTTGTTATGGCAGCCCTAGCAAACGAATACAGTACTCTAGATAATTAAAAACAAATCAGACATGATGTAGAGAAGCAGCATGGCTCCAGATTGGTTTTCTGTGAGTAGCTGTTTCAGACAAGGGTGCTCACATGTGTTTTCCAGGAAACCTGGCAAAGCATGGGCTGCTGACATCTGGCGAGGACTGAGATGTTGGCACTTGCAGAGGTCCCATGCTAAAAGAGCAGGCGCTGGAGGCTAAAGCATCAGGTGTCCAGCCTCGCAAGAGTGTCCTGGACCTTGAATGAGACTAGGAAATACTGAGGGTAAGCGACTCAGCGATGTCTCCTCACCTTCCATGCTCTGTCTCCCTTCAGTTTGCAGGAACTCCTATGGCCTTCCCATGAATTTTGTTTGCCTGTTTGTTTTGCTTTTCATTTAGCTACAGATAAGCCATTGGCACTTGCTGCAATGCTTTCTGTTTGAAGAGCCAGGAGAGCTTGTTTGTGAAACATTTAATCTATCTGGTCACTTGTGCAAGCCAACACCCGAGCGAACAGCTTTGCACTTAATACATTCTTAGTAGCTGGGCAAATTAATTGCTTTGTTCACTTGTTTGATTGTGTGCTTTGGTCAGGCACAAAAAGGGTGGATTAAAGATCTTTGCAGACCCTGGGCAGGTCTGCTTTCGGGGGTTCCACCCTACAGCCCATCAGATATATTAAAAAGCATCTCTAGTTTCAAGTGAAATATAATCTTCTTCTGTAAAAACAATTTGAAAGGCTTCTTATTCTTTTGCTTTTGAAAATAAATATTTGGTGAGGCCAACTCATTTAATTTATGAGTGGCTCTCATTTCTCAGGAATCATTAACGCATAGTCTGGAACTCCAGCAAAGTGAGAAAAGCTGATCTACAAATTGTTTCCAAACATAGTACATTTTTTACGAACTGAGAGCTGTCAAATTGTTACATTTTGCAGACTTCTGAGATGCTTTATGCCATAGTGTTCAGAGTAAAAGCTCTTCTGCCTGCCTTCAAACCCTAGCTTCAACACTTGGAGGCTGTGCGACCTTGGACAAATTTCTAAATATCTCTAATGCCTGAGTTCCTTCACCAGTAAAAGGGGGCTAATCAGGCCATTGTGAGATATTGTGCTAATACCCATAAAGGTGCTTAATATACATACTAAATGTTTGATAATTCTTTGCTTTTAATATGTACTTTAATAATGATTTCTGATTTTGCAGTGTCCTTTGCTTTACTGGAACAATACATTAGTTTTGTGTTTTTTTTTCCCCCTCAGGTCTCAAACATTTTTGTAGGCCCATGAAAAACTTGCAGGCTCTAAGCCCTGTGCTTACAACGCTCCCCACCTAAAATGGCCCTGAGCTCAGGGAGGGAGTTAGATGAAAATGCAGGGGCCACCGATCAATTCTGTCAGGGGACTTGGGTGTCACTGACTGGACAAGACTTGCAAAATTAGAGTAGCGTGGAAAACAGACCGTTGTCTTCTCACCTGATAATAAAGTTTCAATTTAGTGAACGCTTACTATTTGCTAGGCACTCTGTGAAGGGCTCACATGGATTATCATCAAACCTTACAATAACTCTGTCTTTCTAGATGAGTAAAGGCTGGGAGAGGTTTAACACTAGCTCAGTTAGGGCTTGCCAGAGCTGGAAAACCTTGACAGGGAAGGGCAGCTCATGGATTCCCCTCTTCGGCTTTCCACCTTGGTCAGCCCAGGGAGGACAATTCTACAGGATTCTAGGAGCCTCACAGTTCTTGGGTCTTTTGACCCAGTTACATGATAGCTTTAGACTCATCCAGAGTGACCCAAATAGCCCAGGACAGACCAAGTGATCAGGTATTGCTGGCACACTACTTTTCATCAATTAATGTTGATCTCAAGACAAAATCCAGACCATAAATACTATGTGTAGCAAGAATCACTATATCATCTCTTAAAAAAGTATCCCAGCATAGAATGTCAAAGACATTCAGCGTGTTTCAGCAAAGCTCATTAGAGGGCTACTGTGTACAGACATTAGCAAGACAGCAAAGGGAAGAAAGGAAGACCCA
Organism: Phocoena sinus; assembly: GCF_008692025.1. Taxonomy (NCBI): domain Eukaryota; kingdom Metazoa; phylum Chordata; class Mammalia; order Artiodactyla; family Phocoenidae; genus Phocoena; species Phocoena sinus. The sequence continues at coordinate 146,034,297 of NC_045765.1, read as the reverse complement.
TTCAATGAATATTTTGACGCTGATTTAACTCAAAGCACCTCTCTTGACAACATCTCTTGAATGAAGGCAGCGGTTCAGCCTCTCTGTGGACGCTGGAAGCTGTATTCCATGTCTGCTGCCACTATAGCGTGCAGTGGCCTCTGTTGGAACAGACTCACAGCGTGCCAACTTTTCAGGCCCTTGTTCTCCAGTTAGGCTCATCATTTTGCACAAACACAATGAAAAGAATTCCTCAGCCAAATGTGAATTGCAGTCCTTTGAAAATACATGAAGATTCTGGGAATTAGTAAATTCTACATGACAAAAATGATTAACTGCTTTGGATACAGCTAACCGCACTTTGGGTAAACAGATCTGATGGGCCAGTCACAATACCCCATTCAGCCTTATTTTGACGACACTGTAATTTACGGCAATCGAGGTTGGCAGTGGACTGATAGGTCAGGCCAGCCACAGGCTGTGACCGTACCTTCCAGGAACAGCAGGGGGGATATTCTGGCCTATTACTGATGTGTGCACCGTCAGTAACACGCCTGTATTAGGTTGTAGGTATGTTTTCTTTACATGTATACCTTTGTCTTTTCTTTCTTGGGGTCTTAGCTCTCAATAAAGGGACCATATCTTTTTTATTTTCACCCAGGTGCTCCAGAGAATATTCTGTACAGAATTAGAAACGAAATAAACCTAAACTGTGACTCTGAGCTGATGAAATAGTTTTGGAAATGAGGTTATCAAAATGGCTGTATTCAAATGAGTGTTTTCTGCTTTCAAATAGTTATCTTCAGAAATGGAACCTTTGCTTATACAAATTTTGAAGTCTTCTTTAGATAATACTTTATAATCTCTGAAAAGCAATTGCATTTATTTATAATCAAGTATCACTTTAAACACAAAGGTTTTATCCATATGGATCAGATTACTCCTTTGTCCATCAGACTTAATTCTAATTTCTGTGGCATTCTCCTGAATCAGATATTCTCCATTTCTCTGAAGGTGAATCTAAGAAGAATTCCTAAGACTCTGGTCAATGGCAGCATTATTGTGGAGACCACGTGGCTTCCCAAGGAAGCTCATAAGAAGTCAGCATCCATCGATAAATTCTGGCCTGTTGGTTTTACGAAATCATTTATTTTCTAGTCATTCCTTGGGTAACTGACTGAAATATGCATAGGGAAGCAGAGCAAGGCCCCTGGAGACTCCAGCACCCTTGGAGAAAGCGGATGTCTACTTCTACTACAGACTCTGGGAGCACAAGGACTGACAGTTCCGGGTCCCATGGTGACCCAAAGAAAATTAAAGCCTGGGAGTCTTTTGTGACTGCCTAGCCCATGAATTTCTAATTATATGCAGAGAATTAGATCAGATTAATCTTGGGGAAATGCAACACTATTTGAATTTATGTGGCTAATACTATTACATGTCCTAAACCTTGATCAGGATTGAATAGATGGATGATGTGAGGGGCTTCTCCAAGTGACAAGTAAACTTACTGTCTATCATGCCAAGTAGAGTGACCCACCTTTGGTGTTTTTTTTTTTTTTTTTTTTTTTTGCGGTATGTGGGCCTCTCACTGTTGTGGCCTCTCCCGTTTGCGGAGCACAGGCTCCGGACGCACAGGCTCAGCGTCCATGGCTCACGGGCCCAGCTGCTCCGCGGCATGTGGGATCTTCCCGGACCGGGGCACGAACCCGTGTTCCCTGCATCGGCAGGCGGACTCTCAACCACTGAGCCACCAGGGAAGCCCCACCTTTGGTTTTCTAGTATGAAGCATAACTACCAGTAAATGTTTGACAAACCAACTCTTGGGGTAGGTGGGGGAGCCCTGATTTGCTACCAATGGTTTAATAACGGGCCAGCAAAAATCCTGAGGGTTTTTCAATGATCTGTCGTGAGTCTGAGCGAGCAAGATCCAGCTCATCCCTGGCGGGTATTTGACCACTGGGCAGGTGAGAGGAAGATCCTGTGAGAACGGAAAACAAGCACGATAGGATACTGGGAGGTGGGAAATGCAGGAAGTAGGCCAGAGGTTATAAACGCTGGCCATCGTGCACTTTTACCCCGGGTCACTTTGGATTAGTTAATAAAGAGGACTGGGTGGGGGGCTGACGAAGCATGAGTAACGCTGGCCTTCCTTTTGACCCCTGAGCTCACCTGACTCCAGTTGCCCACTGTCCAGTCTGATGGACACAAGACGTCTCTGTTGCAGGAGGTGAGGGTCTTGGGCTTCAGCAGGTGCTGGCAGTCTTGAGCCGGGAGAGCCTGCTGCTCCTCAGAGCCCATGGTCTGGATGCACAGCACTGTTCGCTTCTTCTCTCCGTGGGGCCCACATGTCGCCGAACATGCTTCCCACTCCCCTGCCCACCACCTGCAGACACACATGGATATGTCAGAGAAGATCGCCTGGAGGAGACACACATTCAGTTCATCCACTGGCAAGAAACTGGGAGCAGACGCTCTGATTACAGAACTGGGAGGTCCCTGAAGATGCTCCAGCCCAGCAGAGGGAGCTCTGCGGACAGGGCCACGGCTAGCTTGTTCAATCACAGCTCCGGAAGCCAGCAGACTACTTGGCATAAGTAGATGCTAAGTAATGATGTCTGTAAATGGAAAAAAGAAAAAAAAAAAATCCCTCTCTTTTCAGTCAAGAAAACTGAGGTCCAGTTTTCTGTTGTGCAACCTTAGGAAAGTTTAGGCCTTACTCTCCACATCTGTTAAATGGGTGTAACGACACTGACTTTAGATGAGTGATGTGGATGCAACGAAACAGCAGTTTATGTACAGTGCATGGTACAGAGTCTGACATAATACAAACTCAGTCATTTGTAATTATTGTTCTTTGGACTTCTGCTTTTGATCAAAAGAATCCAATCAGAATCTAAGTCTCCTGGCTCTTAATTGAATGTTTTTCTATTTCAGTGTGAAGCAGGTACTTAAACACTTACTAATTTTCCATTATTTAGGAGATGATCAATCAGGGGCATGGCCTTCATTGACACCCCTCCCCCATCTCCTTCAGTCTACCTGTTAACATTCTCACTGGTCCCTTTAATAAGAAAGGAGTAGAAAAACAAGAAACTTATGAAATAATTTCGTTTTTTGTCAGCTGTTCTTGATAAGTTGAATAGTTGAAACTGTTGGCTAAATTAATATTCTGGATTCTCCATGGAAAAATGAAGATGTGTGCTCTTCCTCTACCTGTTATCATGGAAGATTGGCTCAAGATTCTGGGATGTGGGCCCAGTGGTTTCACAGAAGTTGCTTTTGAAAGTGGTGAGGAGCCCTCTTCGGAGCCCCCTCTTTTCTTCCTTCCCCATCATTGTGCAAATCTTCCTTAACACAAGATACAGAACAGGTGTCTTGACCCAGTGTGGTTTGGGTCCACCGTGGCTACAGACGTATGGTCTGCTTATTCATCCCTCTATGCAGGAATAAAATGGAATATTTGTTTTTCATGGGAAAACAGTACCGCATGTGAATTCCTTCATTCCTAATTTTAAGGAAACCTTCTGACCTTGAGACAGTATTGAATTTTGAAGAAGATTAAACTTCGTACTATTACTTATGTTTACAAAATATTGGATTTATTTAGGTAGAACTTCTTTGATTCTTATACTTTTTTTTTTTTTTTTTTTGCAGTACGCAGGCCTCTCACTGCTGTGGGCTCTCCCGTTGTGGAGCACAGGCTCCGGACGCGCAGGCTCAGCGGCCATGGCTCACGGGCCCAGCCGCTCCGCGGCGTGTGGGATCTTCCCAGACCGGGGCACGAACCTGCGTCCCCTGCATCGGCAGGCGGACTCTCAACCACTGCACCACCAGGGAAGCCCTGATTCTTATACTTTTAATCTCTGGTTAAAAATATTAGAAGAAAGCTCTTCCTCAAGTCTGTTATACTCTTCAGTTAATAAGTAAGATTTCTTATTGATTCTTTGGTGCTTAACATCTGGGCATCTGGTGCGGATAAAGAGCTAATATTGGAACCATATGATATGACACCAAATAAATGCCCACTCTATTATTCTAATTACTCTGTCCTACCTCTGACATTTCTAAGGGAGGCCAGACACACTATCAAATAGATCAAATGCCGTTCTGGAAGGGCCTTAATGTGAGCTGACTGAAAGTCTAATTTATCTAGTTACTTGCTACAAGGCTTTCTGCTATGTCACCGCAAGGTGATAACAGACTTCCTTGGTTCTCTTTCTGAAATTTCCTCCACAGTCTCCTGAGGACATCTTGCATATGTTTGTCCCTAGTTTAAAGCGAAACCCATCCTCTTTATTTTCCAGGCTCAGGACTCAGGAGCTATTGCCAAATTGTTCTCTGTTGTCCATCTCATTGTTTTCAGTGTCTGCCATAACCACACCTCTTCTGGGAGATTTATAACAGAAGACTGTTTACATGCTCTGAGGGATTGGTGAGAAGGACAATATAACATAACTCAGCAGGACAAAAGGCCAAGCGCACCCATTTATTCACCCCCAATAAGACAACCTTTCTGGTTTCATCAGCATAGAATCAACAACAACTTGACTTTTTCCATTTTTGCCATTGATTTTTCTCTTGCCAAAAAGTCCATGACACCTGTCAGACCTAACGTACAATTGGATAATTGATCATGCATTGTCTTGGATTGTTCGTTCGTCTCTATAATTAGTCAATCTTATCATTCCATTTACTTTGTAAAAGTCCTAAGGACTGGGGCTCTATCAGTGATTCTCACTGTACCATCACCTGGAGAGCTTTAAAAAAGTTATCAGTGTTCAGGCCCCATTGCTATACTGGATGGCCAGAATCTCTTGGGCATAGGGCCAAGGTATCAGTGTTTTTTAAGGGTTCTTCGATGACTTTCATATGAAGTCAGGATTAGAGACCACTGGTGTTATGATACCAAATAAATGGATTTGGTTGTTTATCTTTAAATTTTCCTACCCCAAAAAATGGACACTGTGGTTTTAGTATGAATTATGTGTAATACAGAAGTGTGTGTATGTGTGTGTCGAGACCCTCAAAGAACCTGTAGTTGCCCTAGAAAAGTTTACTATAGTTTGGAAATCAAGTACAAAGATCTGTATCTTCTACCCACACCCATACCAGTGCTTGCTCAGGAAGCTCTGACTACCAATAAACCAATAAGCTACAAAAATTAACTCTTTCTAACTCATTACTTGGAAAACTGAAAGTCCTAATCTGAATTTGTTAAACTCTTGCTCAGAATAGTAATTTCCTTAAAAATATCAATTTTTATAATTACTATCTTTGTACTAATCTTTTCCCTAATAGCACTTACGTACATCCCCAAATCCAATTCAATTGGCATTCCACATTCCAACATAACAATCGTTACTACAATACAGGCACTATTGCTTCCTTGATCCTTATACACAGTGTATCCAGATTCTCACCGTATCCTGTTCCTTCCACCTCATTTTCTCTAGCTTTCTTGTTGTCTCCCATGCACACCATGCTCATTCCTCTCCCACCTCTCATGGACTTTTCCCAGTCTCAGTGAGCCCATTCCTTTCATTTAGATGGGTGGTTCTCAACCAATGGAGAGTCCCACAGCCACCTCCCCAGGGGACATTTGGGAATGTCTGAAGACATTTTTGGTTGTCACAAATGAGGGTGGAGGTGTGCTCTTGGCACACCTCTAGTGGGCAGAGAACGGGGATGCTGCAAAATATCCTACAATGCACAGGACACCCCCCACGGCAAAGAATTATCCAGCCCAGAGTGGCTCTAGTGCTGAGGCTGAGAAACCTGGATTTAAATCATGAGCCATTCTTTTGGCATTGAAACCTACATGAAGCTGTCAGGGTGGAAAGAGTTTATGGAGTTGGAGTTTATGGAGCATTTGGATATGCTGGGCACCATCATAGCTGTAGGCTAGCAGAGCTTTACTTTGTTGTAAACCAAAGTTCAGAGAGAGGTCCATATAAAGAAGAGACTCAAATGACCTCTTTCTGGAGTCAGATACACTTTCAATTCCAAAGAATTTCTTTCTTGACAGGCTATCCCATCCTGGAGTGTGCTGAACAAGACTTTCATTCTGAAAGCCACTGACCATATAACACTTATTTCTTTATTTCCATTTTAATTTTAATTTTTTGGCTACGTTGGGTCTTTGCTGCCATGCGTGGGCTTTCTCTAGTTGCAGGGAGCGGGGGCTACTCTTCGCTGCAGTGTGCGGGCTTCTCATTGCCATGGCTTCTCTTGTTGCAGAGCCTGGGCTCTAGGCACGCAGGCTTCAGTAGTTGCAGCACGCGGGCTTGGCAGTTGCGGCACGCAGACCACACTAGTTGCGGCGCGCGGGCTCTAGGGCGTGCAGGCTTCAGTAGTTGTGGCGCATGGGCTCAGTAGTTGTGGCTCACAGGCTTAGCTGCTCCGCGGCATGTGGGATCTTCCTGGACCAGGGATCGAACCCGTGTCCCCTGCATTGGCAGGTGGATTCTTAACCACTGCACCACCAGGGAAGTTCCCAACACATATTTCTTATGTTTAGATTACCAGAAGCTTTTATTAAATCTTTAAAATCTGTCTTAAGTAACCATTTGGGAAAGAACACAGAATGTCCAAATTGGATGTAGAGACAAATTTTTACTGAAGGACAATAAACCAGAAATAAAAGATTAAATATTACACATGAAATCATTTTAGGAGGGGGAAATGACAGCTCTGAATGATGGGTATGAACTTTTCAGATAGCATGAAAATTAGGTGATAGAGGAAGATATTGCAACTTGAAATTCATATCCAAGGAGACTACTGGACTAAGCTTTCAAAGACAAATAATATTAACACAGCCATTGACATTTATTATTTATTCTTTAAAAAAGCAAATCAACTTAATTTCCATTCTTTACTCCCCTTGTGAGTTTGCAGGCATGATTTAGCTTTGAAGTTAGAACTTTCTGCTTGTTTATAACATTTTCATTGTGTTTTAATGTGTGAGAAGTATTGTAAATTTTGGGAATCTGATTTTACCAAAACCTGTTCAGCCTGAGATCCTGGGCAGCAACATGGTGTACTAGCACCAGCATAGAATTCTCAGTAGACCAATCTAGGTTCAAATCTAGACTCTACCACTTATTGTTAAGTGACTTGGGAAAATTTTTGTGAAGACTTTAGTGTCCTCATCTGTACAATGACATAAAAGTATCTACCAATCAGGATTGCTAACGTGAATAAATTGTTTGGTAATATGGAAAGAGCTTGAAACAGAATGGGTTCTCAATCCAGAAATCACGCTCCTTGGTATTTACCCAGAGGAGCTGAAAACTTTTTGTTCACCCAAAAACCTGCATATGGATATTTACAGTAGCTTTACTCATAATTGCCAAAGCTTGGAAGCAACCAAGATGTCCTTCAGAAAGTGAATGGATATTCCATCCAGACAATGGAATACTATTCACACTAGAAAGCAATGAGCTATCAAACCATCAAAAGACACAGCGAGGGCTTCCCTGGAGGTGCGGTGGTTGAGAGTCTGCCTGCCGATGTGGGGGATGCGGGTTCGTGCCCCGGTCCGGGAAGATCCCACATGCCGCGGAGCGGCTGGGCCCGTGAGCCATGGCCGCTGAGCCTGCGCGTCCGGGGCCTGTGCTCCGCAACGGGAGAGGCCACAACGGTGAGAGGCCCGCGTACCGCAAAAAAAAAAAAAACACACGGCGAAACCTTAAATGCATATTACTCAGTGAAAGAAGACAATTTGAAAGGTTATATACTGTATGATTCCCATTATATGGCATTCTGGAAAAGGCAAAACTATGGAGACAGTAAAACGATCAGTGGTTGCCAAAGGAGGGAAGTAGAGATGAATAGGCAAAGCACAGAGGAGTTTTAGGTAGTGAAAATGCTCTGTATGATAACATAATGATGGGTACATGTCATTATATATTTGTCAAAACCCATAGAATGTACACCACCAAGAGTGAGAACCCTATGGTAAACTATAGACTTTGGGTAATTATGATATGTCAATGTAGGTTCATCAATAAAAAAGTAAATAAATAAAGCAAAAGAAAAAAGTAAAAATAGTGGGTTCTTAAAAATTGTTAGTTACCTCTGTACCACCTGGGAATACTAACCACCCTCTACGCCCTGACTTTATCATGAATCTTTTGGGAAGCTGAAATGCAATCATAAGTAAGAAGGACTTCTGTAAATTAACCATTATGTTGGAATATTCCCTGGCATTCTATGTAGCTTATCATATGCTACTTCAGAATGCATTTTCAGCAATTGTACCTGTTATGTGCTGTATTTACTTAATATTTTCAGGAGTCAAATATCTCTAACCAAGTTACAGAGCCTTATCTATTTCAACAGAAATGAACTACCTAAGAGAAGCACCATAGGTGAATTTGCCAGTTGTTATTTTGATAAAGATTTAGTCCAGATGCATTAAATAAACAAATACAGATTCAGGGAAAAGAACACATATACAACACTAGGACAAATAAATATTAAAGATGAAATTTCAATAAAATTAGCTAGCTGGGGTCAAGTACAGGTACCATAAATATTAAACATAAATGTATGTATGTATGCATGTAATTTTGTGTGTGTGGTGTGTGTATCACCTTCAGTATATATATAAAAAAAAACAAACAAGGGCATACATTTTACTTTCCAGTGTTAAAAAACCACACTGGGGGACTTCCCTGGTGGTCCAGTGGTTGAGAATCCACCTGTCAATGCAGGGGACATGGGTTCAATCCCTGGTCCAGGAAAATACTACATGCTGTGGAACAACTAAGCCCGTGTGCCACAACTACTAAGCCTGTGCTCTGAAGCCCGCGAGCCACAACTACTGAGCCCACGTGCCACGACTACTGAAGACCGCATGCCTAGAGCCCGTGCTCCGCAACAAGGGAAGCCACTGCGGTGAGAAGCCCATGCACCGCAATGAAGATTAGCCCACGCACAGCAATGAAGACCCAACGCAGCCAAAAATAAAAATATAATAATAAAAATAAATTAATTATAAAATTAAAAAAAAAAACACCACCACTATTGGGATCATTAATATCCGTCTCTGAAGGCTGTGCCTTTAGCCTGAGGTCTGAACTGGGTAAATTCAGGCTCGATCTGCTAATTTGTTGATCTTGAAGTATCTCAAGCTGAAGCCCACGCATTAATCATGTCCAGAAACTCAAGAAACCCAGAACTTGGGAAATAGATACCAGACAGAGAGAAATCAACACAAAAATGCTACCAAATAATAAGGATTTAAAAAACTTGTCAAATTGCATGTACTTTGTTCTTCTTCCATAAGTATAATCTTCAAATTGTTTAGAGAGAATCGGAGGAAATTATGTTTCCAACACAGTAGCAGAAACTGGAAATAGGATGGATTGTTTTCCTCCCTGGAAGTACAGTGGTGTAGAACGGCAGAAGCAGCAGCTGCAAAAATGATCACCAGCTCACCAAGAAAACCTGGGCACCGGATGTCACATTTGTGCTGATTGGGACAGCACAGTGACTGCCTGGTAACCTGGTTCCAGGCATTTGTGGCCATCAGCACTTCCATTCTAACTGCCGGGGCTTCATTACTGATTTTGTGGGAAGGGGTTGTGTAATTGGTCCATTCCAAAATTTTGCTCTGAATCAACAAACTGCATCCATGTACTCAGCTTAGGAAGCCTTCCAGGAAAACAAAAACCCAAAGTATCGTTTACCTTGTTCTAACAATGCCGCTCTTAGAACTGAGAGATAGAGAGATGTGAGGTAACCACAAAGCCCCAGGGAGGACAGGGACCATAGACAACGATGAGCAGGGAAGGCATTAGGAAGGCATCCAGGTGCCTGCCTGCTGAGCCCTGACAGCAACAGCTCCGTCTTGCTGGTGTGCGTGTATCTCACGTAGCCCTCCTGGCTGTTAGCTTCCTTAGGAAGTGACATATTTGTGTTACTTCAGAAAATCCTTTGCCATATGCTCTGAGGAAACCCTAATCACATGGTTTTCCAAGTTTTGGTGCTTCTATGACTTGGTGGAAGGATTGCCTCTGCTCTCCCCCTGCTTTTACATTATGCTTACATTAATTAGTATGCTGCCTGTGTTAGTTTCCTAGGGCTGCTGTAACAAACCACCACCAACCTGGTGGCTGAAAACAACAGAAATCTAGTTTCTTATAGTTCTGGAGGCCAGACATCCAAGTCAGTATTACTGGGATGAAGTCAAGGCTTTGGCAGGGCTGTACTCCCTTCGAAGGCTCTAGGGAAGATCCGTTCCTTGTCTCTTTTCAATCTCTGTTGGCTGCCAGCACTCCCTGGCTTGTGGCCCATCACTTCAATCTTTAGGCCAGTGTCTTCAAATCTTTCTGCTCCAACTTCATATTGTTTCTCGTGTGTGTGTGTGTGTGTGTGTGTGTGTGAGAGAGAGAGAGAGAGAGAGAGAGAGAGAGAGAGAGAGAGAGAGAAAGTTCCCTCTGACTCTCCTATAAGGACACTGTGTTGGAATTTAGGGCCCAAGTGGGTAATCCAGCATAATCTCATTTCAAGACCCTTTAACTTAATCACACCTGCAAAGACCCTTTTTCTAAATAAGGTAACACTTGCAGATTCTAGGGACCAGGATGTGGATATCTTGGGGGTTAGTCTTTAGCCACCATATGACTACACTCAGGGCCAACTTCAAGTCCCCAGAGCTCAGCCTGTATCATTTAAGAATTCCTCTATCAAAACTCCTCCTCTGTGTCTACCAGGCTTCAGCCTCAGCTCATCTCCTGTCTGCCAGCCTCTGGACTCTTGCCCCAGTATCTGTCTCCTTCTAGCCCTGGTTGTATCTTTTTTTAAAAAATAAATTTATTTATTTATTTATTTTTGGCTGCATTGGGTCTTCATTGTTGTGCGTGGGCTTTCTCCAGTTGCAGTGAACGGGGGCTACTCTTCGTTGCAGTGCATGGGCTTCTCATTGTGGTGGATTCTCTTGCTGTGGAGCACGGGCTCTAGGCACATGGGCTTCAGTAGTTGTGGTGCAAGGGCTTAGTTGCTCTGCAGCATGGGGGATCTTCCCGGACCAGGGCTCGAACCTGTGTACCCTGCATTGGCAGGCGGCTTCTTAACCACTGCGCCACCAGGGAAGTCCCTAGCACTGGTTGTATCTTATTATAGAGTCACCTTCAACTAGAAAGTTCTGTAATTAGAGTGCAGAGGTACGTAAACATAACCACCCTATGACAACTGAATTCTGAATTCTGAAAATAGTGAAGCCAAGATTTTAGCTACAGGTGAATAAGAAAATGTCAGATACCGATTGATGTCTCTTCTAAAATAGAGAGCTGCTACAATCTTCAATCCACACTCTTCTTTGACCGTGTTTCTTTTATGGATACGGCTAATATCCCCAGCTATACCTTGGCCCCAGCAAGTGAGCGCCCGAATCAAAATCTTCTGGTGCCCACCACACCTAGCAGAGTGCTCGCTTTTCCTCAGACACAGATTGAGAAAGGAGTGAGGTACATGCCTCTTTGAGTAGTCTGCTGTACGTCGACCTGCTGCAGGCTTAGAGCTAGTTAGCCTTGAGTATTAGGAGGTCTGCCTGGAACCAGGTACCCAGACACATATCTCTTATTTTTTTTTTTTTGTGGTACGTGGGCCTCTCACTGTTGTGGCCTCTCCCGTTGCGGGGCACAGGCTCCGGACGCGCAGGCTCAACGGCCGTGGCTCACGGGCCCAGCCGCTCTGTGGCATGTGGGATCTTCCCGGACCAGGGCACGAACCTGTGTCCCCTGCATTGGCAGGCGGACTCTCAACCACTGCGCCGCCAGGGAAGCCCCATATCTCTTATTATATCACAATATCACAGTGCTCAGTAAATGGTAACTGTTACATGGTTATTATCACTGTCGTATCTCTCATGGAAAATAATGAATGCTTAACAAATATTTGCTGGTAATATTAAGGCCCAGGCAGACTAAGTAAAGTAATAAAAATGAGAACCTGAACCCCAGGGATGAAATTAGCTTCAAGAAATAAACAGCTGTGGTTTTAAAAAGGTAGCCACTCACCAGGGAGGGTGGCTTTGAAAAGTGAGGTGAGAATCCCAGGCGTGTATGTACTGGTAGTCAGCTAGTGAGGGCAAAAGGAAGTGACTGATGACAGTCTTTAACTCTGAGGGAGACTAAGTATGCTGGAAGCCCATAAGCTCTGTGGCGTGATAGGCTATTGATTAGATAAGGCTAGCGATAGGAAACATTCCTCTTTCCTGGCTCGTTCTTCCCTAAGAAGGATTTATAGAAACTGCAATTACATACAAAACCTAGAGGGGCCAAATCCCGTGCTCAAGTCCCTAGTTCTTCCCAGCAAGAGAGTTACAGGGAAGAGCAGCAGCTCTGTCCTGCCTCAGTGGAGGTGGGGTCCAGCTCTGGACCTCACAGCCCACTTTGTACCTGGAAGAAACCACAGAACTGGATAGAGAATCAACCTGACTCTGAGATGAGAATTCCCTGGCCTCTGGCACCTCGCTGTTTGGGCCTATAAGAGACTGACACTGTTTGGCTTAACTGACTTGTCTAGACACTTCTTTTTGACCTAGTTCTCTGGCATTTATCCCATTCTTCCAGCTCTTCTTTAGAATTCAGCCTGTCACTTGGTAGATTGATTATGCCAGCTGGCTCCCTCCTGTTAAACTAAACTCTTCTTAATATGTTTTCTTGGGACTGGAATGAATGCCTGATGGAATCTGCAACCGAACTACATCCTGTTTAAGGACAAGAGAGAATGAAGACACTCCCCAGAATTAATTCTTTCTTTCCTTTCCTCTCTCTTTCCTTTCTCTCTATCTCTCTCTCTTTCTTCCTCTTCCCCAGCTAACATCCCAGCTACCTTCTAGAATCTTGAACCAATACGATTAGGAGCAAGTGAATACCTGTATAACAGTGGTTCTCAACCAAGGGTGATTGTGCCCCCAGGAGACACTTAGCAAAAAATGTTTGGAGACATTTATGGTTGTCACAACCTGGGTGGGGAAGATGGAGTGCTACAAACATCTAAATAGACACAGGCCAGGGATGTTGCTAAGCATTCTGCAATGCACAGGACAGCTCCTACAACAAAGAATTATCCAGCCCCAAATGCAGCAGCGCTGAGGTGGACAAAGCCTGGTCTGTAAGTCCACTCTTCCAGGCAGCGACCTGAACGTGTCAGCATGTTATCTAGAAGCTTCTGTTGCACTGCTTGGTAAGTGCTCTTGGAAGAGCCAAGCCCAATTAGCTAAAGAATTTTTGGATGATTTACATACCATTCTCTTCAACAGCGCTTTGGGACTTAAGTCTTACCAAATAATTAAACACAGATCACACAAGCTTTGTAAGAAATACTGCTCTCTGGGGAGAAAATGTCTCCTTCACAGCTTGTCACAGGTTCCAACAGCATAGCCACAGAAACTTGTGACAGCTTTCTTGCATTTATTCTAATAACAAAGCCACACAGCCCTCTTGCAGCACCGAGCCCTGGATTACTGTTAAACCAGCCACCACTGCAGGCAGACACGCAGATCTCCAGTGGTTACCGACGCTTACCTGGGTGGACAATCCTTTTCATGGCACTTCTTCTGTCTCCCATTGGGTTGTGTTTCTGGGTCACAGAACGTAGCTTTCACCATCCCACGACCCTTCTTCACACAATGGGCAGTCTGGCGGCGTATACCTGGGGGTCGGGCAGAACGGTTCACATATATTAAATCCCGAGCCTACATTCTCAGTGTCAGGTGAGACCCCTGGTCATGCCTACAGCTGATGGGAAGGTTGTCCATAAAGTATTTGGTTTTAACATAGGGGTGAGGAATGGGGACCTCTTATTCTCTCTACTTATTGCTGCAGGAGGCAATGGGTGGAAAAGATCTTGCTTAGGAAGGACCACGGATAATATAGGCAGATTAATATATAGTCTAATATAAAGATTACAATCTAGCTGTGGAGACTAGACTAACACACATATACCCCCCCACAAAAAAACAGAAAAAAAACAAGGTGAGATTTATATAGTGAAAGCAGATACCATCACCAGTTGTTATAACACAATCATACATTACTATTTTAATGAAGGAATGGAGGAGTTGGGAGCTTTATATTAGTTGTTTATAAACTCTGAAAGACAGGAATCAAATTCAAAATAATGTTGTGAAGTTTGAGAGGTGATGTTTTTTAAAGTAGACGGTTTTGATAGCAGGGGTTGATAATACTGCTGCTTTCTGAAATCGGGGTGGTAAGTAAGTGAGTAAGAGAAGCACACGGGAATGGCCAGGTCCACAGGAAAGCAAAGCACATGTGTGGGCTGGATGTGACTTTGGATATATAACAATAGTTAACACATGTGGTGCTTGCCTTGCCCAGGGCACTATTCAAAATTGTGTATGTGTGTGTGTGACTACCTATATATGTCCCAGACAAATATATATACATATGTAAGTGTGTGTGTGTGTGTGTGTGTGTGTGTGTGTGTGTAATGTAGTACCTATTATCCACCATGATATATAATGACTGAAACCTCACAACAGCTCATTGAAGTCAACACTGTCATTACTGCTATTAGATGAGGAAACGGAGGCACAATGAAGTCACATAGGTTGAGAAGGGAAAAGAAAGGACCAGTGGCTTTGCTAGCAGCTAGGATACCATTAGCAAGAGAACGCAGAGGAGTGGCCAGAACCCCACAGACTAGGAGGTAAAGGGCAGTGGGAAAGAGAGTCATCAGCTCTCTGGAGAGGGTTAATGCTTCTTCCCATGAGAAATGTGCAAGGCTGGGTGAGAAGACTGAAGACGGAGGCCCTGGGGATGGAGCCATCAGTCTGCATGGAGTGGGGGCGCCCTGAGCTCTCAGGGCACCCAGGACTCGAGTAGGCTCACTGGTGAAGCCCAGAAATGGAAAGGCCATGAGTGCACCAATAAGCTAGTCACCTCCTCACTTTAGCGCCCATGACCTGGAGGGGCTCCCCCACAACCACAAGGCTGGCGGGACCTGAACTGGGGCGGCTCCCCTACCACCTACTGCCTCACACTCCCTCACGCGGACTCCTCCAGTCTCCCGGGCTGGCTGCATACTCAGGTGCCGGACACTGCATCTCGCCATTTAAAAATGTCAGAGGGAGTTGCAGAACAGTAAGTGAAGCCTTTAAAATAAATCAACAATATTTTACTGTTAAATTAATGTTATTTTATTCTTGTAAAGAGATAGGTAACTTTTCAACCACTCAGGCTTTCTCAACTGATAGACTACGTGTTCTTTTTCTTTTGTCATATAAATAAAGCACTACGAACAGCTGGAAGCAACATTATGAAAGAAACTTTCATGGCATAATGAGTGAGTCATTGTCTGGAAAGACATGAACACCTACAGAGAAGTCTTAGACAATATGAGTGGAGTGGAGACCAAAATGGTTGAAGCCAGAAAAGCTGACGTCTATCTGCCATCATAGAAGAGAAAAAAGAAAAAGCTTAGCTCTTAGACGTTTCATTAGAACTTTGGGTAGTTTGGCAAATGCTTGATGTCAAAAATAAAAGGCAACTGTCAGGTGACTCTCAGAGGTTGGAAACATCCCCCAAAAGCCTTGTTTCTGCGCATGGATAGCAAAGATAAGCATACTCAGGGCTTGACTCCAGAAGTAGTAGGAGGGCACAGAACATTATAAAAAGTCTCCACCAGGAAGTTAATAACATTTCATGGGTCGATCTGCTGGACCAGCAGCCAGAAGAACAGATGGACGGGCCAGGCAGATGCTGCCAAGTGCACGGAGGAAAATTAATAGCAACGTGTCAGGGTTTTTCTGTTGGGATTAACGGTCGTGGTGACCACTAATCTTCTATTCTTCTAGCTCTTGAGTTCTCACTTGACACATACAAAGCTAAGCCCAAACCCTCCATTGAGGGGCTCCAGCTCAGAAGATTGATTTCTCCCGTGTTATAGGAACACAATACCTGGCCAGGTGCTTCTGCCTCTACTTTGATGCTTGTGGGTTCATTTGGTAAAATTTAATCTATAATTTCATTCCTTATCAAATTCTGGTTAAATAAATAAAATCCAAGGGTCCTGGGTTCTAGTGTCTACTTTTCCTTCTACCCAATCACTTGGCTAACTGTAGGAAAATGAGAATAATGACATTCAGACTGGTTAAGGGCAGGATGCTGAGCTAGTTGATTTCTGGGAGTGTCTTCCACATTTAAAAATCTATAATCCATGAAGGGAAGATAAAGTTTAATCATTGAAAACATTGGCTAATAAGAGGATTCTGGTTAATGTAATTTTACCATTAACTTGGAAAATAGTTTGTTGCAGCTATTGTCAGAAAGTTTCAAAATTATTAGTTCATATTGCCTTAGTAAATGTGAATATGACAAGTTGTATTTTCCAAAGATGGCTGCAACAATAATCTCTCATCTGGCATGTTCTTCTACAACGTGACCATGATATCACTCCATCATGACACGGAGTCTAGTTACCCTGGCCTGGGACTGAATGCAGAAATGAAGTTGTGTGAATTCAGAGGCTAGGTCATAAAAGACCATGCAGCTTCTATCCGATTCTTTCAGATCTGTCACTCTCAGGAGCCTCCGCTGCCATGGGGTAAGAAGCCTACACCCTTGGAGAGGCCAGGTGTAGGTGCTCCAGTTGACAGTCCCCAGTGAGCCATCCAGCCCAGGTGCCAGTCATCTGAGCACAGACACCTACAGATGACTCCAGCTCCCAGGCATCTGAGTCATTCTTAACCATCTAGGTCTTCCTAGGTGAGATGCCAAACATTGTGAAGCTAAGACACACCATCCCCATTGCATTCTGTCTAAATTTCTGACCAGGAGCATAATAAAATGACAGTTGTTTTACTATACTAAATTTAGGTTGATATGTTATAAAGCAGTAGTAAGTGGAACAGTACTCAATAAATGCTAGCTTTCTTCCTTTCTCAAGACAAGACCCAGAGCTACCATCCAGCTTGGCTTGCTAGGATACTAACCACTACTGATTTTATTGACTTTTCATTTCATCATCTCCTGTGTTACACTTTTTCTGTTTCCACTCCAGATCCCTTCTGCAGCTGCTCTGAACCCTGGGAAGCTGATGCTATAGATTGCTGTGGCTTCCAGTTGGATTCGGGGAATGGAGGCGCTGTCTCTTAGGATAACTGCTCCTTCTTTTACTTCTTCAGGCCTAGGATGGTAGCCTTGTTCCCCCAATCCTCTACTATTAATGGACAGAGGTAATGAATCATCTTTCTTGGTTTCCCTAAGTCCAACCCACACCTTTGAAAGTAGTCAAGGTATTCTGTTTGGGTGTGCAGGGCACCCTAACTGATAATGTCTCCTTTGTAGTAAAAAAAAAAATCAAACCATCAATCTTGAGTGACATAGTCATTAATTAACTGTAAACCAACTGCTGGAATAACAGAATCTTTCTTTGACATAGCATATTGTAATACCTCTTGCAGAGGGGGTTAGAATGAGGTCATCCTATTAAGAGCAGTGATCATGATGCAACACTGCAAATACAGAAAGTAGAAGAGCTAAGGGTTAATTCTGTATGACCTTGAAATTTCCCTGGAATTCAAAAAAGACAAATGATATTGGCTTTTAATCTGGCTTTGCCTTTGGCCCCTTTCTCTTACACATTGAACCCAGCCCCCAAAGAAATTCTAGTTAATTAAGGATGCCAATCAATATATTGGCCCAGAACTAAGTTAGCTGCTTATCTAGAAGTATTTACTTGAAAAGGGCATTAAGTGGAAATCAATCACATTCTAAAATATATGACAATCAAATTCAAAATGTTATTTATAGAGGATTCTGAGTTGCTTTCTCCACATAGCAATGAGAGTGTCACCATGTACCTGTAAATATTTGGTAAATCTTAGTAGATACTAGCAGTGAGAGATCAGTTAAAACCTTCTACTTTTTAAGAATTATCTTCAGGAATTAATCATCAATGCCTAAGAATTTAATCAACCATGGCTGTGTAGTGAAGCCACCATTAAAATACAAAAGGAGGGGTTTCAGAGAGCTTCCAAGTTGGTGAAGCAGAATGCCTCCACGTGCCACCGTGCTGGGCTCCAAAATCCAAGAGGATTGAAGTTTCTTTGTTCTCGATCTAATGCTATGAATCTCTTCATCCGGCTATTGGTACCTGTGCTTTAAAATCCTCGGTAATAAACGACTCATCTGCCGCGTGGCTAACAGGGTCTTGGCGCTCTGGCTGAGTGTCAGGCCTGTGCCTCTGGGGTGGGAGAGCCAAGTTCAGGACACTGGTGCACCAGAGACCTCCCAGCTCCACATAGTATCAAATGGCAAAAGCTCTCCCAGAGATCTCCATCTCAGTGCTAAGACCTAGCTCCACTCAACAAGCAAGCTACAGTGCTAGACACCCTATGCCAAACAACTAGCAAGATAGGAACACAACCCTACCAATTAGCAGAGAGCCTGCCTAAAATCACAATATGGTCACAGACACTCTAAAACACACCACCAGCTGTGGTCCTGCTCACAAGAAAGACAAGATCCAGCCTCACCCACCAGAACACAGGCACTAGTCCCCTCCACCGGGAAGCCTACACAACCCACTGAATCAACCTTTACCATTGGGGGCAGACACCAAAAACAATGGGAAGTACGAACATGCAGAATGCGAAAAGGAGACCCCAAACACAGTAAGTTAGGCAAAATGAGAAGACAGAGAAACACACAGCAGATGAAGGAGCAAGGTAAAAACCCACCAGACCAAACAAATGAAAAAGAAATAGGCAGACTACCTGAAAAAGAATTCAGAATAGTGATAGTATAGATGATCCAAAATCTTGGAAATAGAATGGAGAAAGTACAAGAAATGTTTAACAAGGACCCAGAAAAACTAAAGAGCAAACAAACAATGATGAACAACACAATAAATGAAATTAAAAATTCTCTAGAAGGAATCAAGAGCAGAATAACTGAGGCAGAAGAACGGATAAATGACTTGGAAGATAAAAGAGTGGAAATAACTATTACAGAGCAGAATAAAGAAAAAAGAGTGAAAAGAATTGAGGACAGTCTTTGAGACCTCTGGGACAACACTAAATGAAAAAAACATTTGAATTACAGGGGTCCCAGAAGAAGAAGAGAAAAAGAAAGGGACTGAGAAAATATTTGAAGAGATCATAGTTGAAAACTTCCCTAATATGGGAAAGAAAATAGTCAATCAAGTCCAGGAAGTGCAGAGAGTCCATACAGGATAAATCCAAGGAGAAACATGCCAAGACACATATTAATCAAACTATCAAAAATTAAATACAAAGAAAAAATATTAAAATTAACAAGGGAAAAACAACAAATAACATACAAAGGAATCCCCATAAGGTTAACAGCTTATCTTTTAGCAGAAACTCTGCAAGCCAGAGGGAGTGGCAAGACATATTTAAAGTGATGAAAAGGAAAAACGTACAACAAAGATTACTCTACCCAGCAAGGATCTCATTCAGATTTGACAGAGAAACTGAAACCTTTACAGACAAGCAAAAGCTAAGAGAATTCAGCAAACCAGCTTTACAACAAATGCTAAAGGAACTTCTCTAGGCAGGAAACACAACGAAGGAAAAGACCTGCAATAACAAACACAAAACAATTAAGAAAATGGTAATAGGAACATACATATCGATAATTACCTAAATGTAAATGGATTAAATGCTCCCACCAAAAGACATAGACTGGCTGAATGGATACAAAAACATGACCTATATATATACTGTCTACAAGAGACCCACTTCAGACCTAGGGACACATACAGACTGAAAGCGAGGGGACGGAAAAAGATATACCATGCAAATGGAAATCAAAAGAAAGCTGGAGTAGCAATTCTCATATCAGACACAATAGACTTTAAAATAAAGACTATTACAAGAGACAAAGAAAGACACTACATAATGATCAAGGGATCAATTCAAGAAGAAAATATAACAACTGTAAATATTTATGTACCCAACATAGGAGAACCTGAATACATAAGGTAAACACTAACAGCTATAAAAGGGAAAATCAACAGTAACACATGCATAGTAGGGGAATTTAACACCTCACTTTTGCCAATGGAGAGATCATCCAAAATGAAAATAAATAAGGAAACACAAGCTTTAAATGATACATTAAACAAGATGGACGTAATTGATATTTATAGGACATTCCATCCCAAAACAACAGAATACACATTTTTCTCAAGTGCTCATGGAACATTCTCCAGGATAGATCATATCTTGGATCACAAATAAAGCCTTGGTAAATTTAAGAAAACTGAAATTGTATCAGGTATCTTTTCTGACCACAATGCTATGAGACTAGATATCAATTACAGGAAAAAATCTGTAAAAAATACAAACACATGAAGGCTAAACAACACATTACTTAATAACCGAGAGATCACTGAAGAAATCAAAGAGGAAAACAAAAAATACCTAGAAACAAATGACAATGAAAACATGCTGACCCAAAAACCTATGGGATGCAGCAAAAGCAGTTCTAAGAGGGAAGTTTATAGCAATACAATCCTACCTCAAGAAACAAGAAACAGCTCAAATAAACAACCTAACCTTACACCTAGAGCAATTAGAGAAAGAAGAACAAAAAAACCCCAAAGTTACCGGAAGGAAAGAAATCATAAAGATCATATCAGAAATAAATGAAGAAGAAATGAAGGAAACAATAGCAAATACCAGTAAAACTAAAAGCTGGTCCTTTGAGAAGATAAACAAAATTGATAAACCATTAGCCAGACTCATCAAGAAAAAAAGGGAGAAGACTCAAATCAATAGAATTAGAAAGGAAAAAGGAGAAGTAACAACTGACTGCAGAAATAGAAAGGATCATGAGAGATTACTACAAGCAACTATATGCCAATAAAATGGACAACCTGGAAGAAATGGACAAATTCTTAGAAAAGCACAACCTTCCAAGACTGAACCAGGAAGGAACAGAAAATATAAACAGACCAATCACAAGCACTGAAATTGAGACTGTGATTAAAAATCTTCCAACAAACAAAAGCCCAGGACCAGATGGCTCCACAGGCGAATTTTATCAAACATTTAGAGAAGAGCTAACACCTGTCCTTCTCAAACTCTTCCAAAATATAGCAGAGGGAGGAACACTCCCAAACTCATTCTACGAGGCCACCATCACCATGATACCAAAACCAAACAAAGATATCACAAGAAAGAAAACTACAGGCCAATATCTCTGATGAACATAAATGCAAAAATTCTCAATAAAATACTAGCAAACAGAATCCAACAGCACATTAAAATGATCATACACCATGATCAAGTGGGGTTTATCCCAGGAATGCAAGAATTCTTCAATATATGAAAATCAATCAATGTGATAAACTATATTAACAAATTGAAGGAGAAAAACCATATGATGATCTCAATAGATGCAGAAAAAGCTTTCAACAAAATTCAACACCCATTTATGCTAAATACCCTCCAGAAAGTAGGCATAGAGGGAACTTACCTCAACACAATAAAGGCCATATACGACAAACTCATAGCCAACATTGTTCTCAATGGTGAAAAAATGAAACTATTTCCTCTAAGATCAGGAACAAGACAAGGCTGTCCACTCTCACCACTATTATTCAACATAGCTTTGGAAGTTTTAGCCACAGCAGTCAGAGAAGAAAAAGAAATAAAAGGAATCCAAATTGGAAAAGAAGAAATAAAACTGTCACTGTTTGTAGATGACATGATACTATACATAAAGAATCCTGGGCTTCCCTGGTGGCATTGTAGTTGAGAGTCCGCCTGCTGGTGCAGGGGACGTGGGTTCGTGCCCTGGTCCAGGAAGATCCCACATGCCGTGAATCGGCTGGGCCCGTGAGCCATGGCCGCTAAGCCTGCGCGTCCGGAGCCTGTGCTCTGTAATGGGAGAAGCCACAGCAGTGAGAGGCCTGCGTACCGCAAAAAAAAAAAAAGAATCCTAGAGATGCTACCAGAAAACTACTAGAGCTAATCAATGGATTTGGTAAAGTAGCAGGAGACAAAAATTAATTCACAGAAATCTCTTGCATCCCTATACACTACTGATGAAAAATCTGAAAGAGAAATTAAGGAAACACTCCCATTTACCACTGCAACAAAAAGAATAAAATACCTAGGAATAAACCTATCTAAGGAGACAAAAGACCTGTATGCAGAAAACTATTAGACACTGATGAAAGAAATTAAAGATGATACAAACAGATGGAGAGATATACCATGTTCTTGGATTGGAAGAATCAACATTGTGAAAATGACTATACTACCCAAAGCAATCTATGGATTCAATGCAATCCCTATCAAATGACCAATGACATTTCTCAGAGAACTAGAACAAAAAATTTCACAATTTGTATGGAGACACAAAAGACCCCGAATAGCAAAGCAATCTTGAGAAAGAAAATCTAAGCTGCAGAAATCAGGCTCCCGGACTTCAGACTATACTACAAAGCTACAGTAATGAAGATAGTAGGGTACTGGCCCAAAACCAGAAATATAGATCAGTGGAACAGGATAGAAAGCCCAGAGATAAACGCACACATATATGGTCACCTTATTTTTTATAAAGGAGGCAAGAATATACAGTGGAGAAAAGACAACCTCTTCAATAAGTGGTGCTGTGAAAACTGGACAGCTACATATAAAAGAATGAAATTAGAACACTCCCTAACACCATACACAAAAATAAACTCTAACTGGATTAAAGACCTAAATGAAGGCCAGACACTATGAAACTCTTAGAGGAAAACATAGGCAGAACACTCTATGACATAAATCACAGCAAGTTCCTTTTTGACCCACCTCCTAGAGAAATGGAAATAAAAACAAAAATAAACAAGTGGGACCTAATGAAACTTAAAAGCTTTTGCACAGCAAAGGAAACCATAAACAAGACGAAAAGACAGCCCTCAGAATGGGAGAAAATATTTGCAAATGTAGCAACTGACAAAGGATTAATTTCCAAAATTTACAAGCAGCTCATGCAGCTCAATATCAAGAAAACAAATAACCCAACCCAAAAATGGGCAGAAGACCAAAATAGACATTTCTCCAAAGAAGATATACAGATTGCCAACAAACACATTAAAGGATGCTCAACATCACTAATTATTAGAGAAATGGAAGTCAAAACTACAATGAGGTACCACCTCACACCAGTCAGAATGGCCATCACTGGAAAATCTACAAACATTAAATGCTGGAGAGGGTGTGGAGAAAAGGGAACCCTCTTGCACTGCTGGTGGGAATGTAAATTGATACAGTCACTATAGAGAACACTATGGCGGTTCCTTAAAAAACTAAAAATAGAACTACCATATGACCCAGCAATCCCACTACTGGGCATATACCCTGAGAAAACCATAATTCAAAAAAAGTCATGTACCAAAATGTTCATTGCAGCTCTATTTACAATAGCCAGGACATGGAAGCAACCTAAGTGTCCATCGACAGATGAATGGATAAAGAAGATGTGGCACATATATATAATGGAATATTACTCAGCCATAAAAAGAAATGAAATTGAGTTATTTGTAGTGAGGTGGATGGACCTAGAGACTGTCATACAGAGTGAAGTAAGTCAGAAAGAGAAAAATAAATATTGTATGCTAACACATATATACAGAATCTAAAAAAAAAAAAAATGGTTCTAGAGGCATGACAGGAATAAAGACGTAGACGTAGAGAATGGACTTGAGGAGACAGGGAGGGGAAAGGGTAAGTTGGGATGAAGTGAGAGAGTGGCATGGACATAGATACACTACCAAATGTAAAACAGATAGCTAGTGGGAAGCAGCCGCATAGCACAGGGAGATCAGCTCGGTGCTTTGTGACCCCCTAGAGGGGTGGGATAGGGAGGGAGGGAGGGAGGGAGACGCAAGAGGGAGGAGATATGGGGATATATGTATATGTATAGCTGATTCAATTTGTTATAAAGCAGAGATTAACACACCATTGTAAAACAATTATACTCCAATAAAGATGTTAAAAAAAAGAATTATCTTCATATACCCCTGAACCTGATCATCTCAAGTGGAAATTATATCTTGATATAAGAGCAAGTAAAGTTTCTTATGTCCAAAACCAAAACGAAATAAAACAGTTACATAGCTCATCTTATTCTCAATTCAATACTGAGATTGTAAAATAAAGGGAGCCTGTTATATGGTTAATTTAGTTCATATAAGATTTTCCTTGCTCAAAAATTCAAGTTAGGAAGGGTATAGAGAAAGCAAGTAAAGACAACTTATTGTAACCACCTACAGCAGAAAATGCAATATTTCCTACTATATCAAAATTTAAGATCAGAAGATGGCGGAAGAGTAAGACGCGGAGATCGCCTTCCTCCCCACGGATACACCAGAAATACATCCACACGTGGAACAACTCCTACAGAACTCCTACTGAAGGCTGGCAGAAGACCTCAGACCTCCCAAAAGGCAAGAAACTCCCCACGTAACTGGGTAGGGCAAAAGAAAAAACAGAGACAAAAGAATAAGGACGGCACCTGCACCAGTGGGAGGGAGCTGTGAAGGAGGAAAAGTTTCCACACACTAGGAAGCCCCTCCGCGGGCGGAGACTGCGGGAGGCAGAGGGGGGAGTTTCGGGACCGCGGAGTAGTGCACAGCGACGGGTGCGGAGGGCAAAGCGGGGAGATTCCTGCACAGACGATCGGTGCTGACCGGCACTCACCAGCCCGAGTGGCTTGTCTGCTCACCCGCCGGGGTGGGCGGGGCTGCAAGCTGAGGCTCCGGTTTTGGTTTTGGACGGAGCTCAGGGAGAGGACTGGGGTTGGCGGCTTGAACATAGCCTGAAGGGGTTAGTGCACCACGACTAGCCGGGAGGGAGTTCGGGGAAAAGCCTGCACCGGCCGAAGAGGCAAGAGACTTTTTCTTCCCTCTTTGTTTCCTGGTGCGCGAGGAGAGGGGTTTAAGAGCGCTGCTTAAAGGAACTCCAGAGACGGGCGCGAGCCGCGGCTAAAAGCGCGAACCCCAGAGACGGGCGCGAGCCGCGGCTGAGGGCGCGAGCCCCCGAGACGGGCGCGAGCCGCGGCTGAAAGCGCAAACCCCAGAGACGGGCGCGAGCCGCGGCTAAAACCGCGGACCCCAGAGACGGGCGGGAGACGCTAAGGCTGCTGCTGCCGCCACCAAGGGGCCTGTGTGCGAGCACAGGTCACTCTCCACACCCCTCTTCCGCGGAGCCTGTGCAGCCCGCCACTGCCAGGTTCCCGGGATCCAGGGACAACTTCCCCGGGAGTACGCACGGCGGGTCTCAGGCTGGTGCAACTTCACGCCGGCCTCTGCCGCAACGTCACGCTGCCTCTGCAGCCGCAGGCCCGCCCCGCACGTAGTGCCCCTCCTACCCCCATCCCCCAACCCCCGGCCTGAGTGAGCCGGAGGCCCCGAATCAGCGGCTCCTTTAACCCCGTCCTGTCTGAGCGAAAAAACAGACGCCCTCCAGCGACCTACACGCAGAGGCAGGGCCAAATCCAAAGCTGAGCTCCTGTGAGCTGTGAGAACAAAGAAGAGAAAGGGAAATCTCTCCCAGCAGCCACAGAAGCAGCGGATTAAAGCTCCACAATCAACTTGATATACCCTGCATCTGTGGAATACCTGAATAGACAAGGAACGATCCCAAATTGAAGAGGTGGAATTTAGGAGCGAGATCTATGATTTTTTCCCCTTTTCCTCTTTTTGTGAATGTGTACGTGTATGCTTCTGTGTGAGATCCTGTCTGTATACTCTTGCTTCCACCATTTGTCCTAGGGCTCTATCCGTCCATGACTTTTTTTTTAAAAATTCTTTTTCTTAATAATTAAGTTTAATTGTAATAACTTTATTATACTTTACCTTCGTTCTTTCTTTCCTTCCTTCCTTCCCTCCTTTAGACAACGAATCACCTCAAATTGAGGAGGTGGTCTCAGGGAGCAGGATTTATGATTTTTCCCCCTTTACCTCTTTTTGTGAAGGTGTATGTGTATGCTTCTGTGTAAGATTTTCTCTGTATAGCTTTGCTTCCAACATTTGTCCTAAGGTTCTATCCGTCCCTTTTTTTTTTTTTTTTCTAAATATTTTCTAATTCAATAACTATATTATACTTTATTTTATTTTTACTGTATCATCTTTCTTTCTGTCTTTTTTCCTTCTTTCCCTCCTTCCTTCCTTCCTCCCTCCCTCCCTCCCTCCCTCCTTTCTTTCCTTCTTTGCTTCTTTCTTCCTTCCTTCCTTTCCTCCTTTCCTTCTTTCTTTACTCATACTTCTACTACTTCTCCCTACTTTTTCTCCCTTTTATTCTGAGCTGTGTGGATGAAAGCCTCTTGGTGCTCCAGCCAGGAGTCAGGGCTCTGCCTCTGAGGTAGGAGAGCCAACTTCAGGACACTGGTCAACAAGAGACCTCCCAGCTCCACATAATATTAAACGGTGGAAATATCCCAGAGACCTCCATCTTAACACCAGCACCCAGCTTCACTCAACGACCAGCAAGCCACAGTGCTGGACAACCTATGCCAAACAACTAGCAAAACAGGAACACAACCCCACCCATTAGCAGAGAGGCTGCCTAAAATCATAATAAGGCCACAGACACCCCAAAACACACCACCAGACGTGAACCTGCCCACTAGAGAGACAAGATCCAGCCTCATCCAGCACAACACAGGCACTAGTCCCCTCCACCAGGAAGCCTACACAACCCACTGAAACAACCTTAGCCACTGGAGACAGACCTCAAAAACAACGGGAACTACGAAAGTGCAGCCTGCAAAAAGGAGACCCCAAACACAGTAAGATAAGCAAAATGAGAAGACAGAAAAACACGCAGCAGATGAAGGAGCAAGATAAAAACCCACCAGACCTAACAAATGAAGAGGAAATAGGCAATCTACCTGAAAAAGAATTCAGAATAATGATAGTAAGGATGATCCGAAATCTTGGAAGCAGAATGGACAAAATGCAAGAAACAGTTAACAAGGACCTACAAGAACTAAAGATGAAACAAGCAACGATGAACAATGCAATAAATGAAATTAAAATCACTCTAGATAGGATCAATAGCAGAATAACTGAGGCAGAAGAACGGATAAGTGACCTGGAAGATAAAGTAGTGGAAATAACTACTGCAGAGCAGAATAAAGAAAAAAGAATGAAAAGAACTGAGGACAGTCTCAGAGACCTCTGGGACAACATGAAACGCACCAACATTCGAATTATAGGGGTTCCAGAAGAAGAAGAAAGAAAGAAAGGGACTGAGAAAATATTTGAAGAGATTATAGTTGAAAACTTCCCTAATATGGGAAAGGAAATAGTTAATCAAGTCCAGGAAGCACAGAGGGTCCCATACAGGATAAATACAAGGAGAAACACGCCAAGACACATATTAATCAAACTGTCAAAAATTAAATACAAAGAAAGCATATTAAAAGCAGCAAGGGAAAAACAACAAATAACACACAAGGGAATCCCCATAAGGTTAACAGCTGATCTCTCAGCAGAAACCCTACAAGCCAGAAGGGAGTGGCAGGACATACTGAAAGTGATGAAGGAGAATAGCCTGCAACCAAGACTACTCTACCCAGCAAGGATCTCATTCACATTTGATGGAGAAATTAAAACCTTTACAGACAAGCAAAAGCTGAGAGAGTTCAGCACCACCAAACCAGCTTTACAACAAATGCTAAAGGAACTTCTCTAGACATGAAACACAAGAGAAGGAAATGACCTATAGTAGCGAACCCAAAACAATATATAAAATGGAAATAGGAACATACATATCGATAATTACCTTAAATGTAAATGGACTAAATGCTCCCACCAAAAGACACAGATTGGCTGAATGGATACAAAAACAAGACCCTTATATATGCTGTCTACAAGAGACCCACTTCAGAACTAGAGACACATACAGACTGAAAGTAAGGGGATGGAAAAAGATATTCCATGCAAATGGAAACCAAAAGAAAGCTGGAGTAGCAATTCTCATATCAGACAAAATAGACTTTAAAATAAGGACTATTAAAAGGGACAAAGAAGGACACTACATAATGATCAAGGGATCGATCCAAGAAGAAGATATAACAATTGTAAATATTTATGCACCCAACATAGGAGCACCTCAATACATAAGGCAAATACTAACAACCATAAAAGGGGAGATCAACAGTAACACATTCATAGTAGGGGACTTTAACACCCCACTTTCACCCATGGACAGATCATCCAAAATGAAAATAAATAAGGAAACACAAGCTTTAAATGATACATTAAACAAGATGGACTTAATTGATATTTATAGGACACTCCATCCAAAAACAACAGAATACACATTTTTCTCAAGTGCTCATGGAACATTCTCCAGGATAGATCATATCTTGGGTCACAAATCAAGCCTTGGTAAATTTAAGAAAACTGAAATTGTATCAAGTATCTTTTCCGACCACAACGCCATGAGACTAGATATCAATTACAGGAAAAGATCTGTAAAAAATACAAACACATGGAGGCTAAACAATACACTACTTAATAATGAAGTGATCACTGAAGAAATCAAAGAGGAAATAAAAAAATACCTAGAAACAAATGACAATGGAGACACAACGACCCAAAACCTATGGGATGCAGCAAAAGCAGTTCTAAGGGGGAAGTTTATAGCAATACAAGCCCACCTTAAGAAGCAGGAAACATCTCGAATAAACAACCTAACCTTGCACCTCAAGCAATTAGAGAAAGAAGAACAAAAAAACCCCAAAGCTAGCAGAAGGAAAGAAATCATAAAAATCAGATCAGAAATAAATGAAAAAGAAATGAAGGAAACAATAGCAAAGATCAATAAAACTAAAAGCTGGTTCTTTGAGAAGATAAACAAAATAGATAAACCACTAGCCAGACTCATCAAGAAAAAAAGGGAGAAGACTCAAATCAATAGAATTAGAAATGAAAAAGGAGAAGTAACAACTGACACTGCAGAAATAAAAAAAAATCATGAGAGATTACTACAAGCAACTCTATGCCAATAAAATGGACAATCTGGAAGAAATGGACAAATTCTTAGAAATGCACAACCTGCCAAGACTGAATCAGGAAGAAATAGAAAATATGAACAGACCAATCACAAGCACTGAAATTGAAACTGTGATTAAAAACCTTCCAACAAACAAAAGCCCAGGACCAGATGGCTTCACAGGTGAATTCTATCAAACGTTTAGAGAAGAGCTAACACCTATCCTTCTCAAACTCTTCCAAAATATAGCAGAGGGAGGAACACTCCCAAACTCATTCTACGAAGCCACCATCACCTTGATACCAAAACCAGACAAGGATGTCACAAAGAAAGAAAACTACAGGCCAATATCACTGATGAACATAGATGCAAAAATCCTCAACAAAATACTAGCAAACAGAATCCAACAGCACATTAAAAGGATCATACACCATGATCAAGTGGGGTTTATTCCAGGAATGCAAGGATTCTTCAATATACGCAAATCTATCAATGTGATAAACCATATTAACAAATTGAAGGAGAAAAACCATATGATCATCTCAATAGATGCAGAGAAAGCTTTCGACAAAATTCAACACCCATTTATGATAAAAACCCTCCAGAAAGTAGGCATAGAGGGAACTTTCCTAAACATAATAAAAGCCATATATGACAAGCCCACAGCAAACATCATCCTCAATGGTGAAAAACTGAAAGCATTTCCACTAAGATCAGGAACAAGACAAGGTTGCCCACTCTCACCACTCTTATTCAACATAGTTTTGGAAGTTTTAGCCACAGCAAATCAGAGAAGAAAAGGAAATAAAAGGAATCCAAATCGGAAAAGAAGAAGTAAAGCTGTCACTGTTTGCAGATGACATGATACTATACATAGAGAATCCTAAAGATGCTACCAGAAAACTACTAGAGCTAATCAATGAATTTGGTAAAGTAGCAGGATACAAAATTAATGCACAGAAATCTCTGGCATTCCTATATACTAATGATGAAAAATCTGAAAGTGAAATCAAGAAAACACTCCCATTTACCATTGCAACAAAAAGAATAAAATATCTAGGAATAAACCTACCTAAGGATACGAAAGACCTGTATGCAGAAAATTATAAGACACTGATGAAAGAAATTAAAGATGATACAAATAGATGGAGAGATATACCATGTTCTTGGATGGGAAGAATCAACATTGTGAAAATGACTCTACTACCCAAAGCAATCTACAGATTCAATGCAATCCCTATCAAACTACCACTGGCATTTTTCACAGAACTAGAACAAAAAATTTCGCAATTTGTATGGAAACACAAAAGACCCCGAATAGCCAAAGCAATCTTGAGAACGAGAAAAGGAGCTGGAGGAATAAGGCTCCCTGACTTCAGACTATATTACAAAGCAACAGTAATCAAGACAGTATGGTACTGGCACAAAAACAGAAAGATAGATCAGTGGAACAGGATAGAAAGCCCAGAGATAAACCCACGCACATATGGACACCTTATCTTTGATAAAGGAGGCAGGAATGTACAGTGGAGAAAGGACAGCCTCTTCAATAAATGGTGCTGGGAAAACTGGACAGGTACATGTAAAAGTATGAGATTAGATCACTCCCTAACACCATACACAAAAATAAGCTCAAAATGGATTAAAGACCTAAATGTAAGGCCAGAAACTATCAAACTCTTAGAAGAAAACATAGGAAGAACACTCTATGACATAAATCACAGCAAGATCCTTTCTGACCCACCTCCTAGAGTAATGGAAATAAAAACAAAAATAAACAAATGGGACCTAATGAAACTTCAAAGCTTTTGCACAGCAAAGGAAACCATAACCAAGACCAAAAGACAACCCTCAGAATGGGAGAAAACATTTGCAAATGAAGCAACTGACAAAGGATTAATCTCCAAAATTTACAAGCAGCTCATGCAGCTCAATAACAAAAAAACAAACAACCCCATCCAAAAATGGGCAGAAGACCTAAATAGACATTTCTCCAAAGAAGATATACAGAATGCCAACAAACACATGAAAGAATGCTCAACATCATTAATCATTAGAGAAATGCAAATCAAAACTACAATGAGATATCATCTCACACCAGTCAGAATGGCCATCATCAAAAAATCTAGAAACAATAAATGCTGGAGAGGGTGTGGAGAAAAGGGGACACTCTTGCACTGCTGGTGGGAATGTGAATTGGTTCAGCCACTGTGGAGAACAGTATGGAGGTTCCTTAAGAAACTACAAATAGAATTACCATATGACCCAGCAATCCCACTACTTGGCATATACCCTGAGAAAACCAAAATTCAAAAAGAGTCATGTACCAAAATGTTCATTGCAGCTCTATTTACAATAGCCAGGACATGGAAACAACCTAAGCGCCCATCATCGGATGAATGGATAAAGAAGATGTGGCACATATACACAATGGAATATTACTCAGCCTTAAAAAGAAATGAAATTGAGCTATTTGTAATGAGATGGATAGACCTAGAGTCTGTCATACAGAGTGAAGTAAGTCAGAAAGAAAAAGACAAATACCATATGCTAACACTTATATATGGAATTTAAGGGAAAAAATGTCATGAAGAACCTAGGGGTAAGATAGGAATAAAGACGCAGACCTACTGGAGAACGGACTTGAGGGTATGGGGAGGGGGAGGGGTGAGTTTTGACAGGGCGAGAGAGAGTCATGGACATATACACACTAACAAACGTAGTAAGGTAGATAGCTGGGGGGAAGCAGCCGCAAGGCACAGGGATATTAGCTCGGTGCTTTGTGACAGCCTGGAAGGGTGGGATGGGGAGAGTGGGAGGGAGGGAGACGCAAGAGGGAAGACATATGGGAACATATGTATATGTATAGCTGATTCACTTTGTTATAAAGCAGAAACTAACACACCATTGTAAAGCAATTATACCCCAATAAAGATGTTTAAAAAAAAAAAAAAAAAAATTTAAGATCAAAGGTACTCAAGCACTGAATATTTAATCACATCACCTGAAAGAGATTCAAAGTACTGTATACCTGGTTTTTAAAATACTGACAAATATCAAGATCTCTTTTTATAACCACTTGAGTACAAGTTAAGCAGTATAAGTTAAATTTTACACTAGGACATAATCTATAATTCTCCTAAAATTGGACATAACATTGATTTTAATAATGTGGGCTGATAAAAATTCTATGACTCAATAGAGGGCACTGCCACAATTCCCTTACAATATACAGAAATAACATGTAACTTCATAGAAGATGGCAAGGGTAGGAACTGTATAACCATATATCTTGTTGACAAGTCCATCCTAAATCTACCAACTTTCAATTTCAGTTCCCACTAAATATTTACTTTGTATTTTCTGGCTCTTTGACCCCCTTCATCTCTGATTTCCTTGATCAATGAGTTCAGATCTATCCTTCATAATGAAGGCTCAGTCAAGAAGAACTTGAGTCCCATCACTGCAAGAGCTCAAACACATTGATTCTCTTATCCATTGCTGAAACCCATACTTCTCACAACATTGGTAAGACTCAAAGCCGATAGTTTTTTCCTCCCTGAAATCCCAATGAACTGATTACATACATTGACTGTCATGGTCAGAAAGAAATTATATAAGATATACGTAAGAAATGCTCAAACAGGAGCATTGCTGGTGCTTGAAGAATGCTTAATGGAACAAGGTAGGAGCCATTTTCAAAATTTACCACGATCAAGAAGTATTCTTTCCTGCTTATAACTCCTCTTCTGCAGCCACTGTGTACAAATCAGGCAAAGCACACACTTAAAGAAAGTCAGAGGCCTGTAACATCTCACAAAACTCACAGGGTTAACAAGAAAAGCAAACATTCAGCATTTTGCAGGGTACATTGAGCAAAGCAAGCCTTCAGAGAAACCAACTGAGAAATCCCCAGCAAGTGCACTATTAGGGAACAAAACTAAGGCCCTGGAAACAGGGGAGGGACTAATCTCTGCTGGCTGCATGTGATAAAAATGGGATGGGATGGAAGTAAGACGACCAGTAGAATAAGAGAATATTAGATTAGCCACCTTGGAAAGAATTCCGGTTAAAGTTTCCACATATAAGGAACTTGGAAGTTGCCACTCTGTTGTAATGACAAGTAAATAGGTGAACAGACTGAAAAATCAACAATGCTTCTTGGATATGAGAGAGGAAAGGGCACACAGGGCAAACTGCTGCTCCCAAGACTGGAGAGACAGACGAGTGAATAGAGGGAGTCAGAACTTCCCAACTTTCCAGAGTAGAGACTCATAAGCTGACTACCACAGGAACCTGAATTTTGGCAACTTAATATCAGATACCAAACCGTGGATCCAGGATACCCCAAAACAGTAAGTATAATAAATGCCCCCCCAAAACCGAAAAAAAACTACACCTAGGCATATCACTTTCAAATCACAGAAAAAGACAAAGTCCTGAAAGAAGCCAGAGGGAAAAAACACCTTACCTACAGAGGCACAAAGAAAGAACTGCATGCGACTACTCAGAACTCACGCAAGCAAGAAGAGAGCAGAGTGAAATATTTAAAGTGTTGAGAGAAAAAAACCCACCAACTTAGAATTCCACACCCTGTGAAATTACCATTCAAAAGTGAAGGAGAAATAATTTCTCAGACAAACAAAAATTGAAGGAATTCGTTGCCAATAGACCTGCAGGAAAGAAATGTTAAAAGAAATTCTTTAGAAAAAAGGAAAATATTAAAAACCAGAAACTTGGATCTATATAAAGAAAGGAAAAACACTAAAGAAGCAATAAATGAAGGTTAAATAAAAACTTTCCTTTTTCCTATTCTGAGTTGATCTAACAGAAAACAGTTTGTTCAAAATAATAATACCAATAATTGACTCTTTCTGAATTATGGTTTTCTCAGGGTATATGCCCAGTAGTGGGATTGCTGGGTCATATGGTAGTTCTATTTTTAGTTTTTTAAGGAACCGCCATAGTGTTTTCTATAGTGACTGTATCAATTTACATTCCCACCAGCAGTGCAAGAGGGTTCCCTTTTCTCCACACCCTCTCCAGCATTTAGTGTTTGTAGATTTTCCAGTGATGGCCATTCTGACTGGTGTGAGGTGGTACCTCATTGTAGTTTTGACTTCCATTTCTCCAAAAAAGATATACAGATTGCCAACAAACACATTAAAGGATGCTCAACATCACTAATCATTAGAGAAATGGAAGTCAATTATTTTGATTATGATGCTTATGTATATATGATATATATGTATATGTGCTTAGGTATACATATAGAAATGAAATGAATCACGAAAATGATAGAAGGGATGAGAGGCAGGAACCAGGATTATTTTGTTATTATAAGGTACTCATACTGCCTAAAATTTTGTTATAAAGTACTCATAACACTGAAGTGGTACAGTGTTATCTGAAAGTGGATTGGATTAGCTGTAAACATATATTGCAAACTCTAGGGCAATCACTAAAAAAAAGCAGATTAGCTACTCTGGGCTAAGAGTTTCCATTAGTTCATTAGTGAAGTACAGCTGGAAGGTTGTCAGGTCTCCACTGTGTATTACTCGTAGTATATTTTATATATTTATGCACGTGGTAAACTATATAATCCTCATTCCATAACATATGTTTAAATGCATCTCAATAAATCCTACTATATTTATGAAGTCCTACATATTAAAAAAATTCTCCAGGGCTTCCCTGGTGGCGCAGTGGTTGAGAGTCCGCCTGTCGATGCAGGGGACACCGGTTCGTGCCCCGGTCCGGGAAGATCCCACATGCCGCGGAGCGGCTGGGCCCGTGAGCCATGGCCGCTGAGCCTGTGCTCCACAATGGGAGAGGCCACAACAGTGAGAGGCCCACGTACCGCAAAAAAAAAAAAAAAAAAAATCCTCCAGATATTTTTAGAGATCAATATCTGGACTTGATTGATCCTACCTGACAGTTACAGAGGACAAAGTCAGACGGATTAGCGTCGAGTGCAATTTTAAAAAGTCAATGAAATATCTGACTCTGATTTTCTGTCCTCTAAATATCACTATATGGTCACCCATCAGGATCAGAGTGAAATATGTGCCCTTATTTATTATTTTCACGCTTTATCAAGGATATGTGGACATATCTCAAATGAACGTGCTTATTTTGAGCCTTACTAGGAATACTGTCAGACTCTGTAAGAACTAGTTTCAGCGATGTAAGTATCTGTTCTACATGTACTTATTTCTAATGAACATGATCTAGTTTCTAAGGCAGCTTAGAACAGTTCAAGCAATCTCCAGGAGCTTCGCATGGTCTTTGGAGTTTTCTTTTTTTTTCTTTTAATTGGGGTATAGTTGTTTTATGATGTTGTGTTAGTTTCTACTGTACAGCGAAGTGGAGTTCCCTGTGCTATACAGCAGGTTCTCATCAGTTATCTATTTTATACATGTTAGTGCATATGTCAGTGGAGTTTTCAGTATTTGCCTTTTCCTATCAGAATGTGACGTTCCTTAAACAAAGGAACGATGACTACGCTCCGAAGAGAATTCAGCCAAGCAGGGTGACGTCCAGGATGGGGCAGGAGAAAATGTTCTCCCTTTTGTGCAAGCCATTGTTGTGCTTCTAGACCAAAAACACAGCACAGAGGAGACAACAGAGCACACAACTGGCAAAGGTCACATTCAGAAGTGATGACAGTCTGACAGTAGTGCCATTGCTGTAAGTTTTATAAGACACACGGGAATTCTGGTTAGAATATATTACAACTGACAGATTCCTGCAGTACTAGGGTTGCCATGGGGCAAAACTATGGTTTTTACATTTTTAGGAGAGTGATCTTGAGGTTTTGCCAAAATACTTTCTTTGTTTAATAAGGAGTCCTGAAGCTTCCTATTGAGACCAGCATCTGTGTCAAGCCATTTCTGCATCTGTGTCAAGCCATTTCTGCAGCTGTTCCTCCACAGATAATCCATTGGTTGCACTTTCATGGTTGATCTTTGGATGGGTGACTGGGGTAAATTTTCTTCAACAAGCCTCTTGTAATGAATGGTAGCACTTGCTATTCCGTTCCCTTCCAACCTTTCCCAAGGGACAGCTGGTCCTAAATTCTCCCAGAGTCACCCCAAAGTCATGCCCCACAGATAAGGCAGGAGTGAAAGCAAATATGGTGGAGAGGACAGAAGAACGAACACTAGTGGAGAGGGAGGCCCGTTGCTGGTATACTCTGAGTCCTCTTTGCCTTGGAAAAGTGGGCTGTGGAAAATAAGTGGGCTGGCTTTGATGACAGTTAGCTAAATTTATAAAATACTCTTGCCAATTTTTCATATGGATTTCTGCTCTTGAACAAAGATGATAAAAATGTTTAAATAGTCAAACTAAGGAAATAACATCTTGGTGAATGTTTTTTGAATCATAAATTTTATTTTATTTTAAATAACTTTAACTACCTCAGCTGCTAATAAAATAAAAGCAGAAAGAACAGGCTGCCTTTTTTCCAGATTTAATTACAAAATTGTGTCTACAATAATTGACATAACCTGCTTCTTGTCCTTCACCCATCTCATCAAAAATTATTGCATCTTCCCTCAAATTGTATTTTTTGGATTCTTCTGTAAATATACTCATTTTGTCCTCATTCCTGGAGGCATCTTCATTTAAATCCATGCTTTAAAAAAGGAGAAGGGGTGCATATGTGAAGGCAAAATATTCTCTTGAAGCAAACAGATACAGAGTTGCTAGAAGAAGCTGATTGTAAACACAAGCTGCCTGGTTGGGAAGGGGAGGGCTGTTGACTTAGAGACGTGTGACAGCCTTGGGTGGATGGGCACATGCAAAGCCCTAACGGGCCCTTCTTCCTTGGCAGGGTCAGGACTGAGCCAGCGGAGGCGGAACTTCATCTTCCCCTTGGAACTCATTGTTTTGGTTCTCCTCCAAAAGCCTTCATCCAGATAAGAAGCCAATGACTGATTACATCTTTTTTTTTTTTTCCGGTACGTGGGCCTCTCACTGTTGTGGCCTCTCCCGTTGTGGAGCACAGGCTCTGGACGTGCAGGCTCAGCGGCCATGGCTCACGGGCCCAGCCACTCCGCGGCATGTGGGATCTTCCTGGACCGGGGCACGAACCCGCGTCCCCTGCATCGGCAGGCGGACTCTCAACCACTGCGCCACCAGGGAAGCCCCATCTTCTTGAATTTATACTTATGCAGCTCTTTGCTCCAAATGCACAATGCAAATTATATGTAAAATATAAATTATAAAAGATATTAAATTATAACTATATAAAAAGGGAAGACCAAAATGTCACAATGCTTAAATGTAGGTAAACATCCCAGCAAAAGGGTGAGCAGGACTTAGGTGAAGGGTTTGCCGGGCTCTCAGCCAGAAGCTGTTGGTGGGTGGTGGCCATGTGCGCAGCCCCCGTGAAATATGAGGGCTTTAACTGCTCCGCCTGAGATGGGAAGGAGACCACCATCACCACAAACTTCTTAGAGCCTTAACTCTTGATGACTTTCAGGCCTAGGAAGTTTGCAAAGTAAGGACTCAGCTTCTCATGCGAGTGCTCAGCCAATCTGCCAGACTGGCTCTTTGATAATACCTAATGTATTTTCAATGTCACTAGGAGAGGCAATTTTGACCCACCTTAGCAAATCCTGTCCTGAAATGAGGTCCCACAGTGTGGTCAGGAAAAAACTGCAAAAACTAGAAAGAGTGGGTGCACACAGAGAGAAAAAGGGAGGAAAGGGACAGGAAAGAGAAAAATAAAAGAAACTAAAAGGAAGTCACGCTCAAATCAAGCCTGTAAATTACTATTCCAAAATCCATAAAGAAATATAATATCAAGAAAGACAACAAAATAATTACAACGGGAGTTCACTCTGGATAAAATAAGTTTGCTAGGACAATGCTATGGAATGAATGTGTCCCCTTAAAATTCATATGTTGAAGCCCTAACCCCCCAGTGTCATGGTATTTGGAGGTGGCACATTTGGGAGGTAATTACGTCATGAAGGTAAGGTCCCCGTGACGGAACTGATGCCTTTATAAAAAGAAAAAGACACATGAGATGTGAGGATACAGAGAGAGGGTAGCCATCTACAAGCCAGGAAGAAGATTCTCACTAAGAACCGAATCTGCCAGCACCTTGATCTTAGAGTTCCCAGCCTCCAGAACTATGAGAAATACATGTTTGTTGTTGAAGCTACCCAGCCTATGGTATTTTGTGATAGCAGCCAAACTGACAGAGGTAGGCAGTCTGGCCTACTTTTTAAAATAAGCATGTTACTTACTGCCTTTGGGCCTTTTCACCTGGAAATCTCATAGGCACTTTAATTGAACTCATATAATCATAAACTCCTCTTGGGATCTGTTTCTTGTCACATGTTCCCTGTTTCAGTGAGTGACGCTACCATTTAGCCAGTTATGCGAAGGAGAACACGGGGGGGTCACCCTTCAACCCTTCCTCATGCACAAACCACTCTCTATCAAAAGGTAAATGGACTCAACCTTTAAGTTCAGTCTAGTACAGTTCCTAAATATGGCCACATTTTCATGGTTTTTCCATCTGTACCACCTTAGCTTTAGTTCAAGCCGCTATTATTACTTCCCTAGACCACTGCCAAGATCTTCTATCTCTTTTCCTTCCCTTCTAGTGTTTCTCCCACATGGAAATAGAACATTGACCCTAGTTAACTCCGGGGGAAAAGGGAAGGGAGTGGAGTGAGGCAGTGCTCTTCAAGTGTATTCGTGAAATTTCTTACTCTTTAAAAATGAAGATTGAAACAAACATGACATCATAAGATCTGATGAAGTTGAGCGGTTGATTTACAGGAATTTGTTATTGCAGTCTCCTTTTTGCTGGGGCCTCTGTAATATTTTCCCGTGAAAAAGTGTAAAACTAGAATAACACGATAACAAAATAAAATAAAGTAAAATAAAATAAAATGATTGCTACTACCTGTGTGTAACCTTGGGAATCAATGGGAATCAATTGATGGGAATCAATGTGGTAATAAGTTTCTTAACATTTGGTATAAGTATGTTACTTTTTGAACCTAGAAATTCCATCTACAAATTAAAATTTAATGAGATCATTCTTTACATGGGCCCAAAGATGCTCATCAGAGGATGACGATCAATAAGGAACCGGCTAAGGGAATTTTGTTTTGTCTTGCCAGTGAAATATAATGTATCCACAAAAATGATAGCTATGGAGACTGAATAACACATGGAATGGTACCCACGTTATGACGTTAAGTGAAAACATGTGTATATGTACATAAAAACATCCATATGCACACAACTATATACATCTATGATGAGAGAAAATAATATTGAAAGGCAATAAAGCAAAGTACCAAAGTGCATGTATGTTAGGGTGGTGACTTTAATTTTTCAGTAACATATTTAACTTAGTTTTATAATATAGAAAGTTTTAACTTAAAGGAAATAAAAATACATCATTGAATGATTCAGTGTTTCGGGCAGTCTTCCATCTTTATATTTAGCAGTGAGTGTCTTATGTGAATATTAACATTTCATTCTCTATGTCGGAGAGCGTGAAGGTAGATATGCCGTCATCTTTCTCTGCCAGAATTAAGAGAGCTCACTGCCACTCCAATAGATAGCACGGCTGAAACTCAAGTAAGCACTATGATAGCTTCTGTTAAGGTTTAATAACCAGAGTGACATTTGCCCAAGTCAGGCAGAGATGCTCCTGAAGGATCAGGTTGTATCAAAGCCAAACGCCCGCGGTTTGG
Organism: Phocoena sinus; assembly: GCF_008692025.1. Classification (NCBI taxonomy): domain Eukaryota; kingdom Metazoa; phylum Chordata; class Mammalia; order Artiodactyla; family Phocoenidae; genus Phocoena; species Phocoena sinus. The sequence goes on along the minus strand of NC_045765.1, from coordinate 145,994,592 downwards.
TAAGGCTGTTTCATTTCCTTGCTAAATACGAATATATCTTTATGATCACTGCACAAATCAGCCATTTATATTGTATTTCCCACGCTCTGAAATACTACACAAGCAATGCAAAGGGTCCGGCCCATGCTGAAATAGAAGGGGGTGTAGGGTGGATAATCTGGTGTTTCTCTGAGAAGGCCCTGCTCAGGCAGGACTGGCTGAGTTTCTGTCCGTGGTGTCCTGGATGGAATAAATGATTTAAACTTAAAGCTTAAACCTGTACGTCACTGCAAAAAAGAGAACAAAAGGGATGCAAAATCGTAAAAGTATTTGTGAACTACAGTCCCGATGACCTCATTTTCCTCCCAACTTCTCCTCAGGGAAATATTTTTCACCTACTTATTTTCTGCTTAAATTGCTTTTGCTTCTCAGCAAAAAGATCCCAGCCCTCATGGGCAGCACTGGGAAGAGCAGGGCTGACTCTTACTGATGCCCTTTACGGCTGCTGCCAGATTTGACCTAGACAGATTTCCAGAGGTTCAGGATTTTCAAGATGTCACACAGTTTGAAATGAACATAGGATTCCTGTGATTTCTAAAAGGGAGCTCTTGGTTTTCTATACTGAAGGAGGGAAAGAAAGAAATCAGTAATACGAAAATTGTTCACAAGGCTGATGGGCCACGACTCAATGTCTGTCCCTGGATCTCTTTCCACGACTACTTCCTGGGGGGTGGGGGTGGGCGGGTGGAAGGAGCAAGTGAACAAATGGAGCAAAGTACACGGGAGGGAAGCCAGGGAGGTGGAGGCTGTGCTCTCCTGACCCCTTCTCTCCATCACTTTGATTCCCTTTGCTACATTGCTGATTCTGGCACTTCAGCCAATAGCTGTCCTAGTTTTATAGGCAGCAGTAACAATAGAGGCAGAAAGTTCCCGAACAGACTTGGACAGGATCCAAAAGGAGAAAGAGAGACCGAGTCTACTATTAAAGCCCCCAAATGAGTGAAGAGCCCCAAGTACCAGAACAGCCCCGACTCCTGCCCCCAGAGGCCCCAGAAATGTTCATCTAGCACTGCAGCCACAAGAGTCCGCACTCTACAAGCACATACTCCTTTACAGTTCCCAGCCTCTCTCTGCAGTTGGATTGTGCCCGCAGGGCTGAGGCCAACCAATGAAACATGAGCAGAAGTGGTTGGCGTCACTCCAGGCCAAGGCCGTTATTAAGGGCCAGTCAGCCTCTTCAATTTCTCCCTTCCCCTGTGGGGCAATTTCAGATGTCTCAGCTACAAGATGAAGCAGGGACATCTAATCTGTGCCAGATTTAGACTGGGTTAAAAATAAACCTTCATTGTGTTCTTAAGATTTTGTTTTCTTTGTTACCATAGCAGAACTTGTCCCATCCTGACACACTTGACAGCAAAGGAACCTCTCCAATGCTTGATTTACGAGAGAAAACTGTTTTTCTTGTAGCTATGAAAAACTGGTAAATTGGAGACAGAAGAACACTGGGCTAGGAATTAAGAGAGACGGTTATGGTCTGGATTTGGCCATGATTTAAAGGATACCTATGGTGGGTGGTTTGACTTTTGTGGTCCTCAGGTCCTCAACCAGAGAAGTTATAAACCTTTCTGGTCTGCTTTTTTTAAAAAGACATGTAACCCTTCCTGCAAACAAAACCTTTCATGAAGCACAGTATGTAAAACTGATAAAAGGAAAAGGGCGTCTTTCTTTAGACCATGACCAACACATTTACTCCCCATAGAGGCCCCTGGGCCATCTTTGTGGAACCCTGCAGGCCTAGGGGCGAGAGTGCAAACTGCTGGCTTAAACTTCCTCCACGGCCTATTCGGAAGCTGACGTGGATTCATAGAGAGAGGAGCTGTTCTCACCCGTCCCACACGTTACACTGCATTCTGTCCAGCGGCCATACTGCCAGAAATACACCAGCTTTTCCACGTCATTGTCAAGGCCATCTTTCCGGATTGTGTACTCATACTTGATGCCAGGGTTAGTCACCTGGAATAGAAGCTAAAGGACAAGAGCGGGGTCATGTCAAAGTCTGTTGTGACTTTATACTGCAAACCACAGTCATATAAAAATACTGTACAATGTCCATCATCTTGAAGTAGTCATGGAGGTGTGCACTGGAATACATACCATTACATAAATAGCTCTACTTCCACCTGCATGTCTACATATGTCTATAGTTAATCTGCTCCTATTCTATTATTTCTTGACTGAATTCTCATGGGTATTCATGGGAGGCCTAATCATACGGGAATTACTCTGAGGGAATGACCAGAGTGCCCTTTCCAACAATAGGCTGGTAGGTCACCTTGTGCCCTTGCGTACGTACTAACTTTGTGGTTATGGGTAAGTTACTTAATCTCTTTGTGCCTTACTTTCCCCATCTACAAAGTGAGGATAATCATAGCATGACTAATAGGGTGCTTTTAAGGGTTAAACAAACGAAAGTAATGTGACTAGATATGATTAGATCGGTGTTGGCATATAGCTAGCACTCAGTAAACAGTAACTTTTGTTGCCGTTGTTGCTGCTTTATGGTGCCCTTCTCTAGCTCTCAGGCTGATTAGTTTTCTTGAAAGCATATAGTTCTGGGATTAAAATGGTCGTGGGTTTTAGCCAAGGCATAAAATTGGAGACAGAATTTGGGACCCTCCCCTCACTTCCCTCTCATGCAGGCAATCTACTTACCACATGTTTGAAATGGATTAATCTCACACTTAGAGGTGGTAGACTGGTTGCTCCATGGGGCGGGCCTATAAGATGTAAGGTCTCCTGACATTTACGGATCATAGCTGTCAAGCATTGACCTCCAGCTTCTGTGAATGCTCTGATCTCTGGCTCAGAAATGACTTCCTTCTAACTGCTGAGTTATAGCTAGATGTGACTGTCTTGGGCCATCCATCAGCCCCAACCTGCCTTGCTCTGCTGCTATAATTACCCCGCTCCTTTTCTACAGTTCTTTGCTAGTATGAAAGACAAATCACTTGTGCCTTTGAAGAGCACATGCTACATCTTTACCCCTCTCTTCTCCAGGAGTTTCACGAAGTCAGACCTTTTGCCTGAGGACAACCGCATGATAACATGTGAAAGAACCATGTCAGTTCATCACCACTGCTGGAAAGCTGTTTGGAAACTCATGCCAGGCTGACATAGACTGGTAGCATCCCTTTTATACCTGAGGAACACACACTCTGAAATAAATAGCCTGTCAACTATACTGGAAACTAAATTCAACAGATGATTTTAGGGCCCGTGGCATTTCATCACAAGGGTTTTGCCAATTTTAGGCAATAAAGGATTAGCAGCATAAACTAATATCTCACTTCCCTCCCTGTTCCTTGCTAAGAGAAGGTTTAAGGATTTTTTTGTGTGTGTGGTACACGGGCCTCTCAGTGTTGTGGCCTCTCCCGTTGTGGAGCACAGGCTCCGGATGCACAGGCTCAGCGGCCATGGCTCATGGGCCCAGCCGCTCCGCGGCATGTGGGATCCTCCCGGACCGGGGCACGAACCCGCGTCCCCTGCATCGGCAGGCGGACTCTCAACCACTGCGCCACCAGGGAAGCCCCTAAGGATTCTTAATGAATATCCCCTAGCAAACACCTTGGTAAAGAAAATTAGAAAGATCCTAACTAGTGCACACGTCAGCAGTTTCCTTTGCTTCTGCGTTACCTGGATCCACACTGACTCATTGGTGGGACCTGTGGCCATCAGTTTCTCCAGGTCTCCTTTCCTGTCGTATTGAAAGACGGTCCCTGCCAGCTTGTAGTTCCCATTCCACTGGATAATAAATCCTCCATTGAGGTAATATTTTTCAGGGTCTTCACTCCTGATGGCCAGAAAGTTTCCAGCTCCCTCAACCTCCATTACCCGTATGTCCCTGGCTCCTTTTGGAATCAGTCCGACGTCAACATAACCTAAGGAGAGAAGAGAGGCATGCAAGCTTAGCTGAACAAACACAGTCTGTTTCTGACTCAACATCCATCCCCTTCCCAGCATCTCCATCAGTTTAGTGCCCTTGTCTTCCTGCTGGGTGGTTACTGGGACTGGCAGATGCACTAATTACGGGGAACTTTAAAAGCTTGGCCATGAGTAGAGTTCTCAGGAGCCTTGTGACTCATTATGTAATCAGTTTCATGAGAGGAGAGGTGAAATAAATGCAGATTGAACTCTGAACATTTTGTGGTTGATCCAGCATTTATTTTTCTGTGATTTTCTGTTGACAGTTCAAACTGTTACAGCCCCTAGCCAGCTTCCCATTAGCATTTCTGCTTCTGCATTTGTTGCTATTGGATTAATCTCCCTAAACATTGCAGTGGCTACATCCTTTCGCTCACCCTCATTGCCTGAAAATTAAAGACAGACCTTAGAAGTAATTTAATCGTAGCTTAAATTCATTAAGAGAATTCTGGAGGGAATCTTGGATTGATTGCCACCTGGCACTCTTGAATACAGCTTGTGATGAGAAACTCAGCTCTGAGCACAGCTTTTTATATTGTTGGACAATTATATTCATTAGAAAGGGGTTTTTTTTTCACATTTTTTCTTACATTTTGATGAAACATAAACTTATGTTGTTCTCATGTGTTCTAATCCAACATTCTGGAAAAGCACAGAGGACATCTACTTAAAGACCATGATCAATTCTAGCTACAGTCTTATCCTTGCTTATTGGTTGTTACGGTAGGAGACCTACTGGGGAGAAATAGAATGAACACATAATGGCTTCCTCTCTTTGCCAGGCTCTAGGCTAAGCCTTTTATGCATTCATTCTGTTTATGCTTCAAATGAACCGTCATCTCATAGCTGTGATAGAATGGAAAGACGCTGGGGCTGGCATTGGGCAAGGAGTACTGGGGCATGGGAGTCAGACATCCGATTCTAGTTTCTACACTGCCACGAACGAGCTCCATGATGTCCATTGACTTATCTAACTTCTTTGAATGTCATCTGCACAATGAAGGACGTTGAATGAGATGATGTCTGACATCCCTCCCAGCTAAATTTTCTCTGTTCCTTTACCTTTTCCATACAAAACTTGATTTTAAGACCTTGATCATTTTCCACTGGATATACACAAAGGTTTTTTTTGACTAACAAACACACCCTCATCTCTGTCACCTAAAAGTGCCCTGACTGCCCTCTTTCCCTCAGACATTAACATAGCATGGGATCCTAGGAATTAAAACCCACGTCTGGCCAGCAGGAACGATTTACTCAGAAGCTGGGTACAGGCCACAACCTCAGCTCTATTTTTTCGAACTGGCAGCTCCCATCCAAAGGAGTGATGTATGGGGCCTGAAGTACTTGATTAAATTCCACTGGGCCCTCACACACTTGCCTGAGACAGCTCATTGAAACTATTAGGTTACAACTAGCTCAGGAAAAATATTTAATCACATGTAATGGAGGGTGATGTAATTGTTTAAAATGCCTGTGGAGCATTGCTCCCTGCAGCATAGCAGAGCTTCTCATAGCAGAGCTCACGCATAAAGTCAACTAGCATTAAAGAATATGGCAACCACCATATGCCTTGTTTAAAAACAAACAAAAAACCAAGCCAAAACAAAAAACAGTGAGAACTAGATGAGGAAAAAACCCAAAAGAGTTTGCCTTTTACCTTCCACTTAAGAAAATCTAAAATTAGAAATATTTTGTGTAGATTCTGTCTTATCAAAAGGCGAAGTATATCAAATTTAAAATAAAAGCTTTCCTTGAATATAATTGCTGCTTCCGAACAGTTTGTAGAAAGAAGATGTAAACGGAGGCAGATTTAGCCATGAGCAAAAGCAATACATATTTGTAATATATTTTTGCAAAAGAATACCTAAAAGGAGCCCAAAAGATAAAATTGTGGTGTTTGGAGTCGAAAAGAACCATAACATAGCCACCAGACTCCTTTACACATGACAAAATAAGCCACAAAAGAGAGGAGTATAAAATGAAAAGTAAAAGTTTCCATTTCCCTCCACCCAGGGTCCTATGTCCCAAAGATAATTACAGTTAATAGTTTCTTGGATTCTCTTCCAAAACCTTTCTTTGCATGTATAAACACACATACACATACTTTTTTAAACAAGTGAGATCATACTATGTGAACTATTTTAACTATTGCTTTTTAAATTTAATATACCTTCCATATCTTTCCACATTTTTTTAGCATTTCAACAACTGCCAAAATGACATAAACCCATTTATTTAATAAGCCAACTGTTAATGGACGTTTAGGTGGAAGGGAATGACCATCAATCTCTTTATCCATAAAATGAGGAAACTGAGTTCCCAAGAGAGGAAGAAATCTATGCCATCACATGGCCACACACACACGCACACACACACACACACGCGCGCACACACACACACACACACCTCTATAACCAGGCTTTGCTAACCAACTCCTAATACAGCATTTTTAATGAAAAAATGTGATTGGTAGAACAGAGATGAAAAAAAATCCCCTTGAATGTCTCATCCTCATGGGTCTTCTTTACAGAAATGAGAATCATATTAAAAAGTTTTAGGGGGTGAAGGGTCATTGAGACATTGATTCTATGTCAAGGTCAGATTTTCAGGGTTGGTAAGAATATCTCCAAAGTATTAAGAACGATGAATATATTCATTCAGTAAATCAGTTTTCTTCCGTTTTCCTCAGTAAACACGATTCTTTTGCACCAGTGTTGGGGGAAGTGGAAAACATAATCTTGACCTCAAAGAAGGAGCCTCTAGGCCCAGGGAGACCACCTGGAGAAACCATCCCACTACTGAGTCTTGAACACCTTGAGCTAAAAGAATATTCAGGGCCTTTGAGGATGGAGCAGAAGACTGGTCTCACTTCTGAAGACATATCACAAGAGTGACAATGGATTATTGGTGCTAATATGCGTCTTATTCAACTATTCTAAAAAAAGGATTTACCCACTGGCATATTTGGTTTCTAGTCTGTCACTTCAAATAAAAATGTGTTTATAAAGAGGTCATACTGTTAACCCAGGCAATTTAACTACAACTACCAGCTTGTCTTTTTTTTTTTTTTTTTATGATCTGTGCTGTCAGTGTGTGGCGAGCAAGACCATTCTCACTGCAGGCCAAGATGCCATGGTTTCTGTGAGGGGGCTCCTGGGAAAGACAGATCCATCTTCTGAAGCCTGGCTTGACAGCAGTGACACATTGCTGTCTGGTTCAGATCCAAAACTGCATTTGACCTGCTCACAAATCACAGTGAGGAAGAGCTACGTACAGATACATTCGCCAGGCAGATGTACTGAGAATTAAACTGCCCTGGATTTGGAGTTTTAGCCTCAAAATTATTTCAAAAGAGGGTTGTAAGGGGTCTGGAGTCTTGGAACACATTGTGAGCAACCATAATCCTCTTGCTGGAAACTAGTGGAAACATAGCAGAGGGAATAGACACCGACAGGGGCTTCCTGACCCTAAATGCTTCCTCACAGCCCTGAGCCCTGGAGGTCTTTCAGCTCTTTTGATGGGAAAACTCCCGTGTAAAGTGTCCAGTCACTCTCCCTACCCCTTCCAACTCAAGGTTTCCTGGAGAGCATGACATAGGACAGTCTCCAAGTAAGGTGGTATTTTGGTAAACATGGTTTCATGTCCTCTCTTATCATTATGTCCTACCTTCTGCCTCTGGTTCTGTCTCTGGAATGTTTTCTTACATGATTCTCATCCCTTTTACATGAACTTCTTTAGTCCAGGCCCTTATCTCCTGAACCTGGGTTAATGTTCGGGTTCCCAGCACTGGGCTCTCCTATTCTGGGCAACTTTGTATGTTGCTGGCAAACTAGTCTTTCTATGACACTGACCTCCTTAGGTCATTCACCCTCCCTAAAATCTTAGAAAGGTCCCTATTTTCTCTTGAATCTACAGCAAAGAAATTGAACCTTACGGAACAGCCTAGGAGCAACTCTGAGTCATGAAGTCGTATCATTTCTTCCTAAAAGGGTCTCATGTCCCACCGCCCAGACTTGTATAGACCCTACACCCACACTGCGGCCACAGCCCTCCAACCTGTGCTGTGAGTGTTCTTAATGGGTTCCATTCGTTCATGATCATTTTCATTTTGTCACAGAGCCTAGGGAGCCGCAAGCAAAAGTCCAGAACATGCCTCATTATGGGATTAAGATGGTAATTTTAGCATAATTTGTAATTGTTGTCAATTCCTAACTCTATATGAATTTAATCTTTTGACCATAAAGATCAGTGGCAGAGTCTAGGGAGCTACAGCCGGAAGAACTAAGCACATAAACACGCAGAATCAGTAAGTAGATGGGATCCAGGTGGTCAGGTACACACATAATTCCAGGGAGCTGCTGCTTTTACTCCATTTCAGGGATCTCCTATTCTAAAGATATGGATACTGGCAGCAAGAGTTGAAAAACAGGGACATTGTGTCTTTCCTCTGCTTTTTAGATTATAGACTTTTTTTTTTCAACATGCTGAATTGTAAAAGTGAAAAACTGTACGTGAGATATATCAGACAGTGGAAATTGAATTAACTTCTTGTGCCAAAAGACTTAAAATTACTATGTGCATCAAATCTACTCAATAGGTATACAAACGTATCATTTAAAATATAAAATTAAAGGTGAATTTTATACGGTAACTGTTCTAGTTCCATAAAAAGATTTCAAACAAAAGTTGCACACATTCTGGTTATGATTAAATAAAAGAGGTAGGAATCAAGGCTGGTGGTTTGGGCACTGAGTTAAGTGACACAATAAGTCGTAGGAGAGTTCCAGAATGCTCAGAGAATGTGGTCCCTTGTTCCCAGCATCAAAACAAAGCAGGCCAGTGTGAATAAGACCAGGACTTGATTCAGTGGTCAGAGGGCCTGGCATTGGTGAGGTCTAGAGAAGCCAATTAAGGCCAGAGGAGTCTAGAGTGGTAGTTTTAGGAAGTCAATAGATTAAGTCCAAATTCTGGTGATGTGTGCTAGGGAAAAATAGGTCATTTAATGACCACACCCGATACTCAGGGGCATACTCAGTAACTTCATCCCGGGTGTTAAGCAAGTCTAGAAGGGAGGTGCCCCACTATATCTGACTTCCACCCTAGGCATCACCCCAGCCCCAGCGTGGGTTACTGCCCCATCCCCTCTGGCTCTACCTGGGTGGTGCCCCCTGGCCACCCTATTTCCAGTACCTCCATTCCTTGGAATTTAGAGAATTAACAACCAGATCCCCCCACCTCCCCAAAGCAGCGTGAAGCAATGGCTAGTGGGAGCTGGTGTGTATTCTCAACGCCTTCCCTCCTGGGCGGGAAAACTTTGGAAGCATAACTTCTACACTGGCTCCTATATAATAACTGGCTTAATGACACTCCCTTTCTGGCTGCCTCCCTTTCTCTGTTTCACTGCCTCCAATGCCCTACTGGTGTTTCCCAGGATTCTCCGACCTCCATACAAACTAATGGTACCTGAATCCTTGTCTCAGGGTATCTCTTGGGGAGGAGGGGACGAGGGGGACTGAAGTAAGATGATCTCAGTTGTCTTCATCATCTCCAGGCCTAACTTAGCCTCCTCCCAAGATGCCTTCAGCAACTGCTGGTGCCAAGGGATCATGGGAACTGTCTTTACTGAAGACAGTCTGCGGGGTCACAGCTGATTTGGGATGAAGATGGGCTCTCCATGCCCCGAGGATTATCAACAGCCCAAAGATGCACAAGGAAGAAACCTCGAAAAAGGTAATCATGGGAAAGGAATAGTACGATGTGAGTAAGGAGGGCATGTTAGGTGGGAGAAGCCACTTGGAGAGCCTTAAGGCACCACTGGCTGGGACTCCCTTACAGGGAGGAACTGGGAATAAGAGCAAATTGAAGCAACCCTGCCTCGCCTCTCCTCTGGTCCTGAAGCTACACCCCAACTCTTCTGCCTTTAAACCCACTGTTGGCTTCTCTGCCCTCAGTTACAGAACCTGCTCCTAGGTCTCCACCCTCCTCAGCCAGCTCTTCGTCCCTTCTCTCCCCCAGGTCTCGGTCCATTGGCCTTCAGCCCTGGATCCTCTCCAGCGATCACACATTTTTTTTTTTTTTTTTTTGCAGTACGTGGGCCTCTCACTGTTGTGGCCTCTCCCTCTGCGGAGCACAGGCTCTGGATGCGCAGGCTCAGCGGCCATGGCTCATGGGCCCAGCCGCTCTGCGGCACGTGGGATCTTCCCGGACCGGGGCACGAACCCGTATCCCCTGCATCGGCAGGCGGACTCTCAACCACTGCGCCGCCAGGGAAGCCCGGACCACACTCTTAAACCTGGTCCTGTGCACAGCCACTAAGCCATCTTAGATCCCTAGTGCAATGTGATGCTTCCTGTAATTGCTTAGCATTCAACCCCTTTCCTAAAACTGCCAAGGAAGCTTTATCTCTTTGTAGTGAAGGCTATACCCATTTTGAATTCTGTGAAAGTCACAATCTGCTTAAAAAGAGTAACACTCCATCTTGACCTTCATTCTCAGTCCCCTGCCACCTCAATTATTTATGTGTTTATTACCAGATCCTTCTTTCTGTTGAAACACCTTCTTCACGGTCTGACAGGCTGAGCCATCCCCAAGGCACACACCACAGCGATCCTCCGTGGCGTTGGAATCGATCTCATAGTCACAGCCGACCATCTGCGGGGAAGAGAGGTTGAGGACGAATGACTCAGGCGGGAGAGGCCACACCTACCCTGGACTTTTGACTCCTCCTTCCCCCCACTTTGCTCTGGATGAGATTGTGGTGGGGGCAGATACAAGATAAATGTTTCCTCTTCCTGGTGGTGGCTAGAAGAATACCCAAAGCACCCAGTGATGCTAAAGGAAATACTTGCTTTGAGGGGAAAGAGGTACACACTGAATGCATCTGCAATTTCCCCTGAGAAGCAGGATTGAACACACTTCCAAAAGTGGAACCATGAAAATGTCTTGGAATCATTGTCGGTGGAACAGCAAATCCCTTTCAGATGTGCAAACCTCATGCCCCCTCCTCTCTAATGAGATTCCCAGGGATGACGGAATGACTCCACCTATACTTAGTCGTTCATTCCCTTTACATTCCTCACTGGGGATATGCTCTGTGGTTCCTGTCTGAACTGGCAGCCCTGGGGGAAAACCTGGCTTCATGCTGAGACCATTCCAGTCCCGTGAGGGATGAGATCTCAGATCTGCAGGCCCATCAGCAGATGCTCTGGAGCCTCCTATGACCCCAGCCCACCACCTGTCACATGTAGCCGTATCCCAGCCATGCTGACCTCCTTCCCTCCAGCTGCAGAGGAAGAACTGCTCATTTCTCCCCTGAGCCTGGCCTAATCATGTTCTTGCGCTCTGGGCCTGACCACTTCTCAGTGTTCTGTCCATTGGTCCTCCCAAGTCATCATCCTTCCCTCTCCACTGGTTCCTTCTCCTCCACCCCCCAATATGGCCAAGCCTTTCCCATCCAATTCCCATTCTGGAAAAGGAGAGTAATTAAACTTGGGGTGTGTGGTAGCATCAAATACCAGAGAATCGTTAACACTCAGATGGAAAGTCATGGAAAACACGTGAACATCCACTGAAGTCTTCTGTTCCTTGCTCTCTTCTACGGCCTATACTCCTTAACTACATTTCAGTGGTAGAATAAAGAGGAAAGACTACACCATATTATATATTTTTTAAAATTTCTATTTATTTATGTATTTATTTATTTATGGCTGTGTTGGGTCTTCGTTGCTGCGTGGAGGCTTTCTCTAGTTGCGGCGAGCAGGAGCTACTCTCCTTTGCAGTGTGCGGGCTTTTCACTGCGGTGGCTTCTCTTGTTGCGAAGCACGGGCTCTAGGCGCGTGGGCTTCAGTAGTTGTGGCGTGCGGGCTCAGCAGTTGTGGCTCACGGGCTCTAGAGTTCAGGCTCAGTAGTTGTGGCACACGGGCTTAGTTGCTCTGCGGCATGTGGGATCTTTCCAGGCCAGGGCTCGAACTTGTGTCCCCTGCATTGGCAGGTGGATCCTTAACCACTGTACTACCAACAAAGTCCCTACACCATTTTATATTAATTGGATTTTTCTTTTCTGTTTGGGAAGAAGAGTTGTGCCCAGGTAGTTTTTTCTCTCTCAAAGATAATTTCCTTTCTTATTTTAAAGCCACCTCAGATCGACTGAAAGGAAGAACCATTTAGGTCTTTAAATACACCCTCCCTCCACCTTAATTCTAAACAGAGAATTAAGGCCCACAGACAAAAATAGCGCCTTTACTCAGGTTAACCATGTCTAACTTCCTTTAGATCCAAAGACGGTGCTACTTGACCCAGTTGGGAAAAATAAACTGCTAAGAGATTAAAAAAAAACTTAACAACACTAATCACAATGGAAAAGAAAGAAATTGTCTGGATGTGTGCCTTCACTGGTTATAAGCAAAATGTCAACCCGTCACAAGTGATACGTTTACGTCAAGCTTGAGCATCCTCTAATAAGCTGACCTTTACAAATCCTATTCTCAGTGACCATCATTCCTTCACTGATTTGGAACCAGCCAGGGAAACATACTTTGCAACATACTGAAGTGTTTAAAAACAATCTCTACCAGGAGGGGATGGATAAAACATGTGAAGGAAAAAGGAAAGAAAGCCAGAAAAACAAATACCTTGAGCCCATCTTTCTCCTCCATCAATATTTGCCTGCATCCCTGGGGGGCAGGGGCGGGGAGGGAAACACACATACCCCAGTAGGCTGGCCCACAGTATAGTGTGTGGTTCTTGTGGAGACTTCACCCTTCTGTTCCTCCATCAGCTGTGCACAGCACACTCAACACCGAACTGAGTACATAACCGAAGGCGGCAGAAGCCCGTCCTCCTTGCTATACATAAAATGTAAGGCTCTCAGGGGAAAATGAACAGACATTCCTCTCTTCCACGTCCTGTGCTCTGGCAACAGGGCCACAGCAATCTGTCTTTCTGCCTTCAGCCGGATCAGAGGGGCTCTGATCCAGTATGTCTCTCCTCCGATGTGCGTCTAAGGCGGCCAGATAGCCTCCCAACAGGCTGCATTTCTTTTTAAAAAAAGAAAATCCCTTTAATTTCCTATCATTATTTCTTTCTTTAAAAAACAGCTTTCTTGGGGGTGTAGCTGATATATAAAATACTACACATATTTAATTTTATAATTTGATGAGTTTGGACTCATACAAACACCTGTGAAACCATTGCCACAATCAAGACAATAGACATATCTATCAGCTCCAAAAGTTTCCTTGTGTCCCTTTTGTGTATGTGTGTGGTAAGAACACTTACCATGAGACCTACCCTCGTCACAAAATTTTAAGGGCACAATATACTGTTGTTAACCACAGGCAATGCGTTGTACAGCAGGGCTCTAGGACTCATTCATCTTGCGTAAATGAAACTTTATACCCGTTGAACAGCAACTCTCCACTGCTCCCTTGACAACTACCATCCTCTTCTCTGCCTCGATGAGTTAGACTATTTTAGATTCTCATATAAGTGGGATCCTGTAGCATTTATCCTTCTGCGACTGACTTGTTTCACTTAACAACGTTCTCCAGGCTCACCCATGTTGTCAAAATGTCAAGATTTCCTTCTTTTTTAAAGTTGAGCAACATTCCATGGTATGTATATACCACATTTTCTTTATCCATTTGTTGATGAACATCTGGGTTGTTTCCATCCGTATCTTGGCTAGTGAATAATATTGTTATGGACACGGGCGTACAGATGTCACTTCAAGATCCTGATTTCATTCTCTTGGATACATACCCCAGAACTGACATTGCTGGGTCATAGGGTAAAAATTAAATATTTTAAATTTAATTAAAAAATAAATACTTTAATTTAATTAAAATAAATATTTTTATTTTTTTGAGGAATCTCCATACTCTTTTCCATAGTGGCTGCACCATTGTACATTCCCACCAACAGTGCACCGGTTTTCAATTTCTCCACATCCACACCAATACTTGTTATCTTTTGTGTTTTGGTGATGGCCATCCTAACAGGTATGAGGTGATATCTCATGAGTTTCACTTGTATTTCTCTATGTTTAATGATGTTGAGCACCTTTTCATATACCTGTTGGCCATCTGTATATCTTCTTTGGAGAAACGTCTATTCAAGTCCTTGGCTCATTTTTAAAATCAGGTTATTTGTATTTCTGCTGTTGAGCTGTAGGAGTTTCTCATACATTTTAGATATTAACCCCTTATTGTATATATGGTCTGCAAATATTGTCCCCCATTCTGTAGGTTGCCTCTTTATTCCGATGACTGTTTCCTTTCCCATGCAGAAGTGTATCATCAATTCTTGACCCTGTCATTTGAACTGAAGAGCATCCTATCTTGAGTATTACTTAGAGAAGTCAGGTCCCAGTCTTTCACTAGGCTTTCAGCCCTACGTGAGTGAACAAGTAATACGTATTCTTACCAATTCTCATTTCTTCCTTATGAGTTTTACTGTTTTACTTAGTAAATTCTCAAGTAACTGAGGACTGAAATACCAACTGGCGCCTTGACCTAAGCCACTTAGAATGTCGTCATTTCTTTCTACAGTCCCTTGGCAAAGGTAGAGACTGGAAAGATGCCTGATTCCAAGAGGAGATTCAGTCCCAGCTAATGAAACCTTAGTGTGAAAATAATGCCAGTTATGTTTAACTGAGAACAGGTAAATGATCTTGTCCTTTAATAAATGGGACAGCAGCAATAATGCTTTCCTCACCATAATTTTAAGGGCCAAGAGATAGGATGTGGCCTTCTAGAAAGACATCTGGCCCAGAGAAATTGATTTTGGGGTGTTCAGTCAATCACTGAGATGGCCAAAATGGCCTTGAGAGAGAACAAAGAAGGTTCAGGAGAGTTTCTGAGAGCAACGAGAAGGGGAGCTAACTTAGGGCAGGTAGGAAGATTGTCGAGTAAGGTTAAGGACTTGGCTGGGGTTGAAGACACTGACTTTGTAAGGGCACAAATTCACAAAGTTGAATTATTATTTTAAGAAGTGTATAGTAGACTGCTTGTCAGAACAAAAAGTCATTGTGGTTGGGTTGGTCAGAATCAGGGTCCTGGGAAAAGAGGTTGATGGAAGGCTGAGAGGAGAAATCTAGGGGATGGCTGATGTGCAAGGTCAGGGCATCCAGGCTGCTTGGGGAAGCAATGAAGCCAAAGCTTTGCTGACTGGGAGAAAAGGGACGAGTGAAGGAACCGAAAGTCAAAGAACTGGTTACCAAGAGAAAGGGGTGAGCAAGGTGGATGGTTAGCAGCCTGTCTTAAGACAGCAGGTAAGACTGCAGAGCTGGGACAGGTGGAAGAGGGGTGGGAATATCTGCTCATATATTTAAAAGCTTACCGCATGTTGTACTTGTGATTAAAAAAGGAAAGGAGAAAATAATTTAACTGTAAATACCACTTTACTTAAAAATCTTGGCCTTGTGTAGATACAGTTAAGTAAATGAAATGGTAGAAAAAAATTCAATAAATAGAAAAAAAGCAGCTTAGGGGTTCAGTACCAGTTAAAAAATTGGGGGAGGGGCACAGACAGATACTTCCTAAAACAAATTCAGTTCTGATCAACGTTGGATAATTTCCTCGACAACAAAATCTGCAAATCTAAGATACCAAAATGTTGGCAAATATCATAATTTCCAAATAGCTAAGTATATGAGTATAAGCAAATACAAGTATTCATATGAATATAAGCAAATATTTTCATATCCACAAAGAAGATGAAGTAGGCACATATATATTTTTTTCTGATGGTGTAACTTTTTATTTCAATACACGTTCAATTCCCTTTGAAAAAACTGTGGTAAATGAATAAGAAGACTAACAAAAGCTGAAAATAACTACAATCTGGATCTTTAAAAGATAAACTGTATTTAGGCTATTAAGGGAAACTTGATTTGACATATTTTTTTCTGCTTAAAAACTTGACTCAGTGTGGTGTAGACAGAAAGTAATTAAAGCTTCTAAAAGGCTTAACTGGTTTCCAAAAAGAAAAAGGCAAGCTGAGAGAATTTGGCTTATTCGATTAAGCTGATTTAACTGGTTTCAAGAGAGATACCCAAGACCCCTTATGTTTTGTTCAAAATATCTGTTTTTTCCATCACAAGCTAAAGCTACTGTCTCTGTGCGTGCAAAGGTATTTAGGTCTAAAAGATAATTTTAGCATCACATTGGTTTTTGGATGACTGAAGTCCTCAGCCCCAGCAGCGTATGGCAATCACCTGAGGAGTTTTAGAAATACCAGTGCTCAGGACCAAATCACATCAATTCTGAATTAATAGGGTGGAGATAGAGCCAGGCATCAGTAGGTTTTAAAAGCTTTCCAGGGCTTCCCTGGTGGTGCAGTGGTTGAGGGTCCGCCTGCCGATGCGGGGGACGCGGGTTGGTGCCCCGGTCCGGGAGGATCCCACATGCCGCGGAGCGGCTGGGCCCGTGAGCCGTGGCCGCTGAGCCTGCGCGTCCGGAGCCTGTGTTCCGCAACGGGAGAGGCCACAACAGTGAGAGGCCCGCGTACTGCAAAAAAAAAAAAAAAAAAAAAGCTTTCCAGCTGATTCTAATAGGCAGCCAGGCCTGAGAACCACTGTATTAAATGGCAATGGGGCTAAATAAACTTTTTCCTGCTCTAGGGAACAGGTCTAACCTAAAATATATTAATTATTTTCAGCTCTTTGTAGCTACAGTGGTAATTAGCGTGTCAGGAAGAGAATTCTGCCTGAGCCCTTTCCAATTTAGAGTCTGATTATGGCTTGTTGTTAGCTCACTCAGTCCTGGGAATCATCATGTCGCCTCCTTTGCCTTGGTCGCTACTGGAATAAGTCCATCAGTAACTGCAAGGTGATAAATTCACCTTCCCAGCGTGCTAACAGTTTACGGGCAGGAGCTTTTCATGGCAACAATTCGGTCCAGTGGAAAAAACTGTGATAATTATTTGCAAAAACAAATAAAATATATTAAGAGTTTATTGTGTGCCAGGGGCTCCGTTAAGGGCTTAACCTATATGACCTTATTTAATCTAAAATATGTTAATATCCCAATTTTATGAAAGATAACTGAGTCTTAGAAAGATGTATAGAGTTATACAGCTAGGGTTCATATTCTAGAGCCTGAGCACTAAGCCGTTATGCTTTACTAATAGTTACTAATAGTTACTAATAGTTAATTGAGTATTTTTATGTATTTTCTTTTTCCACTGATTAAAAACACCTTCTCTTTAAACTGAGATTTATGCCTGAGTGTTGGATCACAAAACTTGTTCATCAGTTTCTTGCAAAACAGACTGTGAGCAATGGGGATAAATTCTTCAATGTTTGTACACATAAAAGCATTAAAAAATCAGATCTAAGTACTTTATATAAAGGCAGAATTTTTTTTTTTTTTTTTTTTTTTTTTGCGGTACGCGGGCCTCTCACTGCTGTGGCCTCTCCCGTTGCGGAGCACAGGCTCCGGACGCGCAGGCTCAGCGGCCATGGCTCACGGGCCCAGCCGCTCCGCGGCATGTGGGATCTTCCCGGACCCGGGCACGAACCCGTGTCCCCTGCATCGGCAGGCGGACTCTCAACCACTGCGCCACCAGGGAAGCCCTAGGCAGAATTTTTTAATGGAGTCAATGTGAAAAAGTTAAATCGAAATCAGAAGACCTGGTTTATAACTACCTGCCATGCCATCTCTCTTCCTAAGGAGCTCATGTTGGTGATTAATGGAGAATGAAATGTCAAAATGTTCTGTGAAAAACACTACACAATTATTAATTTCAGTTTTTCCTCGAATTTAACTAACTCTGTTGGCAAGCAACCAACAAACAATTCAATATCACTGAAATAATCCGAGTTGCCTTTTCCTAGTAATTCCTCCTTTAATTTGGTTCTTCTTCAACTTGACCCAGCTTCATGCCTAAAATAATATCACAGAGCACATCAACAGATCAAGAAACGAAGACGACAGCAGGAGGACATTCAGCTCCTAACTGTGATTTTGATGAACACTGAAAAGTCTTGTCTCACAGACCATATAAAAATACCAGACCACATGCAAATACCGTGAAAGCAAAAGATTAGCACATCTGACTTCCCGAATTAATAAAGATCATGGTTTTATAAAGTTGTAGATTAAGGAAACATACCCAATACCTTACATATGCCATTAATACAGACATTTCTGCTGTTGCCGCCTTCAAAGCAAGGGGTACCATCAGTGACAGCATCCAGCATTTTCTCGGAAAACTGGCCATCTATGGGTCGGCAGTAGAGCTCACAAGGACGTGCTGAAGTGAAAAAGAGACAAATCCTTGCAAGTTAGCTTTCTTGCTCAGCACCCTTCCCCCAGGATTTTGTATGTATGAATCCCCAAGTGTCATTCATCTGGAGATTCCCAACTTCTCCCTTTCTGTGACACATGCTGTAATGCAGGCTTCTTTCTTTTAAAGCGTTTTACAACAAATTAAACTGGGAAGTTTGCTTTAAAATGCTACGCCTTTTGTTACAAATGATGAGACCTTTCAATCCCATGTTGAACTGTGCTTATAAAAATAAGGCAGTGAGCATCTGGGGTTAACGCAGAAAATAAGTCATAGCAACCAGTGATGCAGGACTCCAGACAAGCATCACGTTTGCCTGGTATTTTGCAGCAAAGTAAGCGGACCACCAGGGGAGATGCTCCCATGGGGCCAGCTCATTACTAACACCACTGCCACTATCATAAACCACCCCCAACAAATATTCTCCCTTGTTCTCAAGTCCAAGAAGTCCTTGGACATAGGTTTACAACCACATAGAAACAAAAGATCTGCTGTTTCGCTAAAGCAGAAGCCACCTTGCTTATCATACTGGTCCATCCCATCATGCTGGTTCCTGCACTGAATCCATTCTAAGGTTCAATTTTCTGTTCCCTGGTGAGTGATCTCCTGCACAGAATCGTTCTAAAGATTTACTTAATAAAATGTGTATCTATACGTAGGTACTTCGAATAACCAGAAAAAGAGGTAACTTTTAAAACAAACTGTCCTAAAAATTTTAATAGGTAATATCTGTATATGATAAGAATTCAAATAGTTAATTTTCTTTGAATGTTACGTCGTCTTCTCTTTAAGTGAAAAATTTGAGAGTATCCTCTTCAGAAAAATCCTTTTGGGGTCTCTTCTGGGTCTGTTTACTGGGGGAAGGGCTGCTAGTTTCTTGGTGGTGTGACCAGCTGAGGGCTCAATGAGACCGCCCGTAAGGCCGTTTGCCTTGGACCCACCTCAGTGTGGATGGGCCCCAAATGCAAGGCCAACGTGCACAGCTCTAGGTAGGGCTGCTCAAGGATGCAGTGGTCCATGTGGTAAAGAAACAAAAGTGTACAACTTACACAAATATAACTTAGAGTAAAACTCAAACACTGAAACTCTGGAGGAACTTGAGACAATTTCTAAAGCATCTGTTTAAAACTTAAAGGAGAAAGGTAAAAGCAAATAAAGAATGCCAACCGATTTTATATAAACTGCAGTGGATAAGTTGTCTGAGAAAATGAATAAAGTTAAAATGAGCTGGAGAGATCACAAAGTGCCGTCGGAAAAGGGCCAGCAGACCCCGGAGACAAGGCGTAATTCAGTACTACTGTAAATCTTCATTCCCGGCAGCATGATTAGCTCTGTGACTGCCTGAACTTGAATAGAAGTGCTTAGAGGGAGCCACCTGGGAGAAGTTCTGCTCTCTGAGAGATGAGAGCATCCATCCAGGTGTGCTGAGTCCAGGGAATCATTTCAGGAAACAACAAGTAGAAGGACGGAGGCAGGGGAAACACTTTTTCAAAAGCTTTGATTTGAGCTTTAGAATTTAGATTTGAGATTTTCTATTTGGACACATGAAGCACAAAGACGAAGCAGCCCTTAATTATTCTGGAGCTTTTCTAAAGGAATTACCTGTTCCAGCCTGCTGGGGAGGGCTGGGACTAGAGGTGCCTGAGGGTGTGAATTCTAAGAAGGCATTCACTCTCAGGGTTGTAAAAACGGGTCCTCACAGCAAGTAAACCCCCATCCAAAGGCAAGCATTGCACTGAATTCCAGAATGGTCAAGTTCCAATGTCTGCCTTAGTTTTACTCCCTCTGGGCTTGTGCTGTTTGACTCCCTCCCTGAAGGATGAAACTACCCAGAGGCTTTTGCTAGTCTTGTCTATTTAGTGAGCTAAGGGAAAGTTGCTTTGTTAAAATAACAGCCAATGTATTACTTGAACGTTATTTTCCAGATCTTCTTGTGCTTTGCAGTGGTTATCTGATTTCATTTTAACCATCACAACTACCCTATGATGTTAGTTCTTTTATTATCCCCATTTAGAAGAGAAAATTTAGGCGTAGAGAGATTAAGTTTTCCAAGATCTCACAGTATGAGTGGTACAGTAGAAGCTGATGGTTTAGCTCAGCGCTCACGCTATTAACCCCTAACGTACAGGCACAGAATTATTTTTAACAAAAAACAAATGCTTTGATGAGATATTTAAAGTAACCACTCTTCGTGTTATTAGACAATGCATTTATTCATGGATCATATCTGAGAAGCAAACTTGGTAGAATACCCACTGGACTCCATTTTAATAATCTTTCATGGGTCTTAAATATGGTGAGAATCGTTAGCCCCTGGAGCCATTACTTCTACAGAGAGCAGATGTAAAAGCCATTACCTCTACAGAGATCAGATGTAGCAGATTCTAGCTCATGAAAGTCTAATATTACCCTGAGAAAGTGACTTAACCTTTCTGTGACTCAGTTTCCTCGTCTGAAAAATGAGGATAATAATACCTCCCTTGCAGGGTAATTAATAGTGAGGATTAAGACAGAGACTATATGTCAAGCACTCAGCGTGGTACCTGGTATACAGTAAGTGCTTGACAAATGACAGTGGTTATGGTTGCTGATTTCACCTCCTTATCATGACCTGGTGAATTCTAAAGGTCCTTGCAGTTACCCCATAAGCTGTGCTTCTATCATTCCAATCTTCTTTCAGAGCAGTCAAAAGCTGGCTCAATTCTCTTTCCCACACATATACCAACCTTTCCTGAAATATCCTCTTCTCCTTCAGATTATCCCATTGTGCCATTTCTAATCAATTCTGCACTGATTTCATGCTTTGTTTCACCATTTTCTAAATAATCGCTGTCTTGTCAGTTTAGCATAAAGAATTCTTTATCCTGCTAGGTCAGTAGGTGGTTCCATGACTTTCCTTTTCTGTGACTATGAACCTGGTTCAAAGCTGGTACAATGCCTACTGAGGTCCTCCCGGCTCTATGCTTCCAAGACTATGGATTTTACAAGCTCCTCAACCAAACTGCGATGTCCTCAAGGGCACCCCAGTCATCTGCGCATTGATCAGCTGCTACTGGCGCCCACGGTGTGAGAAGGAGGAAACAGACACACACTGGTGAGGACTGAAAAGCACAGGGGGAGGCTCTCCTTCACATGAGCGTTGGAGTTAGATGCATAGGGGTTCAGATCCCAGCCCTGACTCTTACATCTTGCCCAAGGCCTTCTTGGTCTCTGCACAGAGGGGACTGTCAGAGGAGAGCACACTGAAACCTCTAATAAGGTATCTGGTTGTTTTAATGTGGTAGTTATTACCATTAACCTTTCCTAATGAATACCAGCAGACCATTACACTCAGCAAAGGCTCTTAACCCATGTTTACTAATGAACTGACATGGCAGTGATCGATACTGTTAGGGAGAAACCTTTGGACCAAATGGCACAGAGATCAACTCGATCCTAAGAGATTATCAACTCATTCATAAAAATGAATCTTGACCTCAGTGACAGAGGTCAAGGATGTTCATTGCAGCAATTAACTTTTTATCCCGGAAGAAACGGACAAATGACTTAAACTGCATTTACATAATGGAAGGCTATGCAGTCACTAAGAGGAACGAGGTGAGCCGTAATGCCATGGTCTGCTCATGAGTCAAAAAGTTGCAGAACTGGCAAAGTATGAGTCCACTCGTGCGCAAAAGGAAACCTGCAGTTAACAACGCTCGCCTCTGAGGGATAAGTGTGGGTGGGCTAAGAAGAATCTATTTTTATTTCATTCTATTGTATACACTTGCATTTTTATAAGAAGCATATATTCATTTTATAAATAATGTCTTGGCCCTCAAACAAGAAAACTGGAAAGGTCTCCTTTCCCCTGTGATAATTGTGACACATCTCTATGAGGAGAGGCCCTTATTTTGAGACTTCCCTTTATCTTGCTTCTGTGATACTGCATTTGCACATCCTTCAAGATTAGACAGGCTAACTGAAGCAAGGAAGAAACAGATTTCTAGGGAATGTAAGTAAAGTGGTCTATGGAGTCTTAGGGACACCTAGTAAATAATCTGTGCTGAAAACAACAGCAGCACACACACCTGCTGCTGTGACCCCCAGCGCCTGCACACCTACGACCCACAGGCGTGCCCAAGGCCAGGAGGAACGCTGTGCTCGAAAGCGGCCATTGTGAATTGAAGGTTCAGGGCTACTGAAGAAGTTTACAAAGTGGACTCTGAAGTCCTGCTTCCCTGCCCTTTTGTCTGGCCTCTCTGTCTTTCCTGGCGCTCTGGGTATGTCATTAGGTGGGCCTGTGTGACACAGGGCGCTGTCCCAAGAGGCAGGAGGAGCAACGGATGGTCTTAGTCCTCAAAGGTCAACCCGACTATCAGAGAGTCTCTCTCCCAGATACCAACCTCATCGGCTCCATAACATCCACAGAGTTTAGTGTTTCACCGTCTCACATACACTCATCTACCTAGACACATCCTTTCGTCGGGCTCGCGTGATTTTTTTCTTCTAGCTTTTCAATCCATTTTTCAGCTGAGTGAAAATTCTAAAACTAATGGACTGGTGAACTCTCCCCTCACACTGCCTGATTGATCCTCTCAAAGGAAGCTTAGGGAACTGAATGAACTCTCTGAATCGAAGGCTGAATTTTCAATTCTGCTAAAATAGGGCGGCCCAACATTTTTGGATAATGATCTTACGAAGTGATCGTTAGAAGCGAAAGCTAAAACTTGCTAAGAAGGATAAAAATTATTTCTTAGGTCAAGGAAAAATTTGGGTGCATTTCATGTTCTGTGAGTAGATTGCAATTTGAGTTTCACCATTTAAAAATATCTAGTTTCTAAAATCCATTTACATGCAGGACTCCTTGGGTGTGAGTCCTGTGCAGTCACCCTGGGCCTCACACTTGGTTGAATGCTCTGTTGTCACTGTCTTAAAACTCTTAATAATTTTACGTCTGAACTTGTGCCTTGTGAGTGAAGTCTGATTGGACAATGGAACACGTGCATGAGCAGAAGAGATTTGTGATGTGCACGTGTGCGGTTCCTTGCCAGATTTTTTTACAATTTTTTTTTTTTGCGGTATGCGGGCCTCTCACTGCCGTGGCCTCTCCCACTGCGGAGCACAGGCTCCGGACGCGCAGGCCCAGCGGCCGTGGCTCATGGACCCAGCCACTCCGCGGCATGCGGGATCCTCCCGGACCGGGGCACGAACCGGTATCCCCTGCATCGGCAGGCGGACTCCCAACCACTGCGCCACCAGGGAAGCCCTCCTTGCCAGATTTTAAGAAATACTAAACCTCAAGCAAAAGGCATAACTTAAAAATGTTTTACTGCTTTAATAAGTAACATTTAACTTAAAAAAGAAGTCCAGTTTAATGACCAGGCTCAGATCAGCTTGAGGGAAAACAAACAAACAAAAACAAAACCAAACAAGAAGTCCTGACCGAAAACCCAACCAAAAATCAGTCGAATAATTACCAAAACTCTGTAACTTCGGCTGGTCTAAAATAGTATGTTTTTTACTTTCTGATAAGGTAATATTGCAATCTCCAAATATATCAAAATACACATCAAACATAAGAAGACATTAAAATTAATATATTCTACCATAACTATAGAAAGGTATGAAAACAGGAATAGAATTAATTGTTAAAAATGAATTAAACCCACTTCATTGATGTTTTAGACTACGCCAAATGTAGCAATGTTGGCTATTTACTGTACGTTTATGTTCTGTCTTTTAGTTAAAACGGTTAGGAACTGTGACACTAAATTTGGAATTGCAACTTATTATAAATTGTTTACTAAACGTAATAATTTCGTCAGAATGCTTAAATGTTTAAAAAATTGATTTCCAAAGGCAAGATACATAAGTTTAATAAACCTAGCATTTGTCATAATACAAACAGTTCTGGGGGCTCTTCTCCTCCCACCAGAGCTCCTTGGCCATAAAATCATCTATTTTTTTAAAAAAAACATGAACATCATCTTAGGTAAAATTCAAAATCCAGTGCATTTGTTCTTAAGGTAATGGGCCTATCCCAGTCTCTGTTTCTATGGTTAATATTTAGTCTGCAGTCAGGCCAGGGCTAACTCCTGGCTTTATTGTACAGTCTGAGTTTAAGAAGTTACTCATTCTCTAAATCTATTAGCATACCCATAAGAATTAGATCAAAACCTTAAATTTCCATGTAGGATTTTCTTGTGGAGATAAAATTAGGGAAATGCATACAAAGTGTTGAGTGTAAGTACCTACACGGAACAGATACTGATATAAGTTTAATATAACCTGTTCTCGTTATCAGTTAGAAGTGAGTTTCGTTGCAAGTAGCAAAAAAAAAAAAAAAAAAAGAAAAGAAAGAAAAAAAATGTTGCTTCCCTGTTTTAAACGGACAGGAATTTATTTTTCCCACATAACAAGAAATCCAGGGGCTATACTCCTTCTGTCTTCCTCTCAGCCGTCTCAGCATGGTTGCGATAGGACTGGTGTACCCCAGGTGGCACGAGGGCAGAGTGAAAGGCAGAAAGGCAGGGGGCCGAGGGCAGCTTGGTCAGTACCAATTAAAATCCTTCCCAGAAGCCTGACCCAGTGAAGCTGCCATCTTTATCTTTTTGGTTGGAACTGGGGCTCCCTGGAATACAGTTTAGCAAGTCTTCTAGCTTTCCCTCTTCTCTTGTAGAGGATAGTGAAGGGGTTGTGAATGGCTTTGGGGTGTCTGTAAACATCATCCTTATTATTCCATCATTTTCCCTCCTGAAGCCACAGATTGCTAGTCTGTGAAATGAGAGGCTTCTGGCTAGAAGATCTCCCAGTTTGCTCCCCGCAATGACACTCTCTTTAAAGGCTGTTTCTTTCTAAACACCAAGTACTCTTGTAATAAACTCTGTGCACGGCGCCCAGGTCCTCCCAGGTGTCCAGCTCCTGGGAGAGCTGCCAGCACTGGCCCTCAGTTGTCACCTTGGCCTAAAAGAGCTTCCTTCCCCAGGGACACTCACTCCTTCCTGAGGCAGACCACACCCAACGTCTGGGCCACGTGGGGCCTCAAGGACTGGCTGCCCCACCTCAACTGCAGCAACTCTGAAGGTCCTTTGAGCTGTAGAGCTTCCCGAGGGGTAGAGAAGCCCTCTGCTGAGACTGTGCTCTGCACCCCAGCTTCTCCCCCCGCCCAACCCCTCTTCCTTCCCTCTCCTTCCGCACCTGTTGAACTTCCCACACACTAACATCTGTCTTAGAGTCTGTTTCCTAGGGAATGCAATTGCAACAATTCCTTACAGATGTCCCTGAAGGATCCTATCCCAGGAGGAGCAGACTGTTGTCTGACCTCAGGTCAGACCTTCCACATATGCTGCAAACCTCACTGGCAGCAAGCATTGATAGGGCTGAAATATTCAGAAGCAACAACTAAAAAATTAGCCTTAATGAGGAGTTATTTGGGGGTTCTGAGAAAAACACCCAAAAAGGAAGAGAGATTCCAAGAAAGTGATGGCACCAAGATCAGGTTCTGGCCATTTCCTAATAGACGATGCAGGATGTAAACATACTTCTATTCACATAGGCTAATCAAGTCCCTAGGAAGATAAGTTAGTATAAGTATCTCAGCTTCTTAATCAAACAGACTGTATTCTTCAATTCCAGCTCCATTATATAAGACACTATAACCCTGAATAAGTTACTGTCCTCTCTGAGACTACGTTTCTTCATCTCTGAAGGATGGGGATGGGGGTGAGAAAATGTATAGACTCAGCTCTTCACACTGGTGCTTCCATGAATATGATCAAGTGGAGTTTGGATGCCTTTTTTTTTTTTTTTTTTTTTTTGCCAGGAGTGTTGGTAAATGGAATGCCTATATTGGAAAGTAAGTTGATTTAAATTAGTAGTTTTCAAACACTTTAGGCAGAAGAATTATTTTTCTTTCATCAAGATCTTGCAAATAAAGCAGATAAAAATCAGGATTTTATTAAGCAGAAATTTTATAAATTCAAGTATAGAATGCTTAAAAATAGTTCAGTGGGATCAAAAGAGACTATTAAGATGAACAGAAAATTTTGAAATCAAGTTTACAGATGGCAGTTACAGACATATGGCTGCAGCACCTAATTTTTTTCTGTGGGTTTTTTCGTTTGTACAGCATTGAAAAATCTTGACTCACACAAACAGCTATAAATGATAACAGTTTAGAACAACTTGACCTGTAATCTCAGGATATTTCTCAGTTAAATTGTGTTGATGGGAGACTTTTATTCTAAGGTCTGTAGAAAACCAATTAATTTGTGTAAGTTAATGTATTGGTGTTTTTTGATATGTTAAAACTCATATACTGTTTTTGAGTGTAAGCATTGTTCTTTATTGCACTTTTAAAAATAGTTTAAATAATTTCTTTTGGAAAATGAAATTATAATAGAATCAAACATTTTTGGAAGCCCTGGAACAGAGTTTGAAAACTACAAAGTTTGATGGAGATTCTATGCTTATTTCAAATGTTTGAATCTATGATTCTTCTTCTATCATTGGCTACTTAGCAAGTCTGCCAAAGGTCACTTACTAAGACACTTAACACTGTCTACTGAGTGGGTAGAAAACTCTGCTGTAAGTTAGTTTATCCTCTGGTGGCTTCTAAGGAAAGGCTGGGAGGGTGTAAAGTGCTCAATGCCTCGCACAGATCAAGCGTTCGGCACAGAGTTGTTGCCATGAATGCCACATTGCTGTCACCCGGGATGCCTAGAACTAAGAAAATAGCAGCTCTGTAGGATAGAGGTTGATGGGGGAAAGAAATCAGTGTGTTGGTCAAGGTGGTAGTTACTTGGGCTAGCAGGTAAGTCATTATGCTCAAATAGTAGCACAGGAGGCTGTAAGAAAACCACTGGGATGGAGAATGGAGGCTTACAACCCAGGTAGACGGTGAGTTAAGCAGATGGCACTCAGCTAAATTCCCTCACATGGTTTATACAGCCTCAATACAGATGCAAACTGATCACTCCAAAGTGAGTGAAATCTGTGTCTACATTTATAGCTCTCGTTTCTTTAATACCTATTGCTAGGCTATGCAGAAAGTGGGCACATGATAAATGTTTGTAAATCAATGAAAAGTCAAGCTGAACCAAATCTTTTAATTATAAGTATAGCTACTTGGGCCATCAGAGTGCAGCAGACACAAATTCAACCCTGACTCTGGCAGGTGTGGGTATCCCAAACTAAGCACCTGTCACAACACTGAGGCAGGTATGCCATTTTACTCCTGGAAGAGTGCTCATTCAGAGTCTATAGTACTACTGACTCAACTAGTTCCAACAAAACAGAATGTCCAAAATACAGGTATAGGTAGTACCAACTGGCTATACCTTTCATAACTATCTTTTTTTTTTTTTTTTTTGCACCCATATGAGTATATACACGAGCTTTCCTGTATTCGAGTGCTTGGATCATAAAGTAAAATTGCACCAAAAACCAAATGACTCACTCCCCTAGAGCATGAATGATGCTAAACAATGGGCGACAAGGAGCAGACGTTGCCCATGACAACCAACAGCCATCAGGGTATTTTGGAGACACAAAGAAGAAAAAGCACTATTTTTTCCAAAAGCAATTGACTATATCATTTTTCTAACAGTCCAAATATGTAATTTTCATTCATTAGCTGACATCTACAAGTCCTCTTCTGTTCTATCATGCTGCATTTCAGAAACTGAATAATCACAAAAAACGTGGTTACTTTTCACTACCTTGTCTCAAATCTCCTTAACTCAGGAAAATCTTTCTTTCATTCTCTATTCGAATAACAAATAGCACAGATACTCTTTGAGGCTAATCTATAGCTGACAGTCAATGATTCTTCCTCATTTTCAGTAGAGAATGTGTCACTGGTGCTGATTCAAGGGAAGCACTGCCAAAGCTGCTGCTCCATTCTCCAACTCTGTTTGGAGAGCCCCCATCCTCTGATATGCATCCTTTAGATGCTTGATTTTACTTTTTACCCTTCTTATACTGTCCTATACATTAAAAAATATTGATTTCTGGCCCAGAGCTGGCTTTTACTCATTTCTGATCAAGTTTCTCATTCATTTTCTACCATCTTGTCTTTCCTTGTGCTTTTCTCCTCTCACTTGGAATTGATGACTCTATTTTGAATGCCTTCCCCTTCCCTTATGCCAAGAGAAAGACTACTCATGCTTAAGAATCATCAACTACTTCCTTGGAAGACTTCTTTGAAATAACTCCAAAACCATAATGATCTTCTTTTCTGAATTTCTGCCAAAATTACATTCATTTCCACATGCTCATCAACAAGCACTTTCATCAGTGATTAGTTTCTGAATCCCTACAAGCTCCACTTATTGCTTAGTTGCACCTCAGCTGTTTTGAAGTGAGCCATCATGTTTGATAAACTTCTCTTT
The DNA here is from genome assembly GCF_008692025.1 of Phocoena sinus. NCBI lineage: Eukaryota > Metazoa > Chordata > Mammalia > Artiodactyla > Phocoenidae > Phocoena > Phocoena sinus. The sequence goes on along the minus strand of NC_045765.1, from coordinate 145,965,970 downwards.
TATCTCCAACACAGCTCAGCATGGAGTTGGAATATTCACCTTCAACATTTACTGATCCACTTAACCAGGTCAGTGTCTCCACCTCCTAAAATATAAAACTCTTGATGGCACGATTCTCTTTTTGTTGAACTTTGCAAGGCATCACAGGTACCCTGACAGATAAATGCTTTCTGATAATGGCTGTAGTCTTAGATCTGGAATATACTCTCATAGCTCCTTACCTGGATTAAAAACTGGAAACCAGTGGTAGAATTCATTCTTGTAGGGAACAGTGTCAAACTCACTGCATTGCATCTGCCGAAATGTTGGTGTATCCGGGCGACAGGGGTGAATGTTGCACAAGCGATAGCGTTTTCTTTCTCCAGTGCAGTACTTCCCTCCAAACTTTGGTCTACACATGAAATACACAAACTCTTCTTTAATTTCCTTAAAGGCCAGTATTTTCTTTTAAAAATCCTCTGGCATCTGGCCATGCCCCTTCCTTGCTAAACCTTGTCCCTCTCTAGCCTCAAAACTCACTGTTTGAATAAATTCTTTAAATTTCCCACATTTTTTGCTGTTGCCCATGAACATTCAGTCCCAAGTGTATAGTTGTCTGTTTTGAAATAGTTTGACTCCATGGTCAATTAGTTGCCTGGTCATCAGTTGTGACTTTAGTTTTGTTTCCTCCTTTTCATTCCCACAATCATCAAACTAGTTCACCCCTTATCTCCATTCCTGTCTGCCCTCTTTTTCCTCATTTAACCTCCTGTACACACTCTTCTCTGGCTAATTTTTATGATTGCCTTAATTATTTTAGTTTCCTGTTTAAAAATCTTTAATGGCACCCCATGGCCACAGAATCCAGTCCAGCCTCTTGAGCTTGGCATCCAAGGCCCTCATGATACTGACTTACCTCACCTGAATAACATTTCTTCCCACACTCCTCCTTATTTGCACACTGCTCCCATGATACAGGCTGGCTTATTTGCTATTATTTTTTCTGTGCTTCTAGAAAGATTTCTGCTCTCTTAAGTCTCTAAACATCTACATACTGCCTGTGCTTTAAGGACCAATAAATGCTATCTTTATTTCTATCATGAATTCTTCCTGAAGTCCTGCCAGAAGTAATCTCCTTCTCCTCTTAAATGACACTTTATTATCCTACTGTAGGCACTTCCTGCATTTATCACACCCAAAGATAATTCTTTGATCAAGGCAGTTCACATTCATTAACTCCCTGTAGGCGGGACTAAGAATTGTCCTTGAGAGTTGAGGGTAGGCTGGCTTCCTATCTGTGATGATGGAGTGACACTCTATGACTTGGCACCTCTCCAAGTCATTTCCATCCAAGAGCCTTTTGTGAGCCAAGCCCTGCTGGGTTCTCACTAGACAGCTGACTGATACATATGAAGGACGCACTGACCTGAGTCTGTGACCTGAATCACAGAACTGAATCTGTTACTGTGTTTCCATTGTTATGGTTCTCAATGAACTTAAGCAAACCAGCTACTGAGATCAGACATGGTCACTCATCCAAGGAGACTCTAAGACAAACTGTAGCCTCTGAGATGGGAGTTGGGACCATTTTTTCCCCCTGAAGCCAAGTTAGAGGATCATCTTTCATTTCCTCAACAAGGATGTCCCTTTTCTGACAACCATGGATCACTGACCATCCTCCCAGGAAGGCTACGGACTGGTAGTGGCTGATACAGAACACTGACAATAGGTCCTAGAACTAATCACCTGTATTCCCTGATCTCTGAAATGGAAATCACTTTTCTGATCACATTGAAACAAACTATAAAGATATTCTGTAAAAATACTTTTTAAGGGATTTCTGGTTTTGAATTTTTGAAGTCACAGGAACTTTGTATTTAAACCAAAAGGTAAGATTTTAAAACGATTTTGCCCAAATTCCTCAAATGTACACTTACTTATATGCATGGGAGATGGTAAAGATAGCATAATAACTACCATTTACTGACAATTTTATGTAATAGATATTATGTTAAACTCTTCATAGATGTTAATTTATTAACCCCTAGGATAAATTTTATATATATATATAGTTTATATGTATGTATATATATATATATATATATATATATATATATACATATATATATACATGCAGATATATATAGAAATATATTTATTATAAAAAGGAGAAGTAAGATTTGGAACTGAAACACTGAGAGAATTATAACCATATTTATCACTTAAAAAAAATGTGACTCTTACTCTTTAATGCAGACTAATGTAAATCTAGGTAAAAGAAGTTTAATACATTTTCTACTTACAGGAGGCACTGTATGGACACTTTTTAAAAATTATACTTGGGAACCAGTATACCGAGAAATAATGAAATTAAGAATGTAATATATATATCATTATACAAACTTAAAATATGAAAAAATTTAGCAATTTGATTAAAAAATTGAAAGCCACTTGTGAAATAATGTCTATGGAATCCTTGACAGGCTAACATGGAACTCTGAGGTTTACAAAATCCTAATCTAAAACATTAAAAATAATTATCCTCAAAAAATGTGCCTAGCTATTTAATTAGTCACCTAAGGGAAGAAGAATATTTTTATAAAATTATACATTCATTATGATGGAAAGAAAGCTGTCATCTTATCAGCAAAATTGGGTATAACTAATCCCCACTGATAGAATGGGGTTATTTAGAAGGATTTAATTGTGTAATCTCCTAAAGTTTTTCACATAGATTGTATTTTTTAAAAAAATTTGCTTATTTCTCCAAATGATGGAATCAGCTTACTTACCCAAGTTCTAGTAAGAATCCAGTGCCAAGCCAAAATGAAACAAAGCAAAAAAGAACCACCTTTTATTCACACTCTATGAATCTTCCTCCTGGCTCCCTTTCATCTTTGGGAACATATCTGATTTCCCTCAGGAGGCCTGGGGTCACTGAAGTCATGCTGTCCACGACTAGTCTCCCGGTGCTCATGGAAGGAAGGGAAATATCTTTGGCTGGACTTACTCAGGGTTGTTGCAGAGCCTCTCTGCACTCTGGGCTCCAGCTCCACAGGTCCTGGAACAGTGGGACCAGGGTGACCAGCGGCCCCAGCCTCCGGGAATACTCTCTGGTTTCTTGCCCACTGTGATACACTTGCCAGCCATACACCACTGGAAAGGGAAAAGGCAGGAGATGCGTAAGTCAGGAAGGTTCCCGTAGTAAGCTGAGTCAGGAAACCTAGCAGTCTAAACCCAGTTCTCCCAGAGCAAGCAGACTTCCTACAAGTCACACATCAGATGTAGCACAAAGAGAACCTCATAAAAGAATTTCCCCCAAGAGTCTTGGGTTTTAGAATCAGAGTCTTTCAGGAATTAAAGGGAACTTTACAGTGCCTAGTTGCAGTGAATGCAGGAGTGTTACTCAAAGCGTGACTGACAGATTGCACCCCAGAAGTAAATCAACACACCGCTTCCTTCACTGAGAAAGTCTCGCCGTGAAAAGCATGTCAGCTGAATAAGCTTAGTAATATAGCTGTTCAGTAACGTAATTGATTTCCTTTCTGGTGCAAGCTTCTTATCTTGTTGAAGACCGTAACAAACATTTTGCAGACTGGCACTGTGATAACACTTCTCTTTAGCCTCTGCGGGTATTTAATGTTTGCAACAGATACCATCCTCCTGCAAAATGTCCACTCATTGCCGGAAAACACAAGTTGTTAAGAAGCTGAAGTTAGGCGTCAAGAAAAATTTCTGCTTTCCTATAACTCTACCCATTCTTTCCAGTTCTGGTGTCTCAAGTGGCTCAGGAAAAAGTCCACTCTCTCCCTCTTCAAGGGAATCCTTCAACAACTACCAGTTTAGGAGGGTGAACACAGGAAAAAGGGAAACAAGAAATGCAAGTTGGTTGTTAGAAATGGCCACATTTCCTGGAGAATCTGGGCATGATTCATCTGCTGGCCTCCTCTTTCTCATTATTTCTGGTCACTGTGTATTCTGATTAAGTTCTGTAATCTCAGTGATGGGTCATGCCACACTCAAGCTGTGTAAAGACACCCACTAAACACATAAATCCTAGGCCCACAATGAACCCAAATGGTGTTGTTGAGCAGCACGTATTACCCTGTTCTTAGGTAGTCTGGAGGATATCTAACATCTCTGAGTTCTTGGGCATATGGCTTTCCTGCTTAGTAAGGTGCGTAGGACTTCAAGAAATGCAGGTCAGATGATGAGAAAGAAGATAACAAGTGGTCCAAATTCAGCATCTTTGGAAAGAAGAAGCCACTGGCTTGTCCTTCCCAATGTTCAATATGGAGGGGGGAAAAATGTCAAAATGAAGGTTGATGATAAGCCCAGCAGATGTTACTGACCACAGACTCCACGGAAAGTCATCGGGAAAAGATGGGCCAGATGTTTTATAATTGGAGCGTGGCCCTCTCTCCCTGACTACTTGTTTCCAGTGAAGGCTCAAAAGGAGCCGCAGAAGTGGAATCCTTTCCTTTGGCAAGCCTGACTGCGTGATGATCTGCCTTCACCCAGAGGCAGCTGCTCTCCAGGGCCTTCTCCTCCGCTCTCTCCAAGAACGCTAAGCCCTTCACCCACCACCTTCCTTCCACGCATCACTGACACGTCACGGACACGTCACCTTCTTCTCGCCACATCGCGTCCCGTCTGCAGCGGCGTCCAGCTTGGAGCGACAAAAGCCTTTCACAGAGCACCACAGTGTCTGGCAAACATTCTGAAAAAAAAAAAACCATGAGATTGTACTTTTTTTACGTTCAAAACTCGCACAAATACCGCAAAAAACAAACAAACAAAAACCAAAAAAAACCTTGCACAAAAGCATTTCTACAGTGATGCTAAAATATACACACACTCACCACATACCCACAATAAATGCTGCTGTTGTTAGTGAGTAACGTGATGCAAAGAAATCACACAAGAGCCCTCAGTTTAAACTTAACTTGGACTTTGTCATCATTCGTAAACAGTGGTCTGTAGGCCAGTCTAGGCAATATGAAAATGGGAGGTAAAACACATTTCCCAAGAGTTGAATTTCTATACCTGTGGCACAATATCCAGTACTCACTGCCCTTAGGCAGGGCAACCGGTGACAGTAGTCATCAAAGAGCACTCCGGACTGTGATGGAAGGTGATCTGATTACAAACAGCTGGGCGGTTATAACTTGAGCCTGCTCACTGAAGGAAAGTGAAACTATTCCATCCAGAAAACCTCAGCTTATTTACTTATTACCCAAAATAGCCAGCTTGTTTTAGCTGCCAGGGAGTGAACTGAATCTTCCCTCACATTCCTCCTCCTGCAGTAGGAACAAGGGAAGGTTGACAAGATTCTTACATAGCATCTGAAATGGCTCAGCTGCTTCCATCCACCTTTTAGTCTTGCTTCTATCCACCCATCTGCCATCATTCCATCTACTTACTGTACTCTATATTCAAGATGCTCCTTCATCATAAGATCTTGTACTTTTAACTATTTTTAAAAATTCTTAATTTTTATCTTTCTAACTCTTGCCTCTCCAGGATTACAACTTTTGCAACTATTCTCTCCCTTTGCAACTCACAATTATTGTTGATGGATCTTCCTATTCCACCCTTCATGTTTCAACTTTACTTTCGTATTTTTTAGCTCTCAATTTTCTTATACATAAAAGTTGAAAAAGCCTGGATTTCTATCAGGAAAAGGCCAGTCTCTCCTCCATCACACAACTCTGAGAAACACTCAAGTGGGATGGGAAGTAATTTTCTCAACTCTAAACTTCAACTGACTGATTTTCTCTTCAGCTCTGTCAAGTCTGCTGTGTAACTCGTCCACTAAATTTATAGTCAATCACGATATTTTTCATTTCTAGAGGTTGTAACTGTTCTTCACATCTACTTTAAACATATCATATAGTGCTTTTTCTTCCCTTTTCTTATATAAAACTTCTCTTTTATGCATCTATTTTATTATCCCTACCTAAAAAATTCAATTATCCAAAGCTCTTGAAGGTTTATTGTCTTTCCTCATTTAGTTGAAGCTAGACCGTCTTACATTTTTAATTAGGTGCTGAATTGTGAACTCAACTGAACAAAGCTTTATCTATTGGAGTTTTGTGCATCCTTAGCTGAGTGTTGGCTCCTCCAGGGCAGTTTTTCAACCTTTGTTTCTACCAGGCAGCCCATGGTATTATCAGGCATCTACAATCCTGGATAAAATATTCTAAATGTTTTAAACACATTCCTGAATTGGTAAGGAAGTAAGGGAAATCCTCAGAGGCTAAAAATGTAGGAGAAATTGTTAATCTGAAGATACAAACCTAGTAACTTAGATTTTAGTTTTGATGGTCACTTGGGCACTGGAGAAAATGCCTCACGTCTATGTAGGGTAGGAAGTTGGATTTGATACCTCATATAAGGCCATAACCCCAAAGGACTACCCCCTGACTGAAAGAAACCTCAGAACACAGCTGGGAAATTGTCTGGTTTGACTTTAACTCTAGAAGGAGTGGTAAAATGTTACCCCTGAGAGTTTGTATCCATACTGGCCCTGATCTCACTCATGTAGGTAGTGAAACAACACCCAACCAATAATTTATTTTAAATGGACCCAGGGATGGCAGTGAAATTTCTCTCTGAAAGAATGTGCCTTCCATCTAAACCCTAAAGAATAGCCTGACATGAAGTTTCACAACTGAGAGTTCACAATAAAAGCAGAAATTGACAAAAGGAAGTAATACATAATAAGTGAAACCCAGAAGAAACCCCAAATAGGAGAAGCAGACCCACACAGACTCTGGATATCAGAATTGTCCATTATAATTTGCAACAAATGTGTCTTATATGATTAAAGGAGGAGAAGATCATATTGAAAGTCTGAATTAGAAATAAGATCATAAAAAAGCAGAGAAAATCTAGAAAAATAACAAAAGAAACTGTTCTAAGTTAAAAAAATACCATAAATGAGATTAAAAAGTCAATAGACAGGCTAAACAAAGGACTGGACATATTTGAAAAGAGAGCTAGTGAGTTGGAAGGGAAAGAGGAAGAAATTACACAAAATGCAGAGATGTGAAGAGATGAAAAATATGAAAGATATGAAGTGATAAAATCCAACATACATATACTTAGAATTCCAGGTTAGAGAGTAGAGGGATAAAATAATATTTTAAGAGATAAGGCCAAAGAGTGAGAGAGAGGGTGAATCCTGAAGCCCCTTTTAAACCATTTTAGAGAATTTGAATTTTCTTGTAGGGGCATAGGGAGGCTGTGAAATATTTTAATAAGAGAGGGACACAATCAGATTTCCTTCATAAAGATCGATTTGGCTGTGTTTTGGAGAGTGGAGCAGAGTTGAGGGGAGGTGGTCAGAGTCTTAGAAAGGAGACCAATCAGGGGACTACTGAAATCATAGGAACAGGTGGTCTTTAGAGATATTTTGGAGGCAGAATTAGCATAACTTGGCAACCAGCTCGAAGTAAGGTGAGGGATTTTTGCGACAACCTTACCTTCTCTGTTGTCTCTCTTGTTCTGTCTGAGCAGTTACCTCCTCTTCAGCATTCTCTCTATATGTCTCTTTTTGTATTTATCTGACTGTATTGAAATTTCTCTGTCTGCCTCCCCAACCAGAGAATGAGCTCCTCAAGGTCAGAGAATTTACTTTATTTGTTCTTGAGGTCTCATCTTTTTCACCCTGTTCAGTACACAGCACAGAATCTGGCAGGGGTCAACGAGACCTGCCTTGTTCATGTCTGTGTATTAACACTGACACTTGTGCACTAAAAGGCATGAGTTCAGAGAATAGGCAAGATCCAGATCACAAAGGGATGCCATACAAAGGAGTTGGGACTTTATCCTGTGGTCAGTGAAGACCCTAAGAGCAGAGAAGAGCCGCAGTTAGATTTGTGTCTTTTTGAAATAACTTAAGCAAGAGTGTGAAAGAGGGAGAGGTTGGGTAAGAGGTAATTACAATAGAAGGAGAGGTGATGAGAAACTGAATCAGGAGCAGAGTAGTGAGAATGAAGATGACAGGTTAGAGCCACAAATGCCATCAGAGGCTAAATGTCAGGGCTTGACTTATCACTTGGATGTTGAAGAAAATAAAGAAGAATGAATTAGGGATAAATCTTAATCCTACCTTGGCATCTGGAGGTGCTCTTCAATCAGAGAGGAAATGCAGGAAAGGGAGCAACTTTAGGGATTAAGTTGATTGCTATGGAGCCTGCAGGTGTGAATAACTGTGATTCTTGAAAATCACTGTAGAATTTTCTTTACCACCACTCAGTTGCAAAGGATACCAAGGAGGTGGGTCAAGGAATATAAATGACCTCAACTTCAGTCCTTCTGCCTTACAGACATCTTGCCATGAATAGAAAGTTTCCATTTCTGGATCTTCGGATTTCCAAATATTTCCCTGGCCCTTCCTTTACCATGCTGGATCTCAAGCCCTGCCCATACCCACCAGAGGCACCAATATACCCAACACTTACTTCTACTTCCTGGCAGAAGGTAGCATTGGGGCCATACTGCAGCTGGCATTGGTGGTGAACATCATAGATCACTCCAGGGGCAATGACGTTGGACTTCAAGCCTTTCTTTTTGGGGTTGTCATCAAGACAGAACCCCCAGCCTCGGCTGAAAATGAGTTAATAGAAATGAGAGCAGTTGCTTATGATCTCCTCCTAAATGAAAGATTTAGTCTTTCATTCAAGAGAAACTTCCATTCCTCTAGTGTACTCTGTCCTTCAAGACAACTTTATTTCTATCAGGCCCAAGGTGAGAGTTGTCTAAAAGGAAATGCAAATCGCATCTCACACCATTTGTTCAGATGTGATCTAAGAAATACAAGCAGTGGTAAAGTGAGAAAATCACCATCTTACCCCAAATGGGGTACAATGACCACTGACTCGTCTGGGTTGCTTCTGCCAGTCCCCAGGGACTTAACTCACGATCAGGTCATAAAAAGCCACCTTCAGACAGAAGCAAACTGAAGGGGGAGTCGGGGGGAGATGGAGTATTCACCTGGCTGAGGCTGGAGGCAAAACCCACCTAGATCTCAGGGTCAGAAAGCAGCAGTGAGGTCCACCCCTTCTGTTGCCACCCTCATACTGTGACCTGTGAGAGGAACTGAGACTTTTCCGGGCCTCGGGTAGAACTCAAAGTGACTTCCGGTTTACAGAGAGCCAAGTGAGTCTGTCCTGAGATGTGCGGTCACTTACTCCAGGAAGCGGGTGATGTACTCCTTGCTGCACTTGGACCACGTCAGTGGGGTGGGATTGTACTGGAGCTGGCGGGACATGATGGACGGGTGCCTGCCCACAGGCTCACAGTCATTTTCCTTCCCGTCATGCTGGATGCCGAAGCTGCAGGGGGCAGAGACACAAGGGTATCAAGGAGGCAGGCGTGAAACAAGGAGAAAACCACAGTTTCTCCAAGGTGAAAATAACCCACAGAGAGCCACCTCTGTACAGAAGGAATCTGATTACAAAGCAGTCCTTTGAAGTTGGAGGGGTCTAGCTAATTTTCAACTCAAAAGCACAGGAAACATTTCAGGCATGGCTTTGTTTCAAATATGCAACCCTGGGAGCCATGTGGCTAATTCAAAAACTTCTGTTTGGCAGAAAGCTAAAAGCTTCCACTTTGGCTTTGGCTTCTGTGAGACTAGAGTCGGGGGGCAAATCTTGCGTCCAGCTGTCCTCTTTCTCCTGCTGTAGCAACCGTAGCACAAAAGAGCAAAACGTTCCTCTTCCCTTTTCATCATAATTTAAGGGAGAGCATGAGAGGGGAAGCCTATGGAAGACTCTGTCAAAGGCCACAAGCTTGGAGGAGATGGATTTCTTTCTAGTATTGTTGAGTCCTCCAACATCAGACATTAGGGAGACCTTACAGTACAAGGGTTAAGAGTGGGGTATCTGAAGACAGATGAGTTGGATTTGAATTCCAGCTCTGCTACTTAAGGATCTGTGAGTTACTGAAACTTGCTGAGTTTCACTGAGCAGAAAATGGAGTCATCATCATAGTCCTGGGATGAGATTTGAGTGGAATAAAGTTTGAAAATCACTGAGCAAGGTGCCTGGTATATATATAAGTTGTGTAAATGACAGAAATTTTTTTTTTTTTTTGTGGTACGCAGGCCTCTCACTGTTGTGGCCTCTCCCGTTGCGGAGCACAGGCTCCGGACACGCAGGCTCAGCGGCCATGGCTCACGGGCACAGCCGCTCCGCGGCATGTGGGATCTTCCCGGACCGGGGCACGAACCCGTGTCCCCTGCATCGGCAGGCGGACTCTCAACCACTGCGCCACCAGGGAAGCCCAATGACAGAAATTTTTTATTGCTGTTTTTATCATTGTCTAGCTAGCTCATTTTCCTTTTCTAGATAAGTAAGTTGAGACTTTGAGATTTGTCAAAAGTCATGAGCTAGTTTGTGGCAAAACTAGGTCTTCTGCAGATCTTTGTGCTCCTAAATCAGTGCTCTTGTCTGTGTCTTGCTTGGTTGGCTCCCTGACCTCCCACTGCCAGGGATGACCAGGTGAAGCAGTCTTGAAAGGCCCTAAAGTGCTTAACTGACTCCCATGGCAAGGAGGTGCCTGGGAAACAGGCAGACTGAGAAGTGTCAGTTTATAAGCCAAATCCTCAGGATCACCATCAAGATGACTTCTGAGTCCCCACAAGAGCCCTCTCCGCTGGAATCTGCTTAT